>NC_052163.1:90776587-91382900 GCF_902713615.1 Scyliorhinus canicula | reverse complement strand
TGACCCTCTTGCCCCTGAGGGCTGTAATTACCTGTGCACCCCCAGCAGGTTCTCTTCACCAGTTCCCGGTTTGCAAAAATAGGTCAAGAAACCAGGTGACATGCATCACGCTGCCAGGGGTGGGGAAACCTTCGTAGTGGAGGGACTTTGCACCAGAGTCCATTAATTATATGTAAATTAATTCAAATGAACCTGTTACATCACTGGTGGGGAGCGGGGACAATCGAGCAAGGGTAATAAAATGTTCTGGGACTCCCCCTTCGATTCTCTGCTCCTTCTACCATTCCCGCCCACTGAAAATGGGGTGTTTGAACTTGTTTTAGCAATAGGTTATTGCTGCTGAATTTCATAGCAAAGTTTAATTGTCTTACTTCTTTTTAAATTGTTTTTTTTCATCAATTTAAATTGTCCAATTCATTTTTGTCTTCGGGGCAATTTGGTGTGGCCAATCCACCTACCCTGCACATCTTTGGGTTGTGGGAGTGAGGCCTACACATACATGAGGAGAATGTGCAAACTCCACACAGACAGTGACCCGGGGCCGGGATTGAACCCAAGTCCTCAGCACCATGAGGCAGCATTGCTAACCACTGCGCCACCGTGTCGCCCCAAGGTTTAGTTATCATACAAAGTGGAATTCAAATGTATAGGGTGCAATTTCCCCGAATGGGAACAGAGACCCATAGCACGCGTGATTAGCCGAGGATTTCCTGGTGCTAGGAGCTATTGTGTAGATTGGGGGCCTCATCGGGGAACCGCTCACTGCAGGATCAGATCAGGACGCCGTTTCTAAATAGGGCCTCAATCTCTCAACTCCCCGGCGTGACCCCTGGACTTCCCCTAAGCCTTAACACACCTATAAAGATGTCCTCAGATCTCCCTGTGCACCAATGTCGGGCACCCCGGGACCCGATCCCTATCACGATAAAAATGTCAGCTTGGCACTGCCAGGGTGACAGGCTGGCAGTGCCAAGGTACTCAGGTGGCACTAGCAGTGCCAGAGTGCCACCCTGCCCTGAGGGCATAAGCCTGGGGGCCTCCTATCCCCTGAGAGACCCTCACGAGTGCTGTTCCGTCTGATCCCCGCTTATGGAGACCAGCATTGAACAGCGCTTGTTCGAGATTTCTGTGGTAAGGGGGTTAGATCCTATGCCTCAGTAGATCATGAAAGAGATTACTAGATTGAGACTAGCTGTCTCACTCCAATATGCAAATTTTCTAAAAAGTGATCCCGCCCACAATGCGCAGGATTCACTTTGCGATGTCTCGCGAGATTACTTTAGATCCTTAGCTGGGTAGATCCTTGAAGAGGGTTCTCGCGGCATCTATTGGCCACATTGCACTGCTTTTCAGATGTAACTGGGACGGCAGATCGCGCCCTTAATTTTCTCACAGGACTCCCCACCTAGAGGGTGAAATATATTCAGTGATCCTTCACTAATTATTACCTCTCACTGATTAATGAAGCTTTCCCTGATCTATTGGCTTGGTCATTTAATTTGATGACCAAGGATCTCAGATAGCAGCATAATGATGGCACCAATTAACATCGAAGTTTGGACCAGGATCATCAACATTGGCAATATCCTGAGCCTTGGGTACTGCCTGACATTATACAGTTTCCCCACCATGATTTTCTCCTAAATCCCTTACTTTAGAAGGGTATCACAGGACGGTGCAACATCGTGGGCCGAAGGGCCTGTACTGCGCTGTAATGTTCTATGTTCTATGTTTATTCCCTCTTTGTTCTCCTGTTTCATTATGATTGGATGCAACAGTGGGGTTGCCATCCTTGGCTGAATTTTAGGTGCCGCAGGTGGTGTGTTTCCAATGAGGTAGGTGGGGGCAGGTACAATGGTGTGGGAGTCCATCCAAACACCTTCCTGCCCACTCCCTTAATACGGGAAGGTGAACGCTGAAATGAACAGCCCACCCACCATATTAAAATAACCCCCTCAGGCTCAGTTAGACTTGCTATCAAGCCAATTGACCCTAATAATATGCTGCCCACACCATAATGTTTGGGCAGCTGGAAGTCCAAGTTTTAACCTCAAATTGTTAATGAGTGGGAAGGAAGGGGAAGTTGTCCTTTGCTGCTCGCGTAGCAGCGCACCCTCGACTGAACCCCAACTTCCTTCCTACCTGCTCTCTCCCTTAAACCAACCCCTCCCCCCTCCGCCGCTGTCCATAATGCTCCCAAATAAACGGGTCTTTTTCCGATTGGCAGACAGTGACTAGTGGGGTACCACAAGCATCTGTTCTAGAACCCAAACTGTTCACATTATATATTAATGATTTGGACGAGGGAACAAAACGCATTATCTCCAAATTTGCCTGGCGGGAGGGTGAGCTGTGAGGCAGATGCAGAGATGCTTCAGCATGATTTGGACAGGCTGAGTGAGTAGGCATGGCAGGTGCAGCAAAATGTGGATTAATGTGAGGTTATCCGCTCCAGTAGCAAAAATAGGAAGGCAGATTATTATATGAATGAGTGCAAATTGAGAGGTGTGAACACTCAGCAAGACCTTGGAGTCCTCATGCATCAGTCACTGAAAGTAAGTGTGCAGGTACAGCAGGTAGTAAAGAAGGCAAATAGTATGTTGGCCTTCATAGCAAGAGGATTTGATTATAGGAAGAGGGATGTTTTACTGCAATTGTATAGGATATTGGTGAGGCCACACCTGGAGTATTGTGTGCAGTTTTGATGTCCTTATCTGAGGAAGGATGTTCTTGCTATGGAGGGAGTGCAGCGAAGGTTTCCCAGGCTATTTCCTGGGAAGGCAAGACTGTCTTTTGAGGAGAGATTAAGCTGGTTATGATTAAATTCATTGGAGCTTAGAAAAGTGAGAGGGAATCTCATAGAAAATTATAAAATTCTAATAGGATTAGACATGGTAGATTCAGAAAGAATGTTCCTGATGGTGGGAAAGTCCAGAACCAGGGGTCATAATTTGAGGATAAGGGGTAAAGCTTATAGGACTGAGATGAGGAGACATTTCTTCACCCAGAGAGTGGGGAATCTGTGGAATTCACTGCCACAAAAAGTAGTTGAGGCCAAAGCGTTCTGTGATTTCCAGAAGGAATTCGATATAGCTATTGGGGTAAAGGGATTTAGGGATCAGCGTATTGAATTTGATGCTCAGCCATGATCATAATGAGTAGTGGAGCAGGCTCGTAGGGCCGAATGGCCTCCTCCTGCTTCTATTTTCTATGTATGTTTCTATGTAAACCCTTCTCTAAGCTGCAGCCCCAGTAGCTGCCACAGGTGCCCTCCTGGCCCTGCAGGGATCGATGGAGAAGGCAGGAATTCTACCACAATGAGAGGCGAAAGACCCATTCTGTTCTCATTAATGTTCATGGGTGGAGTCGGCTGGCTCCACATCGAAGTGATTTCCAGGTCGGTGACGGGGTGTTAGATATTATTCAGCCCTTTTTTATTTATAAATGTAGAGTTCCCAATTCATTTTTTCCAATTAAGGGGCAATTTAGCGTGGCCAATCCACCTAGCCGGCACAACTTTGTGTTGTGGGAGCGAAACCCATGCAGACACAGAGAGAATGTGCAAACTCCACATGGACAGTGACCCAGAACTGGGATCGAACCTGGGACCTTGGCGCCGTGAGGCTGCAGGGCTAACCCACTGTGCCACCTTGCTGCCCATTCAGCCCTTTTTATAGATCTGTAATGCCGTGAGAGAAGTGGGTATAGATTGGGCAACCACTTAGAGCTCTTTCATTGAAAAGCTTAACCTTAGCTCAGTGATGTTGTGATGGACCATTGTGTATATGCTGCTCCAAATTCATCCTTTGTTGAAAAAGCTCAGATCTGCGCTGATCCTGGGAAAAGGCAGGATCAGACTCGACTGTGATTACCCCCTCAATCAGATAACTTAGTAGCATTCACAAACTTATGTTCACTGATAAAAAATGGGTAAGTGGATAGTGGACTGGAAGGAGCCTAGTAGCATCGAAGTCATATCCCAGCAAAATATTGGTGCTTTCCAAACAACAGAGTGAAATAAGGATCCGGAAAGAAAGGTGGAAATTTTGAGCGGAATCTTGCTTAAAGATAGAGTTGAGAGGAATGCTTTCTCTCAGAAGGTCATGAATCTTTGGAATTCTCTTTCCCCAGAGAGCAGAGAAGGCAGGGTGGGTCAATGATTATTTTTAAGGCAGAAGTCGATAGACACTTGACTAACAAGGGATATGGTGGGGTGGGTGAAATGTGGGCCGGAGATCTCCAGTCGTTGGGATTCAGTTTTGCCGCCGGCAACGTAACCCCTCCCCTGGGTTTCCTAGCGGTTTGGGGTTGCTTCAATGGTATAGGATTTTGGTGAAGCTATACCTGGAGTATTGTGTGCGGTTTTGGTGTCCTTATCTGAGGAAAGATGTTCTAGCTAAATAGGGAGTGCTGCAAAGGAAATCCCATTAACAAGCGGTGGGAGTAGAGATTCCCACTACCAGTGAATGGCGCGCAGCTGAGAATCCCGTGGCTGGGGCAGCTGAAAATCCCGCCTGGGGAGTTTAGGCCGCAATCACACCAATCATGATCTTATTGGATGGCAGAACAGGCTCGATGGCCAAATGGCCTACTCCTGCTCCTAATTCGTATGTTCCTATGAGTAAACCTGAGTGTATTTGCTTGGGGACGGGGAGCCTTATTTTTAGGAATCCCAAAAAATGGAACTTAAACTATCACCTAAGATGACCAGCAAGTCCAATTAAATCTGTGCATTGCATGATGAATTCTGTGGTTGCAAAGATCGTTCTAATCCATAATTATGAGGCTGGAATTGGAATTTTGAATGAACTTTCATGATTTCCAAGGCCATCAAAAAAATATTTTTGCCTCCTTTCACAGCACAATCCAACACAAATCCAGACTGTATGGCACCGTAGCACAGTGGTTAGCACTACTGCTTCACAGCCCAAGGGATCCGGGTTCAATTCCCGGCTTGCATAACTCTGTGTGGAGTCTGCACGTTCTCCCTGTGCCTGCATGGGATTCCTCCGGGTGCTACCGTTTCCTCCCACAAGCCCTGAAAGTCATGCTTATTAACTAATTTGGACAATCTGAATTCTCCTTCAGTGTACCCAAATAGGCACCGTAGTGTGGGACTAGAGGATTTTCACAGTAACCTCATTGCAGTGTTACTGCAAGCCCACTTGTGACACTGATAAAGATTATTATTATAATAGCAGCAAACACATTGTTCAAACCAGAGAGAAAGGGCCTGTACTGAACAGCAGGTCCATATTAGAATTCACTGCTTTGTTACTCTGCCGATTAAAGCTTGACACTTTCCTCATGCCTCTTTTTCACTGTGAGACTTAGACTGGGAGGGAAGAAATGGGAAGGCAAAATTGGCTGAAATCAAAATTGGTTTGAAACTGAAACTGCCTCGAGGAGGTTTTGGAGGATACTTGAAGTGAAATGAATTTTGCACTTGCAATACCAAGGCATACAAGGCTACAGGCCAAGTACTGGAAAATGGGATTAGAATAATTAGGTGGTTGTTTTTTACCGACACAGACATGATTGACCTAAGGGCCCCTTCTGTGCTGTAGGCCTCCATGACTCCATGCAAGTAACTGAAAAGGTACTTTAGCTTTGAGATCAGTTTACTAGAGATTTAATAAATATTGAATTATAATTTGAAAAGTAGAAGCTTTAACATAGGGCGCGATCGAATGGCCTAGTCACGCCGGACGAGGGTAAGATTTGAGACGCTTCGAACTACATCTAGCGAAAAGTTGCACCTTGGCAAGATGCAGATTAACATATGGCTCATTTAAATATGTCTCCACCCGATTCTCCCGAGCCCGGGAACTAATGCCTGGGTGAACGTGGACCAGGCCCAATGGCACTTGGGGGGTTGTCTCCCAAGCCATCAGAGGCCCTGGGTACTTCGGCTCTGATCAGGGTGTTACCTTGGCACTGCGCAGCTGGTAGGGACACTGCCAGGCTGCTAGACTGGTAGCGCCAAAGTGCCCAGCTGCCAGTTTGCCCATGCCAGGGATCAGGCCCAGGAGTGTCCTGCCTTTAAGAAATGGGGTGAGGAGGGGATCAAGGACCCCCGAAGAAGTACATTGGGTGTGGGTGGGGTCCAGAGGCTGTGGTGGGGTGTCCGAAGGAGGTAGAGAAATCTAGGCGGCATTTAAAAATGGCACCCAATCTCTTCCTGCACTGATGAGCTTACGTGCCGCCTCAGCAGGGCGTTCCCGACCGAGGCCAGAAAAAAAAACAACATAGTCCTCTTTGATAGCGGGTTCGTTCTTGGTGCTGCAGCGCCGAGAAAGGCACCGCTATACGTGCTCAAAACGGGACTCTGTTTTTTGCTCCTTAAATCGTCCCCAAAGTTGGTTCCCTGCCAGACTGCTGAAATAATTCTTCAGTTCTGTGGAAATTAAAAGTATAGCAATTAAATTTCATCCACTGTGAAATAGTGTGCTTTATCCAGCCCACATGCCAAACTTTTGAAAGAGTTGGAGTTTCCAAGTATTAGAACAAGCTGCTAACATTGGCCTTTCGTCTCCAAGTTCAGAGTCTAAATCATATTCTGACAGCACTGAGAATAAAGCTCATTAGAAAAGTAAAACCTGACTTACAACAAAGAGCAGGAGTAGGCCACTCAGCCCCTCGAGCCTACTCTGCCAGTTCATAAGATCGTGGTTGATCTGATGGTAACCTCAAATTTGCATCCCGCCTACCCTCCCAACAAACTATCACCCCGTATCTCACCAAGAATCAATCCAGCTCTGCCTTAAAAATATTTAAAGACTCTGCTTCCACCACCTTTTCAGGAAGAAAATTTCAAAGACTCAACCCTCCGAGTGAACTACATTTCACCTTGTCTGCATTATAAATGGGTGACCCATTGGCAGGGATTTGCCACCCCATTTTCGACAGGCAGGAATGGCAGAGAAAGCTGAGAATTGAGGGGGGGGGGGGGGAGTACACAAACGGCTATTATGTGAGTGGGATTTCCCCGCTCAATTGTCCCTGCCCCTCACCAGTGACGAAACAAGGTTCCTGCCATGCAATCATGGGAACACCATTTAAATACATTTTAATGCGATGACAGGCCTTTCCGCAATGACATCGCCCCACGTAGGAATGCCCCTCCCCCAACTGGCGTAACATCACAGTGGTGGGGTTTACAACTGGTTTTAAAAATTGGACAAGGCAAACAGAGCACCTTACCTAGACCCACTCCCCTGACCCATCCCCGTAACCGCACCTAACCTGTACATCTTTGGACTGTGGGAGGAAACCGGAGCACCCAGTGGAAACCCAACCAGACATGGGGAGAAAGTGCAAACTGCACACAGACAGTGAACCAAGGCTGGAGTCGAGCCCGGGTCCCTGGCGCTGTGAGGCAGCAGTGCTGACCGCTGGGCCACTGTGCCGCCACTTGGCATTATTTTGAAGGAAAACAGGGGAATGCTCTTTGGTGTCCTCGGTAATATTTACCCATCAACCAACATCCCTGAAGCTGACGCGCTGGCCTTTACCACACTGCAGTTTGTCGGACCTTGCCCATGCGTTCCCATTAGTCGCTGTAATTCCTACATTACAATGGTGACTACACTTCAAAAGTACTTAAGCTGAAAGAGCTTTTGGACAACCTGAGGCTTGGAGTTTTTTTGCAAGTTTTTTTAACTGATCTCCTCTTCAGTATGAGGACCGAATGGAATCCTAATATTGGAATCCATAATTAAGGACGAGTCCTGTGGGAGACATTACGAAATTGGTTGCCGGGAACTGTTTTATGGTGGCACAAGATGGTATGTATCCTATAAACTGAGCAAAAAGAAAACAGTAATAGCGTCAGGAACTGTAGCTGTGACTTGAGCCGCAAATTGCTGGGCTGGAGCTGTCAATTTCTCTATATCGGCTCAGTGTAGGCAGCCTGCTTGAGCACTGGCTGAGCAATTAACCACAAACTATTTTATAGCATTAGCCAATGTGTCAAGCTGCGAAAGCAGTAAGTGAATTAGTCAGGAATTTCTTCAGGCCTCAGACTTCTCAATCACGTAATGAAGCAGGGGTAACATTTGCCTGTTCCCCATTGCCTCAGCCATAGGAGCACATCGTGGAGTGGAACTATAATTTTCAGAACCAGAAGTAAAGATTGATTCAAAGGAATGAATAAATCAATATCATATAAGCGTCCACGAACCTGGGTGAAATATATAATCATTGGCGTGTAATCATTGGCGTGTAATCATTGGCGTGAAAGATCACAGAACACACAGAACAAGAAACAATTACATGGTCCGTCGAACCCAATGCTTCCGCAGCTTGTACATCTACCCTGTTATGGACTCAACCCCACCATTTGATCTCCTTACTCAGACTCAGTACAATCTATCCATGACTCTGTGCCGGCCTTAAATTTTCTGTCACAGTTGATCGACAAGCCAACTCAATAATGAACTCTATCCTACTCATTTTCACTCCTGTGACATAGTTCAACATAAATGCTTCCTGATCCTTAAGGCAACATCATGTAACGTCCCACTGTCTTCACTGCTCCACAACCCAATCAAAGCCTGCTGAGCTTCGTATATCATACACACAATCCACAAAAGGAGCAGAAGCATTACACTGAGGTATTATTTGATCATCATAGGAACATAGGAATAGAGGTAGACCATTCAGCCCCTCGAACCTGTCCCAGCATTCAATGAGATTATGGCTGATCTGTGGCGCAACTCTATATACCTGCCTTTGGTCCATATTCCTTAATATCTTTGATATCAAAAATCTATCGATCTCAGATTTAAACTGAACAACTGTGCTAGCTTCAACTGCTGTTTGTGGGAGACAGTTTTAAACCCTTACCACCTCTGAGGGAAGTGCTTCCTAACATCTCTCCTGAACGGTCTGACCCTAAATTTTAGACTATGCCCCCTAGTTTTAGAATCTCCAACCAGTGGGAATAGTTTATTGTTATCTACCCGATCTCTCCCTGTGAATATCTTGAATACTTCAATTAGATCACCCCTTAACTTCCTAAATTCTAGCAAAAACAGGCCTAATGTGTGTAATCTCTCATCATAACTTAACCCCTCTAGTCCAGGTATCATTTTTGTAAAAGTACGTTGCCCTCCCTCCAAGGCCAATATATCCTTCCTAAGGTGTGCCCAGAACTGCTCACAGTTCTTCAAGTGGGGTCTAGCGAGGATTTTTATATAGATGTCGCATAACTTCAGTGCCTTTTCCTCCAATGCTCTAGTTATAAAGGCTAGCATTCCATTAACTTTGTTGATTATTTTCTGCACTTGTTTATGGCATTTGGAAGATCTATGCACCTGAACCCCCAAGTCTCTTTGGACATCCACTGTACTTAACCTCTTACCATTTAGAAAGTACTGTTCTATCCTTTTTTGGTCCAAAATTGATAACCTCACACTTGTTTACATTGAATTCCATCATAGAATCATAGAATTTACAGTGTAGAAGGAGGCTATTTGGCCCATTGAGTCTGCACTGGCCCTTGGAAAGAGCACCCTACCTAAACCCATGCCTCCATCCTATTCCCGTAACCCAACCTTTTGGATACTAAGGGG
Source organism: Scyliorhinus canicula (assembly GCF_902713615.1). Classification (NCBI taxonomy): domain Eukaryota; kingdom Metazoa; phylum Chordata; class Chondrichthyes; order Carcharhiniformes; family Scyliorhinidae; genus Scyliorhinus; species Scyliorhinus canicula. The sequence goes on along the minus strand of NC_052163.1, from coordinate 91,373,325 downwards.
CAATTTAGCATGACCAATCCACCTAACCTGCACATCTTTGGACTGTGGGAGGAAACCGGAGCACCAGGAGGAAACCCATGCAGACAGGAGGAGGACGTGCAGACTCCACACAGACACCCGAGGCCGGAATTGAACCAAGGTCACAGGAGCTGTGAAGCAACAGTGCTAACTACTGTGCCACCATGCCGACCTGATGATTTGCCACAATGTTGCCCATTCAGCTAGTCTGCAAATATCTCCTTGCAATTTCATGCTATCATCTAGACTGTCTACAGTGCCGTCTAACATTGTATCATCCGTAAATTTGGATATATGACTTTCTATGCCATCATCCAAGTCATTAAAGAAGAATGTGAATAATTGCGGACCCAACACAGATCCCTGTTGTACACCACCAGTCACAGCCTACTAATTAGAGTATTTACCCATTATCTGTCACCTGCCACTCAAACAATTTCCTAACCATGTCAATAATTTGGCCTCATCTCCGTGGGTGTCCCTCTTAGATAACATCATCTTATGTTGGACTTTATCAAATACCTTCTGGAAGTCCATATAAATAACATCCTTAGATAGACATTCTCCTGTCCACTACCTTAGTCACCTCTTGTCAGGCATAACCTTCATGAATCCATGCTGGCATTCACTGATCAACCAAAATATTTCAAGGTATTCAGTTATGCTATCCTAACTATAGACTCCAGCAATTTCCCTGGTTTCCCCCTTTCATCCTTCTTAAAAAGTGGAGTGACCTGTGCAATTTTTCAATTGGTTGAAAAACAAATTCTCTCCTGGATCTGGAGAACTCTGAAAGATTATAGTTAGGGCATCTACAATGTTCTCCCATACTTCCCTCAACATCCTCGGATGGAAACCACCATGCTCTGGGGATGCGTCACTCTTTAGTTCCATTCATTTACTGGTTCCTGATGCTGTACTTACGTTAATTGTATTACGTCCCTGTCCTCTATCTTCTATTAATTTTTTCAGGACTTACGGCAAGTTATCCTCCTTTTCAATTATAAATACTGGCAACGAAATTGTCTCGGTCTATGACTGTCAAAAACCAACCAGCTTTTAGCAGCTAATGGTGGGGTTAATTATCTCCGGTGCTTTGTCTAGAGGTCTTTCTTAGCTCCCCGTTGACTGTGTACTGTGCAGCATGGAACTCGTCACAACTACATAAAAGGCATTTCCTCAAAGTGGTCCTGTGCTAAGAATTTTTGATGATCTGTGCATGAGTGTGTGTATGCCTGTTCATGTCTGTGTCTGTGCATGTGTGAGTGTCTGAGTGTGTATATTTCTGTTTATGTCTGAGCCTGTGCAAGTGTGTCTGTGTGTGCAGCCACTTGTTAATTTGCGAGTGATTCAATTTTAAAATAACCTAGCCGTCAAGCTTTATTCTCAAACAAGAAGGTTTGTTTGTTCCAAAACTACAGCGACAAACTAAGGCTATTAACTTAAATACAGATACAAAGATTAAAATGCAGATATAGGAAAAAAGATACAATAATGAGGGCTGGACTTCTGTGGTCCCGCCGGCAGCGCACCCAGCCGCTCCCCCCACCCCTCCCTCACCCCCCCCCCCCCCTCCCTCACACCCCCCCCCCCCCAAATAGGTTTCCTGGTGGGGTGGGGTGGCTTCAATGGAAATTCCCATTGACAGCAGTGGGAGCAGAGAATCCCGCCGCCAACAAATGGCACGCTGGGAAAAACGCAGCTGGGAGGCTGGAGAATCCAGCCCAAGATTTGAAATTAGTCTCCTGTGAAGATACCCTTGAAGATACCAATAAAGATAAATATACCTAAAAAATTACCTATAAAGACTGCTACTTGAGTCAATCATATCCCAGCAGAATTTACCACCTTCGAGGGGGTGGGGGGGCGGGGTGTGATATCTGAGAAAACAAACTTTGTCGAACTGTAATGATACATTTTCAGGGACTTCATTAGTGAACAAAAGGGGAATTTAGTTAATGGTCTTCGAGAACAACAGCATACATAGAAAATAGAAGCAAGGGGAAGGCATTCATCCCTTCGAGCCTGCTCCGCCATTCATTATTATCATGGCTTATCATCAAGTTCAATACCATGATCCCTCCTTCCCCTCATATCCCTTGACCCCTTTTAGCCCAGGAGCTATTTCTAATTCCTTCTTGAAACCACACAACGTTTTGGCCTCAACTATCTTTTGTGGTAGTGAATTCTATAGATTCACCACTCTCTGGGTGAAGGAATTTCTCCTCACCTCAGTCTGAAAGGTTTTACCCCTTCTCCTCAAACTATGACCCCTAGTCCTGGACTTGCCCGCCGTGGGGAACATTCTTTCTGAATCTATCCTGTCTAATCCTGTTAGATTCGCAGCCAGCTGTCACATACCTCTGCCGAGGAGAAATCCTCTCTTTCGGGCGATTCCCCACTCGGAGTCCAGTTGGTCACCCAGGCCAGGCCATCTTTACTCAGCTGTGTTACCCTTAAAGGGCTAATCACCACACGAGCAAAGAAAACAGAAAGGAGATTACCATAGTGACTGACCCACAAAATACACTTCACAAGCTGCAAAGAGCTTTAGGATGCCTAGAGGTCATACAAGGTACAATATAAATGTAAGTGTTTTGCTTTTGTCTAACAATAGCATTTTTCAAATTGTTTCTGAAGGAACTGCATTGGTACTCGTGATCCGTATTGTGGCTGGATTGGAGACGGAGCCTGTGTGTATTTGGAACCAGGAACCAGGTAGAATCAAGTTAATTCCTATGGGCTAAGCTCAATTTCAAAATGGGAAGAATTTGCTGTTGGAAGATACACATTCCAAATTAATCAATCAGGACTGTTATGATAATATTTATTGATCACTTTGCTCAACAAGGTATTTTACATTATGATGTTGCTGGAGACAAAAGACGTACTTACAAATCTTCCCAGAATGCATAACCCACCCGTGTGCCATCTTAGTCTTAATTTTAAGTAGAGCTTTCACCCTTCCAATTCTGGGTTGGAAAAGCAAGCTTTTGAGTGGCTTCATTGGAAACTTCAAAAACAAAAACTGGGTATTAGAAGTCTGACTTTCAAACTGGAAGCCAGTTATTTTGCCATCTGCTTTATGTTGTGATAATGTATTTAAAGTTACAAATGTTTTTCAATCAGTAAGCACACGCTAAACTTTAAATCACAATTCCTCCTCACCCACCACACCCCCTAGCCCCATTTAAATTCTAATTGTTTAAATATTTAAAAATGCTTCTGACTAATTTTTGCCTGGCACCTGAAAATCTGCTTCTCACCAGTGGTATAACCTCCCAGGAGTGAGAGTTTGTCAATTATATCCTCTACTGTGAAGAAGGTACACAGATAAAACCAACATGAGATTTTTTTTCTCTCAGAGGGTCATGGGTCTTTGAAACTCTTTCCCAGAGAGCTGTGGACGCAAGGTCATTGAATATTTTTAAGGCAGAGGTAGGCAGCTTCATGATCAACAAAGGAGGGGGCTGGGTCAAAGTGTATATAGGGGCCAAGTAGGAAAGTAGTTCTTGGCCACAGTCATGTCAGCCATGATCTTATTGAACAGGGAGGCAGGCTCAAGGAGCAGAATGGTCTATTCCTGCACCTAATTCATATGTTTCTGTGACTGCTGAAAACGGGAATTTATCCACTTCTTAAAGGAAAAGTTTAAGCATAACATGTCTCAGAAAAGGAATGCATTTACTGCAAACTCACTTCCAAATTACATAAAATTGCAACCACCAAACACATCTATCCCTTAATCCCCTATCAGCATTCTGCAGGGGCCATTCCCTCTGGGATACCCTGGTCCACTCCTCCATCACCCCCAACACCCCATCCTCTTCCCACAGCACCGTCCCAAGCAATCGCAAAAGGTGCAACACCTGCCCCTTGACCTCCTCCCTGCTCACCGTTCAAGGACCTAAACATTCTTATCGAGTGAGGTAGTGTTTCATGTGCACCTCCTTCAATCTGGTCAATTGCATTTACTGCTCCCAATGTGGTCTACTCTTCAATGGAGAGACTAAACGCAGACTGGGTGACCGCTTTTCAAACTACCTTCTGTCTGTCTACAAGCCAATCAGGACCCAGACCTTCCTGTTGCTGCCATTTCAACTCACCGCCCAGCTCTCATGCCCACATGTCCGTCCTTGGCCTGCTGCAATATTCCAGAGAAGCCCAACACAAACTGGAGGAACAGCACCCCATATTCTAATTAGACACAGTACAGCTTTCCGGACTTAACATTGAGTTGAACAACGTCAGACTGCCAATACCCTCCTCCACCTTCACTCTATTTTTATTTCCATCAATTTATTTTATTACTTCCATTGATCCATTTTTCTGTCACCATTGCACCCCTCCCCCACTCCAGCCTACTTTGGCCACTGTTCCCTGTTCCTAGTTGTCCTTTGCCACAGTGCTCACCTTTGTTCTGCCATTAACACATTCTGATGCCTAACGTGTCACTATCAGCATCCTTCTTAGCCATGAACGCCATCATTTACATTCCCTTTGTCTTTTTGTTCACAACATCCTTGTCAATCTCCACCTTTCACTGGCCCTCTATCCAACCCCACTGCACATTGCGCTGCCCCCCCCCCCCCCACCTCCCCCGACAACAGTTTCACTCTCGTCCTATTTCCAGTTCTCTCAAGCTTTGACAAGGAGTGATTCAGACTTGGACCGTTAGCTCCATTCTCTCTCCACAGACGTGCTGAGAATGTTCAGGATTTTCTGTTTCTGTCACATTAAATTGTTACCAGAAAGTCTTGAGGACCTGTGAGTACAGAGTACAAACTTGGCTGGCAGTTGGTGATTAATTCTAGCCTGAGATTATAATGGACTGATACTCACTTCTAGATTACTCTTGGGTAATTTACCCTATTTGATATCAGGGTTTACTTTCTCTCTGCCAAAAGTTAAACAAAGCACTTCTTTCCATTTCGATAGTAAGTTGTCTTTCCATTTTTCCGACCAAAATGGATAACCTCACACTTATTAACGTTAGACTCCACCTGCCAGATTTTGGCCAACTCACCTCACCTACCTATATCCATTTGTAAATTTCTTATTTCCTAATTGCAACTTATTATCCCACCTATTTTAGTGTCATCTGCAAATCTGGCTACAGTATCTTTTATCCCTGCACCCAAGTCATTGATATATATTGTAAATGGCTCAAAGATAGGTATCTTGGTCAATAGCAGCAGCAACCAGGGGAGGGGGGGGGGGGGGGGGGGGGGGGGGGGGCGGTATTCCTTATTGTAGTATTATGTAACTTAATATTGTGTTAATTTGCGTTGTTGTTAAAATGCTGTGTTGTTCATGGAGGTGGGGCGAATGTTTATGATTGCTAATATTATTGTTATTTTTGGTATTTTATTATGGTTCGTTGTTGTTGTATAAATTCAACATTTTTCAATTAAAAAAATTTTTTTTTAAAATATATATATTGTAAATAGTGGGCACCTGAGGACTGGCTTGTGGCACCCACTAGTTACATCTTGCCAACCAGAAAAAGATCCATTTATCCCAACTCTCTGCCTTCTGTCCGTCAGCCAGTCTTCTATCCAAGCTAATACATTACCCCTAACCCCATATGATCTAACTTTGTTTTAACCTTTACAGTGGCAACTTATCAAATGCCTTCCGGAAGTCCAGATATGCTACATCTACAGGATCCCCATTATCCACTTGGCTTGTTACATCTTCGATGAACTCTAGCAAATTAGTCAAACATGATTTACCCTTCATAAAACCATGCTGACCCTGATGCAGTGTGTTTTGGTTTTCCAAATGACCCGTTATCACTTCCTTTATCATTTTTAACAATTTCCCAATGACAGATTTTAAACTAACTGGTCTATAGTTTCCTAATTTCTGCTTCCCTTCCTTTTTTAATAAAGGCGTTACATGAGCATTTGTCCAATCCACTGGGTGGGTTGGGAATATCGTGGGCATGAAGGGGGCATGGGTGGCATGAGTAAGACCTTTTGGAGTTATCCTTGAGAAGCTGGCCCAATTCCATGAAAATTGCAGGAGGCTAGGAAATGCCTTCCTCTGCAATGAAGCTTCGGTGTAGAGGGATCTGGGTGTCCTGGCGCATGAATTGCCAAAAGCTAGCATGCAGGTACAGCAGGTAATAAGGAAGGCAAATGGAATTTTAGCCGTTCCAGCTAAAGGGATAGAGTATAAAAGCAGGGAAGTGTTGCTGCAACTGTACAAGGCATTGGTGAGACCACACCTGGAGCACTGTGTACAGTTTTGGTCCCCTTATTTGAGGAGGGATGTCATTGCATTACAGGCAGTTCAGAGGAGGTTCACTAGGTTGATTCCAGAGATGAGGGTTCTGTCTTATGAAGAGGGATTGAGCAATTTAGGCCTATACTCTCTCGAGTTTAGAAGAATTAGAGGAGATCTAATTGAGGTACATAAGATGATAAAAAGTATTGACAAAGTAAACATAGAGCCGATGCTTCCTTTGTGAGGCAATCTAGAATGAGATGTCATAACTTTAGGATAAGAGATAGCAGATTTAAAACCGAGAGAAGAAATTACTTCTCTCAAAGGTCGTAAATCTGTGGAATTCACAACCCTAGAGTATGGTGGATGCCAGGACATTTTATGAATTTAAGGAAGAGATAGACAGATTTTAAATTGGTGATGGGTTTAAGGGTTATGGAGAACTGGCGGGCAAGTGGAGTTGAGGCCGAGATGAGATCAGCCATGATCATATTGAATGGAGGAGCAGGCTCGAGCAGCTGAACTGCTTTCTGCTCCTAGTTCTTATGTTATTATGCCCATTCATGTTCCCTACCCACACTATGGCCTCTTGGAGATGCTTCACAACTTAATGACCACTCATACCACCCCATCCACCCTGGTGGCGCTGGACTGAGTTCGCAGTCCCACGCCGTCGGGAACTCGGCTGGTCAGGGGCGGAACAGCGGGGGCAGGCCTCAGGCAAAGGCCTGAGGCTGTGGATACGTGGCACGGCATACTCTGCAAGTACGCCGCTTTAAAGGGGGTGGAGCATCGCGGAAGCAGCGCTGCCCCCGATTCTGTCGGGAATTTGGATTCTCCAGCTTGTCGCCGAACGTGATTTCGGCATCAGCAACCGTTGAATCCAGCCCATTGAATCAGGACAGGATCAGGCTGGCTCTGATTCCTCCTCCACAATTGACCAAGCTCTCAGGCTCATGACTAGGTACCAGAAGATGTTCCGGGAACTAAGTCGAATTCAGGAGCTGGCAGCACAAAAATAAAATATATTATAGAAATTTTACTATCATCTGGATTATTGCAATCTTTCATGTTGCTTCCCTTCATCTTTTTCAACCTAAATTGGAAGTAACTTTTTAAATGTCAGTAGAGAAGGCATTGGATTATTGTCACACAAAGGGGCATAAACTGTTTGATGTGTTAAATGTTCTTCTTTGCTGTCCCTGCAGTATTCCATTTGAACAGGATGTCGAACATGGAAACACAACACACCTGGGTGACTGTGAAGGTGAGTGTGTGCTGGACATTGGCGTACCTTTGAAATTAATTGCATTACCGCTGAAATTACAGTGGGTAGTGAGCCACATGGACCATCATCAAGCAGGTGCAGTCCCTCGAGTCTGAACTATGTTAGCTAATAAAGTGGGAAATCATAAGCATTGCTAAAAATGGCCCAGGTGCCTTCATAGAATCATAGAATCCCTACAATGCAGAAGGAGGCCATTCAGCCGATCGAGTCTGCACTGACCCTTCAAAAGACCACCCTAGGGCCCAATCCCCCAATCAATTCCTGAAACTCCATCCAGTGGGGCAATTTATCCTGGCCAATCCACCTAACCTGCACACCTTTGGACTGTGGGAGGAAACCGGAGCATCCGGAGGAAACCCGCGCAGACACAGGGAGAAAGTGCAAACTCCACACAGACAGTCACAGGAGGCCGGAATTGAACCCAGGTCCCTGCCGCTATGACACCGCAGTGCTAACCACTGTGCCACCGTGCCGCCAGCTGGGAGGAATCCCGAGCAAGGGATTTTGCTAACCTCAACCGCTAGAAAATGCCACCCTGTCATCTCATCGGATATTCAAGGTGAGGCCTACTGATCTAAACGAATACTTTGTGTCAGTGTTCACTCATGGGAAGGACGGTGTGGGTATAGAAATCAGGAAGGAGGACTGTGATAAAATTAAAGAGTTTAACATATTCGGAAAGAAGGTTCTAAGTGGTCTGGCAGTCTTAAAAGTAAACAAATCTCTAGGGCCAGATGAAATATATCCCAGGCTTTGAGTGAGGCAAGGGAGGAAATACTAGACACTATGGCTATGGACCATGACACTATTCCGGCAATAGTACTGAAGACTTGTGCTCCATATCTTGCTGCACCCCTAACCAGGCTATTCCAGTACAGCTATAACACTGGCATCCACCCAGCAATGTGGAAAATTGCCCAGGACAAATCCAACTCAACCATTTACTGCCAGGCTGGCATTTCCAGGGTATCCAAGTGGCACCAGCAATGCCAGGGCACCACATTGCCCAAGAGGCATGCAGCTGGGGGCCTCCGATCTCCTGGGAGACCCCCATGACTGCCGTTCCATGTGGTCCTTTTTGTGGGAACCATTGCAGAATGGTTGTCACCCGAGGTCTTTGAGGCTAAGGGGTTGAATCCCAAAACCTCAGGTACCTCGGAAATCTGTACATTAGAGTGAGGCTTACTATCTTGCTCTAATATGCAGATTTGCTAAAAGGTGATCCCGCCCATTGTAGGCAGGATTCACATCGCAGCGTCTCACAAGATTGTGTTGAATCTCGTGAGGCGTTGGGAGCCGGGTAGATCCCAGGAGCGTGATCTCTCGGCTTTCTACAGCCACGCTGTGCCGCGGTGAGCTGCTTTTCCAGTGCAGCATGGCCGTTGGATTGCACCCGTAGTCTACTTGGACTTCAGCAAGACTTTTGATAAGGTGTCACATGGGAGACTGGTAGCGACGGTAATAGCTCATGGTATCCAAGGACATTTGGCTAATTTGATCCACAATTGTCTGAGTGGCAGGCAGCAGAGGGTGATGGTCGAGGGGTGTTTTTCTGACTGGAAGCCTGTGTCCAGTGGGGTCCCGCAGTGATCAGTGTTGGGGACCTTGCTGTTTGTGATTTGTGTAGATAATTTAGACATAAATGATCAGTAAGTTTGCGAGTGATACAAAAATTGGTCGGGTGGTAAATAGTGAGGAGGGTAGCCTTAGATTACCCTAAGACCATAATACATAGGAGCAGAATTAGGCCACTTGGCCCATCGAGTCTGCTCCACCATTCAATCGTGGCTGATATTTTCTCATCCCCATTCTCCTGCCTTCTTCCCATAACCCCTGATCCCCTTAGTAAACAAGAACCTATCTATCTCTGTCTTAAAGACACTCAGTGATTTGGCCTCCACAGCCTTCTGCGGCAAAGAGTTCCACAGATTCACCATCCTCTGGCTGAAGAAATTCCTCCTCATCTCTGTTTTATAGGATCGTCCCTTTAGTCTGAGAGGTGTCCTCTGGTTCTAGTTTTTCCGACAAGTGGAAACATCCTTTCCACGTCCGCTCTATCCAGGCCTCACAGTATCCTGTAAGTTTCAATAAGATCCCCCCTCATCCTTCTAAACTGCAACAAGTACAGACCCAGTGTCCTCAACCGTTTCTTAAATGACAAGTTCTTCATTCCAGGGATCATTCTTGTGAACCTCCTCTGGACCCATTCCAAGGCCAGCACATCCTTCCTTAGATACGGGGCCCGAACTGCTTACAATACTGACCAGAGCCTTATACATCCTCAGAAGTATATTCCTGGTCTTGTACTCTAGCCCTCTTGACATGAATGCTAACATTGCATTTGCCTTTTTAACTGCCGACTGAACCTGCACATTAACCTTCAGAGAATCGTGAACAAGGACTCCTAAGTCCCTTTGTGCTTTTGATTTCATAAACATTTCCCCATTTGGAATTACAGGAGGATATAGAGGGGTTTGTCAGATGGGTTGATCAGTGCAAATGGAATTCAATCCAGATAAGATGTGATGCACGTAGGCAAGACAAAAAAGTCAAGGGAATACATGATAAACGCAGGACCCTGGGAAGCACCGAGGATCAGAGTGACCTTGGTGTGCATATACATTGGTCCCTTAAGGTGGCAGAGCAGGTGGATACAGTGGTTAAGAGGGCATATGGTGCCCTTGCCTTTAATTAGCCGTGACTCAGGCATGGTTATGCTGAAATTGTATAAAATGCTAGTTAGGCCAAAGCTAACTAGTATTGTGTGGAGTTCTGGAATCCACATTATCGGAGGGATGTGATGGCACTGGAAAGTGTGTAGAGGAGAATTCCCATTATGTTCCCTGGGCTGGAAGGTTTTAGCTATGAAGAGAGATTGGATAGGCTGGGGTTGTTTTCCTTGGATCAGAGGTGACTGAGGACAGACATGACTGAGATGGATAAAATAATGAGGGGCACAGATGGTGTAGACAGGAAGAAACATTTCCACTTGGTGGAGGGATCAATGACCAGGGGCATAGATTTAAAGTAAGGGCCAGAAGGTTTTGAGGGGATGAGAAGAAAAACATTTTCACACAGAGGGTGGTGGGAGTCTGGAACTCACTGCTTGAAAGGGTGGTGGAGGCAGAGACCCTCATAACATTTAAGAAGTATTTAGATGTGCATTTCTGATGCCAAGGCACAGAAGGCTATGGGTGAAGCGCTGGAAAATGGGATTAGAATAGTTATGTGCTTGTTTTTGACTGGCACAGATGCGATGGGTCGAAGGATCTTCTCTGTGCTGTAAACCACTATGACTCTCTGACGTGCCCATAAAAGCAGATACATTTGCCATAGCTATGCAAATGCCTCCAACCAGAGGTTTTTTGGGGGGTTCTCTGACCTGGGCCTTGGTTAGTTGGGGAGGGGGGCGTGGGGGGAGGTGGGGGGTTGTAGAGGAAGGCGCTCCATTGCTCTTGCATTGGCAGGATAGACCTGTTGAAGTTCAGGGCCCGGGGCGGCATTCTCCCCTACCCGGCGGGACGGGGGTCCCAGCATAGGGGAGTGGCGCCAACCACTCCGGTGTCGGGCCTGCCCAAAGGTGCAGAATTCTCCGCACCTTTGGGGGCTAGGCCAGCTCCGGAGCGGTTGGCACCACGCCGACTGGCGGTAAAACCGGCACCAGCGGCCTTTCAGGCCCGACGCCCGGCGCCGGGGCTGGCCGAAAGGCCTTCGCCAGTTCGCGCATGCGCCGGTGGTGACATCAGCAGCAGCTGCCGCTGACGGCACCAACGGCGCTTGCGCGCTGGGGGATTCTCTTCCGCTTCCGCCATGGCGGTGGCCATGGCGGCGGCGGAGGAGAAAGAGTGCCCCCACGGCACTGGCCCGCCCCCCGATCGGGGGGCCCCAATCGCGGGCCTGGCCACCGTGGGGGCACCCCCCGGGGTCCGATCGCCCCCCAGGACCCCGGGGGCCCAGTCGCGCCGCCGAACCCGCCGCCACCAGAGGTGGTTCAAACCTCGGCTGCGGGAGAGGCCTCCCAGCGGTGGGACTTCGGCCCATCGCGGGCCAGAGAATCGGCGCAGGGGCCTCGCCGATCAGCGCGGACGTCACGCCAATCGGCGGGGCATGATTCCCGCTCCCGCAAATTCCCGGGTGGCGGAGAATCTCTGCCACGGCGGGGGCGGGATTTTCGGCGGCCCCAGGCGATTCTCCGACCCTGCTGGGGGTCGGAGAATTTCGCCCCTGCTGTCTGACAGGAGCAAGTGCTCCACTCACTGGCGAAGCCATTCCAGCCAAATACAAAATTCACCCAAATAAAATGCTTTTGTAGAAAAAAATGTATTACACCGTAGATAATACACTGAAAACATATTTTTTCATGAATTTCTGCTAAATGAATCCAATGTGAATGAAACAACTTTTTTGAGCATTGGAATTGAATGTTCCCATGGAAGCAGACTAATTTTTGTATAAACTAGAAGAAACCTTGCTGCAATATAAGTGATGCATGACAGGTATGTGTAATACTAATGCCAACCCAGGGGATTAAGCCGAAGGAGAGTTTAATGAATATTGATATACTTTTATGGATTTCTGCGTTGTGCAATTCAAAGACAATTCATTTAGAAGTTACATATATACAAAACAAAATTTAAATAGTAGCTAAAAATAATTGGATTTCTTTGTGTTTGTCATCCTATTCTGTCACTGGTGATAAATATTGGGACTTGCTTTTGATCCTTGGCTTTCAATTTATTTAAATAACTTTCCTTGAAATAAAACCATTTCCAATGTTCATCCCTCATTTTGAAGCAGGTATATATGTATATACACAAAAGGGGAAATGCTGGAACCATTCAGAATTCAGGCAGGAGCTGTGCAGAGGGAAATAGAAATAGCACTTCCCGTCAACAACATTGCATTAGAACCGAGAGCCAGATTGGAGTCTTCCCAACTCCAAAGATCTCTAAAAATGGGGAACGGAGCCCGGATGCTCCCATTTCTGACAGACAGAATTTTTGTCAGTAGGGAAAAGGTGGCAAGGAATGATGCACACAGGTGGAAAACCCATATTAAAAAGGGCCATTTGATCCCACTGCTGAGTTCAAACAGTCCCCATTTTCATTGTTGCAAATCGCCTTAAACCACAGTATGAGATTCAAGACTTGATGGAGTAGGTGATTAATGCTCTCAAAGGGCAGATAAGATGGGAATGACGGCCATGATCTGAAGTTATTTTTTAAATGCCCCGCTCTTTAAACTTTAAAGAAACGGGCTGCAGCTAACAGTGGGCGTTTAAAAAAAATCTGTGCTGGACTGCTTTCATTAATAGCTATAGGTTAGAAAGAATCGTCACATCTGATCATGCAATTTCAATAGAGTTGTTTGTTGACATTTCTCCAATTTTATTATGTCATTGTGAATACTTGGCTGAGTTTCAAAATCTGTGATTATCTCATCAGGGAGTTCTGAGTTCACAGTTTGACTGACAATTTAAAGAGCTATTACCGGATTAACTGTGTTTGATGTGGGATCTGAATAGAAGTTTGTACGATTTTAAAAGAAATTAATGATTTGAGAGAAGTGAAAAGCTTTCAATGGATTTTATGAATCAGTTATTATCAGGTGTATATGAGCTGTTTTAGATTGTTCGAAGTTTGTTGTTGAATTCCACATGGTGCCTGACGTTGGCAATGGTGAATAGTTAAGGAGGTGACATAGAGGGTAAGACTGGCCACGAGGCTGGATGGGACATAAGAAGTGAGCACTGGAGGACCTACCAACTTCTAAAACAATTGGAATGAAAGCAGCAGATGCTGTTAAGATGATCTAACTGATTGATGCTACAGATTCAAAGGGATGAATGGCCTAATGCTGTACCCAGTGATCCTATTATAATATGAGTCGGTAATCCAAGATTGAATAGGAAATAAACCGGTTCCATTTCTCATTAGTTCATGTACCTGCTACTTTATTTGAAGTAAAGTAATTTTAAAATAAATCACCTATACCCAGGAGGAAAGAGCTAATTAAACTCCAGTTAATGTAAAGTTAGGCTTAAACAGTTCTTAGCTTAAAAATGAAATCAATATAACTCTAGAAATTTCAAAAATAAAAAGGATCAATATTTTTGCCAGATTAATGGAAGGGCTGAAGAATTTCAATGCAAGTAGCCTGTTAAGTAATATCCACCTCATAGAACAACACTATAATTCCATGAAGTAATTTATAGAAGAGGTACATAGACTTATGAGAATAGAAGAAGGAACTAATGGCCTTTAAGATAAAGGCAAATGTTACTTGTAAAAAAATTGCTCGTTGTCCTTCTCAATCTATTTCCAGCCTTTGACATGGTGACCATAGCATCCTCCTCTGATGCCTCTTGCCTCTTTAGCCAATACCCAGTTGCATAGGACAAACCTCAGCTAGTTCCATTCTTATCTATCAAATTGTAGCCAGTGAATCAACTGCAAGAGTTTACTTCCTGCATCGCACATCATTAACTGTAGTATCCCCTCAGGATCTATCCTTGAACCTCCTTCCTATTTCTCACCTACATCCTGCCTCTCAGTGATGTCATCTGAAAGGACAGTGTCGGTTTTGACGTGCACACTGACAACACCCTGCTGATCTGCTATCCAGTCCTGGATGAGTAGAAATTTTCTTGAACTAAATACTGGGAAGAACGAGGCTGTAATTGCTGCCACAACTCCATTTCAGAGGCAACAACATACTCCCTGTTCCTGGAAATTGAGGCTGAACCAGACTTTTAGCAACCTTGATGTCTTATTGGATCCCAAGAGGAGCTTTCAGCGACAAGTCCACAACAAAGACCGCCTATTTTCAACTTCATAACATCCACTGATTCCATTCCTCCTTCACCTCATCTGCTGCTGAAATCATCGGTTCCCCCATAAATTACCGGCTACGTTGCGCTGCAGCGCGCTGCCTTTTGGGCGCAGCAAGGGGCCTGTAGATCGTGCCCCTTGCTGGAAGCAATGCTCATTTGTTCAAAATACATTTATTTATTTACATTCTACTTACAAAGGTTAAACAAGGTCAAGACATGGTTGGAGCTATCGCCTGAGATGTATCTTAGTCATCTTCTCTCAGTGGGTGACATCACTGTGGCGTAGCCCCTTATGCACATGCTCAGTAACTATTATTAGAGTGAACCCTTTATTCAACAGCTCTCTGATCAGGACATCCTGTTGTCAGGGAGCGGAAGGCCCACCTCAAGTGAATTCAGGGCCACTCAGCTATTAAATAACTACAGAGCAACAATCCAGAGTGGAGAGTAGTTTCATCATCACCATTAATGAGACTATTATCAATTGTCATAAAAGCCCATCTGGTTCACTAATGCCCTTTAGGAAAGGAAATCTGCCATCCTTAAATAGCCGTGTCTCCAGACCCACAGCAATGTGGTTGACTTTTCACTGCCCTCTGAAATATTCTGAGGCATGGGTAAAATATGCTGGCCTTGACAGTGAGGCACACATGAAAAAATACACTAAATTAAAATTCTTAAATTCAGGAAAATCTGGTCAGTGAAACCCTTGGGTGCGATTCTCCGACCCCCAAGCCAGGTGGAAGAATCGCGGGAGGGCCGGGTGAATCACGACAGGCCGCTCGGAGAATCGCCGCTCGCCGTTTCTAACGGCGACCGGCGATTCTCCGGCCCGGATGGGCCGAGCGGCCTGCCGAACCCGACCAGTTCACACTAGCGCCAACCACACCTGGTCGCTGCCGGCGTGAATATCGCGCGACAGCTGCATGTGGGGCCTGTGGGGGGGCAGAGGGAGGATCGAGCACCAGGGGCGTGCTCAGGAGGTATCTGGCCTGCGATCGGTGCCCACCGATCGTCGGGCCGGCGTCTCTCTAAGACGCACTCTTTTCCCTCCACCACCCCGCAAGATCAAGCCGCCATGTCTTGCGGGGCAGCGGAGGGGAAGACGGCAACCGAGCATGCGCGGGTTGGCACCGACCAACCTGCGGATGTGCGGGTGACGTCACTTAGGTGCCGCCGGCCACGTCATTCCGCCCGCGCTGCTTTGACGCAAGTGTCAAGGCCCGGCGCGCAAAATTCACGCGCCGCCACTCCTAGCCCCCGGGGGGTCAAACACCCCGACTGTTAGTTTCACTCCACTCATCCATCACCCCTGTCCCGTGGTCCTCCTGCTCAGATGAAGAAGAAGTTCAAAGTAAAATTCAATAACTCCTGAATGGGTGGCACGTTAGCACAGTGGGTAGCCCTGTTGCTTCACAGCTCCAGGGTCCCGGGATAAATTCCCCAGGTTGGGTCACCATCTGTATGGAGTCTGCACATTTTCCCTGTCGGTTTCCTCCGGGTGTTCTGGTTTCCTCTCACAAATCCCGAAAGACGTGCTGTTAGGTGAATTGGATATTCTGAGTTCTCCCTCTCTGTACCTGAACAGGCACTGGAATGTGGCAACTAGGGGTCTTTCACAGTAACATCTTGCAGTGTTAATGTAAGCCTAATTGTGACAATAAAGATTATTATTGTTATTATGGATTGTGGCCCAGTGGGCGAAAGTGCCATTTGTACAAATTAGTAAAGCTTAAATGTGCCCAGGTTTGATTCCCAGTCAATCTTAAATCAGCTTATTCAGATAGGCATCAACTGACCTACGACAATTGGCCTCATTGCCTCTGGCCTGTAACATTTGAAGTAGTAACAAGAATTATGAAAGGACTTTAATTGAATAAATAATGGGGCTGGAAAATTGTACCAATTTTATTGAGATGTGGTTCAAAATCACAAGGATATGAGTAGCACACTGATAGCTCATGAATAGTGAATAGCATCATGCAGATCTTATCAATGAAAAATAAAAATTACAAACTTATTTCCTGCATCCCCACAGAAGCTGAATTCTCCCAATCCAGTTCATGTTTTACTTTTTAAACTACAGGACAACTGGTCTCTTTCATCCAGCTCCCTGTCTTTCTCTAAACTATGAGATACAAGGGGCTGGATTCTCCGCACCCTGTGCGCATGCGCGGCCTCCGACCTGGAAGTGCGGGGACCCGTATCTGCAGCAAAAGCTGCAAGATCTGCTAGCCCCCCTGCAAAGCTGGGAATTCGTGTCCTTTTGTGCCAGTTTTTCTAGCATTAAACTCTACCGTTTTAATGTCATCGGCAGGGACTTAGTGCCAATAATGGAGAATCCAGCCCAAGTTTTCACATCCAGTTATCTGTATCCGCAAGCTTAATTGTCCGTACAATCCCCAGCCTTTCCTTTCAATTTCTTTACTTTAACCTACAGAAAAACTGGTCTCTATTACCCAGTAATTCTGTCTTTAACATAACTAGCACTTTCCCTCCAGCTCTCTGCTTTAACCCGTCCAGAAGAATAAAATGTTCCTCGAATGACACTCGGAAGCTTTCCTCTCACTCAGCCCAGCTAGTCCCTTCTAGTCTCTGTTCACACCTTGAGCGCTGATCAGACATGTAAGGCAAAGATATAACTCCTGATGTGTTGATCAATGTCCAGCTACACTGTGGAGAACAAAGAAAACTACACCTTTCTTATACCCTCTATACGTGAGTTTGTTATTGGGTTGATTGGTTCATGAAGGCCCTGCCTTCTCAGCCTTGCCCCTTGCCTGAGGTGTGGTGATCCTCAGGTTAAATCACCACCAGTCAGCTCTCTCTCTTAAAGGGGAAATCAGCCTATGGTCATCTGGGACTATGGCGACTTTACCTTTACATTTACTATTGGGGTTTGGTTACTCACTGCATTGTCAGCTCTGTGAGTGATCATCACCCATCATGAAGAGTCCCTGTGAATTGTTTCTATAGATTCGAGAATGGTTCCTGTAGATTGGAAGATAGCAAATATCATTCCACTATTTAAGAATGGAGGGAGAGTGAAACAAGGAAACACGGACCTGATAACCTTAAATAAGTAGTAGGGGAAATGCTGGAATCTATTATAAAGGATGTGATTAATTGATACTTGGGCAATGATGATCTGATTTAGGACAGTCAACATGGATTTAAGAAATGGGGAATTACGTTTGGCGAACCTGATGGACTTTTTGAGGATGTTGCTAACAAAATTGATAAAGGAAAATCGGAGTGTGCAGCGTACTGGGATTTTCAGTTTGGTTAGTAAAATTAAAGCACATGGGATAGAAGGTAATATACTTGCATGGATTAAGGATTAGTTAACAGGCAGAGAACAAGTATAAAGGGGTCACAATGGCAGGCTGTGACTCATGGGTTACTGCAGGAATCTATACTCAGGTCCCAGTTGTTCACACAAATATCAATGATTTAGATGTGGGGACCAAATGTAATATTTCCAAGTTTGGGAATGACACATAGCTCGGTGGGAATACGTGATGTGAGAAAGGTGTAAAGCGGCTTCAAATGGATTTGGGCAGACTTAGTGGGCGCGTTTCTCCGCCCCTACGCCTGGTGGGCGAATCGCGGGAGGGCCGCTCTGGCACCCCCCACAATTCTCCCACCCACCCCAAATCATGGTGGCCCGCGATTCCCCGACCCGGATGGGCCGTGTAGCCTGCTGTTCCCGACCGGTTCACGCCGGCGGCAACCACACCTGTTCGCTGTCGGCGTGAACATGGCGCCGACAGCTGTTTTGTGGCTTGTGGGGGGCAGAGAGGAGAATGAGCACCACGACTGTGCTTGGGTGGGGACTGGCCCGCGATCGGTGCCCACCGATCGTCGGGCCGGCGTCTCAAAGGAACGCACTCTTTCCCCTCCGCCGCCCCACAAGATCAAGCCGCCACGTCTTGCGGGGCAGCGGGGGGAAGACGGCAACCGCGCATGCGCGGGTGATGTCATAAGGCGCGTCAGCCGCGTCATTCTCGGCGCGCCAGGCCTTGACGCCAGAGACAAGGCCCGGCGGCCGAGATTCATGGTACTGCCCTCCTAGCCCCCCGACGGGGGGAGAATGGGGGGGCCAGGAGCGGCCTCCAACGCCGTCGTGAACCTCTCCGGGTTTCTCAACGCGTCGGGCCTGGCGGAGAATTCCGCCCAGTGAGTGGGGAAAGAACATGGCAGATGAAATAAAATGTGGAAAAATGTCCATTTTGGTTGGTGGGGCAGGGGCACAAAGTATGTATTAAGTAGTAAGGGATCAGACTAGCAGTGGTTAGCACTGCTGCCTCACAGTGCCAGGGACCCGGGTTCAATTCCAGCCTTGGGTCACTGTCTGTGTGCAAATGGTACTTTCTCCCCGTGTCTGTGTGGGTTTCCTCCGGGTGCTCCGGTTTCCTCCCACAGTCCAAAGATGTGCAGGTTAGGTGGATTGGCCATGCTAAATCCCCCCATAGTGTCCAAAAGTTTAGGTGGGGTTCTTGTGTTACGGGATAGGATGGGGATGTGGGCCTGGATAGGGTGCTCTTTCAGAAAGTCGGTGCAGACCCGATGGCCGAATAGCCTCCTTCTGCACTGTACTGATTCTATTAGAAAGTGTAGGTGTCCAAAAGGATCTGGATCTCAATAAGTCACTGAAGGCTAATATGCTGGTGCAGCAGGCAATGAAGAAGGTTAGAGGTATCTGAACCTTTATTGCAAGAGGGTTTGCGTGCAGGAGTAGTGAAGACTTGCTTCAGATGTAATTGGTTAGATCATAGCTGGAGCATTGTGTTCAGTTTTGGTCCTCTGACCTTGTGAAGAATATTATTGTCATAGAGAGAATGCAACAAAGGTTCACTCGACTTGTCCCCACGATGGTGGGACTGTCTTATGAAGAGAGATTGGAGAAAATGAACCTGTATTCACTAGAGTTTCGAAGAATGAGAGGTAATCTCATTAAAACCTACAAAATACTTAAAGGGATAGAAAGGGTAGGTGCAGCTAAGGGGGGAGATTTTCAAGCTGTGTTGCGCCCAGCGTCAATCCCGGTATGTCAGTAAAATTCCGAAAGAGGCCTGAAAAAGGATTTGTGCCGGATGCAAAACTGTTTGTAATATTTCCGCGTCCCAGCGAGGGCATGAACCTGATTACCATTCACTTAAATATATTTTAATATTCAATCAGCTTACGGCAGATTCCTCAGGGAACATGCTACTTTCCCACCCACCGGTGTAACCTGGCGCCGGTAGGGGTCGTTACTGGTCTCCACAAATGGAGACCAAACATGATACAACACCGGGTGACTCAGAGACCATTATAACATGGCAGGGCTGTTCCCGGCCACTGCTCCAGGTACCTTGTTTAGCACAGCCTGGTTAGTACTGCCAGGGGGTGCACATAGAGCAACCCATTGGGAGGGGCCCCAATGCTTGTGGTCTACATTCAGGAGGAGGTGGATCACATCGGTGATCTATGTGTTGGGGGGAGGGGTGCGGAACCCATGTTTGCAATCTATGTTTGAGGAGGGAGGGGTGGTGAAACATGCTGCCAATCGGGGGGGGGGGGGGCACAAAGATCATGCTAGAAAACTCACCACTGGCCAGTTTGACTTAATATATAATTCTCACAGCTAAACAATCGTCATAATATACAGTTGAAACTGGTCAGTTACACTTCCGGGTTTTTCAGTCCATATCACAGGGCGAAGGAGGTGAACCATCAATCAGAGTTCTCACTCTTGTTGGGACGTGTATGGACCTGAACACTGGCAGAGAATATCATCACTGGCAGAGTACTCATCTGTGACATCCGTTATAGTGGGAGAACCTGCCAATACTAACTCTCTTGCTTCATCTGTCAGGAATGGATACTATCCAAGCATTAGAAGCTGCAGATGGCTGTGCTGTCTCCACACCTCCAGGAAGGAGAGCCATTGGTCGCCTGTGGGATTTTCCAGTCCCGCCGAGGTCTATGGGCTTTTGCGTGGCTCACGCACTCCACACTGAGGAAGCCACTACGAGGGTTGACATCGGTGAGACTGGAAGATCCTGCCAATGGGAGAGGCTGGAAAATCCTGCCCAGAAATTCAGAATTAAAGCCAGTCAGGTAGATCATGACTTGCTCAAGCGTTGTAAAGAGGCAGATGATTTTACATCTCTTCTGATATTATTTTTACTGCAGAGCTCAATGTCAGATGCTTCATTTCAAACTTTGCTATCAACAAGAAAGTTGAGACTTCAGGAAACCTCTGCTTCTGCCCTGATCACCCCAACCTCTGTACTCCCAAATCACACTGAAGAGTGCGCCAATTTCATTGAAACAAGCAAAAAGCCAGGCAAAGTTGTCCCTGTGTTGAGGCAGTTAAGTGCACTGAGCAAAACAGGCTGGTACTGACCCAGAGAAGAATTTCAGTCCCAGAAGAACCTGGTAAAGTTTAAATTGAAACAGGTACATTCGGAAAGGCATATTTTTATAGTGTGCCTGTATAAGAGTTTAAAGTCACCAATATTGCATTTCAAAAACCCGACAGATTAATGAAGGAGGAGAAAATTGGGGAGGTGGAAAGTTCCACAGTTTTGAGATCCCCTGAGAGGATGGATTGGGATAAAGTGGGTGATGATTTCAATAGAATGGTGCAGAGGGCAAATTCGTACAGTGGTGTGTTGTAACTGGAATGGAATAATCACAGTAATAGAGAAGGTGTCTTTGTGAGAGCAGGGTTGTAAGCATGATATAGCTGAAGAAAAATGAGCTAGTTACATCTGTGATGCATTTAGCCTTGGCACTATGGGATGAAGCAGAAAACTGTAGAATTGAATATAAATGAAGGACAAAAATGCATTATGGTTACTGCGGCCCAACTTTGTGGGCCATTAAGTGTAATGTTTACTGCTTCTCAATTTGTATAACTTTGTTCCCATTATAGGCCTGATACATGAAAGTTTTGTTGAAGAGCCCAATGGTCTGGTTTCCGTCAACCTCCTTGTGATATCAGCCATCGCTGCCTTTGTGATAGGAGCGGTTATCTCCGGATTCAGCGTCTGTTGGTTCATTGGCCATCGGGACAAAAAGGACACAGCCCGAAGAAAAGACAAGGAAACCATCCTTTCTCACAGCGAGTCGGTCGTCAGTGTAACCAAACTGGGTGGCATGGTAGAGCGCCGGTCCAGAGGGCAGCCGGAAACCCTACTTGCTCCACTGATGCAGAACGGTTGGTCGAAAAACCTGATCAAAACCAGCCAGCACCATCTTGACTCGACTGTTTTACCAACGCCGGAACAGACCCCACTGCAGCAGAAGCGCAGTGCAGGCATCAGAAGCTGTGAGTGGGAGCAGAACCTGATAAACGCAAGTCTAAGAGATCAACCATGCGCAGGATCACCGATGATCCTTGTTGACTCCTCGCACCAGGCAATGTCCCATCACCTTGGCAACGTGCGGGTCATTCCAACTTCCCGCCATTCCTTTCATCGGGATCAGGAGCTGATGAGCGATAGCAAAGACATTGTGGACAACTATCTTTCACATAGTATGAGAGAACAACTTGAGAACCCGGGTTCTCACTATAGGTCATCCCTGGGCGGCACTGGAGGCAACCACGCTTTTGTGGAATATTCAGTATCTCCTCATAGCAGCCCCAAAAGAAGAAGGGGTGCATCAACGCCCATCATGCCACAGGACTATATGGGGGATGACTCCACATGTTCCACACAGTGGAATTACGAGAAGGCAAATGCGTCCATACCCTCACAACATGTGAGGAATCAGACTTTCAGCAGAGGGGAAAGCTCGGCAGCAATGCAGAGAAAGGACCCAGTGCCTGTACACCATGTACACCTCCATCAACCAGTCCAATCAGTCACCGGGCAACCTGACCTCACAGGCTTTAAACCACCAAAAAAGTCAGGTGTTGAAAGGACACCTTTAGCAAAATGAGACACCTTGTGCTTTCCTATCTCTTCATTAACCTTTGTGAATGTGGGACAAATATTTAAAAACAAGAGTTAAATACTGAAGGAAACTGAACATGGAGACAACAGCACTCCTTAAATAACAAAGGTCTGTCCTCAAAATTAAGGATGCATTTCCTTTGCAAAAACAAAACATGAGCTTCAGAAGGACAGAGTAGTTTAGGGGAGAAAAATGACTGAGGAATCTTGCTGGATTTCTCTCTACTGCTAACTTTTCAGGAGCCGTGATAACGATGGGAAAAATTATCCAGGAATTTTAATTAGCAATTTTTCTTGCAATTTTTCACAGTAAGATTTTTATTACTGGTGATCTAATAAAACAAACTGCAACAGCACAATGTACTGACTGTGCACTTCAGAAAATCATTAGATATATAATACGAGTTTATAAAGTTAATTTACTGTTATCGTTTACCACTGCTGAAATTAATTCAGCATGATCTATTGTTTGGACAAGCTACACTGGGCTTAATTTCAGATTTATGCAGATTAGGTTAATGGTAACATATTCCTTCATGCACATATGCTTCCCAAGGGGTTCAACGTCATAGAATGATGAGAATAGGAGAACATTCGGACCATCATGTCTATACAAGCTCTTTGAAAGAACTTTACAGTTAATTCCACATCCCCTTTTTTCCCCCAATGTTTTGCTTTTCACGTGTAGATCTAATTCCCTTATGAAGTTTCTGTTGAATCTGCTTCCCGCCACATTTTCAGGGAGTGCAGTCCAGTTCAACATCACTCACTGCATTTGAAAAAAAAACACTTTTACCTTAAATGTGTCCTCTGGTTACCAATCCACTGGGAATAGTTTCTGCTTGTGTTAACTCGTCATGATTTTGGACACCTTGATCATATCTCCTTTTAAACCTCTCAACTCTCAGAACAATCCTAGTTTCTCAAGATTTTTTATAGCCTTGAAGTTCCGCCTTGCCAATGCCATTCCAGTAAATCTGTTCTTCATCCTCTCCGAGGATTTCACAACCTTTTTTTAGTGTAGTGCCCAGAAATGGCCATAATACCACAGATGGGACTTTGCGATGTTTGTTCATATTTAGCAGATTGTCCTTGCTTTTTTAATTCTGTGGGAGGAATTCTACCTAAAATAATAGGTGAGTATTGGTCAGTGGGGGTGGGGGGGAGCAATAAAGACTTTAAAAATCAGATTTCCAATCAAAACCAACCTCCAACCTGCCCACGTCTGGCTCTAATTGAGGTGGGAAGGTGAGCAGGAACTAATTTGGGGTTTCCGATTCATCCCACAGGTCTTCAGCCTCCACCTCAGGGGTCGCTTCGATGTCCCTCTACTCTCCAAGGCCTCAGATTGCATTCTTAGCTCGTCCGATTTTACCTCTCCCTTCCCTGAGCCTCAGATCATCTACACCGCATCCATGAGCCCAGGTTCCACAAAACCTCCCACCTAACACCAAAGACCTCTGCCCACCCCACCTCAAGAATGGCCCCATCACCCACTAGTGTGTTGACCCCGTTGATCCTTTAGTCTTCACAAAATGGCTCCTCATCTGACTGGGAGCCAAGCTTATTGATCATGCTGGGTTCCTGGAGGGGAACCGATTGGTGGCATCACACACACACTTTTGGATTTTAACTCCTCACTGTTGGGGGATTCCCTACTTGTGTGTTCCCATCATCCTTCTGACTGATCTCCTCCCAGCAGGTCAGGTGTGTAAAAACCCCTGTCTCCGTTTCTAATGCCATGAAACCTGACTAATCAGCCTCCTCAACCTGACTTGCCACCTTTAAGGATTGTGCAGATATACACCCCCATCTCTGGGCTGTCTAACCCTGCACGCCTTTTAAAATTATACGAATAGGGTAACATAGAATGACAGTATCCCTATGGTACAGGAGACCATTCGGCCCATTGAGCATGCACCGTCTCTTTGATAGAGCACTCTACCTGGGTCCAACCCCCCGCCCACCCCATCCTCTCCCCGTAACCCTGTAATGTAACCTGCACCTCCTTGGACAGAGGACAAGTTAGCATAGCCAATCTACCTAACTGTACATCTTTGGACTGTCAACCAGAGCACCTGCAAGAAACCCACGCAGACACGGGGAGAACGTGCAAACTGCACTCAGAGAAGGCAGCAGTGCTAACCACTGTGGCACCGTGTCACCCAGTTTCATATTTCTTCTTAATTCTGCCCCTTCTATCATAATAGTACCTTGTCAACAATAAATAGAAAGGATTGATGAATAACCCAAATCTCTCTGATTTTCAGCCGGCCATTTCAATTGTCCAAAGGGGAGACTTGGGAAGGTGACCGCCACCCTGAGATTTTCCTCCAGATGTCAATTGGAGGCATTTCATCCATAATTCCTTTTCTGTTGAGGGTAGTTTAGTGTCATGGGTTTGAGCAATCCTCCCGCATTGGTAATTGAATCCAAGCAGTTTGACCATTAAAAGATATGGAAGCACCACAGATGAGCTCATGGTTTTTTCTGAACCAGAAACAGACACTAGCTAGCAACAGTGACTGGTGAGCAGGAGCCATTACTAACAGATCTTCACCTGAAGTGCTGAAGCCAGCTACAGTGCACACTACTAGCCCTGCAATTGGGGCAGTTACTGCACAACAGACTGAGAATCAAACTCTTTATAAAATAAGTAATCAGAATGAGTATGAGGTTTGCTCATACCCTATCACATAACATCACAAATGTTATCCACAATGTTAATTTAGTTTGGATAATACCACCTAATGGCGCACAAATCTAAATTGTATTTTCATGTAGCCTAATGAGAATAACACATATCCACTAAAGTGTGAAAGGTGTTGAGTCGAGGGATGACTAAACACAAATATTAAACATTGACTTAAGCAGAATGTAAAGAAGCACCAGAGGAACCATTTATTATGCTGCAATTCTGATGATAATTCCATTATCGGATGTCAAACATGCTCCTTATTTCATGATTCGGACCAAGTTTCATTAACAAATCCCATCTATCTTTAAATGCAGAAACAAAAGCTCCAAGCAAATTTGTTTTTGTTCGTCATCAAATCACAGGTTACAAAATTAGAAAGCTGACTTTTTAAATCTCAGCACAGTTGACTCATATTGATTTCACATTACAGAGAATTTACAACACAGATACAAGCCCAGTTTACTTGCCTCTCAGCTGCTGTGCTGTGTTGTTGACTTTGTATGACTTTCAGACAGAAATCCAACACTTAGAAAAACAAAATCAAGCCCTATATTTATATTTTATATGTTTTTTTGACAGATAACAGATAAGTATTTTGGACAATCCTTCCTTTCACTTTTAGTGACTAAACCTAGCCAGTTCTTATTCCCCACCTCAAATGAAGACTTCCTACTTCAAGGTTCAATCCCGAATATTTAGTATTATTTACTTCATAGAATCATAGAATATACCATGCAGAAGGAGGCCATTCAGCCCATCGGGTCCGCACTGGCTCTTGGAAAGAGCACCCTATTTAAACCCATGCCTCCATCCTATCCCCGTAACCTAGTAACCCGACCTAACCTTTGGACACTAAGGGGCAATTTAGCATGGCCAATCCACCTAATCTACACATCTTTGGAATGTGGGAGGAAACTGGAGCACCCAGAGAAAACCCACACAGACATGGGGCGAAAGTGAAAACTCCACACAGTCACCCGAGGTCAGAATTGAACCCGGGACCCTGGGCTAACCACTGTGCCGCCAATCGTTTCATGGTCATCTTTAAACTTTTAATTCAAGATTTGTATTGATTTCAAATGTCACCATCTGCCCTGGTCAGATTCGAACCCATGTCCCCAGAGCATTACCCAGGGTCTCTGGATTACTAGTCTCCTGACAATACCCCCACGCCACTGCCTCCCCTGACTAATGCCGTTGAACAAGAGAAGAGTCTGATGAACTAAACTGTCTAAATTTGATAGGAGCTAACTTTGCTCAACTTCCAAAGTTTAACGTTTGAGCCTAGTGGCTGCAGCCCCTTAAGATCAAAGGAAATGGAGAAATTGAAAGCTTTGCTTGTCAAGATTAATTTGTTTAGTTGAAATTTGCCCAAAAATTATGTTTTTAAAAAAAAATCAAAGGGAATGTTAACTACTCAGTGATGGATGTGGGAAGAGAATGTTTTGCGACCTTTAATTCCATCCAATATCCACCCATTCCTAATTAGCAACGGTTCCTGGAAAGCAGCAGTAAGAGTCCTGTTATAATTACTGTAGAAGATTGCAAGCACAAATTTTCATGGATAAATATCATTTTATAAAATTTTAGATAAAAGATACAATTTTAGAGGCACTGATAATTTTGATGATGGTGTGACGGTTGAATTTTGCAATGATTGTGAAAGAGTTTCTCAGTATTCATGTATTTATGGACTGCACATAAACTATTGCTTTAGTTCGGGTGCATCTCGGAATGTTAGAGCGCTAACAACGGAAGGACAGTTACGACTAATTTCCTCCTCAGTGTTGGCACTTGAAATTCAGCAAAGCATAACAATGGGCGCATGAAATGTTCAGATTCCGCCCACTCGAACTGTGAAAAACCCAGCCATAAAAATTGTCCTTTTGCACTTGGGTTGTATCTGGAGGGAACATTTTGAGCTGTACACCACTGGAGTGACGCGCTGGTGGTTACAGGTCAGTCACTGGTAGAGGCAGTGACAGAAGCAGTTCAAGCTGACAAATTAACAGAATCACACAAGATGCATATTGGCACAATATTAAAGTATATTCTCTAAAGTGCAGTTTTTCCTCTCGCACATTAATAACAATCCCTCCAGTGACAACACTGCCCTGCTGCCTCGAGGGGGTTCAGGCTATTTATTTTGAGGCCAATGTTACTTCTGCAACATGCAATGCGGTAATTCTCTACTGGGAAACTAGAACAATTATACCCACAAAATGGCTGACGAATAAGTGTCCAGTTTATAATGTGTTTCAACCCAACGGCCTTAGAACAAAGAGGACATTATGTTAGTGGTGCTGATTTAGTGCGTGGGTAAAATCCTCACTAATGGATGAGAAGCAATGGTGTACCATCATCAGAATGGTAACATATATATGTATATGTATATTGCCAGCAGGCATTTCTATGAAGGATATGTCATTCTTCCTGATCGATGCTTATTTATTTCCCATCCATTTCAATCAACAATTTCCTGCATTGGTAGCAAAAGTCTGCATCAGACTCAGTGTTTCTGCCTTAATCTCGGTCTAAAAACATGTCCTGGAGCCTAACAACTGAGGCTTGGGAATTAAAGCTAGCTGCAACCATATTGATTATTCTTTAAAATAATTATTTGAACTTACTCTACGGCAACATGAATAAGTTCCCCACCTTACCATAACTCAAATAAATAATCAGATCTATTTGTAACTATTTCTTAGGTCAAAATTTAATTTGACTGTTGAGTTCCCAAGAAGTTAGTTTTGAACTATGATGGGCCTACTGAAGAATGCTTAAACCATGTCAAGGCCCGGTCCCAGATGCAGTTGGTTATTAACCATCGTACAAAAGTGTGTGTTGCTTCCTAGCCAGTTTACCCATTCCTTGCATTGCATGATGCGCATGCCTTGTGTGGGTCTATGCAAAAATCTTTTGACATGGGCTCAGCTTTGGGCATAGAATGTAAACATACCCAACCCAAAGTGAACAATCTGCCCAAGCCTGCCAAGCAGGACATTGTGGCTGCTGCTTCTGTGCTGGGTTTAGATTCTAAGTCTAGATGCAAGACTTTGGGGGCCAGCCTTTTCTTGTACATAGTGCATCATTTATCTCCATCGCACTTGACAAAGATTAACAATCTGAGACAGATTCATGGTGGTTCCAAATAAATAACTGGGAGTTCAGTTCTGTCATTGACCATAGCTTGCTTCAACACATTTGCTTAATTACAATTGTTAGTGCATGATGTGCAAAGGGGAATAAATAAAATTTGCCTTAAGGCTGCCAAACCCGTTTTCCTGGGCACCAGTCGGATGGACATTGCAACTGTTACAGACCATATTGGACCCTAGATCTAGTGTACAACTTTTCATGTTGGTTGGTCTGCACATGCTATACATCAGACCTGTTGAGAGAGAATCCAGTCTGATGTCCAATAAACCCAATAAAATCTGAAAGGCACCAATATTGGTAACTAGTTTAGCTTTCAAAAGATGGGAAATGCTGCTAGCTTGAAAGGAAAGCCCATAATTGGAACATTTTGTGGGCTAACAAGACAAATAACAAACATACTCCCCCACAAAAAATATTGGGGCTTTTGCGGGACATTAGTAGCCATAGGTCACAGGTGAATCCGAGGGCAATCTGATACAGTACTTGTTTTTTGTTGAGGGAGTGTCTTACTCTAGCCACTAGATGGAATGTCACTCAGAGGCAAGGTGATGCAATTTGGGGAAGAAGAATGCCTACTTCCTTTGAAATGCCCCTCCTTGCCTCTGACCATGGAGTGTTAATCTTGGTGGTTTTCGAAAAGCCCTCAGCTCAGAATATTCCAACTGGTGGAAGATGGATGGTATTGAAATCTTTGGAGGAAGAAAAAAACTCCCAGTTCTAATGGGAAGCTCTGTGTGTGCGCGTTTGTGTGAGTACGTTTGTGTGTCAGTTTGTTTCCTCTTTTTATAAAGGGACTGGAACAACACAATATAATTAACTTTTTGCTCTTGTAGTAAAACCCTAAAAAAACTCCTTAATGATGAAAAAGTCTCTGTACCTCCTTTGTATCTGAGTCTCTACTCCTGGTATATTCACGTCTTATATTGTGTACAAGAGGTAACTATAAAAAGGTTGCGTTGTGTGCAATGTACAAACTGAGAAACAAAATCTAAATGATATATATGAAAATGCTGATACGTGTAGTTAAGGAATTAGAGCCCTTGCATGTGAGTCACTGATAGTATCATTATTGCACATTATTTGGATATTTGATGTTCTTATTTTCTGTTGTTGATCAAATTTGTACCACTTTGGAAAACACAGATCGCAATGCATCTGGGCGAAATGTACCACAAGGCAGAACACAGAAAGATCAGCCTAATAAAAATGTCTTCTTTGTTAACTGTCAGGATTCTACAGTGTCAGCCTAGTTTCTAGTTGACAGGTACCCAGAACACAAAGCCACCTCCTAATTGAGAACTAATTGACACTAAATTGGCAATCCAATAGTAGGGAGCACATTACAAGTGTCTACTGAAGCCAAATCGATCACAATGTTTAAAAGAAAATAAGATAAGTAATTGAAGAAGAATCTTGCAAAAGAATGTGGAAAAAGCGAGGAAATAGGATTTGAATAGATCCCTCCATTGCAGAATGAAGGCGCAATGAATGGGATGACCTCTTCCTGTGCTGCCATCTCCATATCTCACTCAGAGACGGTGGTAGCAGGCTGGTATTGTCACTGGACTTGTAATTCAGAGATCCAAGGTAATGCTCAGCATCTCAGGTTCAAATCCCACCACAACAGATGGTGAAATTTGAGTTTGATAA
This sequence comes from Scyliorhinus canicula, assembly GCF_902713615.1. Classification (NCBI taxonomy): domain Eukaryota; kingdom Metazoa; phylum Chordata; class Chondrichthyes; order Carcharhiniformes; family Scyliorhinidae; genus Scyliorhinus; species Scyliorhinus canicula. The sequence goes on along the minus strand of NC_052163.1, from coordinate 91,343,500 downwards.
AAGTCTGGAATTAGAAGTCTAATCATGACCATGAAACCTTTGCCGATTGCCATAAACACCCTAATGTCCTTTAGGGAAGGAAATCTGCCATCCTTACCTGGTCTGGCTTACATGAGACTCCAGATCCACAGCATTGTGATTGGCTCTTAAATGTCCTCTGAAATGGCCTAGCAAACCACTCAGTTCATGGGCAGTTAGGGACGGACAATAAATGCTGCCGACACCCACATACCCTGAACGAATAAAAAAAAAAGACAGCAGGGGCAAGAAACAGAAAAATGTCACATCATAGAACATAGAACAGTACAGCACAGAACAGGCCCTTCAGCCCTCCATGTTGTGCTGAGCAATGATCACCCTACTCTAACCCACATATCCACCCTATACCTGTAACCCAACAACCCCCCCCCCCCCCCCCCCCCCCCCCAACCTTACTTTTTAGGACACTACGGGCAATTTAACATGGCCAATCCACCTAACCCGCACATCTTTGCTTAATGAATGCAGCTTCTGGGGTTGAAACAAAAGCAAGTTGTTCGGCTATTATAGAATGTTGCCTCTGCATCTGACTGTGCTGTACTTGACCAACAAGTACTTTTAGACGTAGCAGAGAATTGGAAAGTGTACTGTACCCCAACATTAATCATCCCTTACCTCATGAGATCAGTATTCATCAAATCTTAATAATGTAAATTCTTCTAAATTGTCCAGATTCTGAAAAGAATAATGCACTTGAATATTTTTAGGAATAAAGAAATCTAATCAAATTCCAGGTGAGAAAGAACATTTTAAAAAAATCTTTTGAATGGCATTTTCAGAATTATGTACATTGCCGAGAAAGTCCTTTCTTGCCTGAATTTAAACCCTTTAAAAATAATGGTAATGGTCTTTCATCAAAAAAATTCAAAGATACAGACCTCCAATCTGAAAAAAGTCAGAGAAAAGTGTCAATTAAGAAATATTCCCCTTTGTAGGGGGTAAACACACAATTTGATGTGGGACTGAGTCACACTGACCCAAGTCCCAAGGTCTGATCCCTTAGCTATGCCGAGTTCACTGATCTTCACCTGAGCAGTGGCTGGAAGGCCAGAGTAGGTCTCAGTGCACTTGTCAAGGAAATGGAAAAAAAACATTGTCTCGTGTCCCTGTTCTTTGTTCACGGCTCAGCAGTGAACCTGCATGCGTGGAAAGTGTAATCAGGTTCAGCTCCAATGGTGGGATATCCTGACAACACATTGTGCAGGTGCTTATATATGACCCCCTGGCTTCTTGGGTGAGATTTCAAGGAATATCTGTGCCTGCGGAAGCAAACCTCGGCATGATTCAGTGTCTTAAGGTGATCAGTGACCAAAAATGAGATAAAAATTCAATTTGCGTCCAAAATGGACCTGAGGTCCTTAGGCTTCTCTTTTAGGCAGGTAGGCTGATTTACAGGTCTATCTGAACATGGCATCAGGCAGGCCTCAGGATTACACGGCGAATGAGAAGTCTTCTGCTTTTCAATTCCCGGCTGCCTTTTATTCAGGTGCAAAATGAACAAACTTGAGTTGAATTCCGTCCTGGTTCTCAGCTGCAATTTCTGTTGAATGCCTTTGGTAGAAACTGCGACTACTCTTAAAGCACTTCAGTGCTGAAAGGGCTGATGTGTTTAAAACTGGAATGGATATTTCAGGCCATTAAAGGAAAAATACCTAATTGTTTGAGTCAGCTAAATGCAGCGCAATTATCATCACCACACACTGACAGAATAATCTATGAACAATCAACCCTACTGGATTGATCAAAGTCATGAGCAGGAATTCTCACTGCCATGAACCATTAGATCAGGTAAATCCCTGTAATTAAAGTCATCGAGTTGGTAGCCAACACTCCTAGTAACTGACATCCTCAGTTGCAATGGTGCTAGGCATCTCTTAAGCATACTTTCAAGAATGGAATGCACAGCCCTCTGTTATGACCAGGTTAACGGCGTTCTTTTTATGTGTTTTATTTGAGTTTAATTAATTTTGAAAAGGCACGTGGTTAGAATATTGAGGGAAACGGCAACACAAATGTACCAGGCAAATGTGGCACACACCACATGTGTCCAGTTGCCCTTTTATATACTCTGCACATGGATCTTTGCATGCATGAAGATTTGTCTGCACACCTCTATGGTTCAGGATTATAGGTACTAGGCTGTGACTCATCTGCAAATTAATGTAACGTGCCCACCTATGTGTTACATCCCATTTATTTGAAACAAAGCTGTCCCAGTCTCTTTTGAAGTCTGGAAACAGATATGCACTGGCTTTTTCTAAATATTGTGTTCTCTTTCTGAAATGTGAATTTAAAATGCTTATAAAGGTCCTACATAATAATAATTTTAAAAATCTGATGTTGTAGCTTTCAGTTATTTTGTGCACCATTCTACGTTTCAAGATAATACGGGCATATAGGGTAACAAGGCGATGTTAGAACACCTAGGTACTGCCCTCAATGATGCTCTGGGGTGGAATACAGAAAACAATGTAATTCCCAGTTTGTTTCAGGCTTTGTATAAGTAAAGACGAACACTTGACTCCATCGAAGCCTGTTATTTTGATAAATACATATAGGATGTGTAGTATATATGCAGGATGTTTGTTACTTTATCCACCCTATAAAATGACCACTGACCTGTTGTACTTCAGATTCTTTCTGAATGTATAGCAAAAGATGCGTGAGATCATGGGTGCAGGATTCTATTTTCCTGATTGAGGTTATGTGCAAAAACAGAGCAGGGGAAGACTGAATGGGTCCAGCACTCTGACGCGAAGTCAAATCCTTCCAAGTCCCATGTGATGAAAGTTTCCTCTGTCTGAAAGTCACTCTACGAAATGCAATAGTTAATCACATTGCAGTTTGTTTTAATTTTGAATCATAAAACTGGCAGTAAATTGACAATCTCGGATGGGTGTCATGGGAATTAAGTAGAAAAATATCACACAGGTACGTCTTCTTGATATTTGATGCTGAGTCATAGCTGAAAAGCCTGGTGTAGATAACTTATCCCATCGCATAATGATTTTTTTAAAGTTTTTAAAAACTCCCCCAAAAATCCTTTCTATCTATAAAATATATATTTTACAATTTGGTTGGTGGGCACAAATTCCATTGAAAATTCATGATAAATGCCTGCACCATGTTAGGATTTTTCAGCATTAGAAGTTTCACACTATGTGATATATCAAAGCTACTATTTTATGTAGGATTTCCAGCTCTCCAGGATTAACCTGAATCTCTTGGAATTGAAGCTCAATCTCCACATGCAAACCTGGAGAGAAATCATTGGGCCAATAAAAAATAGGTTTGAAAAGAGATTTCTTTGAACATATCTCTTTACTGGATGCAGAACTGTTGACAGCCAAGCATCGCTCAATTTGCGAATGAGCCCTTTTGCTTTTCAATTGGTGCAGCAAGGCAATGCTTCACAAGGATTGGATTGGATTTGTTTATTGTCACATGTACCGAGGTACAGTGAAAAGTATTTTTCTGCAAGCAGCTCAACAGATCAGTACATGGAACAAAAGGGAATTAAACAAAATTCAAGAAAATACATGAGAATATATAATAGGGCAACACAAGATATACAATATAACTACATAAGCATGGCTGACCAATAGAATCCTAGAATCCCTGCAGTGCAGAAAGAGGCCATTTGGCCCATCTGAAAGAGCACCGTACCTAGGCCCACACCCCGACACTATCCCGGTCACCCAGTAACCCCACTTATCCTTTCCACACTGAGGGGCAATTTAGCATGGCCAATCCACCTAACCTGCACATCTTTGGACTGTGGGAGGAAACCTGAGCACCTGGAGGAAACTCACGCAGACACGGGGAGAACACACAAACCCCACACAGACAGTCACCCAAGGTCGAATTAAACCCGGGTCTCTGGAGCCGTGAGGCAGGCTTGCTAACCACTGTGTCACCAGGCCGCACCCAATGACTGGAGCGTGGGGGCAGGAGATGTGATGAAAGAATATTTCCGATGGTGGGTTAATCCAGAACTACGGGTTTGAGGACAAGAGGTGAATGTTTTTGGACTGAGGTGAGGAGAAAAATCTTCACTCAGAGACTGGCGAATCTGTGGAATTGACTGCCGCAGAAAGTAGTTGAGGTCAAAACGCTGTGTAATTTCAAAAAGAAATTAGATATAGCTCTTGGGGCTAAAGCGATCAAGGGGCATGGGGGGGAAGGCGGAATCAGGGTATTGAACTATGTTCGTAATGAATGGCGGAGCAGCTTCGAAGGGCTGAATGGCCTCCTCCTGCTGCTACTTTTGATGTATGTTTCCATGTCTGAAACACAACAGTTGGTAACCCTAATTTTACAGCACCCAAGATTTCAAAATGTGCTCACTGGGCTCGGACTGCTTGTTGGAAAATAATATTCCACTGTAATTGTTTTCCTCAGTAACAGATTTCAAATATTCAAAATAAAATTTTAAACAAAATTATTTTTAAGATACTGACTGATCTCACAATAGCGCTGTTGGGCTTTTTCCATTAAATTGCTTTTTGTGTTATTTAACATATCCATTGAAGTTTTTACAGCTTCTCCCGGAAGCCTTGGACTTGGAGCTGTAAGTCTGGCAACTTTTCTTGACTGAGATTTTTGCACCGCATCATACAGCCCTTACCCCAACTTGCAAGTCCTGACTCAAAAACTGGGCCACACGCTCTCATTACCGTTTTATGTGCAAACTGGATGTGCGTCCATGCAGGTACCTCATCGATTTACACAGCCTGTTAATCTGGCTCCTCGCCTTACTGTCAGCAGCCTGAAGCTAAGTACTTGGAGATGGGACCCCGAGGGATGATTGTGGACAGGGAAAAAAGCAAAAAGACTTAATAAAGGGGAATGAAGAAGCTGAGAGAAGAAAGGGAAGGCACAGAAATGAAAGAGAAGAGAGACTTTAGAGATACAGCAACACCAAAGCACCTGAGGCATTTTAAGAGTCTGTATTCTTGGACATTGTACAACACATGGTACATCAATTAATGTTAAAATAAATCTATAAGAAAGTTCCTACTTTCTGTGTCACACTTACTTCCTTTAAGAATTAGTCATTACTATTCAGTTGTCATTTTTTAACTCAACAGTTTCACTCTTGTAAACAATGATGTGATAGCTGCTTATACGTTTATATATTTTACACGTATATTCTTGCTTTAGCTTTGCGTCTACAGGTTTTCACTTTTATACACATTTTCATCCAACTGGATTTCATCCTTGCAATCAGGCCCAAAAGTGAAGGACATAAGGTTAAAGTGCACTTTCTGTCAGATACATATGCAGTTCATAGACCTATGACCTTTATTAGAGATGGAAATTAATCTGCTTTGCATCTAGCACGATGCTGGAATCGTGAATGTCTGTGATCTGTTAGCACAGTGGTTAGCACTGCTGACTCACAGCACCAGAGGCCAGGGTTTGAATCCAGCCTTGGGTGACTGTGGAGTTCGCACATTCTCCCAGTGTCTGCGTGGGTTTCCACCGGGTGCTCCAGTTTCCTCTCACAGTACGAAGATATGCAGGTTAGGAGGATTGGCCATGCTAAATTGCCCTTAGTGTCCAAAGATGTGCAGGTTAGGTGAGGTTACAGGAATAGGGCGGGGGTGTGGGCCTAGATAGGATGCTCTTTCGTAGGGCTGGTGAAGACTTGATGGGCCAAATGGCCTCCTTCTGTACTTAGGGAATGATCTATGGACAGTGAAGTCAAAGTTTTCTTTTTAATTCATTGAAGTTAAAATTAGAATAATTGGCTAATTAATATATTCATTAATATATTTTAAGTTATCCAAATCCCCAGATTGTATTCCCCATCATTTTTGATATATTTATATGCAGCATATATAATTAATATATATATTTTTAATTTATTTTTCCAATTAAGGGGCAATGTAGCATGGCCAATCCACCTACCCTGCACGTCTTTGGGTTGTGTGGGCGAGACCCACGCAGACACGGGGAGAATGTGCAAACTCCATATGGACTGTGACCCAGGGCCGGGTTCAAACCAGGTTCCCGGTGCCGTGAGGCAGCAGTGCTAACAACTGCACCACTGTGCTGCGATTAATTCATATTTTTGACATAGGTTTAAGTATCTATGTGAACACAGACCTCTCTCACCTTTCCTTTATAAATTCCCGTGACAACAATTATAATGGTAACATCCTTAATAAACTTGCCAATCTGTGATTGCATACTCCCACCAGTTACCATCCTGTGGGGGAGGGATTCCCAAACTGTGATGACAACCACACCCCCACTGCCCTGCCCCCCCCCCCCCCCCCCCCCCCCGCCACCGCCATGGGTAGGCTCTCATGAAGAGATTTTTAAATTGCGAACTCTGATGCAGCAATCAGCGCCGGCCCTAGGGTTGCTGGCGCCCCGGGCAAGCTGAACTTCGGCGCCCTTGGGGGGGGGGGGGGGGGCGAGGGGGGGGGGGTGCGAGGGAGGGAGGGGGGGCGAGGGAGGGGGGGGGGGCGAGGGAGGGGGGGGCGGGGGAGGGAGGGGGAGGGGGGGGGGCGGGGGGGGGGGGGGGGGGGGGGGGCGGGGGGGACCAAGGGGGGAGCGGGGGGGTCGGACCCGAGGGGGGGCGGACCCGGGGGGGGGCGGACCCATGGGGGTGCGGGGGGCACTGAGGGGGGGGGGGGGGGGGGGGGGGGGAGCGGACCGAGCGGGGGCCACCGCGCATGCGCTGGTTGGCACCGGCCCAACTGCGCATGCGCGGGACCCGAGTCTCTGGCGCCCCCTAGCACATGGCGCCCCGGGCGACTGCCCGAGTTGCCGGTGCCTTGAGCCGGCCCTGGCAGCAATGGCAGGCGAGAGCTCAGACTGAATGCAGTAAAAGCTATGAGCCCCCTTTAAATCCTTGCACAGGCAGCACAATGGTGTTGGCACCTTTGCCTCACACCACCAGGGACCCGGGTTCAATTCCAACCTTGGTCGGCTGTGTTGAGCTTGCATGTTCTCCCCATGTCTGCGTGGGTTTCCTCCGATTTCCTCCCACAGTCCAAAGATGTGCAGGTTAGATGGATTTACCATGATCAATGCGTGAGGCTATGGGGATAGGGCAGGGGGAGTGGTCCTAGGTAGGATGCTCTTTCAGAGGGTCAGTGTAGACTCAATGGGACGAGTGGCCTCATTCTGCACTGTGGGGCTTCTGTGGATTTTGCTCTCTTGTTGGAAGTGGCAGATGGAATGGACAGATCTTTGAGGCCTGAACGTTGCTGCAAAAAATGAGTTTTGTTAATTGATTACACATAATGGGCCAAATCTTCCGGTTTCCAGATCATTGGAGACAGGGCATATGACTGAAGACCCAGTGGCAGTCCTGTCACACACTAAGTGGGAATTGCCTGGAAATTGCAAAGACACTTCCGCTGCTTCCAGGGAGGCTCCCCAAATTTCTCCGACCCTGAGCTAGAGTCGGAGACTTGGCACAGTTCCACAGTACATACGTGAGTAGTTACCAGGTTATTTAGTAAGATTAGTTTAACACCTGGGCACCTACAAATCAGCACTCAAAACACAACCGCTGACTCCCCGGACTACTCTCCTGACCAGACCTGACTACCCCCCTCCCCCGCAAACCTGAACACCCCCGTTCACCCGACTACCCCCCCCCCCCCCCCATGATCGGACCACATGACTACCCTCAAACAAATAAACAGATCCGACTACCCCCCAACCCGACTATCTAGCTACTTCCCAATCTAACTACTCCTTCCGACCAGAGTACGGTACCGACCCACTGGTCCCATAACCGCACCCCCTCGGACTGAAGATCACTCAACCATGACCTGACTCCTTCCAACCTGACTACTCCTTAAACACTCAACTATCCTTGACATAACTCCCCCCAACTTGAAATTTTTTTTATTGTTTTTTAGAAATTTCGAGTACCCAATTATTTTTTTCTAATTAAGGGCCAATGTAGCGTGGCCAATCCACCTACCCTACACATCTTAGGGTTGTGGGGTGAAACCCAAACAGACACGGGGAAAATGTCCAAACTCCACACGGAGAGTGACCCAGGATCGAACCTGGGTCCTCGGTGCCACAGGCAGCAGTGCTAACCATTGTGCCACCATGCCGCCCAAGCTATGCCCCCACTCAATTACCTAAATCCTGACTACCCGACCACTGTTCACGACCCACCTGGGCCGGAGAATCAGCGGCCCCGCCGCTACCACGGCCCGCAACCGGCGTCGCGCCAAATGCGCCGGCATCGGTTTTCCGCACCTCGGAGAATCGCATGCCGGCGTCGGGGCGGCATGGCGCGGTTGCGGCGATTCTCTGGCCCGGCACGGGACTGGGAGATTTGCGCCCATCATTCAGTCTCTCCTGCTCTCGCAACTCTATAAATGTGACTCCGGACCCACAGTAATGTGGTTCATAACAGCCCCTGGAAATGGCCCAGCAAGTCATTCTGCTCTAACAAATCACAAGAAAAAAAATTCCCTGTCCTTATTTAACATTACCATGCCTCCTATTTTCCTCCCCCCCCCCCCCCCCCCCCCCCCCCCGCCCTTTTTTCCTTTCCCCCCTTACTGCTGACGCTCAGTTTCTGTTAAAAAAAAATCGGTGAACGGCCGCCAACTCCGGGAAAATCCCTGTACTGACCCTCTTCGAGCGAACTTGATTTTTTTCCAGACTGAGAAACTCTACCATATCACTGACCCACACTCCTGATTTCGGGGGCTCTGAGTCCCTCCATCTCAGCAAGAACCGCCTCCGGGCCACCAGGGAGGAGAAGGCCAGAATATCGGCCTCCCTCCCCCCCCCCTTTGCCCCCGGATCTTCCGACATCCCAAATATTGCTCATTCTGGACTCTGAGTTACCCTACCTTCCAGGACTTCCGACACAACATCTGCAAATCCCTGCCCGAATTCCCTCAGTTTCGGACATGCCCAAAACGTCTGAACATGGTTGGCTGGGCTACCCCCACACCGCCCACATCTGTCTTCCACCTCCTCGAAGAACCTACTCATCCGAGCTACCGTCATGTGGGCCCTGTGGACTACCTTGAACTGAATCAGGCTAAATCTAGCACAGGACAAGGATGCATTTACCCTTTTCAAGGCTTTTTCCCACAGTTCAATTTCCAGCTTCCCACCTAGCTCCTTTTCCCACTTCCTCTTCACCTCTCTGATAGGGGCCCCTTCCCACTCTAACAATTCCCTGTATATGTCCAAAACCTTCCCACCTCCAACCCCTGTTTTTAAAGCACTTTATCCTGTAGTCCCCTCAGGGGGAGGCGAGGAAAGCTTAGAACCTGCCTCCATACAAAGTCCCGCACTTGAAAATACAGAAACAAGTTCCCACCCGGCAAATCAAACTCCTCCTCTAATGTCTCCAAGGACGGAAAGCCCTCCTGGATGAATAGATCCCCAAACCTCTCAATCCCTGCCCGCTGCCATACCTTAAAGCCCCCATCGAGCCCCCTCCGGTACAAACCAGTGATTGTCACAGATCGGTGACCACACTGACGCCCCCTCCAGTCTCACATGTTGTCTGCATTGCCCCCAGACCCTCAGGGCTGCCACCACCACAGGGCTTGTGGAGTACCGAGCCGGCGAGAATGGCAGGGGCGCTGTCAGTAAAGCCTCCAGACTCGTACCTTTGCAGGATGCTGCCTCCATCCACACCCAGACCCACCCCTCCCCTACTACCCACTTCCTGACCATTGATATGTTGGCAGCCCAGTACTAGTTAATAAAGCTCAGGAGGGTCAATCCCCCTTCCCCACGGGCCCATTCCAGGAGTGTCCTCTTTACTCTCAGTGTTTTACCCGCCCATATCAACCTCGATATCGCCACATTCATACTTCAGAAAAAAAAGCTTTCGGGACAAAAATCGGGAGACACTGAAAAAAGAAAAGCAGTCTCGGAAGGACAATCATCTTCACCATCTGAACCCTCCCCACCAGCATCAGTGGGAGCATGTCCCATCTGCGGAAATCCCTTCTCATTTGATCCACTGCTTTACCCAAATTTAACTTGTGAAGCTGCCACCAATCCATGGCCACTTGAATCCCCAGATACCTAAAACTCTTCCCAACCACTTTAAAAGTTAGCTCCTTCAGCCTCCTTTCTTGCCCCCGTGCCTGAATCACGAACATCTCGCTTTTTCACCTATTTAACTTGTAGCCTGAAAATTGCCCAAATTTTCCTCATGATTTTGGACAGCCCCTCCCATTGGTCCGTGATATAAAGCAACAAATCGTCTGCATAGAGAGAGACCCTGTGCTCGGTTCATAGAATCATAGAATTTACAGTGCAGAAGGAGGCCATTCAGCCCATCGAGTCTGCACCGGCTCTTGGAAAGAGCACCCTACGCAAGATCAACAACTCCACCCTATCCCCATAACCCCATAACCCAGTAACCCCACCCAACACTAAGGGCAATTTTGGACTCTAAGGGCAGTTTAGCATGGCCAATCCACCTAACCTGCACATCTTTGGACTGTGGGAGGAAACCGGAGCACCCGGAGGAAACCCACGCACACACGGGGAGAACATGCAGACTCCGCACAGTGACCCAAGCAGAAAACGAACCTGGGACCCTGATGCTGTAAAGCCATAGTGCTAACCACTATGCCATTGTGCTGTCTATGGAACCTTGGCGAGTAACTGCGTGCAGCTTGTAGATGGTACATACGGCTACTACTGTGTGATTTAAGAAAATCATTTATGGGATGTGGGCATCACTGGTTAGGCCAGCATTTAATACCCATCCCTAGTTGCCCTTCAGAAGGTGGTGATGAGTTGCCTTCTTGAAACGCTGCAGTTTCGTCAGGTGTCGATACACCCACTGTCCTGTTAGGGAGGGAGTTCTAGGATTTTGAACCAGCAATAGTGAAGAACGACAATATGTTTCCAAGTCAGGGTGCTGAGTGACTTGGAGAGAAACTTCCAGGTGGTGGGGTTCCCAGGTGTCTGCTACTCTTGCCCTTCTAGATGGCACTGGTTGTGCGTTTGGAAGGTGCTGTCTAATTCCCATACCAGCATCCCCGAACAGGCATCTGAATGTGGTGACTAGGGGCTTTTCACAGTAACTTCATTGAAGCCTACTCGTGACAATAAGCGATTTTCATTTTCAACCCCCCCACACACACTATACCCCTCCAGGTATTCGCTGCTCTCAGAGCCATTGCTAAGCGTTCTATGGCTATGGCAAACGGTAATGGGAAGAGCGGGCATCCCTGCCTTGTCCCCCGACAAAGACTAAAGTATTCTGACCGAACTCGGTTAGTTCTTACATTTGCCACCGGGGCCTGGTACAGTAGCCGGACCCACTTCACAAATCCCTGCCTAAAATATCCCATATATAATTCCACTCCACGCAGTCGAAAGTCTTCTCCCGTCCATGGCAACTACCACCTCAGCCTCGCGCCCCTCCGCTGGCATCATAATTATATTAAGAAGCCGTCTAATGTTGGATGTCAGGTGCCTGCCCTTTACAAATCCCGTCTGATCCTCTCCAATTAATCTCCGGGACACAATCCTCTATTCGAGTGGCCAGGATCTTTGCCAATAATTTAGCAGCTACATTCAAGAGGGAGATTGGCCTGTACGATCCACAGCTCTCCAGATCCGTGTCACGCTTCAGGATGAGAGGGATTGATGCCTGTGATAACGTTGGGGGGAGTACTCCCAGCTCCTTGGACTTGTTGAAAGCCTTAACCAGGAGCGGCCCCAGTAACCCAGAGAACTTCTTATAAAATTCCACTGGGAACCCATCAAGTTCCGGGGCTTTACCCGATTGCATCACCCCCAGTCCCTGTATCACCTCCCCAAGCCCAATCGGGCCCCCCAGGGCCTCCACCAGCTCCTCATTTACCTTCAGGAACTCTAGCCTTCCCAACCAGGAGTTCCAACTCATATAGCTGGCTATGAAATTCCCAGAACACTTCATTCACCACCCCCGGGTCCGTCACCGTCTTCCCCCTCAAATCCTTTATTTTCCCTATTTCTCTCACTGCCTCCTGTTTCCTCAGTTGATGTGCCAGCATCCTGCCAGCTTTCTACCTATGTTCATATATTGCCCCTCTTACCCTCCTCAGCTGACCCTCTGCCTTTTCTGTGGAAAGGAGCCCAAACTCCATTTGAAGTATCTGATGCTCCTTCAGGAACTCCTCATTTGGAGACTCCGAATATCTCCTGTCCACCTGTAAGATTTCTCCTACCAACCTGTCCAGCTCCGACCGTTCAGTTTTATCCCTGTGGGCTCGAATCGAAAAAGATTCCCCTCTAATGACCGCTTTCAGTGCCTCCCAGACCACCCTTGCTGCAGTCTCTCCTGTGTCATTGATCTTTATGTACCCCCGAATGGCCTCTCTCACTCGCTCACAGATCTCCTCATCCGCTAACAGCCCTGTATCTAGTCTCCACTGTGGGCGCTGGGACATTCCAGTGTCTTCCCGTAGGTCTATCCAATGTGGTGCATGATCTGAAACCACAAGTGCTGAGTACTCAGTGTCCTCAACCCCTGCTAACTGTTTTATCTAGCTCAAAAAATCTATCTTGGAATACGCCTTATGTACATGGGAGTAGAATGAATATTCCCTGCTCCTTGGTCTCTCAAATCTCCACGGATCCACCCCTCCCATGAGCTCCATGAACCCCCGCAGTTCCTTTGCCATTGCTGATAGCTTCCCCGACCTAGCACTCGACCGGTCCAACCTCGGGTCCAGGACCGTATTAAAGTCACCCCCCATGATCAGCCAGTGCGAGTCAAGGTCTGGGATCTTCCCCAGCACCTGCCTGATAAACGTGACATCATCCCAGTTTGGGGCATATATATTCACCAGCACCACTGCCATTCCCTCTAGCTTCCTGCTAACCATAATAAATCTGCCTCCCGGGTCTACCTCTATCCTCCCCACCTCGAATGTCACCCTTTTATTCATCAGGATAGCCACTCCCCTTGTTTTAAAGTCCAGTCCTGAATGAAACACTTGCCAGACCCATCCCTTCTTTAATCTAATTTTCTCCCAGCTTCAAGTGTGTCCCCTGTAACATAGCCATGTCTGTTTTTAACTGTCTCAGGTGTGCAAACACACAAGCTCTCTTAACCGGCCCGTTCAGTCCACGAACATTCCATGTTACCAGTCTGGTCGGGGGGGGGTAGGCTTTTGCCCCCCACCCCTGCCGGACAACCATGACCTTTCCTAGGCCAGCTCCTAGCCCGTGTTTCGCACCTCGCTAGATCCGTCCCTCGGTGTTGACCGCCATCTGATCTCCATCTCCAGTCTTCTAACTGTCCCTTACCCATCAGCAGTACCCCCCTCCTGCACCCCTCTCTCCCCCCCCCCCCCACTTCGTCTTTCCTCAGTTCTCCCCCCACTTTGCTCCCATGAACCAGCTATCCAGCTAGCTCAGTATCTTCCACACTCTGGGGTCAAAAAGCCTGCTGACTGCCAGATTCTATCACACCTAGCAATAACACAAGTACTCAACACAGTAACAACAATCCCAAAAAGCATATATACCATCCCCCAACGCACAGACAATGAGGCAAACCCCTCCCCCTTTAACCAATTCTGATCAGTCCCATCACCTTTAAACAGCATCCAACACAAAAGAAGAAGCTTCAAGCAGCTTAAGTGAAATTATGCATGCAAGAATCAACCATCCTTCTTGCAGAAACTAAAACACCCCATCGCATTTTAAAAGTTCTTTCCTCTGTGATCCAGTACATAAAGCAATAAATCAAAATCAAATTACACAAGAGAGGAAAGAAAAACATATATAAAACACCAAAACCCTTTTCTTCCCGAACATCGCAACTTAACTCACAGAATTAAAAGACCAAAATTTTAAACAAGATATAGCAAAACATAGAACCATGTTTCTCACCTCCCCACCATCCTGTCCCTTCCCCCAAACTCAGACCACCACAGTTTGAGTTTAAAAGTCCTTACACCAGATTTCCAGGTTCTACCCTTCCCCCTTTGACCGATTCTTATCAGTGACATCAAGGGCAGCACGGTGGCGCAGTGGGTTAGCCCTGCAGCCTCATGGCGCCGAGGTCCCAGGTTCGATCCTGGCTCTGGGTCACTGTCCGTGTGGAGTTTGCACATTCTCCCCATGTTTGCATGGGTTTCACCCCCACAACCCAAAGATGTGCAAGTTAGGTGGATTGAACATGCTAAATTGCCCCTTAATTGGAAAAAATTAATTGGGTATTCTAAATTTATTTTTTAAAAATCAATGCCATCACCTTCAAAGAGAATCAAACAGAATAGAAGAAGCTTTCAGCAGCTTAATCAAAATTATGCATGCAAGAATCAACCATCTTTGTTACAGAGAATAAATCAAAATCAAATTGCACAAGATGAGAGAAAAGAAAAGAGAGAAAAACATTTAAAAAAAAAAATAAAACACCCAAACCCTTTGCTTCCCGAAAATCGCAACTTAACTCACAGAATTAAAAGACTGAAATTTTAAACAAGACAAAGCAGAACACAGAACCATTTTTCTCTCCTCCTTGCCACTCCATCCCTTCCCTCAAACTCAGCCCACCACAGTTAGAATTTAAGAGTCCTTAAGCCAGATTATTGTCTTTCATGAAAGTAGCCACCTCTTCCGGAGAATTAAAATGCAGCTCCCGGTTCTCATAGGTCACCCAAAGAGGCATTGAGTATAACAGGCTGAATTTAATGTCTTTCGCAAACATTCTTAACAAACAAAGTCAAAAAACTTAATTTTTTTGAAACTTGCTCTCCTCTTTGTGAGTTCTGGTCCCCAGTCTTGGTACACCCGGATCTCCGATTATTCCCACATGTACCGTTTTGTCTGCCTGGCCCACTTCATGATACGCTCCTTGTCGAGGAATCGATGTAGCCTCACGACCATGGCCTTCGGGGGCTCACGATCCTGGGGCTTACATACGAGCACCCTATGCCCGGTCCACCTCCAGCGGCTTGTCAAACACATCGGCCCCGACCATCTCCTGCAACATCTTCCCCACATACGCTCCCGCATATGATCCCTCCTTCCCCTCTGACAGCCCGATGATTCTGATATTTTGCCTGCGAGACCGGTTCTCCAAGTCTTCCACTTTATCTAGCAGTCATTTCTGGCTGTCTTGTACTAAGTTAATTTCCAAAGCCTTTGCCGTGGACTCCTCCTCTCGTTTAGTCGCCAGCTCCTGCAACTTTCTCCTGTCCCTGGGTCGTCATTTTCTCCTCCACCCGGTCAACCACCTCCTTAATCGTGGCTATCAGCTGGGTTACATCTTCTGTACACTCCTTGCACTTCTAGGCGAACTTCTCATCCAGATACTCAATGTGGTGATCACAAGTTAACCAGATGCAACACAACTGAGCGACCACTAGAGGGAGCACGGGAGAGCCATATAAATACATCAGGACAGGAAGTGAGGAGACACTCTTCACAGCAGGCGGGCTGGTAAGCAGGACACAGCAAGCAAAGCTGGTAGTTAGCACTGGAAGGTAGTTCTAGGTCGAGCTCTGGAAACTGAACGAACTCACAATAAAGCATCTTCTCCACACTTGAGACTACGAGCTTTATTAAGATACGAGGAACAACACATGGTACCCAGGAGTGATTTCAGACGCTTATGACAGGACAACTCAGCTGCAGATACAGAAAACAAAAAAACATGGCATGGAAATCTCAACCAAGAATGGCATGGAAATCTCCTACTGGACATTCGACTTGGGAAGACATTGCTGATGAGAGGATGTGCCTTGGATACCCACTTCACCTGGACACGACTGGAAAAGTAAGAAGTGTCTGGGAAAGGTTTAAACAAATGTTCGATTTCGGTATCATAGCATATGATGCAGCAGCAGCTTCAGACGAAATTAAAATAGCAATTCTCATCGAAGGAAATGAAGCTATGAAAGTTTATAATGGATTTAAATACTCAAAAGGTGAAGACAGAAACAGCTTACAAACGGTACTAAACAAATTTGAAGAGTACTGTGAGAAATTTGAACAGCAAGACATACTCAGAGTCCAAACTGCACAGAGACTGAGTGATGCAAAACTTAAAAAATCACAAAAAGATCAGGAAATCGCGAATGCACAGTACAGATCAAAAAGAAGAAATAACAGGAATTTTTCACAAAGCCAAAACGCTGAAATCCAGTCCAGATCGGAAAGAAAAGGTAACTTACAACTTTTAGAAAGAAAAAACGCTGAAATCCGCGATAAAATGGCGTCGGGGCACATTTTGCAGTCTATGGTAAACAAAGAACTACAAATCGCGTCTGCGCATGCGCCGGAACCGGAAGTCGCGCATGCGCAGTTTACAAAAGATCGCGGCGCCGATCGTTATGCGCATGCGCAAGCCGCGCATGCGCAGTTAAAAAAAGTCTTTGTCGCGGACCGTCATGCGCATGCGCAAGCCGCGCATGCGCAATGGACACCGAACCGCACAAGGAAAGAAAGCCGATTTGCGCATGTGCAAGTCGTTCCTACGCGTGACGTCATGACGTCTGAGAATCCTGACCACGCCCACTTAAAAGGGAAATGCCCGAAAATTGAAAACAAGACACTTAAAGTGGTAAAACCAAATTTTCTTGCCTCAGAACACAGAAAAACGCCTGAACTTAAACCAACAGTGAAAAACAACTTGCACAAAACCTTGGAAAAAGCTGCCTTCACCACACACAGTGAAGCGAACAAAAAGAATTCCGAAACAACAAAAGATGATTTGTTTTTCGACGATTACCTCTCAGACCTGACTGGGTCAGTCGGATATGCTTATCACAGCATCAGCGACACGGTCGCAAAGCACAACACGAACCAACTCGTGGTAGATGAATCCAACCAAGATGATTTGGTTTTCAAAGAATACTACTCAGACATGGCTGAGTCAGTCGGATATGCTTATCACAGCATCAGCGACACGGTCGCAAAGTTCAACACGAATCAACTCGTGGTAGAAGAATCCAACCAGGATGATTTGGTTTTCGGAGAATACTACTCAGACACAGCTGAGTCAGTCGGATATGCTTATCACAGCATCAGCGACACGGTCGCAAAGTTCAACACGAATCAACTCGTGGTAGAAGAAGCCAACGAAGATGAAATGGGTTTCAAAGAATACTACTCAGACATGGAGGAGTTATTTGGACATGCTGATCACAGCATCAGCGACACCGTTGCAAAGCTCAACACGACTCTACTCATGGTGGATGAATCCAACACCATGGTGCCATGGCAGCTCGTCGATACATTGGATGACAGCAATACCCAAGACGAAGACGACGCCACACAGAGAGCACAGGAAGACTCCACGGAGCGAGCGATGACAGGCTCCACAGTGCGGGTGATGAAAGACGCCAACAGGGATGCAAGCAAACACTCCCGGGCGGACACCAAGCATGAACAAGACCATGAAGGTAAACCCGCTGTACCTGAGCAACCGCAAGCAGACTATGAAAGTCTACCAAGCTCACAGGAACAAGAAGAAAGAGCGGACTATGAAAGTCCAACACGCTCACAGGAACAAGAAGAAAAAGCAGACTATGAAAGTCCAACACGCTCACAGGAACAAGAAGAAAGAGCAGACTATGAAAGTCCAACACGCTCACCAGGACCAAGAAGAAAGAGCGGACTATGAAAGTCCAACACGCTCACAGGAACAAGAAGAAGACAATGCACCTCTGCCCACTGCATGCGAAGACAGTGACAAGGTGCTCGCACTCGACGTACAGGATCACAGTGAGACTGACAGTTCTCAGCTTGTCTGTACCGAAGCACAGAGCGAAAACAGTGACAAGGTGCTCGCACTTGACGTACAGGATCACAGTGAGACTGACAGTTCTCAGCTTGTCTGTACAGAAGCACAGAGTCGGGGCACCCAACAGTCCAGAGAGACAACGCCAAAAGAAAACATGCAGATTTTGACTCCAGAAGAGGAGCAACTGGAGTCCAGAGACATCAAACAAAAAGAAACCGTGCAGATTTTGACTCCAGAAGAGGAGCACCTGGAGTCCAGTGAGATAACATCAACAGAAATCATGAAGATTTTAACTCCAGAAGCGGAGCACCAAGAGTCTAGAGAAACCACGTCAACTGAAATCATGCAGATTTGGACTCCAGAAGAGGAGCGCCGAGAGTCCACAGACACCGCGTCAAATGTAATCAAGAAGACTTTGACTCCGGAAGACGAGCACCAAGAAAGCAAAGATGCGGAATCCAATTCTCCACAACTGATTGATGTCACCTGCACCGATGCAACATCAGATCATTCGCACCACTCGCGAGAAGACGAGCACCAAGAAAGCAAAGATGCGGAATCCAATTCTCCACAACTGATTGATGTCACCTGCACCGATGCAACATCAGATCATTCGCACCACTCGCGAGACGGAATGCTCAATTACTCAAATTATCCACTCGGGACACTCATAGAGTATAACAAGAAAAACAAAAGTCAAAAGAAACACAGCAAGAAGAAAAGCAACATGAAGCGCGACAAGACAAACAACAATAGCAAGAAGCACAGCAGAAACGAGAACGACAACAGCAAGAATAAAAGCAACATGACGCGCAACAAGACAAACAACAACGTCAGGCACAAAGATAGCGACAACGACAGAGGCAGAAACAACAAGAATGGCAACAAACACAACAAAGTCAGGAGCAAAGATAGCGACAACAACAAAGACGGAAACGACAAAAACAGCGACAAGTACGGCAACGGAAACAACAAAAACAGGAACGACAGAAACAACAGCAATGAAACAACGACTTGTACACAATGGCACTACTTGGCACATGATGGACGATGCCACAGCACACTGCAAAACGATAACAAGACTACAAACATGTCATGGGATGACAACGAATCGCACAAACTCACGTCTGCTCCAGAACAAGCAAGCACACCAGCATCCAAGGCGGATGAGACAATAAATCAACACCACAAGCACAAAAAAAAGTCCATGCCAGTCAACATCAGTGATGTGACCATGCAAACACCTCGGGATGACGCATTGGGTACTTAAGATAACAAGGAACACCAACAACATTCACAGCGGACTTGCAATATCAATATCACCACGTCATCAACAACAAAAAGAAAAAAAAAAGCTCTGAACAAATTCATCAAGTTTGGACTCATAAATGTGTTTATTAAGTTTGGACATATAAATACATTGGCTTTGTTAACTAAGGCAATAGCATCATCACTTGTATAGATACGCATATCATAAGTTACTGTTTTGTATAATTTTCCTTAATGATGTACAGAAACTGTGTAATGAGAAAGAGGGGGATGTGGTGATCGTAGATTGACCAGATACAAAAACAACAGAGCAAACACGAGCGGGAGAGCTATAAATACACTGGGACAGGATATACAATTTTCTTTAACGATGTTCAGAAAATATGTTAAGAGAAAAAGGGGGATGTGGTGATCACAAGTTAACCAGATGCAACACAACTGAGCGACCACTAGAGGGAGCACGGGAGAGCCATATAAATACATCAGGACAGGAAGTGAGGAGGCACTCTTCACAGCAGGCGGGCTGGTAAGCAGGACACAGCAAGCAAAGCTGGTAGTTAGCACTGGAAGGTAGTTCTAGGTCGAGCTCTGGAAACTGAACGAACTCACAATAAAGCATCTTCTCCACACTTGAGACTACGAGCTTTATTAAGATACGAGGAACAACACACTCAACTCATTGCTCTATCAACCAGTGAGCTGGCGTGGACGAGCTTTGTCTCGTTCCCATTGAGCTCAATGACCTCATCTTTTGGTTTCTCCTTTTTTGACTCTTATTTGGACACGATTCCATAAATTGAGGATCACCTCATTTTCCTCTCCCTTCGATCAACTTTTGTTGAGAAACTTTCTGAAAAATTTGGCTTAAACACCATTAAAAAAAACACTAAGGGCGAGAGCTGCTGAATGCGCGACCGTTTACTCCATGGCCGCCACCGGAAGTCAGTCAGGTACATTTTCTGTCCATTTAATTATAATACTGTACATAATTAAAGGTTGCTTATGTTTTAAAGTTACAAACCTGGTGACTAGTTTATTAGGCTCAACCAAGGACCTCCTGTATTTGAATGAAAATCTAATTTCACCTGCATTGCGACTCCAGGTCAAGTGGGGCTGGAATTGACCGTGCGCTCGCCCAGGGTGTCGTGACACTGGCTATTTCAGAAAGCAATTAAGAGACAAACACTCTGCTTTGGGTCTGGAATCACAGCCGGGATTCTCCCCTACCTGGCGGGGCGGAAGGTCCCGGCGTGTTGGAATGGCGTGAACCACTCCAGCGTCGGGCCACCCCAAAGGTGTGGAAGTCTCCGCACGTTTAGGGGACAAGCCCTCACATTGAGGGGTTAGGCCCACGCCGGAGTGGTTCCCGCTCTGCCGGCTGGCGTGAACGGCCTTTGGCGCCATGCCGAAAGGACTTCGCTGGCCGGCGTAAGTCCGCGCATGCGCCGGAGCATCAGCAGCTGCTGACGTCATACCGGCGCATGCGCATGCGCCGGCAAGGAGGTCACTTCCGCCTCCGCCATGGTGAAGGCCATGGCAAAGATTGAAGAAAAAGAGTGCCCCCACAGCACAGGCCCGCCCGCCGATCATTGGCCCCGATCGCGGGCCAGGCCACTGTGGGGGGACCCCCCGGGGTCAGATTGCCCCGCGCCCCCCCCCCCCCCAACCAGGACCCCGCCGCCCGCCCATCCCGCTGGTCAGATAGGTGGTTTAATCCATGCCGGCGGGAGAGGCTTGTCAGCGGCAGGACTTCGGCCTATCACGGGCCAGAGAATCACCGCGGGGGGCCCACCGACCGGTGCGGTGCGATTCCCGCCCCGCCGAATCCCGGGTGGCGGAGAATTTGAGACATGGCGGGGGCGGGATTGACGCCGGCCCCGGGCGATTCTCTGACCCGGGGCCATTACCTTTGCTTCCCTAAAAAACATGAGTGCTAATTTAGCTTTTGAAAAAAAGTCATAACTTCATCATCACCATTACTGACTCCAGCATTTTCTTCCAGAATTAATCAAGTTAATTGAATTCAAATTCTCAAACTTGCCACTTCTGAATTCCATTATATTAGTCCAGGCTTCAGAATGACTAGAAAAATAAAGTAACCACGATGCAAACATATCCAATGGTGCATTCTTTGAAGAAAGTGGTCCTGTGAGTCTTGAACAAGGACTCCGGACCCTATGAGGTATCATGGCAGCAGATCAAACACAAGCTGTAAGATGTCCTGCTGACTGACATCTACCATGCTCCAGGAAGATTTACAGTCTGGGAAACATAGTTTACCCAAAATAGGCAGTGAAAACTTTGTAAAGTGATTTTGAGGTCGGTTTTTAAGAACACACAAGCTAAATAAATAAGAGAAGATATATGACCTGTAACAGCTGAGAGCAGTTTACTAGTCCTGGATCGGACA
Organism: Scyliorhinus canicula; assembly: GCF_902713615.1. NCBI lineage: Eukaryota > Metazoa > Chordata > Chondrichthyes > Carcharhiniformes > Scyliorhinidae > Scyliorhinus > Scyliorhinus canicula. The sequence continues at coordinate 91,322,066 of NC_052163.1, read as the reverse complement.
AACAGATGGGGGAAGCAGTGGGATGCATGCTGATATTGGCAGCCTCCTCAGAACAGTTCAATGGTCCCGGGTCAATAAATGGACAATTGAAGCTGATTTCCGTGGCAGGAAGTGGCAACAATTTTATCTGCTTGCTAATCAGTCTACTCCGCTCTTTATGCTCTGCCTCCTTGAGTTGGCCAAGATATCAGGAAGCTATTCAATTTCTCCCAGGTGAGGGTTATAAGTAGTGGTTTATTCTGCTTTCTTGAGGCTTTGTAAGCAAGCCAAAATTAAACCAAAGCTAGCATCAATAACTTTTAAATGCTCTCCTCGGTCTAAGTCTTCTTGAGTTAGACTGGAGCCAGTATCGGTGCACCATGAGAAGTTCTCTTTTATCCAAAGTATTGTTTCCCCTGTTGAGAGTCTGTTCATTGAACTCTGCGGGGATTATGCCAATAATTTCTCCAAAATACCATATCCCTAAAGATCCCTAAAGAGATCATAAACTGTTTAAATCAAACCCGTTTTCTGATGTAGAAAGTGGTCTTTGCTGAACAAAATGATGGCTGATACAGGTCATATGATTCACAAGTTGGCTCCAGTTTCCAAAAGTATTAGCAGGTCAAAAGCTCAAACCTCATTCTTGTGGAATCTCACAGCTCTCATGGTGAAGACAGATTACAATCAATGAAACCAGGGACCAGAATGTGATTTGTCTCCCCAGCCTGGTCTTACAACGAAGGGAGAGCCATCAAAACACAATATACGTGAAGAGGCACAAATAGCCACAATCTAATAATAATAATAATCGCTTATTGTCACAAGTAGGCTTCAGTGGAGTTACTGTGAAAAGCCCCTAGTCGCCACATTCCAGCGCCTGTCTCCTAGGGTGAACAATGGATTTTAACCTAAGGCATGGTTAAGTCTGAAACTTACTCACTAATAGGCACATCACATGACCTAAGCTGCTGGCCTTTGGAAAGTCTAAATGTTACATTTCTCGACTGTAACTCAGTGTGCTGTTTAAACTTCAACCTGCAAACATAAATGCAGGACTCCAGGGTGAACAACAGCCTGTAATGCAGGAGTCTAAGTCTCCTCGAAGTCTGTTTCTCTGAAGGATTTCTGCCGTAATCTGCCGAGCAGACCATGAGGTGGATTCTCCATTTGGGAGACTATGGACAGGATTCTCCACTTGCCGATGGCGAAATCACGAATCGCAGTTCGGAGAATAGCTTCTGACACCAAAATCGCGGTAGGCGCCAGTTTGACGCCAAATCGAGATGCTCTGGCAGCCCAATAATGGTCTAAATGTGTGGCTCAATAGAGGAGGTAGGAAATGGCATGGAGTGACTGCGGGTTGTCATGTGGGGGGGGGGGGGGGATGGGTTGTTGCCAATTTGCAGCAGGGGGCTGGGTCAATTTGCAGTGTGGGTGGGGGGGGAAAGAGTGTCGGCCGCGGGACCTCACTATGCAGCAGCTAAAGATGGCAGCCTGATAGCGGGATTCCCAGAATCGCTCGTATTTCATGCCACACATAAATGTGCACGGCGGGGAACAACTGAATTGAATCCCACTTTATGACCAGAAGAGAATCATAAATCTGGTGTAATTTAGCTCCAGCGGGAGAACATGGGTCTGGATTCTCTGATTTTGAGACTGAGTGTCGTCACCGGCGTGGGAACCGTTGCATGTCCACTAATATTGCCCACCAAGATGTGTGTCCCTGCGCTGGTGGAAGGTGACACATCTGTGGCATATCTGTGACACATTGCTGGTTTTCTCCTCAGAGCTCTCCTCCAAAGTGTTCTCTTGGGTGGCGAGAGCCACATTCTTGATGGGTCAGGTAGGCATCGCGCCTAGACATGAAAGGGATTTGATGGTGAGTGACAGGGGCTTCTGAGAAACAAGCTTGGAGGTAAGATGTTGGGAGGGTGAAAAGTTTCCGTCAGTGGACTGGGGGGAGGGTAGGCTGCGGTTTGCAAAGTTGAAGGGTGGCAGGCAGGACTGATGCCGGCCAAGAGGTGGATATTTAACCTTGCAGCTCACAGAAGGTTGTTCATCTTCTTCCTACATTGGACGTCGATCCTCCTGGTCATGCTGCCCACACTCACTGCAGCTGCCACTGCCTCCCAGGTGGCACTGATGACCCTGCTGCAGGTCCTCTGACTCCTTCAGGGGAACAGTGCGTTTCCGCCTATCATCCATGGCATCGAGAAACCTGGTCAGATCAGCATCCCCAAAACGAGGAGCAGATCTCCGCACTGCCATCCTCGTGTCTTGACTGGGAGTGAGTGCTGAGGGAGCCTTTCAAAGCAACTCCCCCTTGTTAGCGGCGAGCAGCTGAGGCACAAGTTGGGCGAATCAGAGAGCGAGTTAGGCATGGCGAGGTTCATGTGGGGGCTGGTTTATTTTCACTAAATGCGGGTGAATACAGGTCACTATCTCGCCATTTTATCCAACGCGAAACACCACGTCAATCCCACAACCAATGGATGATATAAAAGCTGTGTAGTCCTGCCACTGGTGAACAGTTAACCAATTGTCAGGAAGTGGGGTCTCCTTAAGCACCCCCACCCTCAATAATGGTGCAATCCAACAAGTGAGTGCAAAGGCAAGACTAAAACCCAAAGGTTTGCAAGCATCTTCAGCTAGATGATGTGCCGAGTGGATAACGCACCTTGGTCATCATGCCAACACACCCCACCTAACTCCCCACCATTACAGATGCCAATTCAATTCACTCCATGTGATATCAAATATTGGCCAAGCACAGTGGATGAAATGAATGCTGAGGACACCAACATGCCAGCTGTGATGTTTGAAACCAGTACTCCAGAACTGGCCACAATTCCAGTACAGCCACAATGCTACCATACTCCCGACAACATGTAAAGTTTCCCAGGTTTTCCTTGGCCACAAAAAGTGGGACAAATCCAATTGACCAATCATTCAACTGATTAATGAAGCGATGGAAGATTTTGTCTGCAGTGCTGTGAAGTGGCACCAACTCCAATATCATTTGTTCACAAATTCTCAGTTTGGGTTCTATCAAAATTATTTGACTCAAGATATCTTTACCGGCTTGGTCCAAACATGAAGAAATTAATTTGAGAGGTGATGTGGAAGTGACATGAAGGCAGCATTTGAATTAGAGTGGCGCAAAGGAGCCCCAGCAAAATTGAAATCAATTACGATTGGGGGAAAAAAAAAACTTTCCTCAGCCTGGAGTCATACCGAGCACAAAGGAAGGTGATTGAGATTGTTGGACGCCAGCCATCTCGGCCTCATAACATTGCGTAAATAAAAACAAACAAAAAGATTCACAGGGCTGCATGTTGGAGTCATCTAAGTTATTCTAGAGGCCCAATGTCCTGGTTCTAGATTAAGCATAAAAGACTAGTGCGTTTCCTAACCATGTGAGTCCTTCATACTTGAATACGACGAGTGGGATGCCATCGGTTCCTGGAAACATACTCATCGAAAGCCGCTTTCTGGCCTTTGTGACTTTCGCTTGAGAAGGATCGAGAGCAAGCTCTTCTCGAATGCGGTGCTGTGGAAGTAAGTCAGTGGGTATCATTGCACACAATGGATTGTCGGTTTAGGAGATCACTGAAGGGCTCTGCCCAATGAGAGAAAATCTCACGCATATTTGTTTGCCAGTTGCTGAGCGGATGAGTGTCACGCCCTTGGTTCAAGGGCCATAGACTCATCTCAAACCTCCATATAGAGTCTTCAGGTCATTTTTATCAAAGCTGCTTTTTTCCCATCATCGGTTTTCATCTCTTAGTTTGGCCTGCAGCATTTGGTTTGTGCTAGCATTCCCTGCTGGCGATTTCATCAGATTTACAAGATCAATGGGCATTGTGCCCTTTGTCTAGAATCTTGCCTCTGCCTTGGCCATTATTGTCAAACCAGTCTTGTTGTTTCCAGTCAGTGAACCCCAGCCCCACAGGTGCTGTGATGTAAGTCACATCCTTTAACTTTTTCCAGAATCTTCAATGCCAATATTAGTCTCCAGGATGTCAGTGATTCCGATTGCTACTTTCTGTTCCAGTTCCTGTGTCCTGTCCATGTCTTTAAATACGGTTACATTGTCCTTACTTTGTGGCTTGACTCTGTGCTTAAGTGCCTTAGATTTTATTTTCAAAGACACAATATTCCTGACAAGCCAATGGTAAGACCATCGTTCCGCACCTCTAAAGCAGTGGGTAGAATGAACGACCTTGCAATCATATGCCACTGTTTGGATCTTGGGTGCGTCCAGGTTGTTTTCAGTTGCCCACTTGCTGGAAGACTGGGCGCGATTTAACAGCCGCGTTATGCCCGACACGGGTCCGTGTGCACCAGTTTGATCGCGGGAGACCAAAATCAGGATCCGTTCCAGACGCCAATCGGCTTGCGATCTAACTGGCCCGCTACCATTAGCGGGTTTGGGATCCTGCCTGGATGTGGCGAGGGACTAATTATCACCGATTGAGGGCAATCTCCATCTCATTAACGCGGGTGCCCCTTAACACACCTATTTAAAACCGGGAAGCTAGTGCAATGGCTGCTGTGGGGATCGGAAGAGGTGGTGAGTAGCCATTTTCAAAATGAGGCATACAGCCCAGGGACACCGGAGCTGCTTCCCAGTGCTGGGAGGAGGGGAAGGTATGAGCCTAGTCAGGGGGCTGGACACCATTGGCCGGGAGTCGCCCCTGGGCTGGGGTGGGGGGTGAGTGAGGAGTTCAGCGCCTGTCGGTCTTACTGGCCACCTCTCCAGATTATGTGTACCCATAACAGGGGCAACTGCAGCTGCTGCCTGTTTGTCCCACCAAACACCTCCAGGACAGAGCCCTGTTCATAATAATATGGTGATGGTCACTTTAACTCCCTCTGACTGTGAGCAGCCTCTGGCCGCACAGCTGAAGGCGAATGCTAATAGGGAATTAGCATTGTTATGAGGGCAGCATGGTGGCGCAGTGGGTTAGCACTGCGGCCTCACAGCGCTGAGGTCCCAGGTTCGATCCCGACTCTGGGTCACTGTCCGTGTGGAGTTTGAACATTCTCCCCATGTTTGCGTGGGTTTCGCCCCCACAACGCAAAAATATGTAAGCTAAGCGGATTTGCCACGCTAAACTGCTCCTTAATCGGGAAAAATGAATTGGGTACTCTAAATTTTTTTTTAAATTAGCGTTGTTATTTATGTGAGTACTTCACAGCTTTCATTCTCGTTGGTACAAGTGCCATGTCTCAAACGAGCTTCATTGCCAAGCATTTCAATCAAGGCCTGGACACGTTGCCTGAACCATTTGGGCATCCACAGAGGCAGCAGCCGACAATGAAACACTCCAGAGCTGGGTTTCAGCACTGGCGATATACCCGCCACCACAGGATAAGTGTGTGAATCAGGGGAGGGTACCTGAGCAAGGTTCCCCTAATGCTCCCAGCAGGGGTCTCCTGTCCTGTCTCTGGGCCCTTGCTGTGGCTGGGGGTGTGTGTGTCAGGCGGGGTACTCCAGCACAAGAGGCTCACCGGATGGCAGCCTGAAAGAAGGTGGGATATGAGGGTGGGGGAGACTTGGGGGATTTGCGGGTCCCGGGGTGGAAGCCTGAACTGATTGTCGGTCTTTCCCCCTCTTCACGCCCGCCGGCATCCCTCAGCGATGCTCCTCAGTGACTGGGCCACACTCTGCAGTGCCCTGACAATGTCCACCATCATCTGGGACATATCCCCCAGCGATTGGGACATGCTGCCGAGGCCATGGCCATCACTGACTCAGCCACCACCCTAGCAGTGTTGGCTTTGGTGCCACGCGTTGCCAGCGCCATCTCCTGTGCCATAGCCTCTGGAACTCCTCCAATCAGCTGTGTACTCATCGGCATGTTGCTGCCATCCCCTCCTGAAGCTGTGTCCTGGCGTCTGCATCCATTCCGGGGTAACCTTCTCCAGTGACTCGGCATCTGACCGGGATCCAGCTGAGTCCTGGGATCGAGCAGACCTGCTAACTCTGTCAGATGTTCCTGCCTCCATCTGACATGCATCAGCAACTGTGTGGTGCTCACCATTTTATTCCCCAGAAGCCTGTCCACTAATGTCGTCCGTTGAGGTATGTGTCCTGCACTGGCAGAGGGTGGGGATGACAGCTGTGACGCCTAGATGGTGGCAGCCTTGGAGTTCTCCTCTGAGGTGTTCACTTGAAGGCAACGGGGGAACAGGGAGGGGGGGGGGGGGGGGGGGGGGTCAACCCCGGATGGCCCAGCCACATCAAATGGAGATCCTGCGAGAGAATGGATATGTGGTCAGTGAGAGGGAAGAATAATTTTGTCTGGCATGAAGAACTCACTTGAGACAGGTCATCTGGGTGTAGGGGCAGTGGATCCTCACCACTGGGGTGGAGGCCAACCTCGTTGTCAGTGACCCCGTGATCTCCAGGGCCTGTTCCTCATCGGGGGTGAAGACTCTGATGTCTGGCACCTCGCTGCCTGTCTGGATCCTTCCCGGCTATTATGTGGAAACTACTACTGCGGGGGCAAAAAGAGCGCCGAGCCACATGCTTGAGTGAGAATGAGGCTTTTGATGGAAGTGCTCTTCCCCCCACTGAAATACCATCAATTGCCACAAGACGAGAATGGTGAAACAATCGAGGCTTTATTGCACAAGATGTGTCTCCTGTAGCTGGAACCAGAATGGGGGCAGCGCAGGAGAGCATACACTTTTATACGGCGCCTGCTGGGATGAACCAGCAGGCTGGGATTTACCATGGTACCTGTAATACATGGGCAGTACCATAAAACATGCAATGTGTTACTAGTGGTGTTTACCACACCCACCAAAACAACCCTCCCACAAACTCACCCCACTGCAACACCCCCCCCCCCCCCCCCCCACAGCCCAACCCCCACCCTTCCATGTGAGGGAAATCCTCCAGCCAGCCTAGGAAATGGCCTTTAAATGGCCAATGGACCAATCCTGTGGTGAACCACTGTGTGCACCTGTATTAGGGAATGTAAGGTAGGACCTGCACTACAGGCTCGCTGGTAGCCCCTGCCGGCTAGCTCCGCCCACAAGGAGCCCTATAAATATGCGTGTCATCCTTCTGATCAGCCATTTCGTCAGCTGCAGTAGGAGGCCACGCATCTGACTGTAATAAAGCCACAGTTGTACCAATCTAAGTGTTTTGTGCAATCGATCGTGCATCAAGTCCAAGGCCAGGGCTGCCCCAGCGCAGAGTCACTGCATTGTTGGGGAGGGCAGGAACCCAGAGGGAACCCTGTTCCTTCAATTTCATGTTCCCCCCATCCCGGCTAAAAATTACATCAGTGCGGCAGCATGAGATTCTGGCCGTTGTTCGTCCACTTTTAAAAGGAAAGTTTCCATCCTTTTCATAATTTCCCAGGTATAACTACATGAGTATCACAAATCAAATAAACGACTAGGTTAATGAGCAACTCCTTAAATGGATTCCCGACTAAAATAATAACCTTCAATGGAAATTTATCAAATTAGGACATCGGGTGCAACATAATGCCCAAAAAACAAAGTCCCATTTTTGGCGCGTATAGTGAGGTGTATCTTGGCGTCTGCAGCCTGGCACCCGGGCACCTTGGCACTGCCAGACTGGCACCTTCATAGTGCCCCGGTAGGCAGGCAGTGCATTGGTGCCTGGTGTCAGCAGGAGTGCCAGAGTTCCGTGGCGGTACTTGTTTGAAGTTTTGGGAAGGTTTGGGTTTGGGCTGAGATTTGTGGCATGGGTGCGGTTTTAGTATGCGGCGCCAAGAGAGAGGGTGAGGACAAATGATATGAGCTCACAAAGCTTTGACTTACACAGGGTTATGAGGCAGGGGTGCCCGCTGTCGCCGCTTGATGCACTATCAATTACGCAAAGACGAGAGTAGGATGTAATCGAGGCTTTATTACACTGAGATGTGTGGCCTCCTGCAGCAGCTGACGAAATGGCTGCTGTACGGGGAGCACATATAGAACAGTACAGCACAGAACAGCCCCTTCGGCCCTCAATGTTGTGCCGAGCAATGATCACCCTACTCAAATCCACGTATCCACCCTTTACCCGTAACCCAACAACTCCCCCCCCTTAACCTCACTATTAGGACACTATGGGCAATTTAGCATGGCCAATCCACCTAACCCGCACATCTTTGGACTGTGGGAGGAAACCGGAGCACCCGGAGGAAACCCACGCACACACGGGGAGGACGTGCAGACTCCACACGGACAGTGACCAAGCCGGGAATCGAACCTAGGACCCTGGAACTGTGAAGCATTGATGCTAACCACCATGCTACCATGCTGCCCAAAGTATATATTTATACTCTGCCTACTGTATGGAGCCAGCAGGCAGGGATCTACCCCCGTACCTGTCGTACCATAAAGCACCTATAACAACATCCTCTATATACAATATGTACATCAGTGGTGACTACCACACTGCTGCATTTGCGCTGGCCATAGAGGCATTGGCTATGGCTCTCAGGGGGTCGGCAGAGTGGTGGGGCATAATATATAGAACATATAGAACAGTACAGCACAGAACAGGCCCTTCGGCCCTCGATGTTGTGCCGAGCAATGATCTCCCTACTCAAATCCACGTATCCACCCTATACCCGTAACCCAACAACCCCCACCCCCCCTTAGCCTCACTATTAGGACACTACGGGCAATTTAGCATGGCCAATCCACCTAACCCGCACATCTTTGCACTGTGGGAGGAAACCGGAGCACCCGGAGGAAACCCACGCACACACGGGGAGGACGTGCAGACTCCGCACAGACAGTGACCCAGCCGGGAACCGAACCTGGGACCCTGGAGCTGTGAAGCATTTATGCTAACCACCATGCTACCGTGCTGCCCGAGGGCAGAGGGAGCATCGGGTGTCGCTCTATGCCAATGTCCTCTTGCTGTATGTTTTGGATTGTTGGAGAGTATGGGAAGGATTATGGGCCTGTTAACGAGGATTGGAGGGTTCTCAGGTACAAGCTGAATATAGGGAAAAGCAAGGTATTCCCGGTTAATGAGTTGGCACAGCAGGCTAATTTAGGGGCATGCCATTTATGGTAGCGAGGGATAGGTTTAGGTATTTGGGGATTCAGGTAGCGAGGGAATGGATGGGACTCCATAAGTGGAACTTAACAAAGCTGGTGGAGGAGCCAGGGAGGATCTTAGGAGGTGGAATATACTGCACTTAACATTGGCGAGGAGGGTCCAAGTGGTGAAAATGAATATTCTGCCGAGGTTCTTGTTTATCTTTCAGGCTCTCCCGATCTTAATACCAAAGGCATTTTTTCGGAAAGTGGACACGATCCTCTCGGACTTTGTATAGGCAGGGAATGTGCCGAGGGTGGGGAGGGCCCTGCTACAGAGGCAGAGGCAGCGGGGGGGTTGGCGTGGCCAAACCTGCTTCATTATTATTGGTCAGCGAATGTGGACAAGGTGTGGCGGGTTGCAAAGGAGAAAGGGTAGAGTGAGTTAGGATGGAGGAGGAACTTGTAAGGGGTCTAGTTTGAGGGCTATGGTCATGGCAGCATTACCAATGACTCTGAGTAGGTATTCAGGGAGCCCAGTGGTGCAGTCCAAGGTGAGATATGGAATCAGCTGAGGCGGCATTTTAGGGTGGAATGGATGTCGGTGCTAACGCCGCTGTGCGAGAATCATGAGTTTGAGCCGGGGGGGGGGGGGGGGGGGGGGGGGGGGGGGTGATGGATAGTGTATATAGGAGGTGGAGGAAAGTGGGGCTGGTCAAGGTGAGGGATTTGTATTTGGAGGAGGGGTTTGCTAGACTGGAGGAGTTAAGGGAGAGGGTAGAGCTGCCGAGGGTAGTGAGTTCAAGTATCTGCAGGTTAGGGACTTTGCACAAAAGGTCTGGAGGAGGTTCCCTAGGTTGTCGGGATACACCCTACTGGAGCGACTGCTGCTTCCAGATGTGGAAGGGGAGGGAAAGATTGTGGATGTATATAAGTAGCTGTGAGAGCAGGGAGGTGAGCGGGTGGTGAAGATCAAGGAGAAATGCGAAGCGGAGTTGGGAATGGAGATCAATTGGGGAGTATGGAGTGAGGCACTGTGAAGGGTAAACGGGACCTCCTCTTGTGCAAGGGTGAGCCTGATACAGTTTAAGGTGGTGCACAGGGTGAATATGACTCAGGCAAGAATGAGTGGGTTCTTTCAGGGGGTAGCAGAGAGTGTGAGAGGTGTGGGCGGTGGCCAGCAAATCATGCGCGCTTGTTTTGGGGTTGAGAAAAATTGGAGAGATTCTGGGCGGGAGTGTTCATGGTCTTAGCCAGGACAGTGGCGGAGGAGGTGTACCCAGACCCTTTGGTGGCTATATTTGGGGTTTCAGAGAAGCCGGAGCTCATGGAGAGGAGGAAGGCCGATGTTGTGGCCTTCGCCTCTCTGATTGCACGGCGGCAAATTTTGCTGGAGTGGCGGTCGGCATCGCCACCGGGGGGTAGCGGCATGATTGGGTGACCTGTACGACTTCCTGCGATTGGAGAAGATAAAGTATGAGTTAAGGGGCTCAGCAGGGGGGTTTGAGAAAAGGTGGGGGATGTTTGTGACCGTTTTTGAGGAGCTATTCGTCAGAGGAGGGGTGGACGGGTATTGGAGGGAGGGGGGGGGCAACAAATATGTACAGACTGTATGGATGATTGTTGGGAAGTATGTTTCCTCAGGTGTTTATTTGCTGTAACCTGCTTTGATACAGCTTTTGGGGCAGCACGGTGGCATTGTGGATAGCACAATCGCTTCACAGCTGCAGGGTCCCAGGTTCGATTCCGGCTTGGGTCACTGTCTGTGCGGAGTCTGCACATCCTCCCCGTGTGTGCGTGGGTTTCCTCCGGGTGCTCCGGTTTCCTCCCACAGTCCAAAGATGTGCAGGTTAGGTGGATTGGCCATGATAAATTGCCCTTAGTGTCCAAAATTGCCCTTAGTGCTGGGTGGGGTTACTGGGTTATGGGGATAGGGTGGAGGTGTTGATCTCGGGTAGGGTGCTCTTTCCAAGAGCTGGTGCAGACTCGATATGCCGAGTGGCCTCCTTCTGCACTGTAAATTCTATGATACATTGTTGTAATAAAAAACGTTCTAAAAAATAAAAGGAGTGCCAGAGGTCCACCCTGCCCAGAGCCCAACCACCTGGGGGCTCCGATGGCCTGGGAGACTACTCAGGGGTCTGTGCTGGGACCACAATGTTTCATAATATACATTAATGATCTGGAAGAAGGAACAGAGGCACTGTTGTTAAGTTTGCAGATTATACAAAGATCTGTAGAGGGGCAGCGAGACCAACAATGCAATTTTACGTTAATTGGTCTGCTTAATAGGCCTCACGGGCTTCGAGCCACAAATAAAGGCTTGCCAGCTGATTCGTCAGGACCCCGCTCACCAGCTAACAAGGTCGAGCAGCACTTAAACAGTACTTGTTCAGCCAACCTCAGCCAGCGGTGCTGTCTGGGATGAGGTGGCAGCAGCTGTGAGCTCAGGGAGTGTGACCAGGAGGACTGGCCTCCAGTGCCGGATAAAGGTCAACAACCTACACCAGGCAGCCCGAGTGAGTAGACAACAATGCCCCCCCCCCCCACCCAAGGGAACATCCACTCCCCCACTCCCCATCCAAACCCAACCCTCCCTCCACCCCCACCCCCTTCAAACCCTCCCCCCAACGCTCCCTTCACACTCCCCCTCCCACCACAGTGAACCACGGCTGAGGCTAACGATGTTCCCTCAGTGTCTTCTCAGGAAAAGCTCTCCCATAATCGCCGGGAGAGGGCCCAGGCTGGCGGAAGGATGCCGGAGGTAAGAATCCTCACCTCCTTCGAGTTGCGAGCTTTTGAGGTGACTGGTGTGTCCGAGGACAGAGCGGTCACAAACGGTCACCAACGTGGAGGCTGGCGGATGCTGCAGAGGTGCGGAGCCACTGAGCTCCACACAGAGGATCTGTCAAACGTGAGTTGCTATTGCCTTCCTGACTGACCCATCCCTCCCACTGACCACATCTCCATTCTTTTGCAGGACCTCCAATCGACGGTGCCAGCCCACCCCGGGCAGCCCCTGTTGTGTTAGGTACACACTGGTCTAACACTGGCTGCAACTGGATGCAGCTTAGATCAGAAATATACTCCAGACCTTAAAGTTAGTTCAATCAGGTTTATTGAACTAATAGCACAGTTCTCTGAGTTCGACCCTCTGCTAACTTAAGTGTGGTTGCTCTGTCTGACTGAACCAGACTAGCTCTTAGCCATGTGGTGGAGATGTGAGATTGTAACAACACCCTTGACTGACTCTCTAGATGTTCATCAGTGGAAAGAGACGGATTGTGAGTGCCTCGTGTCTTTTATAGTCAGATCCCACCCCTGAGTGTCCTGCCTGCTTATTGGTCATGTCCTGTTCTCTGTGTCCATTAGCTGCTTGTCTGTATATCATTATGTGTGTGTCTGCATATCATGGCAGCCCCCTCTCCTGATTCCCAGGAGAACATCTTGGTGGAGGAGAGCGCCGAGGATGCAACCGTTATAGTCGTGGCACAGGTGTCATCCCCACCCTCCAGCAGCGCAGATACACACACCTCGGTGGGAAATGTTAGTGGACAGGCATTTGGGGCACAATCTGGTGAGCACCACACAGCTGCTGATGCACATCTGGTGGAGGCAGGAACCCCCAGATGAGACAGCAGTCAGAGGGCTGCAGTATCCCAGGGCACAGCTGGGTCCCAGCCTGATGCTGAGCCTGTGGTACAGAGTTACCCGGAGCTGATAGAGATGATAGGGGGCAGCCGGGACATTCAGAGGGAGATGTCAGCATCAATCCAGCAAATCCATAGCCACTTGAAGATGTCCTTGGGGCTTCGGGTGCAGGATATGGCGCTGGCAATGCGTGGGCCTGGTGCACGCGTCAGCATCATTAGTGAAGGTATCCAAGGTGCCGCGCAGTCATAGAACATGGAACATAGAATATAGAGTGCAGAAGAAGACCATTCGGCCCATCGAGTCTGCACCATCCCACTTAAGCCCTCACTTCCACCCTATCCCCGTAACCCAATAACCCCTTCTAACCCTTTTGGTCACTAAAGGAAATTTATCATGGCCAATCCACCTAACCTGCACGTCTTTGAACTGTGGGAGGAAACCGGAGCACCCGGAGTCAATTCACACACACACGGAGAGAACATGCAGAATCCGCACAGATAGTGACCCAGCGAGGAATCGGAACTGGGACCCTGGCGCTGTGAAGCCACAGTGCTATCCTCTTGTGCTACCGTGCAGCCCATCCACTTGTGCTACCGTGCTGCCCGATGACGGCCATGGCTGAAGGCCTTAGCAGAATGTTCGACTCGTTAGGGGATGTAACTCAGTACCAGGTTGATCTTGATGAGGTTCTGCGGGAAATTTCCCGCTCTCTAATGGGAATGGTCAAGGTGCTGTGGAGCTTGTCCCAGTCGCAGGTGGGCATTGACAAGGCACTGCAGAGCATGGCCCAGTCACTGAGGAGCATCGCCGAGGGCGTCAACACGATGGTGCAGACCATGGGGAACTGTCAGAGCTGGCTGTGCCAAATGATGCAGGGGCAGCTGCCCCTCCATCCCAAGGTGAACCGCAGGGCCCTATGGGACCGACCGAGAGGAGGGGGCGCTGGGTTCCAACCCGGACCTGTCCAAACGGTGGCCACTGTCATAATATGCACCCATGCACATCAAGAGGTAAAAACAGGCAGTGACAGACACCCAAGTGAGCCAATCAACATACAGGACAGAACACAACCAATCACTAGACAGATACCAGAGGGGGGCTTCCAACTATAAAGCACATGAGGTATCAGCACTCTGCCTCTTTCCACTGGTGACAATTGTAGTGACAGTCAGGGTGTATATATCAGTTAGCACCTTCTACACGTGGATCAGAGCTAGCCTGGTCTAGATAGCTAGAGTTAGTTTACTTAGACTGGTAGAGTGTCAACCCACAGGCAGCTGTGTGAATTGTGACAGAAGTTCAATAAATCGTATTGAACCAACGCCTACGTTTGTGTACGCTTTACAGTTCATCTGCATCGTGTTGCAGTCCGTGTTACCCCAGAGTGAATAACACAACATGATACCAGGTGTGTACTTCATCTAAGTAATTTACCTTGAATAATTCAGTGACGGCCAGCAAGTGCCTTCCAGCAGCATGGAGAAGATCCAGGCCCCTACACAGCTCCTGATCTCCGGAAATCTCGGTGCCAACTGGCGGGTCTTCAAGCACAAATTCAGTCTATACATTGAGGCCTCGGGCTTCAAGGATGCGTCCGATGGCAGAAAAATTGTGCTGCTCCTATCGACTGCGGGGGGGCCAGGCCATCCAAATCTTCAATTCGCTCACTTTTGCCGATGGCGAGGACAAGACCAAGTTCCAGACCGTGTTAGCCAAATTCGACAGTCACTGTGAAGTCGAAACGAACGGGAGCTTTGAGCGCTATGTCTTCCAGCACCGCCTTCAGGGTAAGGATGAGCCTTTCCAATCCTTTCTAATTCATCTGCGCATTCTAGCGCAATCCTGCAACTACGGTGACACCGCTGATTCCCTCATCAGGGATCAGATCGTGTTTGGGGTCCACTCCGACGCCCTGCGGGAGCAGCTCCTAAAAATAAAAACATGACCCTTCCAGTAGCCAACGAGACGTGTAAGTGCATGAACAGGCGCAAAGTTGCTACTCCCGCCTTCAATCGGCACAACAGGACCAACTTGCTCCCACGAGGCAGAGAGTGTACAGGGCATCGCCCGAATGCGGTGCCTTAGCATTAATGAAGGCGGTCATTTTGCGCGCTTTTCCCGGGTCCCACGCATGCGCACCACAGACGGGAGAACGAAGCGGCCAAAGACCACACTGCGCAGGTGCAAGCAGGGCTGACCGCACTGTTTTTGATTTTGAATTGGTTTACACACCGGGCAAGGAGCTAATCATTGCGGATGCCCTGACTCGTGTCATCACCTCGCCCTGTGAACAGGTCGACTTCATCCACCAAATTGAGGCACAGGTGCGACTGTGTGCCAGCAACCTCCCGGCCTCAGACGAACGAGTCGTCAACATTCGAGAAGAGACTGCCAAGGACCCTCATCTGCAGCGGGTCATACATCACCTTGCAAATGGTTGGAAGAAAGGGCAATGCCCCCAGTTCTTTAATGTCAAGGATGACCTAACTGTTGTCGAGAGGATCTTCCTCAGGCTGGATCGTATCGTTATTCCTCGCAGCCTCCAGAGCCTAGTGGTCAAGCAGATCCACAAGGGACACCTCGGTATCGAGGAATGCAGGCGCAGGGCCCGGCAAGCTGTCTATTGGCCTGGCATCAACAAGGACATATCCAACATGGTCCTCAATTGTGCGACTTGCCAGCGTTTCCAGCCCAAGGGAACACTCCAGCAACACGAGATCGTGACCTCTCCGTGGTCCAAGGTGGGAATCGACCTTTTTCACACCAATGGGCGTGACTACATGCTTATAATTGACTACTTCTCAAGTTACCCTGAAGTGATGAAACTGTCTGACCTCACATCAAGGACTGTCATCAAGGCCTGGAAGGAGACATTTGCCAGGCATGTTATTCTGCACACGGTCAGGAGTGACAATGGCCCCTGCTTCTACAGCCAAGAATGGTCCAACTTCGCAAAGCTATACCAGTTCAAGCACATTACCTTGAGCCCGCATTACCCACAATCTAACGGGAAGGTCGTAAAAGGGGTCCATATCATGAAGCAACTGCTCTACAAGGCTGCGACTGAGCTTCTGACTTTAACCTTGCGCTGTTGGTGTACAGGGCAACCCCTCTGTCCACCGGTATGTCTCCGGCACAACTCCTAATGAATAGAGACCTGCAGACGACTGTTCTGGCCATTAATTTACCTGACCTGGATCACCTCCCAGTGCTGCAAAAGTTGCAGCAACTCAGAAACCGGCAAAAGCTGACATACGATGCTTATGATTTGCCTGTGATCTCTCCAGAAGATGCTGTTCACATCAGGTTGCCTGGTGGAGGTTGGTCAGCTGCAGCTATTGTTATTTGACAGGTTGCTCCCAGGTCATTCGTAGTTCACATGGCTGATGGGTCCATTGTCAGGCGCAACAGAAGGGCACTATGCAAACTTGCCTGCCCACCACCAGATCTCACGTTCCCAGCTGTCGTTTTGCCTTTTCCGGACACCTCACTCTACGAGGCCACCAATCTGGCTGCAATCCCGCCTGGCAAGATGCCGTCGTCCCCACCTCCACCTCTCAGGCGGTCGACAAGGATCCGCGACGCCAGCCCCAGAGATTGGACTTATAAATGTTTCCTTTGTACATATTGTGCTGTATCTGCACGCTAGACATCTTACAGGTACATAATCATTCACTCGCCATTTGCTGTAAATAGTTATATCTGTAAATATGTCATATACGCTCTAAGCAACCGACAATTTTTTATTTATTTTTTTAAAAGGGAGGATGTCATAATATGCACCCATGCACATCAAGAGGTGAAAGCAGGCAGTGACAGACACCCAGGTTAGTCAATCAACATACAGGACAGAACACAACCAATCACTAGACAGAACACCAGAGGGGGGCTTCCAACTATAAAGCACACGAGGCATCAGCACTCCGCCTCTTTCCACTGGTGAAAACTGTAGTGACAGTCAGGGTGTATATATCAGTCAGCACCTTCTACACGTGGATCAGAGCAAGCCTGGTCCAGTAAGTTAGAGTTAGTACACTTAGAGTAGTAGAGTGTCAACGAACAGCCAGCGGTGTGCATTGTTACAGAAGTTCAATAAATCGTATTGAACCAACGCCTACGTTTGGTGTATGCTTTACAGTGCATCTGCATCCTGTTGCAGTCCGTGTTACCCCAGGGTGAATAACACGACAGCCACCAGCTCCTCAAAGTCCACTCCTCTAATGAGGCCGCGTCTTTAAGTCAGCACATGGGACAGGGCAGCACGGCTTTGCATGTGCCGGTGACAAGTGCCAGGACCCTCTGGCCTTAGAGCCCCAAAGGATGCCCGTCAGGGTCATCGAAGGCCACGGGACGATGTAAGCAGCTGGCTGCCTCCACCTCAGATGTGCATCCTGCGGGGACACCTGGAAACACCTAGGAGGGCCAAGCATGTTGAGGATCACAGAGGGCACGGGGGAGGAGGTGGAGGGGTGGGACCATCGGCAGAGAGGGGGTTTGTAAAACACATTGAACACATTTGTGAACAACCATTATGACGCCTCTGTCACTTTCTTCCGCAATGTGCGGGCTGACCTCCGAACCCTTGGACCATCTCTCTAGATATCTCCCCCTCTTGTGGCACTCACCCACCCTCCAGCTGTGGACATGTCCCCTGGGCTGTGTCCCATTCCCTGGGTGTCCGGATGTTGGCTGCTGCGTGTGTGGTGTTACGTCCCGCAGTGTTCAAGCACAGTGTCCAGGCATCAAGTTATGATGGGGTGCTGGGCAATGAATCCCACGTGCTAAATATCCCGCCCACCCACAGGAATCCAATTGGGATGTGTGAAGTGCTCACTTAACCACAATTACCAATCCCCTATTAGCAAAAACCTTCAGCCGCATGACCAGAGGCCTCGGCAGTCGGTTGGGTTTATGGGTAGTCAGTAGGGCAGACAGGCAGGGACAAGGGTTGCTCCCGGAACAGGTAAACAATCCAAGGGTTGACATGGTGGTGCTGTGAGCTGTTTCCTTCCGGTTTCCCCCCAGCACTTCCCCCCCACCCTCCTATGGCGGCCACCCCTGCAGAGGTTCCCCCACCCCCAGCCGAGTCCCCCACCCCCAGCCAAGAGTCCCCCACCCCTGCTGAGCACTTGGGAAGCAAGGTCAGCACCCCAGGGATTTTTGCCCATGAGCAAAGATGCTATTCACCTCCTCACCTCCCCACAGTAGCCCTTCCGCCAGGTTTACGTTTTTCAAAAGGAGCACCAATCGGCGCCAGCATGAACACTTGCTGGGGAAGCTGCTGAACGACCGGAGGCCGTTGGATATGGATTGGCTCCCGTTAATTGTGTGGAAATTGGGCTTAAGTGGTGATAATTGGTTTCTCGCCACGCTACGGCAAGATCTCAATTTTGCCTATGAGAGTGGGCCAGTTGCATCGCAAACTACTTGGCGCCTGGCACGGTTCTCGTTTTTGGCCTCTCCTGCTATTCACCGGCCTCGTTTCAGTTGAGCGAGAGCGTCATGAGGCCGGAAGATCACTCCCATTGTCAAAGGAAATGTAACTAACTAAACCAAAATGTAATTTCGGGGATGATGATAATGCAGCCTGCCCCCACATTGCCCACTGGTCATGGAATGAGTGTCTCTTTATGTGTACACAAGTAATTGTATAGAGAATTCTCCCCACCTGCAGATACTTAATTTTGATTTATACTCTCTTTTGGCCGTTATGTACGAACATTGAGTTTGAGCTTGGTGAGATATTTACTGTGCTTAAATACCCAACCAATGTGCACTATTAACGCTCAAGCAGGAATTATGATTATTTCAGTGAGGGATCAAAGGGCACATATTGTCCAATGAATTGTCCTCCATCAAGAAGTCAAAGTGATCAGAGGAAAGGGGAACCCAATGTTTACCCAATGGCTTAACAAACTTATCAGATATGTTAATTATCCATATGACTATTATTTGTAAAACTAAAGGGTGAATCTTTTTGAAGGCTAAGTTCAATTTATTGTTCCCTTTATTCAACAGACGTAATCCAGAGCTCACTTGAAATGAAAATCGCTTATTGTCACGAGTAGGCTTCAATGAAGTTACTGTGAAAAGCCCCTAGTCGCCACATTCCGGCACCTATCCGGGGAGGCTGGTACGGGAATCGAACCGTGCTGCTGGCCTGCTTGGTCTGCTTTAAAAGCCAGCGATTTAGCCGAGTGAGCTAAACCAGCCCCTTAATTAGCCATATAAGAACATTCAATTCAGCTTTATTAAAACTACTTTGCACATCATTCAGGTGCTTGCAACCATTGCTCAGGATACCTAAAAAGTCAGGTGCAACACAGAAGGCTGAGAGGAGTGATTTGGAGAAGGCCAATTAATTATTTCCTTGCTTCATTTGAGAACAAAGCCATAAGTTTTGGCTGAACAGGTAGAATATAGCTGACGCGCAGCATTTGGATTCAACATCTGTCACAACAACTGTTCTACGTCTGGCTCTTAAAGTGACAGCAGCGCCTCAGATAGAATTCCTACAGGGCAGAAGGAGGCCAATCAGCCCATCGAGTCTGCACCAACCCTCTGAAAGGGCACCCTACCTAGGCCCACACCCCCGCCCTATCCCCGTAACCTAACCTGTACATTCTTGGACACTAAAGGCAATTTAACATGGCCAATCCACCTAACCTGCACATCATTGCACAGTGGGAGGAAACCGGAGCACCAGGAGGTAACCCACGCAAACACAGGGAAAAAGTGCGAACTCCCCACAGAGTCACCCAAGGCCAGAATTGAACCCTGGGGCGGAATTCTTCGACCCCCCGCAGGGTCGGGGAATCGCCCGGGGCCTTCGTAAATCCCACCCCACCATGGCCAGAATTCTCCGCCACCCGGGAATCGCGCCCCGCCGATCAGCGGGCCCCCCGCGCCGGTCGGCGGGCCCCCCCGCGGCGATTCTCCTGCCCGCGATGGGCCGAAGTCCCGCCGCTGTCAGGCTCCTCTGAAGGACCATTTAAAGGCGCAGCTGCAGGAGCTCCAAGACCAGGGTATAATCTCTAAAGTGACGGAACCGACTGACTGGGTCAGCTCGATGGTCTCTGTGAAGAAGCCCTCAGGAGAGTTGCGCATATATCTAGATCCCAAGGATCTTAACCGAAACATAATGTGGGAACACTACCCGATCCCGAAGGAGCTAACTAGTGAGATGGCACACGCCAAATTCTTCACGAAGCTAGATGCATCGCGTGGCTTCTGGCAGATACAACTGGACGAGTCCAGCAGGAAGCTCTGCACGTTTAACACACCTTCCGGAAGGTACTGTTACAACCGCATGCCATTTGGTATTGTTTCAGCCTCTGAAATCTTTCACAGGATCATGGAACAGATGCTGGAGGGACCAAATTCCGTACCTTTGGGGAGGCTCGACGCCGGAGTGGTTCTCGCCACTCCGGTACGCCGGGACCCCCCGCCCCGCCGGGTAGGGGAGAATCCCGGCCCATCCCTGGTGCTGTGAGGCAGCTATGTTAACCACTGTGCAGCTGTGGTTCCAATTGATGCCAATGATAATTACTGTGGCATCGTGCAGTCCAATATTTCCACAACGGAACACATCAGAAATTCTGCAATGATTTTGAAAGTTGTCTGGTTTATGCAGTAAAGCTGTGTATTGTAGACCAATGATTACACCATTGTTAGATATCCAGTAGGACTGGGAGTGATTGACTCTCACCACATACACATTATCTAACTCAGTCGATTGCATCAGTGGAAATGGATTTTAATTCTCCGTTTGGGCTGGTATTGTGTGATAGCCTTTAATACCTCACCTAATTGAGTATCAACAACTACACTTGATCTCAGTGCTCCTGGACTATAGAGGGGGAAATGTTCCCATGTCTTGACCTTCTGAAATCAAAATCTCATAGAACAAAGAATGCATTTACAGGGCATCTTTTAGACCATCCTAAAGCATTTTCCAGCCAATGAATTAGTGTTGAAATATAATTGCTGAAGTAATGCATGTACCAGTGAAGAAAAAACTGATGAAGTTATTTAATTCTCCTTCCCTAAATAGCTTGGTCAAAAAAAAATACAACATGCTTTGCAGGAATATACCAAGGTTCTTTAGACAGCACCTTCAAAGCCCACAACCACTACCATTTAGAAGAACAAAGGCAGCAGATTCATGGGAACCCAACTAACTGGAGGTTTTCCTCCAAGTCACCCACCGTCCCGACTTGGAAATATATCGCCGTTCCTTCACTTTCGCTGGATCAATATTCTGGAACTCTTATGGATTTCAGTAGTTCAAGAAGGCAGTTCAACACCACCTTCTGAAGGGTAATTAGGTATGGGTAATAAATGCTGGCCTGGCAAATGTAGCCCACATCCTGTAAATTAATTTTTAAAATGGCTTCACTCCTCCTCGCTCTTCATCCTCAGGAACACCTAAAGAACTGGATACGGAGTTTTCAGTTGACCCATAATGGATGAATGCTTGTTCATACTCAGGAAATGTGACAGCCAATTTGCATGCAGCCAGGTCCCATAAAGTACATTGTGATAACGACCAGATTTTCTGTTTTAATAATCTTGGTGGAAGGGCACCAGGGAGAACTCTCCTGTTCTTCTTTGAATGCACCTCAGGACTTTTTACATCGGGGCCTCAGATTAGCTTTCCCTTCTGAAAGTCAGCACCTCTAACAGTGCAGCACTCCTTCGGTACTCCGTTGGATATTCAATCTTTTGTGCTCAATCTCTGGAGTGACATGAACTTTTGCTGGAAAGTCTAAGGCCGGGATTCTCCCTTCTGCGGACTAAGTCCCCATGCCGGCAGGAAAACCGGCGCCAATCACTCCGGCGTCAACAGCCGCCGAAAGTGCTAGGTGGACGCTGGAGGGGTTGGCACCACTGCAGCTGGCGCTGAAGGGCCACCGCGAGTTCGCGCATGCGCAGAACGGCTGCCATATTGCCATATTTTCGCGCATGCGCGGGGGGTTCTCTTCTCCGCGCCGGCCCCCTGGGAAATATGGCGGAGTCCTAAAGGGGCCTGGCATGGAAGAAAGACGTGCCCCCACGGATCAAGCCTGCCCGCGCCCTCTCGAGGACCGCACACGCATACTCACCTGCCAGGTCCTGCCGATGCCTGAGTGGAGTGATTCACGCCGGTGGGACTGGCCAAAAATGGACGGCCGCTCGGCCCATCGAGGCCCGGAGAATCGCCGAGGGGGGGGGGGTCAGAGAATCTGCCCTTGTCTGAGCTCCAGTTAACTCTACTGGGAAAAACTTCTAACACTGTGTATGCCCTGTACATTATGAACCATTTGCAGCTATTGCTGCTTGTAGCTACTCCTACCAGGAGATCTGGGTAGCCAAACCCGTGACTAGTTTAAGGGATACAGGTGCTATGCAAGTTCTCTTGCTGGAGAAGGATTTTGTTCTCCCTCCAGAGTTTAATAAAGCCAAGGTATTTGTGAAGGGAATATGTTGAGATTATATCCCAGTTCCATTTTATAAAGTACAATTGGAGTGAGATTTAGTGTCAGGTCCACTAGTTGTCAGAGTGGTATGTCACATTGATCTGTCTTATGCCATCCTCACATATCCTCTAGCTCATCAGCAATCACTCAGGATATCCTTCATCCAAATACCTAGGTTGATCCCTCTCTCTGCTGCGTTCTACTTTACCCCCACAAGGAGACCTCTGTAGTTTTGCAGTTCTGGCCAAATGGCTGAAATACTGACATTTTCATTTCTAGATGCCACTTTTTAGAGATATTTTTGTTCTTGCAATTTCAAGTGTAGGGCAGCACAGTGGTTAGCAGAGTTGCTTCACAGCTCCAGAGTCGCAGGTTCAATTCCCGGCTTGGGTCATTGTCTGTGTGGAGTCTGCACATTCTCGCCGTGTCTGTGTGAGTTTCCTCCGGGTGCTCCAGTTTCCTCCCACAGTTCAAAGATGTGCAGGTTTGGTGGTTTGGCCATGCTAAATTGCCCTTAGTGTCCAAAAAAAAAAGGTTAGGCTGGATTACAGGGATAGGGTGGAGGCTTCAGTAGGTTGCTCTTTCCAAGGGCCAGAGTAGACTCGATGGCTGATTGGCCTCCTTCCTTTTGCACTGTAAATTCTATGATTATGGGGAGGCAGTGGCAAAGAGGTATTGTCACTGGACTAGTAATCCAGAGACCAAGGGTAATGCTCTGGGGACCTGGGTTCAAATCCCACCCACAGCAAATGGTGAAATTTGAATTCACTAAGAAAATCTGGAATTAAAGGCCTCATGATGACCACATTGCCAATTGTCATAAAAGCCCATCTGGTTTACTATTGTCCTTTAGGGAAGGAAATCTGGCACCGTTACTGATCTGGCTGACATGTGACTTTAGATCCGCAGCAATGTGGTTGGCTCTGAAATGTCCGAGTAAGCCACTCAGTCCAAGGGCAATTAGGGATGAGCAATAAATGCTGGCCCAAAACAATACAATCCAAACAATGAAAACCAATGTGATGTTTTGTATTTGGGCTATAGTCACTGTCAAGTCTCCATCAAATACTTAATTAAATATAGACAATGAAAGCCATCCAGAGAATTCACACATCTTTTTGTTTAAGGGTAGACCAATACAAAAAGATGGTGACATTTTCAGACTATCTGTCTCCATGTTTTACACTGAACAAAAGGGAAGAATGAAACTCAGTTGGTGGCTTATGGAAGTAAATGGTCCCTCTTGACATTTCATTGTATTGTGATGACTGTCTAAACTCTCAAATGTATTAATGCACAACACTGGATGTGGAGTCAACATAAACAACATCCGTTATTTGTAAATGGATATAAACTTATGAAACGTTACATGGTAAGGTAGCCACATTTTTGCTGCTTTTAAAAATCAGCTAAGAACAGTTTGCAGTGAATTTCACCAAAGCCATCAAACCATCAGTTCAGCCAGTAGTGAATAAATCTGTCAGGCATCAGGCAGCCAGCTTACTTTACCTGTTCCAGTTAAAGTTCACCTGAGAACCAACTTGCCAGAGATCCACCTACTAGAAACTTCAGAACTGCTGTGAACGTTTTGCTTTACAAGACCTTCCTTTCAGCTTTAAAGTATCAAAAACATCCAAGAAATGACAGGCCTGCCACATTGGATGCTGGAGAGCATAAACCAGAGACTATTATCTGTGTCTGATCTTTGTGTATGTGAAACCAAGTGTGCCTGATGTTGTGTTGATTTGGGGTAAGTGCAAGAATAAATAACCATCTGAATGTTTAAACTCACAAAAGTCTGCTGCTGAATTATTGAATTGGGATCCGGAATCAAGTGGAGTAAGAAAAGGCACACTTCTTTCCAAACAAAACCTGCTGAACATGGACAGTTGGGAGAGCAATAACATTCTGTCCATGACAACTGTATTGTTTGAAGTTTGCTCACATGAGAAATGTACTGAAGAGCTGGCAAAATAAATCCATATGTCAGCATAAATATTTCCAGGGGAAGGAATTTGAAGAAGAAAATTAGTGCAATTGATTTGGGTGAATATGAATCACTGGTCTTGGAGATGGTCAGCACAGTTCTATAACTCTGATATTGTATAAAAGTGTTAAAATTTGGTATTATCAAAATCATGGATATGAGTACTGTCAAGCACTCTGCCAAAAGCTATTGTGAGGATTGAACTATTCTATCTAATATTTATTCTATCAAATGTGCCTTGAGTTTGATATCTCCATTACCTTCCAAAATTAAATTTTAATTTTATAGCTTATCTTTTTATTTACTTGGTATACATGTTTTCGGTCTTCATTTCGATTTTATAGATTGCAGTTTTTTTTATTTTCTATGGCTTGCCATCTCCCCCCCCCCCCCCCCCCCTGTCATTCAATGGCCAGAATGTTCCATTCTGGAGCTGAAGTTCAGTGGTGGGACTGGAAATGAGGGTAATTTCCGCTGTGGGGCTGGCCACGCACCATCTTACACCATTCAATTCATTATGGCTTTCGTTGCCACCACCAGGTCTCACGCATAGCCTGGCATTGATAAATGTTCTCCCAAAAGGACAATGCAGCGCCATCTCACCGTTAAATATGGAAGGAATCAATCTCGTTAGTGCACATCACTTACGTGCAGTCCGAAAAATTAATATTCTAATGTCTCCCTGGCAGGGAAGCCGGCTATTTACATTAAAATGCATTGAAATGAGGTTGCCGACCTTTCTGGGCAGGAACCTCGTTACATCACCGGTGAAGGTGGGGAGGCTCAGAAAACATGATCTTGCCGACGAGATTCTCGTGTTCTTAATCTCACAAGGTTTTGCGCCCACAAAGCTGTTTGCACTCACGGCGAACTCGAGGCTGCAAAATGGCGTTAAGTGTTTTCAAAGTTGTATTATTAAGAAGACCTGGGAGAGCCAAGTTAGAGTGGATTGAGATGTCAATTGAATAAATTCTGTAACTTCACCAAAGTCGGTCTCAAGGGCAGTTTTCATTGAAATTGCTTTTTCAGGAAAGTGGTTAAATGTTGAAACACAAGAGACGATTGGTGTTCGGAAGTTCTGTGACAGGTGCTGACATATGATCAGGCATGTCGAATTCCATGAACAGGTGGTTTGCGTGCTTTGAAGAGAGTGCGCCATTTCCTGTGTTTGTCTGAAGCTGAAAACTTTAATCTAGGCTGACATTTTAACACAGTACCAAGGGAGTCCTGCATTGCAGGCCTTTTGGATGAGTTGCTAAAACAAGGCCATCTGCTTGCTCAACAACATTTTACAGATCTGACGATACTATGGGAACTCTCCTGGTATTCCAGTGAATCCCTTCAAATAACAGCACAAAGAAAAGATTATCTGGTAATTCATTTTGCTATTTTTGCCGCTTTTCTGCCCGTACCTTGGCTACCTGCAAAACAGCAGCTACTGCCCTTTAAGAGTAAGCCTTCCTGTGCAATTGTCCCAATTTTAATTGGCCACCTCTCCACAAGGCACAATTCAGAATAATGAAGGTATACTGTCTGTTTGTCCACAAGAGGAAACACCCAATAAGCTCAACCCAATCCAGATCAAAACAGATCATTTGATTGACACCCATTCCACTATCTTAAACATTACACTCCTTCCACCATTGGCATAGTGTGGCTACAGCATGCACCAACTATAAGATCCACTGCTGCAACTAACTAAGGCTTCTTTGATAACATCTCCCAAACACGCAAGGGGAGGCATTGGCACAGTGTTATTGTCACTGGACTAGTAATCCAGAGACTCAGGGTGATGCTCTGGGGTCCCGGGTTTGAACTCCACCATGGCAGTTGGTAAAATTTGAATTCAATAAAATTCTGGAATTAAAAGTCTAATGATGACCATGAAACCATTGCCAATTGTCATAAAAACCTCACCTGAATCACTCACATTCTTCCGGGAAGGAAATCTGCCATCCTTGCCTGGTCTGGCCTACATGTCACTCTAGGCCCACACAGCGATGCAGTTGACTTTTAATTGCCCTCTCTGAAATGGCCTAGGAAGCCACTCAGTTCAAGGGCAAATAGGGGTGGGCAAAAAATGCTGGCCTAGCCAGTGACACCTACATCCCAAAAAATATTTTTTTAAACTCCTATCACCTAGAATGACAAGTTCAGCAGGTGCATGGGAACACTAACCTTTCCGAATCACACCTCATCCTGATTTGGAAATATCGCACCGTTCCTTGTTCCACTAGAACAAAATTCTGGATCTGCCTACCTAACAGCAGTGTAGGAGTACCTACACCATATGGACTCCAATGGTTCAAGAACCTAGATTGCCAGCATCTCTTCCGGACCAATTAGAGATGGGCAATGAATGCTGGTCTTGCCAGCAATTCATAAATGATTTAAAAGAGGCATTCTTGTTTTCTCTGCTATTTTCAATCATGTTCATAGAAGGCCCATTCTGATAATTCTCCGTAATAATGAAACATTGCTAACTGCCCCAGTGTTTTCTAAAATAAGAGGCGCGGAGAGCCAGGCTCTTTTTCCCTGTAGCAAGATAAATTGAGAGAGAATTTAATGAGAGGGAATATGATCCCATTCAAATCAGGCATAGGGAAAGAAATAAAGAGGGAAAGAAAGATTTAAGGGAAAGAAATGAGCAGGAAGAAACAAATTCAAATTTGGAATTTAAAAAAACTCCAACAATTCACTACATGTAGAAATTAGATTTCACACTTTTAATTGTTCACCTTCTGGGCAAAATTGGTAACACAACAATGAACAATTATGACCACACGAAAAAGGTACTTATGCTGTTAATTTAACATTCTGTGGCAAGTTTAATGGGAAATAAACATGCAAATATAACTCCATTAAAATTATATGGAGATTAAGGACAAGATAGCAACAGCACAGCATTTATATATTACTATGACACAAATCGGCCAGCAATTTTACAGGCATCTTTTCTTTGCTAAATTATGGAAATAGGCAAATAAAAAACTAATTAAGTACTTTTGAAGTGTAATCACTGTTTTAATGTTAGAAACATTTTGCAGAGAAATTTCCCACAAACAGCAACAAAGTTACGACCAGGTCATTCTATAATCATTCCATATAATTGGCAAAACCCTGTCTGTGATTCATTAACCCAGATAAAAGATACTTCATCATCTCTAGTCTATTCAAATGATAAAATAGGTCATGAATATTTATCATCCGTTGCAGGTTTGGATATGAGATAATTATTGGTCAGGGCACCAGGGACCTTACCTGGCTCCTCTTCAAATAGTGCTGGAGGTATTTTACATCAACCTCCGAGGGTGTGATCACATACTGCAACAGTTCGGCACTGAGGTGTCGGCCTAGATTTACTGCTCCGACTCTCTGGAGTGAGACTGGAACCTGCAGGGTCAGGGTGGAAGATTGCTACCTCCGAGTATCATCAACAAATCTGAAAAGAACCGCAGGTTATCAGAAAAAGTGCCAATTGTCCCTTCTTCTTCGAAAGGCTCAGAGTCTTGCTGCGCACAGTTCCATTGACGCCAACAGCTGTCTGGTGTCTCTTTGATGCGCAAGCTCAGAAAACTGAGCATCAGCAGGTTATTCAATGGGAGGCATTACCCCCAAGTTGGCTATTTTGACCTCTGCATGAGCATACTTTCCAGCATGGTCATTTAAGGGACCATCATAGCTCGGAAGGCTGGCCAATTTCCTCTCCTCCCTAATGGTGGGATATTTGTTCTGTCGCCAATTACATTATCTAATTGTGCATTTATTCAGCAGTTGAAACTGTTCAGAGAGGCAATGCAGCCACTTATTGGGTAAGATGCCAATTGCAATCAAAGTGATCAGTAAATATCAACATGTTTAGCTGAAATGAGAGCAGCAATAGAGCAGGCAATCTTATAGAATTTAATTGCTGCTCCTCAGGTTAATTTTGAACCTAGTTCCAGCATCAATAATATGTTTGGTCTGAGATCCATCTTGTCTTGGCTGACCTCAGCCAGATGAGTAGCTGAAACATCCCAACTGGCATCTGGTTTTGGGGAGATAAAATTAAAATCATGATTCGCAAACTCAATGATCCTTGTTTAAGGCTGTGTGTGTGTGGACATCAGGTAAGGACAGGTTCAGAGTCCACTTTTAAATAGGCTCACCCTTGAAATGCTCCAACTCTCTGGAGTGAGACTGGAACCTGCAGAGTCAGGGTGGAAGATTGCTACCTCCGAGTATCATCAACAAATCTGGAAAGAACCGCAGGTTATCAGAAAAAGTGTAGGTGCAGCTTAAATTGCCAATTGTCCTTTCTTCTTCGAAAGGCTCAGAGTCTTGCTGCGCACAGTTACATTGACGCCAACAGTTATCTGGTACCTCTTTGATGCGCAAGCTCAGATACCTGAGCATCAGCAGGTTATTCAATGGGAGGCATTACCCCCAAGTCGGCCATTTTGACCTCTGCATGAGCATACTTTCACTATGGGACGGAATTCTCCGCCCTGCCACACCCATTTTCTGGTGCGGCGTGCCTCTGCCAGCAGTGGGATCCTCCATCCCAGCAGCCAGCCAATGGGCTTTCCCATTGTGGGCACCCCCAAGTTGTCAGGAAATCCGTGGGGTTAAATGCACTGCCAGCAAAGTGGTGAATCCTGCCGATGGAGAATCTAGCACAATTGAGCAAAGTACCAACTAAAGGGCAGCTAGCTCCTGTATTACTACTGCCTGTTTATTGTCACTTCTGCTGCCCCAAAGAATCAATGTTAGGATTCTTGTCCTTACCTTCAAATCCTTCCATAACCTCACTCTTTCTTAGCCTCTGTTGTCTCCTCTATCCTGACAGTACCCTTGCTTCCTCCAATACCCAGTCTACATCTCATCCATGTTCCCTGTGCTCCATCATGGGCAGCCTCTCTCTTCAGCCGTCTCCCATGCCTCATCCTGTCCATCAGTACTTCTGCCTTCAGACTTGTCTCCCTGCTTTACAAATACCTTCCAAGACTCAACCTTTGGATCACCTTATGCCCTCCCCTGACCCTTTTTATTGCCCTGCCAGCTCGCTGTCTACTCTGAGACTGCTGCAGTTTGTTATAAACCCTTTAGAAACATACATTGTTGCTGAAAGAAGGGAAAAAGTTTGGTAATAAATAAATGATCGAGGTCAGCTAGTAGAGTAGTGGCAGCAGCTCTTTTCTCATTCTCCATATTGACATCACATGAAATAATATGATAAATATGATCTGCAGTCTGTACTGTGCATCATATGGTAGGACAAGGTCACTAACACAGGAGTCCTATCAAAAGCCAGTACTACTATTATGTTGTTGGGTTGCAGTAGTTTTACTGGTTTAGCACAGTGGGCTAAGACAGCTGGCTTGTAATGCAGAACAAGACCAGCAGCGCAGGTTCAATTCCCGTTCCAGCTTCCCCGAACAAGTGCCGGAATGTGGCGACTAGGGGCTGTTCACAGTAACTTCATTGAAGCCTACTCGTGACAATAAGCGATTATTATTATTATTACTGATTCCCGAAGACCACTAGCTGTAAACGTGACGTATTCACAGTTCACAGTGAACAATCTCCAACAAGCTTCTGACCATTTTTGCTTTCCTTTTACTTTCACTTTAGACTGTCCCAGAGACTTTGATCCCATGAGTATAGTCATTCGCTTCAATGTCATCACAGATTATTACAGTTAACCCTATATAAGATTTAGGCCAGAATTCTCCGGCTGTTAGGATTGTCTGTTCCCGCCGGCAGCACACCCCACCCGCGGGTTTCCCGGGGGCGTGGAGTGGCTTCCAGAGGAAATCCCACTGACTACCGGCAGGAAGAGAGAATCCCGTGGCCAGCAAACAACATGCCGCCGAGAAACACATGGCTGGGGCACCAGAGAATGTGGCCCTTAGTCAAACATACTCCATTGTACTACAAATAAAACCCACTTGATCAATGGTCAAGAAAATCATATCCTCCTGACATGTCTTTCTCTCAAGACACGGTCGAGGACATTTAGGACTGAGATGAGGAGAAACCTCTTCACTCAGAGGATGGTGAACCTGTCCAATTCTCTACCACAGAAGGCTGTCAAGGCCAAGGCCCTGAATATATTTAAGAAGGAAATAGATAGATTTCTAGACTCTGAAAGTGTCAAGGAGCATGGGGAGAGTGCTGGAGTATGGTCTTGAGATGGACAATCAACTATGAAATAGCGGAGCAGATTCAAAGGGCCAAACGAACAACTCCTGCTCCTATTTTCTTTGTTCCTTTAAAAAAATTTGCTTGCAAGAATTGAGGAAATTACAAAGTCAAGAATCACTATGGCAGCCAACTGGCTCTCCTACACTGTGGGTAGTTTAGGAAGACTTGCAAATCCTGTAATTGGCATGTGATGATCGATTTACCTTTAATACCTTGCCCCTTTAAGAGGCTTGGAACCCTGGGGGACTCCGCCTCTGGCTACGCCCCCAGGAAACAGTATATAGGATAAGGCTCCATATTGCGAGCACACTTCTCTCGAATGCAGTCCTGTTCTCTGTATATTAAAGCCTTTGATTACTGACCTCGCTATCGCGTCGTAATTGAGAGTACCTCATGGCAACATCTAGAAGACATACAAAAGGACCCAATAAACTTCTAATAGTTGTAACTGGAGTGTTTCGCTGAGACATTATTTTTTTTTTAGAAATTTAGGAAACCTGATCCCGATTTTAGCCCAAGGTGGGATTCTCCGCCGGATCAGGAACCCCGCTACCTGCGGTAGAGAATCCATCCCGTAGGTGTAAATAAGCTAACAATAATGTTTTGGGGGGGGAGGGGAACATCGAGTAAAGGGTTAACATCACAAGCATCCATTATGTTAATGTAATGATCAGGTCAGGTCGTGTCACTGAGCCATAAGAGAGATCTGGAAGAGAGAGAAACTCTAACCCTTTGTGGAGGCCCAGATTTGTAAATACTCTCTTTAAGCGGCATGGTGGCACAGTGGTTAGCACTGCTGCCACACCGCGCCAGGAACCCAGGTTCGATTCCAGCCTTGGGTGAATGTCTGTGTGGAGCTTGCATTCTCCTCGTGTCTGTGGGGTTTCCTCCAGGTGCAATGGATTCTTCCCACAGTCCTAAGATGTACAGGTTAGGTGGATTTGCAGTGCTAAATTTCCCCTTAGTATCCAAAGGTTCGGTGGGGTTATGGGGATTGGGCAGGGGATTGGGCCGAGGTGGGGTGTTCTTTCAGAGGGTCGGTGCAGACTCAATGGAGTGAATGGTCTCATTCTACACTGTAGGGATTCTATGATTCTATGAAGTTATTATGGACTCAAAGCAGCATGCTTTTGCAAGCCTAGACAATCGGCAAAAATCCTGTCTGAACCCCTACCACACATCAAAACACTTTCCAAACAAAATTAAACCAAGCCACGCACCGAGATGATGGGACGGATGACCCAATATTGAAGATATTAGCAAACATCTTGAAAGAGGAAAAGTAGAGAGACACAGAGAACAATGGGCAACATTCTCCGTTGCCCTGTGCTGACATTGTAATCGGCAATCAGGTGGAGAATCCCTTCTGACCTCCAAATCGGGGGCAGTGCCAATTTGACGCTGGTTTTATATTCGCCATCCCCTCCGAAATGCCATCACTGCGCCCGCGCCGCACGCCATTGGAACGTCACTGGCTTGTCACCTGAAGGCCCTCTCCTGATGCTCCGCCCCCAATAGGCCGAGTTCCCGACCGTGCAGTTGGCGTCTGGTCTGAGCAGTCGGGAACCAGGTGTGGCGACTGTGGATTGTGTCCAGTGCCACCACAGTCAGCCGGGGGCCATGCTGCTGGCTGAGGGGGGGGCACCCACAGGGCTAGTGGGTCTGGTTGGGCGTAACAAGGGGGTGGCCAGGTGGGCACTATTTGGCAGTTCGGGTCTGCGCACAGCCGGTGCCATGTTTTAGGGCGCGTCCGCTGCAGGTTGTCGCCGTGCACATGCACGGCCACAGTTTCGGCCATTCTCCAACCGATTTTGTCATGCGAGACAGGAGTTTTACCCACCAGTCCCAGGATCAGTGAGGTTTCGGCGTCGATTTTGGAGTCGTAAAATGCCACAGTTCCCACGCTGGCGTCAGTACTTAGCCTCAAAATCGGAGAATCCAGCCCAATAAATTTTATCAGTTCTTGACAGAGGTATTACATAGAGAGTGTTCCATTCATATATATCATCTTGGACAGCAATGAGCATGCCTGCTGCTATAGGATCACTGAGTGACATTAGTGCTGAATGAGGACACATTGACTAGATCTCGCCTCATCTTCTCAGCCAAAACAGATGACTACAGCAAGTGACATTAGTGCTGAATGAGGACACATTGACTAGATCTCGCCTCATCTTCTCAGCCAAAACAGATGACTATAGCAAATTTAACAGCTACTTCCTTCAGGCCTCACTAACCAGATAGTCTTGCTGAATGTCACTGCACAGTAGGTGCAACATTTGTTCACCTCAGCAATTATAGCTTCATTTACAGATGTAATGTTGAGCTAAAAGAAAACAACTTAAAGCTCAATTGTTTAACAATGGGAATCCTCAGTTTTAGGAATATGTTTTATATTACGTATGTAGTACTGTAGCCCAATCTTTCCTTTCTTTCCTCACATTTGAACCCTGGATACACATAAACAACTTCTGATTGAATAAGGGCCTCACTTATCTGCACTGCAAAAAATAATTGGGTGTGAAGCAATGTGGTATATGCTGAGGAAGTGAAAGACACTATACAAATGTTAATTCATCTCATTCTCTTTAGACCTGCCTTGCTCTCCTGTACAACTTGTTTGAACCCAGTAGAAACCAATCTCGTTAAGAAAATAACTTTGAATTTCCAGTTCATAGCTGAAAACATGAGAGGACAAGTTTTCAGTTTTAAGATTTTTGCTGTAACAAATAGACCAAGAACAATGTTCACTAAACACTACTTTTGTAGGCAATGCATTCTTCAAACAACAGAACAGAACTTGCCCCTTTTATTTCTGACACAACTGAGAAACCCACTTCACAAGTATACTTTACACTGTCGCTTAAGTAGTCGTTTAATTTCCTGGACTCTGCCCAAAATGATTCTTCGCTCATAAGTGTTTACTTTCATTCCTTTCCTTTCCAATCCTGGTATCTTTTAACCCAGGCCTGTCTTTCACAGATGGTTTTTCCTGCCATTTCTTCCTCTCATGAAACAAAGTGAATCTTCCAGCCTCATTTCAAATCCCCATAAATCTGTCTTTCTAAACCAAATGCAAACTCTCACCTCCATTCCTGCATGATGAACAATAGGTATTTTAGCGTGCAGCTAGCTGCTTTCTATCTCCCCGACCTTGGCAGACTGCCTGTGTCTATGAGTTTCATGGAGGTCTTAGAAACCCTTTCCCTCTCACAGCCATCTCCCTGAATCACATGGGCTTTGTATCTATGTAGTAATGCCGATTAGCTACCTGAGACCAGGGGTGAAATTCTCCGCTCCCGGGAAAAATTGGGAGGGCCGTCGTGAACTCGGCCGAGTTTCATGACGGCCTCGGAGGCTGCTCCTCACCCCCTATTCTCCCCTCCTGGCAGGGCTAGGAGCGGCGCTCCGTAACTCTCGGCCGCCAGGCGGCGCGCCGAGAGTGACGCGACGGCGACGCCTATGTGACGTCAGCCGCGCATGCGCAGGTTGGCCGGCTCCAACCCGCGTATGCGCGGCTGACGTCACGACGGCTGACAGCTCGAACCCGCGCATGCGCGGTGGCTGTCTTTCCCCTCAGCCGCCCCGCAAGACGTGGCGGCTTGATCTTGCGGGGCAGCGGAGGGTAAATAATGCGTCCGATTGAGACGCCGGCCCGACAATCGGTGGGCACCGATCGCGGGCCTGTCCCCTCCCGAGCACAGTCGTGGTGCTCATTCCCCACCAGGCCCCCTACCAGCCCCAAAACGGGCATCTCACGGCGATTTCACGACGGCAGCGACCAGGTGTGGTTGCCGCCGTCGTGAAACGGTCGCGAATGGCAGGCCGCTCGGCCCATCCGGGTCGGAGAATCGCCGGTCGCCGTGAAAAACGGTGAGCGGCGATTCTTCCGAGCGGGGGGTGGGAGAATCGTGGGGGGCGCCAGGGGGTCATGAAATTAGTCGGGGGGCCCTCCCACAATTCTCCCACCCGGCGTGGGGAGCGGAAAATCGCGCCCCAGGACTCTCTTTTATCAAGTAAATGAACAATTTAAAGCAGAGCTTTTTATAACCTTACATTCTTATTGGCTTCCTGGGGCTTTGGAAACTAGCAGTAAACACAGATGCTACTGCCATTGTCAGCAAGTAAGAACACCTTAAACATTTTTATGAGTAAAACAAGACAGGCTTCCCTTTAATCTGTAACAGCCATATCACCCAGACTTCAGAAGAGGTCACATGACCCCCTTCATTTTACCCTAAATTAAAGGCACAGTCACAAAACATAACAATCTCATAAACCTCGGGCTGGATTCTCCAAGCTCCCAGCCATTCGTTTCCCGGCAGCGGGAGGCAGCGTGCCATTCGCTGGCAGCAGGATTCTCTGGTACTGCTGCTGTAATTGGGAATTCCCATTGAGAATCCCGCTGCCAGGGAATGGCTGGGGAATTCCAGTCCTCATATTTGGATCAAACTGAAATCATGAACTTGACACTGCAGCAACTAAAAGGGTAGGCCCAAGCAGGAGTAGATGGGCTGAGTGGGAAATGAAGAGATTTCCAAAGCTAATGTGAAAGGTATCTGCCTCCGATACCCCATTCTTTCCAATTGTCACTCATGATAGGATGTTGACAGCACAGAATTGTGACACATGCGTCCACATAATAGCAGTTGTGGAATGTCATCATCTACACCATTGTGCAAATGTATCAAAAACAACTTGCATTTTATAGCACCTTCAACATAGCAATATTTCCCAAGGGACGTCGAATCACAGAATGGTTACCCAGCACAAGAGGGGATCATTTAGTTCATCATGTCTGTGCTGGCTCTCTGCAAGAACAATTCATCCAATGTCACCTCCTCATTACCACCTTATCAGATAATAAGCCATGTTAGGAGGTATTAGGACAGGATGTATTAAAGAGTAAAGTTTAAAGGAGCAACTTATTGGAGAGAAATCTGCAAAGGTTTAGGGTGGGATTTCCACAGCTTAGGAGGCACGGCAACGGATGGTGGAGGGATGAACATCAGGGATCCATTTCAAGTCTGAATTGGATGCGCACAGAGATCCCGTAGAGCTGTGGGGCCTGAGGGGGGGTCACAGAAATAAGGACAAGCAAGGCCATGGAACGATTCAAACACAAGGTTGAGCGTTTTTAAATTGAGGCATTGCCACACCTGGAGCCAATGTGCGTTGACAAACACAAGGGTAATAGGTGAACAGAGCTTGATGTGCAGCAGATCATTGGATGACCTCAAGTTTACAGAGGGTGAAGGAAAGCCAGTAAGGAGAGCTTTAGACTAGTTGAGTATAGAAGAATACTTGGATTTGGATTGAATATGTTTTATTGTCACATGTACCGAGGTACAGTGAAAAGTATTGCTCTCCGTAAAGTCCAGACAGATCATTCTGTACATAAAAAACATAAGACATACATAAATACACAATGTAAATACATAGACACAGGCATTGGATGAAGCATACAGGAGTGCAGTACTACTCAGTAGAGAAGATATGTGAACAGATCAAATCAGTCCATAAAAGAGTCATTCAGAAGTCTGGTAACAACAGGAAAGAAGCTGTTTTTGAACCTGTTAGTATATGTTCTCAGACATTTGTATCTCCTGCCCGATGGAAGAAGTTGTAAGAGTGAATAACCCGGGTGGTAGGGGTCTATGATTATGCTGCCCACTTTCCCAAGGCAGCAGGAGGTGCAGACAAATTCAATGGATGGGAGGCGGGTTTGTGTGATGGACTGGGCTGTGTTCAGACTCTGTAGTTTCTTACGGTCTTGGGCTGAGGAGTTGTCATAGGCTGTGATTCAGCCAGATAGGATGCTTTCTATGGTGCATCTGTAAAAATTGGTAAGAGTCAATGCGGACATGCCGAATTCCCTTAGTTTCCTGAGGAAGTATAGGCGCTGTTGCACTTTCTTGGTCATAGCGTCGACATGGCTGGACCAGGAGAGATTGTTGGTGATGTGCACACCTAGGAATTTGAAGCTGTCAATCATCTCCACCTAAGTCCCGTTGATGCAGACAGGGGTGTGTACAGTAGTTTGCTTCCTGAAGTCAATGACCAGCTCTTAGTTTTGCTGACATGAAGGAGGCATAAATGAGGGTTTGAGTAGCAAATGGGTTGAGCAATTTTATACAGGTGGAAGTAGGCATTCTTGGTGATGGATGGGTATATGGGAGCAGGAGCTCAACTCAGACTTAAATAGAATTTGCAAAAATTCTCTATATAGACGGAAACATTTTCATTGGATTGTAGTATTTTTACAGCCCTCAACAAGTGAATGTGAAGCACTGTTGTATCAAGGGGCAATACACCGGCAATGTGAACACAGCCCATGTGAGATTTGTTGCCTTTGGATCATTAATCGTAGAATGTGCATCAAGAAGAGATGTGAAGGATGGTGCAGTTGTTCCTTTATCAAAGTAAGATCATTAATTTTCCTAGCTTAATTGATTTCTAAATGTCACATTTCAGTAAAAGAAATCTGATACAGCTGCTCAAGCAGATCAATTCGAACAAGACGACAATGTCACTAAACTGACTTTCTTTTCTAATTCATAATCACACCTGTTGGAATAGTCGAAACACCACTTACATCAGGCCGTAACGTCAGAGGTTTTGTGGAAATTGAAGCTTTGAAGAGTACAGATACACAACAGGTCACTGAAAGCACTGACTACTCACAGTAATAAGGGTTCAGCACACCCAAGTTATATTGCCATTAGTGACCTTCAGGTGCTCATTTCGAAAAGGGGTCCTTCAGCTGGAGGTCTTGTGGGCTCCATATGTGGTGCTTGTGCCTCTGGATGCAAAACGTTTGGGTTCAACTCCAACTCCAGGGCGAGCAACTCCATGCTTCTACCTTCAGATGCTCTACACCTGCACAACCAACTTTCTGTTGGAAAGTCTAAAGATGGCACACTTACTTGAACACATCATTCAAGGAAGCAAAATAAAACTAGCCGACTAATCAGTCAAAATGGGAATTTTCAGATGGATGCCTTAAAGCAAGCACTGAACTCCTTGAACATGTTAATAAGGGACCTAATGCCAGTTTATTTGCTTCATATCATCACACAAAAATTTTTACCCCCTCTGGGGAAGAATTGGAAAGATTATCAACCTGTTGAGCCGCAACACGACCACTCTTTTCATGGTGAATAAGTCCCTGGAGTAGGATTTCAATCGGGAACTTTTGGCTCAGCGGCAAAGAATACTTAGTGAGCACCAATACCTCTTAGCACCGCTTGAAGGACACCCTTTCAAAATGAGTTTCCAATGACTGGGCCTGTTGTCAGGATTCTTCATCACTCTCAGCAATGGGCAACAGAAGAATGCCTTCCTGAAACCCTTCCTATGGAGCCAAAAGGATGCATCTCCAACTCGACAGGCATCACAACCATCCCCTTCCTCTTCTTCCCCACCTAATCTTACAAAAGAGCTGCTGACCGTCAGGCGGACCCCACAAAATTCTTCTTTCTACTCAGGTGTGCTCCGTGTGGTAGTGTGACCAGTGAAAGCAGCTGACCCCAATTACTTAGCTAAGGCCCCTGGACCAAGTCCTCTCCATTTTCCAACCTAATTACTCAAGCGCATTATCTCCATAGTGTCGAGCATGAGTCCAAAGATAGTCTTGGACCCAGTTCTGAAGTTTTCTTTTTGTAAATTTAGAGTACAAATTCATTTTTTTTCCAATTAAGGGGCAATTCAGCATAACCAATCCACCTACCCTGCACATATTTGGGCTGTGGGGGCAAAACACACGCAAACACGACGGGAATGTGCAAACTCCACACAAACAGTGACCCAGAGCCAGGATCGAACCCGGGACCTCGGCGCTGTGAGACAGCAGTGGTAACCACTGCGCCACCATGCTGCCCTCTTGGACCCGGTTCTACCCCAGACCTAGGGTGCATGGTAAACGTGAGGAGGGTTATAAAGGTCCTCAGGAGTACGCAAAAAAGTAAGCGGACTGAGGCAACAGAAGATAAAAGCAAATTACTATGGTTGCTGGAATCTGAAACAAAAACAGCAAACACTGGACATGCTCAGTCTGACAGCATCTGTGCAGAGAAAAGGGAGCTAAAATTCCAAAGCTAAATGACTCTTTGTCAAAGTCAACAGAACATAGTTGCAATTTATTGTGGGCAAGTGTGTAAGTGTGAGTCGACACAATCTGGAAGCAAAAACAAGGATCATTAATTTCCATTTTACGGAAAGATGCTGCAGCGTTTGGAGGTTCAAAAGGACGTTGGGGTTCAATTACTTATTTGGAATATAAATCCAGATAGATAAAGCCGTATGAAAGGCCAGGGGCATTCGGGATTGTATAAAATGAAGCATATAGAGTAGAACAATAAAATTATTGTAATTTTGTTCAAGACCGTAAGACTATAAGATATAGGAGCAGAGTTAGGTCATTCGGCCCATCGATTCTGCTCTGCCATTCGATCATGGCTGATATGATCCTCAGCCCCATTCTCCTACCTTTGCCCCATAACCCCTGATTCCCTTATTAATCAAAAAAGCCCCTTATTAATCAAGACACTGGTTTTATCACAAAGTACAGCGTGGACTTTTGGGTGCCCCATTACAAGAGAGAAGGAATGAAAGAACGAAAGAAAGAAGGTAAGAAAACTTGACCAATTGTTTCTGAAAAGTACTCCAAAGCACACCGAATACAATGAATTTAGCGTCAAGTCTCAGTTGTTATGTGGCCAACCTTGGCAACTTATATACAGGACGGTCTCACAAAGAATAGCTGGATATATAACCAGGTAAAGTGTTTTTGATTAAGGCACGGGGAGATGTTCTGCTCTTCTTCAAATGGGTCATTAACCTGGACTCTGAGGTTTAAATTACAAGGAGAAATTCCACCATCTAGGATTTTATTTAGAAAGTTAAGAGACGATTTGATCACAGATTTCAAGATATTAAGGGGCTAGAGCAGATAAAGAGAAGCAATTCCACAGTTGGGGATGGTACGTTTATGGGATACAGTCTAAAACTGTGAGGCAGATCTTCGCGAGTGGAGTTCTATGCATGGGTGGTAGAATTCTCTTCCGTAAATGGTAATTAATGCGAGATCAATAGCTAATTTTGAATCTGAGATTGATAGATCTTTATTAAGGGATATATGGCAAAGGTGGCAAAGTTGAGTCACAGACTAGCCATGATTTCACTGAATAGTGGAATAGGTTTATGGGGCTCAATGGTTGACTCTTGTTCCTATGTTCCTGTGCACTTAACCTATTGGAACACACAATGAGCTCTGATTTCACCCAAAGGGCAGAACTTCCAAAAATGAAGCATTTCCTCAGTTCAGAAGAGCTGTCCACTTTCTCACTCCCAAGGCAAAGCTTTACCAACTAACTAAACTGACATGGGTCATGGTTTCCTTGGTAACTCAATGGGTAGATACACTGTGTACTGGGACAAAAGGTTCCACTATCAATCTTCTCCCTGTGCAGAGTTAGTTCATTTCTGCCAG
The DNA here is from genome assembly GCF_902713615.1 of Scyliorhinus canicula. Lineage (NCBI taxonomy): Eukaryota > Metazoa > Chordata > Chondrichthyes > Carcharhiniformes > Scyliorhinidae > Scyliorhinus > Scyliorhinus canicula. The sequence continues at coordinate 91,282,285 of NC_052163.1, read as the reverse complement.
GCAACAATTGGGATAATTAGGGTCCTGGAAATTCAACCCGAGTTCCTACTCCTGATCACTGTCCGGTATCCCCTACTCGAAAATGATTGGACCTGCATATTGGGCAACGGGAAAACTGAGAAACATGGAAGATTTGCATAATTAAGCGCCTCTCACAACTTCTGTGAATCCCGAAGTCCTTTACAAGCAATGACATACCACAAGTGTAGTCTCCTTTGTAACATAGAGCCAAGGTAGCCTTTAAAGATGCTCCAAGTCAGATAGTCTACAGATGACGCACTACCTTAACCCATTCATGAAGGTGGGTACCTGGGTGAGGTACAGTCAGGCAGCCAATGCTTGGGACATTTTACTTCAGCAGAATGAATACTTAACATGTGGCACTCGAAAATGTGCCATAGAACCCCTTCAGTGCAGGAGGAGGCCGTTTGGCCCATCGGGTTGGAACCAACCCTCTGAAGGAACACCCCACCTAGGCCCACTCCCCTGCTTTTTCCCCATAACCTCAGTTAACCTGCACATCTTGGACATGAAGAGACAATTTTAGAACGGCTAATGCAGCTAACCAGCACATTTTTGGACTGTAGATAGAAACTGGAGCATCCAGAAGAAACCCACGCAGATGCAGAGAGAATGTGCAAACTCTACACAGACAGTCACCCAAGGCCAGAATTGCACCCGGGTCCATGGCGTTGTGAGGCAGCAGTGCTAAGCACTGTGCCACCTGTGCCACCTTTATTTATTCCAATTCCACCTTTCGCCGATGGACATGACAGCTATCCAGCAAATAACTGGAAGACTAATATTTTTGTGTAAGTTCGATGATTGGAGCGACTTCCGGGCGGCGAGCGAGGAGGTCGCAGGGAGAGGGGCTCCCGCAAGCGCCAGGAAGGAACCCCCCCGACAGGCCGGACGGCGGAGGAGGAGCGGGCGGCAACGGCGGAGGAGGAGCGGGCGGCAACGGCGGAGGAGCGGGCGACAACGGAGGAGCGGCGGGCGGCAGCGGCGGGCGGCAGCGGCGGGCGGCAGCGGAGGAGAAGCGGAGGAGAAGCGGAGGAGGAGCGGGCGGCAGCTGAGGAGGAGCGGGCGGCGGCGGAAGGCGGAGGCGAGGAGCGACGGCGACAGGGAGGCCCAGCAGCGGCAGGTCCAACCCCTCTCTCCCCCCCCCCCCCCCCACGCGGGCCGGGAACGGTGCGGTAGCGGCGGGCCCTCTTCCCCCCCCCAAACCAGCAGCGGGACACCACCTTCCCCCCCCAATCAGCAGCGGGGACACCAACTCCCCCCCCCCCCCAACCAGCAGCGAGGACACCAACCCCCCCCCCCCCCCCCCAACCAGCAGCGAGGACACCAACCCCCCCCCCCCCCCCCCAACCAGCAGCGGGGACACAAACCCCCCCCCCCCAACCCCCCAACCAGCAGCCCCACTCGCCCCTCCCCCTCCCCCCAACTGCAGTGACCACCACGTGGCAAGGACAAAGGGGGACTCTCTCTCTCTCTCCTGGGCGAGTGGAGAGAGAAAACAAAAGAAAAAAGAGACTTATATTTCTGTTCTTTTTTTTAAAATAAAAACCCAAAAGAAAACTGGTAAAGAGAAAAGGGGTGAAATAAAGGGGTAAAGGAAAGAAGGGGGGAAATAAATTTTTCATTTAAAAAAAAAATATATACATATATTTTTATATATATATAAATAAAATTAAAATAGGGTGCGGAAAAGGGGGAAAAGAAGAACAAGGAGAGAAGAAACGATGAAGGGGAAGGGGGAGAAAAAAATGCCAGAAGGGACCCAAGAGAAAGGGGGCACCGGAGGTGGACGGGGCAAAGGGCAAACCAGCTTGGGCGAACGAGTCAACACGCGAAGCAGCGGGAAGAATGTATCGCCGCATCCAAAAGGGCTGGACGGGCGGGCAACCTCTCCCCTGGGGTTAGAGGGGGGCGTGAATTGGAAGGAAGCCATTGCAGAGGTGGTGAGGGAGCAGCTGCAGGCAATCAAGGCAGAGTTAAAAGCAGACACAGAGGCCGCAGCACAGGCAGCAATGACCAGGGCCATGTCAGGGGTGCAGCAGGCTCTGACCAGAATGGAGGAGAAAGTGGATGCCCAAGGGAAGATACTGGAAGCCCACGGGGCAACCATTAAAGAGCTGGAGAAGGCAGCGACTGACGTGTGCGACCGGGTCATGTCCCTGGAGAGGGAAATGGCGAAACTGAGTGCAACACAGGGGAGCCTGAAGGGCAGGGTAGACGACCAGGAGATCAACTCGAGAAGGCAAAACATTAAGATAGTGGGCCTGCCAGAGGGGATAGAGGGTAGAAATCCCACAACATTCGTGGCTGCGATGCTGGGCTCCTTGGTGGGGCGGGAAACTTTTCCCACCCCACCGGAAATGGACAGAGCTCATCGGTCACTGCGCCCGAAGCCCAAGGAAGGGGAAAAACCGAGAGCAGTTATAGCCAGACTGCACCGGTACCGGGATAGGGAGACAATCCTGCGCTGGGCCAAGGAGAATAGAGCCTGCAATTGGGACGGGCACGCCATCAGAATCTACGAGGATTTTGGAGCGGACATAGCTAAGAGACGGGCGGAGTTCAACAGAGCGAAAGCAGCTCTCTATAAGAACAAAGTACGTTTTGGTATGCTGTACCCAGCAAAACTCTGGGTCACATACCAACACAAGGAATATTTCTTTACAGCCCCTGCCGAGGCGAATAGATTCGTTGAGGAGCACGGGCTGGAAAAACGCCATGGGAAGTAGGGACGAGGGGCCCATGGCAAGGAGATACGTCATGCCGACGGGGGGGTGGGGAGGGGCGAGGCAAAGCCAGCCCCCTCCCCCCTGGCAGGAGCACCCAGGAAAAACAACCCAATGCCCAAGGGCCCGCTCCAGGTGGGAGGCCAGGCCCCGGCACGAGGGAACGGGAGTACTGGAGAGGGGAGAGGGGAAGGGGGACAGCAACCTCCGAGCGGGGAGCCACCGTGCTAGCAGGAAAGCTAGCGAAGGGGGCGCGCAACAGAGCAGGGCCGCAGCGCACCCCCAACAGGGGGGAAGGCGCCAGGCAGGGGAGGGGGGGGATCACCCATCAAAGGTGGGAGAGCAAATGGGGACAGGAATGGGGGAGAGAGGGGCAATGGAGGGGTACACAGGGGTATCCCCGAAAGGGATAGAGCGGGGGGGGGGGGGCACTCGGGGGGCGAGAGACCAGGGAGGGGAAATGCAGGGACGAAGGGACAAAAGAGGCCAGAAAGGGAATAGGGCCACAAAGTGCCACAGACAAGGGCTCGAAACAGGGAACTGCTGCAAACACCCACCCAGTACGGTCTGTGGGTGAAGGGGCCCCCCGGAGTGCAGGGGGCTACCCGCGTGGCGGACACACAGTGGACGGCCATGGCGGGTGTCCCCGGGACAAGGGGGAACCCCGGAGCGCAGGGACCCGACCGCATGGGGAGAGCAGTGATAGTGGACATCCTGGACGGCCCCCTAACAAAGGGAAACCCCAGAGGGCAGGGGCGCGTCCACCGGACAAATATGGTTAACCCCACAGGAGCAAGGGGGCAGAAGCCCCCCACCAGAATAGTCACCTGGAACGTAAGGGGACTTAATGGCCCAGTGAAGAGATCTAGAGTCCTCACCCACCTTAGAAACATGAGGGCCGACATAGTCTTCCTCCAAGAGACGCACTTGAGGGAGCAGGACCAACTGCGGGTAAGAAAGGGCTGGGTGGGACAAACCTATCATTCCTGTTATGGGGCAAGGGCCAGGGGGGTGGCGATCCTGATTGGCAAGAGGACAATGTTTAGGGCGACAAAGACGGTTACGGACCCAGGGGGACGGTATGTCATGGTCAGCGGGGCCCTGGATGGGGCGCCGGTAGTCCTAGTTAACGTGTATGCGCCCAACTGGGACGACACGAGCTTCATCCAAAAGACCATGGCAGAAATCCCGGACATAGCGACGCACCGACTAATCATGGGGGGGGACTTCAACTGTGTACAGGACCCAACGACGGACAGATCAAACCCCAGAACGGGGAAAACCTCAAACATGGCAAGGGAACTCAGTCACTATATGGAGCAGATGGGAGCAGTAGACCCCTGGAGATTCGCCCACCCGGGGGAGAAAGAATTCTCTTTCTTCTCCCCAGTACACAACGTGTACACCAGAATTGACTTCTTTGTGGTGGGGAAAACGGTGCTTCCAGAGATAGACAAGGTGGAATACTCCGCAATTGTGATATCAGACCACGCCCCACACTACATGGATGTGCGGCTAGAGACGGGAAGGGCCCAGCGCCCCAAATGGAGGTTGGACGGTGCCTTACTAGCTGACAAGGCCTTCAGCGAAAGGATAGCGCGGGCCATAGCGGAGTACACTGAGATCAACCAAAACGGGGAGGTCTCACCCTCCACGTTCTGGGAAGCGCTTAAGGCCGTACTAAGAGGGGAAATCATAGCCTACAAAGCGCAAAGAGATAGGGAGGAAAGGGTGGCTAGGCAGAAGCTGGTCGACTCCATACTGGAGGTAGACCATAAATACTCCGAGGCCCCGACCGTAGAACTCCTGGCGGAGAGGAAAGAATTACAAAGGAACTTTGACCTGCTCTCCACCAGGAAAGCAGTACACCAACTCCGCCAGGCACGCGGGGCCCTATACGAACACGGAGACAAAGCCAGCCGCCTGTTGGCCCACCAGCTGAGAAAGCAGGCAGCCAGCAGAGAAATTGCGCAAATCAGAGATACCAGAGGCACGTTGGAAACAGAACCAGAGAGGATTAACAAAACCTTCAAGGCCTTCTACCAAGAGCTGTACACCTCAGAGCCCCCAACGGGGAAGGCTGGGATGAACCGGTTTCTTGACGGACTGGACATACCAGTTGTGGGAGAGGGCAGAAAACGGGATCTGGAAGCACCACTAGCACTGGGAGAGATCATGGACAGCATTAGCTCCATGCAGGCGGGGAAGGCGCCGGGACCGGACGGATTCCCGGCGGACTTCTACAAAAAATTTGCGACAGCGCTGGCCCCGCACCTGCGGGAGATGTTCACAGACTCGCTAGCTAGGGGCACATTGCCACCCACGTTAGCACAGGCCTCAATCTCGCTGATACCTAAGAAAGGCAAAGACCCAACGGAATGTGGGTCATACAGACCCATATCTCTGCTGAATGCAGACGCCAAAATACTGGCCAAAATCCTAGCCAAGAGGCTAGAAGACTGTGTACCTGAGGTGGTCACAGAGGACCAGACGGGCTTTGTCAAAGGTAGACAGCTTACCGCGAACATCAGGCGCCTGCTGAACGTGATAATGACCCCCTCCGGGGAGAGAACACAAGAGGTGATCGTCTCCCTGGACGCAGAAAAGGCCTTCGACAGAGTCGAGTGGAAATACCTCATAGAGGTACTGGAGCGGTTCGGGCTTGGAACAGGGTTCACCGCTTGGGTAAAGCTCCTGTACAACGCACCCATGGCGAGTGTACAGACCAACAATACCAACTCCCAATACTTCCAGCTGCACAGGGGCACCAGACAAGGATGCCCACTGTCCCCGCTGCTGTTCGCACTAGCAATTGAACCGCTAGCAATCGCGCTCAGGGCAGCAAAAAATTGGAGGGGGATCCGAAGGGGAGGTAGAGAGCACAGAGTCTCACTCTATGCGGATGATCTGCTCCTCTATATCTCGGACCCACAAAGCAGCATGGACGGAATCATCGCGCTCCTGAAAGAGTTTGGAGCCTTCTCGGGCTACAAACTCAACATGAGCAAAAGTGAGATCTTCCCAGTACACCCGCAAGGGGGGGGGGGGGGCAGCACTAAAGGGGCTGCCGTTCAATCAAGCCCGACATAAATTCCGCTACCTGGGGATCCAAATAGCCCATGACTGGAAAGGGATCCACAAATGGAACCTCACCAGCCTGACGGAGGAAGTTAAAAAGGACCTGCAAAGATGGAACACACTCCCGCTCTCCCTCGCGGGGAGAGTTCAGACGATCAAAATGAACGTACTGCCCAGGTTCCTCTTCCTGTTTAGATCCATTCCGATCTACATCCCCAAGGCCTTTTTCAAAGCGCTGGACAAACTCATCATGGCGTTCGTATGGGGGGGTAAAAATGCTAGGATCCCAAAGAAGGTCTTACAAAAAACAAAAACCAGGGGAGGGCTAGCCCTCCCGAATCTACAATTCTACCACTGGGCAGCAACAGCCGAGCGAGTAAGGGGATGGATCCAGGAGCCAGAGGCTGAGTGGGTGCGTGCGGAGGAGGCCTCCTGCATGGGAACCTCCCTCCGGGCCCTCGCCACGGCAGCACTCCCATCCCCACCCAAAAAACACTCCAGCAGCCCAGTGGTGACAGCCACCCTCCAATCCTGGAACCAACTGCGGCAGCAACTTGGCCTGACCAAAATGTCGAACAGGGCTCCCATCTGCAACAACCATAGGTTCACACCAGCACTGACTGACGCCACCTTCAAAAGGTGGAGGCAGGACGGGGGGACACTGACAGTCAGGGACCTATACACGGACGACAGGATCGCAACACTGGACGAACTGACAGAGAAGTTTCAGCTAGCTGGGGGGAACGAGCTACGGTACCTGCAGCTCAAAAACTTCCTACGAAAGGAGACAAGGACGTACCCACAACCGCCACGACAGACACTACTGGAAGACCTACTGGACGCAAGTATCCTAGAGAAAGGGAACTGTAGTGACATGTATGACCGACTGGTAGATAGGGACGACACCGTACTGGACGCAACAAGAAGGAAATGGGAGGACGACCTGGGGATGGAGATAGGGTGGGGACTCTGGAGCGAAGCACTGCATAGGGTCAACTCCACCTCCACGTGCGCAAGGCTCAGCCTGACGCAACTAAAAGTGGTACATAGAGCCCACTTAACAAGAACCCGTATGAGTAGGTTCTTCCCGGAGGTGGAAGACAGATGTGAACGGTGCCAAAGAGGCCCGGCCAACCACGCCCACATGTTCTGGTCTTGCCCCAGACTCGTGGAGTACTGGACAGCCTTCTTCGAGGTTATGTCCAAAGTGGTGGGAGTGAGGGTGGAGCCATGCCCGATAGTGGCGGTCTTCGGGGTTTCAGAACAGCCAGATCTATTCCTGGGGAGGAGGGCGGACGCCCTTGCCTTTGCCTCCCTGATCGCCCGCCGTAGAATCCTGTTTGGCTGGCGGTCAGCAGCACCGCCCAGAGCTGCGGATTGGCTGTCCGACCTCTCGGAATCTCTCCAAATGGAGAAAATCAAATTTGCCATCCGAGGGTCGGACGACGGCTTCCACAGAACGTGGGAGCCATTCATGCAACTGTTCCGGGACCTATTTGTGGCCAATGTACAAGAGGAAGAATAGTCGGGGGAAGGTAGCGGGAGGGGCTACAGGTTCGGTACGGGGGTTCGATGGCTAGCTAAGGCCCAAAACCAAACTAAATAAACATGTTGGGGGGGGGGGGGGGGGGGGCGGGCGCAGTTACTACTACGAAGATGCTTACCTGTAAATATGTATGTTAATTTTTGCGTGTTTGTTTGTTGTTTTTTTTCTCCTAACAATTTGTAATTTGTTCAATATAAAATATGAAAACTGAATAAAAACATTTATAAAAAAAAAAAAAGTTCGATGATTGAAACAAAATCAGCAGTCTTGTGTTGAACATGCTGTATGTATTTTATTCTGCGTTTGGCTCAAGCATAACCATTTGGTTAATTTGAAAGCTCAGATTTGTCCTATTGATTTACACAAGGATCTGCTCTGTTTTCAAGTATTCTCTGCTGCATCTGTGGTCCCAGTTCTCATTACTGTAAATGTTAATCTGCTAATTGTTCACCTCCCTATATATATTCGAATCTTACCAAGGTAAATGTCACACACAAAGCTACTTGAAACTGTCTTATGATTATAAACAGAAGAAAGCTGTACTTCCCAAATACATTTTGTGCATTGCAGTATTTTCAATTCTACTCGTCTTAAACATAACAGGGTGAACAGCTTTCAAAACAAAATACCACCTCCACCTTTGGGCAGATGTACCTCCAATGGGATTTTAATTTCCTCTGGTAGCACACTGTTCATATCGTGCACAAAACTGCCCACTTTATTTGTGATGATTAATAAAGACATTATATTGGGGTGGAGGATGAGGGGGGGGGGGCGGTCAGTGGCAGGGTAATTTTGACTTTACACAACTGAAGTCGATGGAAATACAAATTGGAAGACTTGCAAAATGGACTGCCAATTCATTATCGCATGTTTTATACCATGGCACCAAATCAGATTATGCTCCCAGGCCCTTGGTAAAGGGCCGAGGCACACTGTGCAAAACGCCAGCAAGTAAATGAGCAAATATTGGTTCAGTCATTCTAAGCTTCCTCCAGCAGATTGTCTAAGAGAGGGAAGACCAAGTGAGCAGGGGAGATCCACAGTTCTGTGGGAGAGTTGGAGTAGGGATGACAAGATGATCAGAATTTCCCTGACCCCAGCTTAATGGGGCGGGGCGAAGTAGTTGGGGAAAATAGGAGGGAGCCACATGGAGGTGGCTTCCCTTGGCCTTCCAGCTACAGAGGAGCTTTTCCAGGGTACACTGGCAACCAATTTACCAACTTGAGGGCCCGAAAGAGGGGATTCAGAGGGCTCACTGGCATTTTACCACAGTGTGTGGAGGTCGGCATCTTCATGGAGGTGGCCTCCCTGTGCCAGGTCGGAGGTCATGGGGGCCTCGGGCTCCAATTCCAAAGTGAAATCACCACTAGCAAAGGCTGCAACCACAGCCCAAGTGCAGATGATGGAGGAGTTTCCCCTCCACTCCAAGGATGCTACCTGCTTGAGCCTTCATATTTTCACTTCAAACTTGTACGTCTGTGGCTACCTCCATTTTGAAACACTCTCACTTTCTCCTGGCTGCCCACCTCTCTGAGCGGCTGCCGAGGTTCGAGAGGTGGCAGCCCATCGGGAGCACACCTGTTGTCCTTAGTAGAATGATGAGTATGGATGCAGCCAATTAGCAGGCACCTTCCAGAATAGATCACCCGGTCTGGCTCCCATTAAGTGCGGGGTGAGGACACCCATTTGATCCTTAAATTTGGGGTTCCAAAGCCCACAGGAAAATCCTGCCCACTGAGTCCTGATTTTTATACGGAGAGAAGAGAGAGTGCATAAAGAATGTATGGAAGTTGGTATATTCGGAGCAAAGAGCTCATCAGAGACAATGCCTTCCTCTGGAATCTGCCACGCATTATTCCCAAGTCCTCGTCATTGCTTGAGCAGGGATCAATCATGTTTGTCTCCCAAACTCAAACGCGGCGTGGGAAATTACTTTACATTCAAAATACTTCACCCATGTGCCACCCGGGCATGGAGTACAGAGAAAATAATCAGCATTCAACCGTACACAGAACATGAGAACACTGAGCACCTCACATGCCTTCATTAACAGGCAGGACCATAAGAATTAGGAGTGGGCCATTCGGCCCCTCTAGCGTGATCCACCATTCGAGAAGTTTTGGCTGATCTGATTATGGCCTCAACTGATGGTGCCTGCTATAATCCTGAAATCCCCTTGTCAATCATAAATCCACCTAATTCAGCCTAATATAAATTCAATGACCCAGCCTCCACCATCCGCTGGGAAAGAGAATTCCACAGACTAACGACTCTCTGAGAGAACTGGGGCGGAATTCTCCGACCCCCCCGCAGGGTCGGGGAATCGCCCGGGGCCGGCGTAAATCCCGCCCCCACCGCGGCCGGAATTCTCCGCCACCCGGGAATCGTCCGGAGCGGGAATCACGCCCCGCCGATCGGCGTGCCCCCTGGGGCGATTCTCCGGCCCGCGATGGGCCAAAGTCCTGACGCTGACAGGCCAATCCTGCCGACGTGGTTTAAACCACCTCTGGTGCCGGCGGGATTGACGGCGCGAGCGGGCCCCTGGGGGGGGGCGCGGGGCAATCGGACCCCGGAGGGTGCCCCCACGGTGGCCTGGCCCGCGATCAGGGCCCACCGATGGGCGGGCGGGCCAGTGCCGTGGGGGCACTCTTTTTCTTCTGCCGCCGCCACAGCCTCCACCATGGCAGAGGTTGAAGAGACCCCCCTACCGCGCATCCGCCGGTGGTGACGTCAGCGGCAGCTGACGTCACCACCGGCGCATGCACGGACCGGCGAAGGCCTTTCGTCAAGCCCTGACGCCGGGCGGCGGGTGCCAAAGGCCGTTGGCGCCAGTTTTGGGGCCATCGATGGAGCGGGAACCACGCCGGCACGGGCTTAGCCCCTAAAGGTGCGGAGAATTCCGCACCTTGGGGGAGGCCCGATGCCGGAGTGGTTGGTGCCACTCCGCTATGCCGGGACCCCCCACCCCGCCAGGTAGGGGAGAATCCCGGCCCTGATTTCTCCTCATCTTAGTTTTAAATTGGTGTCCCCTAATTTTTAAATTGTGTCCCCTAGTTCTAGACTCCCGACAACCATCCTTCTCAGCATCCACCCTATCAAGTCCCTCAGGATCTTATATGTTTCAATAACTAATAAACTAATGTGGCGGGGGATGGGAACCGATGCAGGAAGTCAGAAGGTAGTAAAACAGGGACAGAAACAAAAATCAAAAAGGGGGACAGTACAAGGTACAGTGACTGAGGGGAGCTCAGTGAATAGGCCCAGTAATACTAAAAGGAATAAAACAGGAAGTAAAAACATAAATGGAAAGCGACGCGGCAGGTTGGTACATGAAGATATGGGTTCAACGACAAAGAAAATGAGGAGAAAAGGTAAGAGGAAAAATAACATAGGAAAGATTACTGATCAAGGTGTTAAGATTCAAAACAGAGGTATAAAAGCCAACATAAATGTACTTTACCTGAATGCTCGTAGTATTCGGAATAAGGTAAATGAGTTGATGGCGCAAATCATCGTGAATGACTATGATTTAGTGGCCATTACTGAAACATGGTTAAAGGATGGTCAAGACTGGGAGTTAAATATCTGAGGGTATCAAACTATTCAGAAGGACAGAGTGGATGGTAAGGGAGGTGGTGTAGCTCTGTTATTTAAGGATGACATCCAGGCAATAGTAAGGGATGACATCGGTGCTTTGCAGGATAAGGTTGAATCCATTTGGGTGGAAATCAGGAATAGTAAGGCGAAAAGTCACTGATAGGAGTAGTCTATAGGCCACCAAATAGTAACATTATGGTGGGGCAGGCAATAAACAAAGAAATAACTGATGCATGTAGAAATGGTACAGCAGTTATCATGGGGGATTTTAATCTACATGTCGATTTGTTTAACCAGGTCGGTCAAGGCAACCTTGAGGAGGAGTTTATAGAATGTATCCGCGATAGTTTCCTAGAACAGTATGTAATGGAACCTACGAGGGAACAAGCGGTCCTAGATCTTGTCCTGTGTAATGAGACAGGATTGATTAATGATCTCATAGTTAGGGATCCTCTTGGAAGGAGTGATCACAATATGGTGGAATTTAAAATACAAATGGAGGGTGAGAAGGTAAAATCAAACACTAGTGTTTTGTGTTTAAACAAAGGAGATTACAATGGGATGAGAGAAGAACTAGCTAAGGTAGACTGGGAGCAAAGACTTTACGGTCAAACAGTTGAGGAACAGTGGAGAACCTTCCAAGCTATTTTTCACAGTGCTCAGCAAAGGTTTATATCAACAAAAAGGAAGGACGGTAGAAAGAGGGAAAATCAACCGTGGATATCTAAAGAAATAAGAGAGAGTATCAAATTGAAGGAAAAAGCAAACAAAGTGGCAAAGATTAGTGGGAGACTAGAGGACTGAGAAATCTTTAGGGGGTAACAGAAAGCTACTAATAAAGCTACAAAGAAGAGTAAGATAGATTATGAGAGTAAACTTGCTCAGAATATAAACACAGATAGTAAAAGTTTCCACAAATATATAAAACAAAAAAGTGTGGCTAAGGTAAGTATTGGTCCTTTAGAGGATGAGAAGGGAAATTTCATAATGGGAGATGAGGAAATGGCTGAGGAACTGAACAGATTTTTTGGGTCGGTCTTCACAGTGGAAGACACAAATAACATGCCAGTGACTGATAGAAATGAGGCTATGACAGGTGGGGACCTTGAGATGACTGTTATCACTAAGGAGGTAGTGATGGGCAAGCTCATGGGCTAAAGGTAGACAAGTCTCCTGGCCCTGATGGAATGCTTCCCTGAGTGATAATAGAGATGGCTAGGGAAATTGCAAATGCACTAGTGACAATTTACCAAAAGTCACTAGACTCTGGGGTGGTCCTGGCGTATTGGAAATTAGCAAACGTGACACCACTGTTTAAAAAAGGAGGTAGGCAGAAAGCAAGTAATTATAGGCCAGTGAGCTTAACTTCGGTAGTAGGGAAGATGCTGGAATCTATCATCAAGGAAAACATAATGAGGCATCTGGATGGAAATTGTCAATGGATGTGGTATATCTGGATTTCCAGAAAGCCTTTGACAAGGTGCCGCACAAAAGGTTGCTGCATAAGATAAAGATGCATGACATTAAGGGTAAAGTAGTAGCATGGATAGAGGATTTGTTAATTAATAGAAAGCAAACAGTGGGGATTAATGGGAGTTTATCTGGTTGGCAATCAGTAGCTAGTGGTGTCCCTCAGGGATCCGTGTTGGGCCCACAATTGTTCACAATTTACATAGATGATTTGGAGTTGGGGACCAAGGGCAATGTGTCCAAGTTTGCAGACGACACTAAGATGAGTGGTAAAGTAAGAAGTGCAGAGGATACCGGAAGTCTGCAGAGGGATTTGGATAGGTTAAGTGAATGGCCTAGGGTCTGGCAGATGGAATACAATGTTGACAAATTGGAGGTTATCCATTTTGGTAGGAATAACAGCAAACAGGATTATTATTTAAATGATAAAATATTAAAGCATGCCACTGTGCAGAGAGACCTGTGTTTTCTAGTGCATGAGTCGCAAAGAGTTGGTTTCCAGGAGCAACAGGTGATTAAGAAGGCAAATGGAATTTTGTCCTTCATTGCTAGAGGGATGGAGTTTAAGACTAGGGAGGCTATGCTGCAATTGTATAAGGCGTTAGTGAGGCCACACCTGGAGTATTGTGTTCAGTTTTGGTCTCCTTACTTGAGAAAGGACGTACTGGCATTGGAGGGTGTGCAGAGGAGATTCACTAGGTTAATCCCAGAGCTGAAGGGGTTGGGTTATGAGGAGAGGTTGAGTAGACTGGGACTGTACTCGTTGGAATTTAGAAGGATGAGGGGGGATCTTATAAAAAGATATAAAATTATGAAGGGAATAGATAGGATAGATGCGGGCAGGTTGTTTCCACTGGTGAGTGAAAGCAGAACTAGGGGGCATCGCCTCAAAATAAGGGGAAGTAGATTTAGGACTGAGTTTAGGAGGAACTTCTTCACCCAAAGGGTTGTGAATCTATGGAATTCCTTGCCCAGTGAAGCAGTTGAGGCTCCTTCATTAAATGTTTTTAAGATAAAGATAGATAGTTTTTTGAAGAATAAAGGGATTAAGGGTTATGGTGTTCGGGCTGGAAAGTGGAACTGAGTCCACAAAAGATCAGCCATGATCTCATTGAATGGCGGAGCAGGCTTGAGGGGCCAGAAGGCCTACTCCTGCTCCTAGTTCTTATGTTCTTATGTAATAATATCACCGAGGTATAAAGCACAGGATGTGTACCATCTGATATGGTACTGAGCCATCCTTGGTTAGTTTGTTTGGTTTCCGGCCTGTTCTTTACTCCTGGGCTCCCATTTCTTAACATTATCCAGTTAAGAGTGTATTTAGGCCATTCAACCCATTCAGTCTGCTCCCCATTCAATTAGATCATGGCTGGCCTGTATCGTAACTTCATCTACCTGCCTTAGTTCTGTGACCCTTAACATCCTTGCCTGACAAAAAACAATCAATCTCAGTTTTGAAACTTTCAGTTGGCACCCTGCCTCAACAGTGTCTTGAGAGAGAGAATTCTGGACTTCTGTTGCCCTGAGATTCAAGTAAGGTGGTGATGCCCCACAATCGAATGACCTGCTGATGCTCACTATCTCGGCTAAATCATTCACAAAGGGCTCCTTCTGCATCTTATTGAAGGGCTATCAGTGACCACAGGGCTGGATCCCACTCAGAGGACAACAGGAATCATAGACTCCCTACAGTGCAGAAGGAGGCCATTTGACCCATTGAGTCTGCATCGACCCTTCAAAAGAGCACTCTACCCATGTCCACTTCCCCCATCCACCCCACTCTAACCTAACCTGCACATCCCTGGACACTAAGGGGCAATTTAGCATGGCTAATCCACTGAACCTGCACATGGGCAGCTCGGTAGCATGGTGGTTAGCATAAATGCTTCACAGCTACAGGGTCCCAGGTTCGATTCCCGGCTGGGTCACTGTCTGTGCGGAGTCTGCACACCCTCCCCGTGTGTGCGTGGGTTTCCTCCGGGTGCTCCGGTTTCCTCCCACAGTCCAAAGATGTGCGGGTTAGGTGGATTGGCCATGCTAAATTGCCCGTAGTGTCCTAAAAAAAAAGTAAGGTTAAGAGGGGGGTTGGGTTATGGGTATAGGGTGGATACGTGGGATTGAGTAGGGTGATCATTGCTCGGCACAACATCGAGGGCCGAAGGGCCTGTTCTGTGCTGTACTGTTCTATGTTCTATGTTCTATGTTCTATCTTTGAACTTTGGGAGGATACCGGAGCACCTGGAGGAAATCCATGCAGACACTGGGAGGACGTACAAACAGCACACAGACAGTGATCCTAGGGCCAGAACTGAACCCGGTCCCTGGCGTTGTGAGGCAGCAGTGCTTTTTTTTTTAAATTTAGAGTACCCACTTCATTGTTTCCAATTAAGGGGCAATTTAGCATGGCCAATCCATCTACCGTGCACATATTTTGATTGTGGGGGTGAAACCCACGCAAACACAGGGAATAATGTGCAAACTCCACACAGACAGTGACCCAGAGCCAGGATCGAACCTGGGGCCTCGGCGCCGTGAGGCAGCAGTGCTATCCATTGCGCCACCGTGCGGCCCCCGAGGCAGCACTGCTAACCACTGGAAGGAAAGGCAGGAAAAGGTGGATGGGCTGCAAAGTATGACAGGACGATGAAGGAAAGATGTATATTTATGCAAGCAACTCATCTCACTGTTTCCAGATCTCTTACGATGAATTGCTTCAAAGTGAAATAACGGAAGCGTGGTTTTAAAAACAGGTCTGCAATAAGTGTACGATGTTGTGAAGACATGACAAATCCACAGTTTTGTGCTCCCAATAAGGAGCCACGTTCAGAGAAAACATGAAGCTGAGTAAGGATAAAGAGCCGTGTGATGATATGATCTGCATACTCGTCTGCCATTGGGCCAGAACGTCGGCTTACCATTGGCCCTGGTCGGTCATGTGCCTCTCGACCGATTGGCCGAGAGGCTGAGTTAACCACGCCTCTATCAACGAGGTATAAATGCTCAGAAGCCTGACGATCGTTCCTTTCCACTGTAGACGATCGCCAGGCTGTGTTCTAGTTAATTAAAGCCTGACATTGGTAAATCACTCGCCTCGCGTGCAATCGATGGTGCATCAAGCCGTAACCCTGATTCTCATTCTGCTCTCCCTTCAACTGTGGCTCCCCACTAGGTGCACAAGATTGGGTACATTTTGTCCACCATTGCTCCTGCCCAGCACTTTGGAACATTATTTATTACATTGCAGGTGCTATATAAATGCATATTGTTGTTGTTGAGCATATCTCTTTTATGCTTCAAGATATTCAATCTGAAAATGGGCACTTGTAGGTATTATTCCTTTAAGTCCGGGTTTTCCAAGTTCCCATTTGAATGACTGCCAAAATCCCTCCACTGGCACCCAAAGAATATCTCATGTTTAATTGACTAAAATTTGATTACAGTCATTGCTTTAATGAGTCCTGGCAAGTTAGAAAAACCAATAGCAACATGAGGAATCCATTAAGCGGGAATGTGTCAACACATATTAAACAGTAACATCTGCAAAAAATGTGCTTGCTGACACTGCGCCTGTGAAACTTTATGTTATGCGTCACCATCTGTTTATCCAGCCCCGACAGTACCAGGGAAACCTAATGCTGTAGGAGTTTGCCTATGTCTGACCGTCTGTCGCACCATTCTCCACGGAGCATCTAACAACACTTTCAGAACATTTCCAAATTTTGTTAGTTGTGCTTTAGTTAGTCTGAGGAAAATTAATAACATCAGACGTTTAAAGTGTGCACCTCACAGCTCGAGGATGATCAGCCTTTTTCAGCCAGTCATTTATTGCACATAGGTTACAGCACAGAAACAGGCCGTCAGTCCTGCTGTGGTATGCTTCATACGAGCCTCCTTTGTGTCTAATCCTTTCTCCTGTAAATTACTGGCCTAGCTCCTGCTTAAATACACCTTTTGAGAAGCACAATAAGTAACTTTAAGTACTGGACGGTGTGCACAACTTGTAGGCTTTAACCTGCAATACCAAATCCATAGCTACAGGGTCAGTTCAGTATTTGCAGTTCATAGCTTTTTAAGTGCATTTTCTATATCGTAATTTGCCTGTTCACTAGTAATACCACTGGCCAATTACTCGAGGGAAGTTAAAGAATGGGAAAAGACCATTCTCCCAAAAAGGTTATTTTACTTTAACTTGCTACTATTCAACATTTCCTTCCATCCCATCTTTCTGCAGATGGTTACGACCTCAGTAGAGACCGAAAAGTGTTTTAAAGTAGACAAAACTCAAAATCCCAGTTATTTGCTAAAATAATAAAGCCACAATTATCCACAGTTTAAAATAGAAGAAGAACTTTTATTATACAAGAGTCAACAATGTGAAGACTAAGGGCGCGATTCTCCAAAATGGAGACAAAGCGTTTGTGCGTTGTGAACGCCGTCGCGTTTCACAACGGCGCGAAACGGGCACGGGGACAACCGATTCTGGCCTCCACAGGGGGCCAGCATGGCGCTGGAGTGGTTCACACTGCTCCAGCCTTACATCCTGGCGCGGACTGGGGGCGGCGCCAACCCGCGCATGCACAGTGGCGAAGCGCCAACCGACCCATGCGCGGTACACTCGCGGAACGCACCGGCCCCGACGCAGCATGAGCGGGGGTTCTGGGGCCGGAAGTGGAACAAAGAAGGCCCGGGGGAGAGGACGGCCCGCCGAGCGGTGTGCCCCGATCGCGGGCCAGACCCCATCGGAGGCCCCCCTCAGTGAAGGAGCGCTTTTCCCTGCCCCACAGGCCGCTCCCCGACCCTTCGCACAGAGTTCCCGCCGGCAGCGACCAGGGGTGAACGGCGCCGGCGGGACTCTGCCATTTCCGCGCGGCCGCTTGGCCCATCCGGGCCAGAGAATCGGCAGCCCGGCCGCGGATAGCAGCCTGCGACCGGCACCGTGCCAAATGCACTGGCGCAAATGGCGCCGATTCTCTGCACCTCGGAGAATCGCGCGCCGGCATCGGGGCGGCATGGCGCAGTTGCAGCGATTCTCTGACTCGGCTCTGGGCTCGGAGAATCACGCCCTAAATGCCATCTATCTTATACTCTAGCATATAACATTAACATGTGTTTAACATGAATTAACAGAGAAATTGGGGCCAAATTGAAATTATAAATTGCACATTAAAGGGCAGCTCCAACTAAAACAGATCTTACAAATTGGATCAGCAATCCAATAAGATTTAAAAAATCACAGTGAGTCACAAAGTCCTTCAAACAATGTCTTCCTCACAAGGCATTTCAACTCCTCTCCTTCTATGAGGTAGTCTGATCCCCAGTTGGCAGCAGCACACAGTCAACCCAAGTTTCACTGGCACAGTCTTCAACATGGATGATACACACCAGCAAAAGCTGCTCATCTCAATATAGATGACACAGTACACCACTGTTATCTGCAAGTGGCAAAAACTGCTGCAGAAACTTACTCTCAGCTTCTGGATCTAGCCTCTTTGTTTTGTGCCTTCTTCTCTCACAACACAATTATTTCCAAAATCCATTTACACCGTCCAACTGACTATTCCAACAACATCTCTGCTTCCTACGGAAGCTAAAGAAATTTGGCATGTCTGCATCGACTCTCACAATGTGCCACATCCTATCCGGCTGCATCACAGCCTGGTATGGCAACTGCTCGGCCCAAGATTGCAAGAAACTACAGAGCGTGGTGAACTCAACCCAACACATCACACAAGCTTGCCATCCTCCCATTGATTCTGTATACATCTCCCGCTGCCTCAGGAAGGCAGACAGCATTATCAGAGACCCCTCCTACCCAGACTTTGCCTTCTTCCAGACCCTTCCATCAGGCAGAAGATACAGAAGTCTGAAGACTTGCACATCCAGACATAGGAACAGCTTCTTCCCCACAGTTACTAGACTCCTCAACACCTCGGAGAATCGTGCGCCGGCATCGGGGCTGATCTGTTCCCTGTAAGAACACTATTCATGGGCCCTGCGCTGCTTTTGTTTGGCCCTTGTTCCGCACTGTAACAATCACTATTTGTCGATGCACCACTGTCAATGTACTCTGTTGATTATTCTTTTGTCTATTTTATACGTACTGTGTACGTTCCCTTGGCCACAGAAAAATACTTTTCACTGTACTTTGGTACATGTGACAATAAATATCAATCAATCAATCATTTGGTAACCCCATGGCCCTTTGAATGAATGGTTCTCCCTGACGTCCCTTCTTGCTCTCAGCTTGCAGAAGTATCACTTGATGTCTGGTCCCTTCACCACAGTTGTCTCAATGGCTAGTGTGAGGTTCAGAATGACACCAACAGAGCAGGTTCATTCCCACTCTCTCTGAGGTAAAACATGGGACCCGCCTCCTCACTGCCACTGCTTGATGCGGAGAAATGCCCATCAAGCTATATAACCAATCGTCTCTTTCCAATGGAGCAAAATGCCTATGGCACTGCAGGGAAATACTCTTCCACACTCCGAGATCCTCTACACTCAAGTTCATGACACCAGAATTTTAAATGTGTGGCTCGAACAGAGTGACCAAAGGGAAACATTTCCCCTGATAACTTGCAATCACTTTATTGAATTGTCTTGGAGAAGGGTTCTGTTCAGCAATCATAAATTTCACTTACAGCTACAACGTTCCCACCTATGACCCTGTCCTGAGAGAGGCTAATCCCCACCATACTCCCATAGTTCGAGACTCCCCAGCATTTCTTCATCCACCCTGTCAAGTCCCCTCAGGACCTTATGTTTAATTCAGCTAATGTCTCACCCAATGTCTGACTGCAGATTCTTCGTTCCACCTGCAAACATTCATGTCCTGGGTATGCTGTCTTGTCTTACATCTTTGGCCGTCATCTGACATCTCACACAAAAGAGCGAAGATAAGGGGCGCGATTCTCCGATCGCGGGACAGAGTGTCTGCGCCGTCCTGAACGCCGTTGTGTTTCACGACGGCGCAAAATGGGGACCGGCAGTAGGGATTCTGGCCCCACAGGGGGCCAGCACGGCGCTGGAGAGGTTCACACCGCTCCAGCCTTACCTCCTGGCGTGCACTGGGGGCGGCGCCAACCGGCGGATGCGCAGTGGCGACGCACCTACCAACGCATGCGCGTTGGCCTTACTGAACGCTCCAGCACAAACGCAACATGGCGTGGGGGTTCTGGGGCCGGACGCACAACAAAGTAGGCATAGTGGGGGGAGAGGCTGGCCCGCCGATCGGAAGGCCCCGATAGCGGGCCAGACCCCATCGGAGCCCCCCCCCCCACCCCCGGGAACGATGCACCCCTCCCCCCCCCCCCCCCCCCCCCCCCCCCCACTTGCCGCCCCCGGCCCTTCGCGCAGAGTTCCCGTTGGCAGCGACCAGGTGTGGACAGCGCCGGCGGATCTCTGCTTTTTCCGTGCAGCCGCTCGGCCCATCCAGGCCAAAGAATCGGTGACCCCGCCACGTACAGCGGCCCGCTACCGGCACCGCGCCAAACATGCAGGCGATTTTGAGGCCACCCATGGGGAGATGGTGGTGTAGCGGTTTTGTCACTGGACTACTAATCCAGAGACTCAGGGATGTGACCCATTACAGAATGTGGACCGAATGCTAATTAAGCCCAGCCCTCAAAATAGACTGGGACTCCTGACAATGGCCTTCTGGCTCTCCTGAAGTCCACAGTAGGGGAAATATTGATCCCCATTCTCCAGCCGTGAAATACAAATGGCAAATGTGGGCAGAATTTTATGGACAGCAACGCAGTCCTGCCCAACCTTCAGTTTAAGGCAAAAGTCTCAAAATGGTAAAGAGGAGCGGAAACTGAGACAGGCCTTTCTCATCTCACCCCAAAAGGTTCTGTGGCCAATTGTGCCATGTCCGCCACAACCCAACACAAAATCAGCTGACTTGCCACAAACAGGGAATCGAACGTGGGAGCTTCCACAGAACCACTGAGTGGTAAACTTGTAGAAGTAGTTGAGGCCAAAATATTGTGGGCGCAATCTGCTGGCCTCGTTTCATCTGACTCTGGATGCAAAGAGGCCGGTAAATTTTGTGGGAGGCTTTTCGCAAGATTTACGGTGCTTGTTCCGCCCCTTAACGAGCATGATCCAGATTTGCATATTCATGTGAGCAGTTAAGCTCACTTGAATATGTCTGCGCCGGAGATACCAAAGGTGCAGGATCGAACAGCAGAGACCCTGTCGTAGCATCATTATGCACTGGTTTCCACAAATAGGGACCAGCCGTAACAGCATTTGGGGGTCTTCCATGAGATGGGGAGCCCCCTGATGCTCGGGCTCTAGGCAGGGTGGTTCCATCTGGGCACTGTGGCACTGCCAGCTTGTCACCCTGGAAGTGCCACCTAGTTGCCACCCTGCCAATTCAAGGGTGCCCATGTGTCACGCCAAGGCTGGCAGTGCCAAAATGTTTGGGTGGCACTGATGTACCATCAATTGAACGCGAGACGAGTTGCTGAACAAAAGTATGGCTTTAATCTACTAGACGTTAGCCCTGCGGTCGATTACAATAGAAGGAGAGCCAGAAGGACGCCGGGAGTACTGGGTATTTATACAACGCCTTGGAGGCGGGGTTAACTCAGCCTCTCGACCAATCGGGGAGTCTTCACATGACTGGTCTCAACCAACCGGTCGAGAGGCACATGACCGACCAGGGCCAATGATAAGCCAGTGTTCTGCACCAATAGCAGGCAGCTATGCTAATCATACCACCACATTCACCCCTTGGGGAGCATGAAGGAAAAAAAATGTATCCTTGGCTTCCCACTGGCCCAGACATTTAGCAACAGTACATAGTGTCCATACAAGGTCCATGGTGGTGTTGAAGTTAAATGGACTCGATTAGCCTTTTTGTTGCCCGTGACGTCCTGGCAGACCGCCGCAGTGGAGTTGGTGACGTTGGTTCAGCCGATGGTGGTTGTTCAGCTAATGTCCTGGACTCCGGGAGCGATGGTCCTTGAACTGTCTCCGTACCCCGGGCTGGTGGGGGAGACACCATGGATGGGGGAGGGGTGGCCTGGGTGGGGCACTGGGGGAAAAGGGACAGGGGGGGAGGGCCGCACGCCGGCGGGTGCCAGGTCCCGGAGGGAGACCGTGTCCTGTCGACCGTCGGGGTACTCCACGTACGCATACTGTGGGTTAACGTAGAGTAACTGGACTTGTTCCACCAATGGGTCGGACTTGTGCACCCGCACATGCTTCCGGAGCAAGATGGGTCCGGGGGCAGCCAGCCACGTCTGGAGAGGGGATCCGGAGGATGACTTCCTGGGGAAAACAAGAAGACGTTCATGAGGTGTCTGATTAGTTGTGGGACAGAGGAGGGAGCGGATAGAATGTAGGGCATCGGGGATAACCTTTTGCCATCGGGAAATAGGGAGATCTCTGGACCGGAGGGCCAGTAGTATGGTCTTCCAGATGGTACCATTCTCCCGCTCGACCCGTCCGTTACCCCGGGGGTTATAGCTGGTCGTCCTGCTAGAGGCAATGCCCCTGCTGAGCAGGAATTGATGCAGCTCGTCGCTCATAAAAGAGGACCCCCGATCGCTGTGTATGTACGCGGGGTAGCCGAACAGGGAGAAGATGGAGAGGAGGGCCTTAATGACGGTCGATGTAGTCATGTCGGGGCAGGGAATGGCGAAGGGGAAGCGGGAGTATTCATCGATCACCGTCAGGAAGTAAATGTTGCGGCTGCTAGAGGGAAGGGGCCCCTTGAAGTCTATGCTGAGACGTTCGAAGGGGTGGGATGCTTTGATCAGATGCGCGTGCTCGGGGCGGTAGAAGTGCGGTTTGCACTCTGCGCAGATGTGGCAGTCATGGGTTACTGTCCTGACTTCCTCGATGGAGTAGGGAAGGTTGCGGGTCTTTATGAAATGATAGAAACTGGTCACCCCTGGATGGCAGAGGTCCGCGTGGAGGGAGCGGAGGCGGTCTATCTGCGCGCTGGCGCACGTACCGTGGGACAGGGCATCAGGAGGCTCATTGAGTTTCCCAGGACGATACAAGATATCGTAGTTGTACGTGGACAACTCGATCCGCCACCGCAAGATCTTGTCGTTCTTGATCTTGCCCCTCTGTGCATTATCAAACATGAAGGTTACTGACCGTTGGACTGTGAGGAGGGTAAACTTCCTGCCGGCCAAATAGTGCCTCCAATGTCGCACCGCTTCGACTATGGCCTGTGCCTCCTTTTCCACTGAGGCGTGGCGGAGTTCAGAAGCCTGGAGGGTTCTGGAGAAGAAGGCCACGGGTCTGCCCGCTTGGTTCAGGGTGGCCGCCAGAGCTACTTCTGATGCGTCACTCTTGTGGTGAGATAACCACTGTAGTTATGTGTACTGCAGTAGGGGGATGTATGCCTGTACCTGTAATACAGGTTCCTCCGGTCAGCCCCTGCCGGCTAGCTCCGCCCACAGGGAGCTTATGTATAAATGTATGAGAGCTGCTCAGACCCTTAGTCTACTGTTGCAGATGGAGGGACAACATCGTACAGCAATAAAGCCTCTATTGTACTAGTCTCTCGGCTTTGAGTATAATTGTTAGCGCCACAATTTATTGCTGTACGATTTCCCAGTCACCATGGACATCAGAATCAAGCCTGACCGTCTGCAGCTGGATCCGCATTCGCCTCACGCCAGAAAAGACTTTGATCACTGGCTGGCAGTCTTCGAGGCCTACATCTCTTTAGCGGACCCTCCCCCGACGGAGGCTCAGAAAAAGCAACTCCTGTACTCCAGACTTAGCTCCAGCGTCTTTCCGCTCATCCGAGATGCGACCGACTACACCGCAGCTATGGAACTGCTCAAGGAGAACTATGCACCATCGGCGAACACCCTGTTTGCGAGGCATCAACTTTCTACTCTCGTCCAGCAGCCGAGTGAGTCGATTGAGGACTTCTGGAGGGCCCTTATACCTCTGGTACGAGACTGTGACTGCCGGGCCCTCACAGCCACGGAACATTCTGATTTACTCATGCGCGATGCCTTCGTTACAGGCATTACTTCGGACCCCATCCGGCAACGACTGCTGGAAGGGGTCGCCCCCGACCTCGTGGCCGCAAAGGCCCTGGCGCTCTCCATGACGGCCGCCTCCCGTAGTGCGCAAACTTACTCCGCTAGCCACTCGGCCCACCCGTCCTACCCCTCGTGGACCCCGCAAACGGCTCCCCAGGCCCATCCGTCCTACCCCTCGTGGACCCCGCAAACGGCCCCCCCAGCAGCCGCCCCCGCGCACTATGCCTGCGCTGCCCGCCGCACCGCACCCCCTGGGGGTCCCCACTGTTACTTCTGCGGCCAACAGAAGCACCCTCGCCAACGCTGCCCGGCCCGCACAGCGACCTGCAAAGCTTGTGGCAAGAAAGGCCACTTTGCAGCGGTGTGTCAGTCCCGGACGGTCGCCGCTATCGCGCCGCCGGTCCCCACGCCTCAGCCGCTCCCTCAATGGGCCCCGCCGTCCGCTTCCCCCGACCCCACGTGCGATCAGTGGGCGCCGCCATCTTTTGCCGCCCCCGCCACGTGCGCCCCATGGGCGCCGCCATCTTCATCCACCACAGCCATGTGCGTTCCATGGGCGCCGTCATTTTGTTCCGACCCCATAACGTGCGCTCCATGGACGCCGCCATTTTACCCACAGGTACTGCGGATGCCGCCATCTCGTCTCCAGGGGCCGCCATCACGGGACACGGGTCGCTACCGCTCCTCGTCGGACTCATCTGACTCAACCGCCGACCAACCACTGCTCGCCTCCGTTACGCTCGACCAGTCCCGTCCTCGAAACCTGGCACCCTCTTCCACATCGGTGCTGGTCAACGGCCATGTGACCTCCTGCCTCATCGACTCCGGGAGCACCGAGAGCTTCGTCCACCCGGACACGGTAAGGCGCTATTCCCTTGCGGTCCATCCCGCCGACCGGCAGATCTCACTTGCCTCCGGTTCCCACTCTGTCCCGATCCGGGGTTTCTGCCTGGTTAAACTCACTGTACAGGGCGTGGAATTCGACCGTTTCCGTCTGTACATTCTCCCCGACCTCTGCACTTCACTCTTACTAGGCCTGGATTTCCAGTGCAATCTCCAGAGCCTCACCCTCAAATTCGGTGGACCCCTACCTCCCCTCACCGTTTGCGGCCTCGCGACCCTCAAGGTCGAACCTCCCTCCCTCTTTGCCAATCTGACTGTGGATTGCAAGCCCGTCGCCACCAGGAGCAGACGGTACAGCACCCAGGACAAGGCCTTCATCAGGTCCATGGTCCAGCGGCTGCTTCGGGAGGGTATCATCGAGGCCAGCAAACCCCTTGGAGAGCCCAGGTGGTAGTGGTTAAGACCGGGGAGAAGCACAGGATGGTCGTGGACTACAGCCAGACCATCAACCGGTACACGCAGCTCGACGCGTACCCCCTCCCCCGCATTTCTGAGATGGTCAATCAGATTGCACAGTACCGGGTCTTCTCTACTATTGACCTGAAATCCGCCTACCACCAGCTCCCCATCCGTAAATCGGACCGTCCCTACACTGCCTTCGAGGAAGACGGTCGTCTGTACCAATTTCTGAGGGTTCCCTTCGGCGTCACGAATGGGGTCTCGGTCTTTCAGCGAGAAATGGACCGAATGGTTGACCGGTACGGATTGCAGGCCACCTTCCCGTACCTCGACAATGTCACCATCTGAGGCCATGACCAGCAGGACCATGATGCCAACCTTTATAAATTCCTCCACACCGCATCTCTCCTTAATCTCACGTACAACAAGGAGAAATGCGTGTTCCACACAGACCGCTTAGCCATCCTTGGTTACGTAGTCCAAAACGGACTACTGGGGCCCGATCCCGACCGCATGCGCCCCCTCATGGAGCTCCCAATCCCCCACTGCCCCAAGGCCCTCAAACGCTGCCTTGGGTTTTTCTCTTATTACGCCCAGTGGGTCCCGCAATATGCAGACAAGGCCCGGCCACTTATCCAGTCCACACATTTTCCCCTCTCGGCCGAGGCACAACAGGCCTTTGCCCGCATTCGATCTGACATAGCCAGGGTGGGGATGCACGACGTAGACGAGACTCTGCCTTTCCAAGTAGAGAGCGACGCTTCAGATGTCGCCCTTGCCGCCACGCTGAATCAGGCCGGCAGACCCGTGGCATTCTTTTCACGCACCCTCCACGCCTCCGAAATTCGGCATTCCTCTGTCGAAAAGGAGGCCCAGGCAATCGTTGAAGCGGTGCGGCACTGGAGGCATTACCTGGCCGGCAGGAGATTCACTCTCCTCACTGACCAACGGTCGGTAGCCTTCATGTTCAACAACACGCAGCGGGGCAAGATCAAGAATGACAAAATCTTGCGGTGGAGAATCGAGCTCTCCACCTTTAACTACGAGATCGTGTATCGCCCCGGCAAGCTCAACGAGCCCCCAGACGCCCTCTCCGGAGGTACATGTGTCAGTGCACAAGTGAACCAGCTCCGTGCCTTGCACGACAGCCTTTGCCATCCGGGGGTCACTCGCTTGTACCATTTGATCAAAGCCTGCAATCCGCCCTACTCCGTCGAGGAAGTACGGACAGTCACCAGAGACTGCCAGATCTGTGCGGAGTGCAAGCCGCACATCTACCGGCCAGATCGCGCGTGCCTGGTGAAAGCATCCCGCCCCTTTGAACGCCTCAGCGTGGATTTCAAAGGGCCCTTTCCCTCCACCGACCGCAACACCTACATCCTTAGAGTGGTCGATGAATTTTCTAGGTTCCCCTTTGCCATCCCATGCCCGGATATGACGTCTGCCACCGTCATCAAGGCCCTGGATTCCATTTTCGCCCTGTTCGGTTTCCCCGACTATATCCACAGTGACAGGGGATCCTCATTCATGAGCGATGAGCTGCGTCAATTCCTGCTCAGCAGGGGTATCGCCTCCAGCAGGACGACCAGCTACAACCCCCGGGGAAACGGGCAGGTAGAGAGGGAGAACGGGACGGTATGGAGGGCCGTCCAGCTGGCCCTACGGTCCAGGAACCTCCCAGCCGCTCGCTGGCAGCAGGTCCTCCCTGACGCGCTTCATTCCATTCGGTCGCTACTGTGCACCGCAACTAACAGTACACCCCATGAACGTGTTTTTGCCTTCCCTAGGAAGTCCACATCCAGAGTGTCGCTCCCGACTTGGCTCACGACTCCGGGCCCAGTCCTTCTCCGTAGGCATGTACGGCACCACAAGGCGGAACCCCTGGTGGACAAAGTACGCCTTCTCCACGCCAATCCTCAGTATGCCTACGTGGAGTTCCCCGACGGCCGCCAGGACACAGTCTCGCTCCGGGACCTGGCTCCCTCAGGTGCCGATCCCATGCCCACACCCCTTCCTGCGCCAACCCCAGCGCCCCCCTATTCGTCCCCATCAGGTCCATCCCTCATCCCCCTGCCCACCCTGGAGGACACGGAAGATTTCGGCTTTCTCTCGGAGTCATCCCGCCAGCAGCCAGCACCAACACCGCCAACACCTGCACCATCGTTGCCATCACCGCCTGTGCCGACATCACCACCACAGCTACGCCAATCACAGCGGAACGTTCGACCACCGATTCGGCTCAACCTGTAACCTGCTAACGGGATGGACTCTTGATTTTCCTTGTTGGACCCTCTTGTAAATAGCATCCTTTGTATTAGAGTTACATGTCACCCCCGCCGGACTCATTTTTTACAGGGGGTGAATGTGGTGAGATAACCACTGTAGTTATGTGTACTGCAGTAGGGGGATGTATGCCTGTACCTGTAATACAGGTTCCTCCGGTCAGCCCCTGCCGGCTAGCTCCGCCCACAGGGAGCTTATGTAAAATGTATGAGAGCTGCTCAGACCCTTAGTCTACTGTTGCAGATGGAGGGACAACATCGTACAGCAATAAAGCCTCTATTGTACTAGTCTCTCGGCTTTGAGTATAATTGTTAGCGCCACAATTCTCGACCTGGAAGGGGAGGGACTCGTCGATGGCGCGCATCGAGGCCTTTGTGATGTCCGCTTTGATGCGGCTAAGGGCCTGGCAGGCCTCTGTCGATGGCGGGAAGGCCGTGGACTGAATGAGGGGACGGGCCTTGTCAGCGTACTTGGGAACCCATTGGGCGTAGTAAGCGAAGAAACCCAGGCAGCGTTTAAGGGATTTGAGGGTATTGGGGAGAGGGAGTTCCATCAGGGGGCGCATGCGTTCGGGGTCGGGGCCTATCACTCCGTTACGCACTACGTAGCCGAGGATGGCTAGACGGTCGGTGCTAAACACGCACTTATCCTTATTGTAAGTTAGGTTAAGGAGTTTTGCGGTTTGGCGGAATTTTCGGAGGTTAGTGTCACGGTCCTGCTGGTCGTGGCCGCAGATGGTGACATTATTGAGATACGGGAAGGTAGCCCGTAATCCGTACTTGTCGACCATTCGGTCCATCTCCCGTTGGAAGACCGAGACCCCATTTGTGACACCGAATGGAACCCTGAGGAAGTGGTAGAGGCGCCCATCTGCCTCAAACGCGGTGTATTTGCGGTCACTCGCGCGGATGGGAAGCTGATGGTAAGCGGACTTAATGTTCACAGTGGAGAAGACTTTGTATTTCGCAATCTCGTTTACCATGGCGGAAATACGGGGGAGAGGATACGCGTCCAGTTGCATAAACCGGTTGATGGTCTGGCTGTAGTCGATGACCATCCGGTTTTTCTCCCCCGTCCGGACCACCAGCACTTGGGCTCACCAGGGACTGTTGCTGGCCTCGATGACCCCTTCCTTCAGCAACCTATGGACCGCGGACCTGAAGAAGGTCCGGTCCTGGGTGCTGTACCGTCTGCTCCGGGTCGCGACAGGTTTGCAATCGGGGGTGAGATTAGCAAACAAGGAGGGGGGTCCACTTTGAGGGACGCGAGGCTGCAGACAGTAAGGGGGGGAATAGGGCCGCCGAATTGGAAGGTCAAGCTTTGCAGGTTGCACAGAAAGTCCAGTCCTAGGAGTGCCGGTGCCCAAAGGTCAGGAAGGACAAGGAGTTTATAATTTTTATAAACCTTCCCCTGGACCGTGAGGTCCGCGATGCAGCACCCGGTGATGTGGACGGAGTGCGAACCGGAAGCTAACCCGATTTTGTGTTTTACAGGGTGGACAGGGAGTGCGCAGCGTCTTACCGTGTCAGGGTGTACGAAGCTTTCCGTGCTCCCGGAGTCCAGCAGGCAGTCCGTCTCTTGCCTGTTGAGGTGGATTTGCATCGTCGTCTTGGCGAGCGTGCGTGGATGTGACTGGTCGAGCTGAATGGCCGCGAGCCATGGAGAAGATCCATAGTCGTCGTCGTCGGCCGAGTGGGTGCTGGCAGGACCCTGTGTGCCAGTCCAGGATGGCGGCGCCCAGGACCCGCACGTGGAGTCGGGGCCCCAAGATGGCAGCGCCCAGGACCCGCACGTGGAGTCGGGGCCCCAAGATGGCGGCGCCCAGGACCCGCACGTGGAGTCGGGGCCCCAAGATGGCGGCGCCCAGGACCCGCATGTGGCGTCCGGGGCCCAAGATGGCGGAGCCCACAGGGCTCTCGTGGTTGCTGGGGGCGGGGTTAGCAGTGCCGGCGGGCCGATCGGAGCGGCTGAGAGCGGGGGCAGAGAGGCGCGCAGGCCGGGCTGCAGGGGCCCGGGGGCAGGGGGAGGAGATTGACGCGGTGCGCTGGAAGGGCCCAGAAAGGCCCGGAGGAGGAGATCCCCGGTCGCTGCGCGGCACAGCAGCGACCGACTTGGACTGGCAGACCGTCGAAAAATGGCCCTTCTTCCCGCAGCTCTTACAAAGGGCAGAGCGGGCCGGGAAGCGCGGGCGGGGGTGTTTGGCAAGTCCACAGAAATAGCAGCGGGGCCCCGCGGACTTGTCGGGGCGTCCCGCGGCGCAGGCCTGAGGGGGGTCGGGGGCGGCGGATGGCGGTGGGGAAGCGTGCCAGGAGGCCCAGGGCGCTGCAGAGCGGCTGGGGACATAGGCGCGGGCGTTTAAGTTGGCGACCTCCAGGGAGGTGGAGAGATTCCGTGCCTCAGTTAAGCTGAGGTCGTCTTTTTCCAGCATCTGCTGGCGGATAGCAGCGGACTGCATCCCAGCCACGTAAGCATCTCTGATTAAAAGTTCCATGTGCTCAGTGGCTGAAACTTGGAGGCACGCGCAATTCCTCCCCAGGACAGCGAGGGCCCGGTAAATCGCTTTTCACTGGAACGGCAGAAGTTGAGGAGTGACCTGATAGAGGTTTACAAAATTACGAGTGGCGTGGACAGAATAGTCAGATGCTTTTTCCCAGGTGGAAAAGTTAATTACTAGGGGACTTAAGTTTAAGGAGCAAGGGGAAAAGTTTAGAGGAGAGGTATAAGGCAAGTTTTTTTGCACAGAGGGTAGTGAGTACCTGGAACGCATTGCTGGAGAAGGTGGTGGAAGCAGAAATGATGGCACCGTTTAAGAGACATCTTGATGAATATATGAATGGGATGGGAGTAGAGTGAAACGGACCCCAGAAGTGCAGAAGGTTTTAGTTTAGACAGGCATCATGATCGGCGCAGACATGGAATTCCGAAGAACTTGTTCCTGTGCTGTACTATTCCTTGTTCTTTGTTTTTGTTCAGGCTCGAAGGGCTGAATGGCCTCCTCCTGCTCCTATTTTCTATATTTTGATGTTTCTCCAACCATTCTAAAGAATGTGTCTACATATAATGCATGCCAGGAGCGCAGAAATACACAGCAGAAAGACGAGATGATAGCTACTGAAGTGCCACGTGACCATACATACTGTGGAAGCTGATTTATTCATATACAATCAAAAATGGGAACTCATAGTTCCAGACTACTACTCAAAGTTTCCTTTTGTCTAAAATAGAAATTTTTGAGAACTAAAACAATCATATCAGCAGAATGAGTTCTATTCACTGAGCAAGAGATTCCTGAAAAAGTAAAATGTGACAGTGGCACCCAATACACCTCCAGAAGATTTATGGTATTTGCTGAACGTTATGGGTTCAACATCATCACCTCATTATTATCCAAGGAACACGGGTTTATAGAAAGATGAGCCAGACGGCCAAGAGAACGCTCACAAAATCCCAAGAGACAAGGGAAGACTCACATTTTAAGGCCGACGTGAAATTGCCCGCAGAGCTGTCGAATGGAAGAAAGTATAAAACAACACTGCCAAGATATCTCCCCCAAGTGACCACGATGAAGCAAGACAACAACTCATTTATGCACAGTGAGAACGAGGTCAGCACTTGAACAAGGATGCTAAATCCTTGCCTGAGCTGGTGGAAGGACTATATGCGTGCGGAATCCGATCATGAAATCCTGGAAGCCAACAAAAGGTTGTTGCTGAAATTGAGGCACTAAGGTCATACATCATTGAGACTGAAAGCAGCAAGTAAATAAGAAGAAACGGAGTCTATATTGGGCCTACACCTAATCTGGCAAAACAGAAATCATCGCCACCCAGCAACTCCAGCGAGACAACATCAAGTGCTTCAACATCAATATCATCACCAAGAGCTACATGAAGCACAATTCCTACAACACCAGGATTGAACAGTTAGAAATAATTTGTTACATGAATATGCATCCTGGGGTGCACTGCATATACTGAGTAACTATGTCACAGTTTAGCGATCCACCAGCCACATTGGGAGCATCAACAAACACACTTGGTTAAGCTCCAGTGCTTTGAGCCTAATGTGCGATTATTTCTAACTTTAATCAGAAAGACTTAACACACAGTCTGCCTTGATATGTTTGCTAAAACATCCCATATCCTGACAACCTTGTGAAAAACATTTCTTCTAACTTCCCACCTTCTTCCAGTAACCATCCTGAGCCCATCTTCCTCCGTTACTAATCTAATGACAATCGCCCACCACCTGTTTACCTTTATATTTTAACGGCATTTGGGGCAGAAAAATGCACTTTATATGGTTACATCTGGGCTTAAAGTTTGGCCTTTTGGATATTACATTTTGCAGGAATCAACGAATGCAGTTTTTCATTAAAAAAAATATATTCATGGAGCAGTCAGTCAGCCAGAAGCTGAATATTGAATTTTATGACCACGGAAATGATTTTTTTTCACCATTCTGAAAGCTCTCATGTATGAACAATGATGAAATAAAATGTGAAACTCCTTCCATGTTGCCATAAAATAAACACAAGGAAATTATGCCAGATTCAAAATAAAATCTCTCAATAAACAGAACTCATTAAAAATTTACAAGGCAGCATGTGCGTGTGGTGTTTTACAATGAACTAATAAACAGGAAGCTGTGCTGCACTGAGTCAGATGCATCAGGGTAATTCAACCACTGCATCTTAGGTTTGAATTTAGTTGGGTCCTGTGAAACACTTAGACAATTTCTAACCAGTTCCCGACCTGACATGAACCCACAGCCTCAAAACAACGATCCTAATTGGGCACCAATTGCCAAGCTCACTCAGAAAAGCCAGGAGATACGAAGGCAAATACTGTGGATGCTGAATGTCTGATATCAAAGTGGAAAATGCTGGGAATGCTCAGTAGGTCTGGTAGCAGCTGTGGATAGAGAAAAGGCGGGAACAATTCAGCTCGATGACCCTTCCATCAGAGCTGGATAAGTTGGTGATGTCACAAGAAGTAAGCAAGAACACAGGCGTGTAAAGGGAAGAAAGAATGAAGGGAAAAGAGTAAAGGGCGGGAGAGATTAAATGACGAAAGGAATGATGGTAATAGGAAAAGGAAATAAACAAATGGTAGATCTAGAATAGAGGTTAATTAGAAAAAAATCAGAAGATTCGCCAATAGTTGCAACAAAGACAAAAAGTAAAAGGGGCTTTGATCTGAAGTTGTTGAATTGGATTTTGAATCTGGAAGGCTGGAAAGTATCTGTTGAACTTTATTGAAACAGTATAGGAAGTGAAGGAGAGTGAGGGCAGAGTGGAAGTGTAGCTGAGAATTAAAATGGCGGATAATTGGAAGCTCAGGGTCATGCTTGCGGACTGAGTGGAGGTGATCCGCAAAGCGGTCACCCTGTCTGCATTGGATATTTCCCTTCATTGTTGGGAAGACCACACTGTGAGCATGGAATTCGGTATCCTGAATGGAAAGAGGTCCAAGTACGTTGCTGCTTAACCTGAAAGGGGCATTTAAGATCTTGGACGGTGAGATGAGAGGAGGTAAAAGGGAAGTGTTTCATCTCCTGCACTTGCAGGGAAAGGTGTTTTGTGGTAGGGGAGGGATTGTTGGGAATGATTTAGGAGAGCACCAGGCTGTCTCAGAGGGAATGGTCTCTTCTGAATGGTGGAAGGGAAGGGGAAGATATGTTTGTGGTGGCATCACTCTGGAGGTGGAGGAAATGGCAGAAGATGATCCAGTTACGTAGAAGTTGGTGGATTGGAAGGTAAGGATGAGGGGATCTCTATCCTGGTTCTGGGAGACAAGGTGGGAGAGGTAAGGGCAGAAGTGTGGGAAATGGAATGGACATGTTCAATGACCCTGTCAACCACAGTTGGGGGAAAGGAAGATATATCAGAAGCACTGGTATGGAAAGTTGAGTCATCAAAAGAGAGACAAAGAGACTGGGAGGATGGAACAGGTCCCTCACGGAAAGGTGGTGTGAGGAAATGCAGCAAAGGTATCTATGAGGGTCAGTTGAGAGCTGGCTTGGGAACTAAACACAATTTCAGCTGAAAGCATTGTCCTGAGGTTCTGCCTGAAATGCATTTATTACATAGAATTTTACAGCAGAGATACAGACCATGTGGCCCAATTGTTCTGTTCTGGTACTTATGCTATATATATTCAAAATCCTGGGACCACCTAAAATGGCCGCCCGCAGAGTTCGATGGGAAATTTGGTCAAGCCTGAGCACAGACAAGCTGCCAACTGTAAATATACAAAAGGCTGCAGCTCAGACTTCTGCAGAAACTAACATCGGAAAAAATGCCATTAAAAGGCCATCCTGGGACAATGGGCTCCAGGTAGAAACTGACAATAAGTGGCAGACTCAGTGGCACCTGCTTTCCTTATTTGGAAAGGCCTATGTGCCTTGGACACTAACGGCTATGGCCGACTGAGACCCGCCCAGCCATCAGGATGTCCACCTCCAATTGGCTAAGATTGATCAGGGTGATCAAGACCTGATCGATCCATTGGATCTTCACCTAGGACCACCCAAAAGTGCGCAAAAACTCCAGGGACAAACGGTGCAGTGCAGCCCACTCGCTCTCTCAACTGCAGCTCTTGACAGCCAACAACAATGGTGAACCCTTCACCAGCCAAGACGAAGACCATCCACGCCATCCACAGAGGGACCAGAGCCAAATTCACAGACGTCAAGCAACAGACATCCAGCACTGCTAGATAAGGCCATATCTGCACTGTACTTGCCAGTCACCTGGAAGTTAAGTTAAGGTTGTTTTAGTATATGAGTTTAGAGTTCAACTTGCATGTGTGTGCGATTTATTAATATTAACCTTGTGTGTTTTTTAATAAACAATTATTGTATTAAGCAACATATGTGAACATTTGTCCATCGTATACGGGTTAAATACACTCTGTGGTTTAAAAGGTAAAATTTAGTTGGTGACTCTGGTGGGATTCAACAGGAAGTAACAATTGCTGCTCCGAAAGATCCCACAAGACCTATATTCCTGGAGATTTAGCCTGAGCCCGAATTAAGAAGGCAAATGGCCAGGATTTCATATTAATTGGAGCGTAAGATGTCTATTTTGGAAGTGTGCACTAATTTCATGCATTCTTAACAGAGGAGGACAGGAACAAGTCTATAAATTTGTGTGCAAATTCAGAGGGATTAGGGCCGGAACATAGCCACAAGCCATACCCGCTGTCCGATCGACTCTCTACCCCCTTGTCCCCCTTTCTAATAGGAAAGGAAATGAGGCCTCTGCCGCCTACTCACCCTGGCTGCACTGAGGAGGTTGCACTGAGCTAGCTGGTCCAGATGGTATTGCCCACAGCGCTGCCCATCTCAGCCACCTGCGCCCAGGCCCGGTGAATGGCAGCGCAGGCAGCCTCCTTCCCAGGGTACAGGGTTGCTCGCCTCTCCATGGCATCCAGCAGCGTCTCTAGTTCAGCATTGGTAAATCTCGGTGCTGCTCTCCTTCCTCCAACTTGTTGACTGGGATGGTGTGTGTGGGGAGTGCAGTGTGTATGTAGAATCCCTACAGGACAGAAAGAGGCCATTCGGTCCATCGAGTCTGCACCAACCCCTTGAAAGACCACCCTAACTAGGCCCAATCCCCCACCCTGTAACCACACCCTAAGGGACAATTTAGCATGTTCAATCCACCTAACCTGCACATCCTTTGACTGCGGTAGGAAACCGGAGCACCCAGAGGAACCCGAAACAGACACAGGTGGAATTTGCAAACTCCACACAGTCACCCAAGGTGGGAATCGAACCCGGGTCCCTGGTGCTGTGAGGCAGCAGTGCTAACTTCTGCACCACCGTGCCACCCCTATATAGGCTGCTGCAGGTTGTCAGCCTCCTGAGAGTCAATCCCGAACTTTGCAAATCTGGCATTATTTCTCATTAGAATCGATTGTGTTACATGTGGTGCCAGTGTTAGCCCCTTAACGGCCGATTAATTTGTCCAAGTGCGGTGCCAGTCTTGATGTTGTAGAACTCCGCGAATCCTGCCCCGGAGTCACCACTTAGTCTCAGGAATCGAGAACCCGGCTGAAAATCTTTGCATCAAGTGAGGTGAAATGTGAATTATTCCAGTCATCAACAAGCTAACTAGGCCATCTAATTGATAAGGATGGGCTTGACAAGGAACCTAAGAAAATGACTGAAATTTTAGATGTGCCTAGACCCCAGATTGTATTGTAACTGAGATTTTTCAGGACACATCAATTATTATGAAATATATATTCCAAATCTCACTACCATTTTAAAACCACTCCAGGCATTATTATAAGTGAACCAACAATGGTCTTGGGAAAAGACTGCAAAGAGGCATATAATGAAGTCAAAACTGTGCTGAAGAACTAAGAAGTTTGACTCTAATTTTAAAATACAACTCACGTGACACATCGTCCTATGGGGTGGGTGCAGTTATCTCTCATATAATGTCAAATGGAGATGAAAGACCAATAGCTTTGGCTTCGGGAGCAGTGACAAGCGTTGAACAGAATTATGCTCAATTGGAAAAAGAAGCCTCGAGTATAATGTTCGGAATCAAACAATTTCATCACTACTTGTTTGGAAGACATTTCACATTGTTAACAGGGGCTGGATTCTCTGATTTGAAGACTAAGTGTTGACACCGGCGTGGGGACAGTGGTGTTTTACCCCAGAAAAGGTGCAGCAATTCTCCGTCTGGTGGGAGGGCTAGTAGCCACGCAGCGTAAAGGTCCCGGCTTTACCTGCGGATACAGCCGGAGAATTGCCGAGTCCGTGGCTGCACATGTGCACGGCGACGGCCTGCAGCACCCACGCTGTGCAAAATGGCCCCGGCTGCGCGTGGACCCAGCCTGCCACATACTGTCCCCCAGTAACCCCCCTGCCCACGGTACTGCTCCTGCCTGACTGTGGTGGCCCTGGACTCAGTCCGCAGCCGCCATGCGGGTTCACAAAAAAAAATGGATAAGTGTTCCATGCCATCGGTGCAAACGCAATTTTGGCGTCGGAGTCTGGAGAATCCCACCCAGGTCTTTAGCAACGATCTTTGGTCCATACGAAGGAATATCCTCTCTAGTTCGGAGTCATTTGCAGAGATCGTCCCTCATCCTATCAGCGCATAATTACAAGATTAAATACAGAAAATCTGAGCAATATGATGCTCTATCATGTTTGCCAACACAGGACAAAGTCGAATCACAGGAGAACTGTGTAAACTATGTGTACTTTTCCCAGGTGGATAGTGTACCTACTTCAGCCTCTCAAAGGCACATGAGGTCAGGACCAGTAGCAGGGAAGGTGATGGACTTGATCGCGAAAGGTAGACCTTTAGTTAACAGAGGAGAAATTCGGAATTCACGTCTTACTGAACAAGAGAATTTGAATTGACTGTAGAAAACAGAGTATTTCTATGGGGAAATCAGGGTTATCATTGCTTCATGCTTGCGGAGTTGAAGACTGGATCAGTTCCACGAAAGGCATCCAGGACTCACAATTGAAGAAGGAATAGGTCAGTGTCAGTTATGTGCTAGGACTCCACCTCTTCAAGCACTTCACCCTTGGGAATGGCCAAAACAGCTGTGGCAAAGAGTACATGTCAATTTTGCGAGACCAATTGAAGAATATGTTTCTCGTCCTGTTGGATGCACATTTCTAGTGGCCTGAAATAATGATGATGAAGTCAACGACTACTGAAAAGACAATAAAACAACTGGATGAAATATTTGCACAGTTTGGCAAGTCGGAACAATTAGTTAGCGATAACGGGACTGACTCAGTGCACATCAAAGGAAGCCATGGACTACCTTCAAAACTATGGCAATCAGCATATAAAAACTGCACCTTATCATCCTTTCACCAATGGATTCATTGAAGAAAGTCATTAAAGCATAAAAATATGAACGACAATGAGCTAAAAAGGTAAGTAACTTTCTCATGTCCGACAGAAACACCAGCCATGTGTCAACCCAAAACCCATCGGCGATATTGTTTTTAAAACTGAAGTTGAGAACCAAATCTGATTTGCTCTTACCGCCTGACATTTCTACCATTGTAGAGCAGTAATAACAACAACAAGTTAGTCGCCATGAACGGACATCAAAACCAAGAAGTATTGATCAAGGAGAAAGAGTTTTAAAATGGAACTACTCTTCAAATGAGGAGTGAGTACCTTGCAAAGACAGGTGGTGCGATTCAGTGATGCCGTTACTCCTGGCATGGATCCGTGCACAACGGGTGAATCGCACATGAGCTCCAAATCGGATTCTGCACCAGGCACAAAACCTGAAGCAAATCACCCAACTTGCTCCACCAGGCTCAGTGAAATACCCAGACACCAGATTCACCCAGCGCCCGGGGCTCAACAGCCACGCCTGCGAGACCTCACCAGGGCGCCGTTTAGTACTGGTCCACACAAACATGGATCAGTCACAATGGCACCTGGGAGGTCTCCCAGGCCATTGAAGACAGGGACAGAGACAGGGCAGGGTGGTACCTTGGTACTCCCCAGGCACCCGGGGACCTTTGCAGCGCGAGTCTGGCACCCTGGCACTGCCACCATGTACTGCCAGAGTGCGAGGGGCTGTGCCAGGGTTCCCAGGTTGGCACTGCCAGGGGGTTTGGCCCGAGGGGGGGGGGGCAGTTGCCAGGCAGAGGGGGGGTGAGGGGGGCTTTCCCCAAGGTTCTGGGGTAAGGGGGTCAAAAGGGCATGGGGGGAGGCAGATCAGGGCAAGCTCAACAGCAGGAAATCCTTCTAAGTGGGGCCTTGGCGGGGAGAAACACCCGGGGCCAAAAGATGTTTCTCGGTGCTGCAGCCGCTGAGAAACATCCCGCTGAACATGTCATTCAGCGAACTTTAACGTGAGACCGCTGAATCGCACCCAGGGTCTATTTCTTATACGGTGCAAACTGATGATGAGAGAATTTGGAGGTGGCACACAGATCAGATCCTCAATTCAGAAAGAATATTTGCAGAGTCGGTATTGTAGCCACCTGGGGTGACCACTGCCCAAACACAAAATGGAAGATTGCAAGGAATGGAGGGAAAATGGACATGTTGTAAAAAGCAAGCAGCTTGCAGAGCGCTTGTATATTTGGACTGCTGCAGAAACCAGTTTTGGCTGTTGCAGAAACCAGACAGCACTATGAAAAAAAAACAGTTAACATATTAATGAGGCGATACCGGGCAATAATCAGGCACAAAAGAAACAAGTTAACACTAATCGATACATTCAATGGAAGGCCAGACTTTTCGGCGCCAAAGAAGCTCAAAACAAAGAAGTCCCAAGAACCGCCCCAGTGATCGAGATACTGCCCCGTTATTGGGGAATTCAAATCAATCGATTGGGAAGAGACACAATCGATTACGAAAGTATAGAGGGTCCGCCCAGGTGGGCGCAAGACCCTGAGAGGAGTATAAGACAGAGACCGCGACCTCAGCTCTCTCTCTCTGCCAGCCTCTCCTTGACCAGCCAGCCCTCCCAGCAGAACACCATTGCCGCAGAAGAACCTTGAGGAGGAGAGGTCTGGACAGAAGCCGCCAGCAAGTAACTCACAATGCACGCTACGAGATAGACACTCCTGATCCCCTTTAATCCATAACTACTGGAAGCCTGCGGACCCAGGACAAAGCTAGAAGCCGTTGTTCCCTGATCCGGCAGTCCCCTTATCCAGATAAGTATTTGGCCTATTAGTGGTAGGATTAGCCTCGTCTTATAGTTTATATGCATGATTAGTAGATTACTGTAATATAATAAACGTGTCTTGTTTGAACTTACTAATTGGTGTATGGTTTTATTGCTTTGAACTTGACCTTGAAACTTGTGGCGGTATCTTAACGATACCTGGCGACTCCAAAGCTAAGTAACGAAACAGAGACAAATTGAGTGTTAAGCACACTCACCCAGAACGAGCAACAGTATCCGGAAGGCCAACATCTCACACTCAAGTTTTGGAAATGACTGAGCCTATAATAATGACAGTCATATGAGTCATATTCTACTCTACACCAGTGGGGTGGCAGGGTGGCATTACTGTTAGCACTGCTGCCTCACAGCTCCAGGATCCCGGTTCAATTCCGACCTCAGGTGACTGTCTGTGTGGAGTTTGCACTTTCTCCCCGTGTCTGTGTGGGTTTCCTCCCACAGTCCAAAAATATGCAGGTTAGGTGGATTGGCCAAGATAAATTGCCCCTTAGTGTCCAAAAGGTTAGGTCGGGTTACTTGGTCATGGGGATAAAGTGGAGGCGTGGGCTTGAGGTGGGTGCTCTTTCCAAAGGCGGGTGCAGACTCTATATTTTCATAATTATAATAATCATCTTTATTGTCACAAGTAGTCTTACATTAACACTGCAATGAAGTTACTGTGACAATCCCCCAGTCGCCACATTCCGGCACCTGTTCGGGTACACAGAGGGAGAATTCAGATTGTCCAAATTACCTCACAGCACGTGTGGGAGGAAACCGGAGCACCCGGAGGAAGCCCACACAGACACAGGGAGAACGTGCAGACTCCTCACAGACAGTGACCCAAGCCGGGAATCGAACCCGAGACCGTGGCGCTGTGAAGCAACAATGCTAACCACTGCGCTACCGTTCTATGATTCTGTGAACCAACAGCATCTGTGGAAGCTGAAGAAGAACCAACTTTTTCAGATGATGGGGCTGAACCAAGTTGGGAGCAGATACTGAGGGCACGATCAAACGGAACGGTTTCTAATTCTGGTAGCAAGTGAGAACTGCCGCCAGCTTCCCAACAGTCGACCTGGCGAGACCGACACTGGTATAATCATAAATTGCTC
This sequence comes from Scyliorhinus canicula, assembly GCF_902713615.1. Taxonomy (NCBI): domain Eukaryota; kingdom Metazoa; phylum Chordata; class Chondrichthyes; order Carcharhiniformes; family Scyliorhinidae; genus Scyliorhinus; species Scyliorhinus canicula. The sequence goes on along the minus strand of NC_052163.1, from coordinate 91,242,439 downwards.
CACTTAATGAGGACCCATGCATTTCACTCCACAAATGACAGTCCCACCAGCTAATTTGCAGAGACAGCGCTCGCCAACCCCCCCCCCCCCCCCCCCCCCCATTAATGAAAGGGAGAAGCACTTAAACGGATCCCACAGAGGTAATCCCACACAACATGCAGCCATGCCACCAAGGCTCCAAGATTCAGGCATTGCCCAGTAAGTGGCCCGAATGCTGGACACGGTGGAGTTGCAACTAGATACCTTGTCCGTTAGGGACTCGGTGGGTCATCCAGAAGGTAGCCAATGCCACTTGGGAGGACGTCGCAGCGGCCTTCAGTGCAGGGAGTGTGACCGGACGACCGCCACACAATGCCACAAAAAGCTAAATGACTTCCATCAGGCTGCATTGGTGAGTTGGCATCACCCCCCTGGCACCAGTCCCGCTTGTCAACCTCGCACCCCCCTCACCACCCAGACAACCTGGCACCAACCCCACCCAGCACCATGCTGCATCCCACCCCACCCTTTCCCAGCAGTGGAGCTCACCCAGGTCCGCGCCCCCCCCCCCCCCCCCCCGCCCAGTACATGATGCGTCCATTTCACGAAGCCCTCTCCGTGTCCCCACTGGGGAAGCAAGCCCATGGCAGAGGGGAGAGGGCCCAGATGGGTGATGTAGGTGCCGGATATCAGAGTCTTCAACCCCCATGAGTGGGTCTGGAGGTTGCAGGCTGGTGGGGACAGATTGGTCACTGGTGAGCTCACATTCTGGTGAGCACCACACAGTTGCTGATGCACATCAGGTGGAGGCAGAGACGCCCAGCTGAGACAACAGTCAGCGGTCCACTGGATCCCTGGACACTGCTGGGTCGCAGTCAGACGCTGAGCCTCTGGAACGAGTTCACCTGGAGATGAAGCAGTCGATAGGGTGCAGCCGAGAAATTCAGAGAGGAATGTCAGCAACACTCCAGCAGGTCCACAGTCGATTGGAGGAGTCCCAAAGGCTGAGGGCACAGGAGATTGAGCCAGCAATGCGTGGCACCAAGGCCAACACTGCTAAGGTGGCGGCCGCTGTCGAGAGCCTGGAGCATGACGTCAGCATCACGTATGGTGATGTCCAAGGCATTGCACAGTAAGTGACGGCCAGCACGACGGCCCCCCACCCCCAAGATACCCCCCTCACCCCCACAACACCCCACCCCACCCCTGACAACTGATCATTTCAGAGTTACCTTGACGTACCTTGACAGCACGTCCAGTTGCTGGGGTCTGTGTTTCTGATGCAGGTGGATGTTTCCAAGGTGCTGCGGAGCATGTCCCAATCGCTGGGAACGTGTCCCAGATGCTGGGGGACGTGTCCCAGTCTCAGGTGGACTTGGCCGAAACTGTGGAGCATGACTCAGTCTCAGGTGGGCATCACTGAGGCACTGCAGAGCATGTCCCAGTCACTGAGGACCATGTCCCAGCCACAGGTGGACATTGGCAAGGCAGTGAAGAGCATGGTCCGGTCAAGAGAGGCATCCCTGAGGTGTTGACACCATGGTGCAACATTGGGCAGTCACCAGGGCTGGTAGAGCCAGATGACGCAGGGACATTCGGAGCTCATTCCAACTACCCATCTGTCCTGAGGTGACCCACAGGGCCCTACGTGCAGCGACCAAGAGGAAGCAGCACTGACCTGGAGACTCCCTATGGAGTGACGATGGCAGAAACCAATATCCCCAAGACCCCCCACCCCCAAGATACCCCCCTCACCCCCACGACACCCCACCCCACCCCTGAGAACTGTTCATTTCAGAGTTACCATCCGGAACAAGGTGGCATGCAGGGCATGTTCTGCCAATGCGTCAGCCGGGATACTCTGGCCCCAGGACCGCCAGAGGATGGCAACCCGGGTGTCAAAGGCCACAGGCTGCAGTAAGCAGCAAGCTGCCTCCATCACTGATGTGCATGCTGGGGAAACACCTAGACGAAGTGATGGAGCACGAAGGGCTAAGCAGATAGAGGATCACTGAGAGGGCACTGAGATGGGGAATGGGTTTGAGATCCACATCTGAATATTTAAATGAACCTAATGGCTGATGTAAGAACCCGGACGCCAGATTCACCTGCCATCTGGGAAGCACCAGCCTCTCCTGCGAGACCTCACCAGGGCAACGTTTAGCATCGGTCTGGACAAATATAGACCAGGTGCAACGGCACCTGGGGGTGGGGGGGGGGGGGGGGGGGGGGGGACTCACAGGCCACTGGAGATCTGAGGTTATTGGAGGCAGTGTAGTACCCTGGCACTCCACCTAGCACCTGGGCACTGCCAAGTTGCCCAGGTGGCACTGCTAGAGTGCCAGTGACTGCCAGGGTGCCAGGCTGGAAGTGCCAGGGTGCTCAGGTGCCAGGTTGGCACTACCAACAGTGGGACCCAGGGGAGGGGCCATGCCAAGGGTGAGGGGGGGGGGGGGAGTTCCAGGTGTCCTTCCCAAGGTTGGGAGGGTGAGGGGGGGCAGAAGATCAGGGCTGCCGGATAAAATGGTCAACGAGGATCCTTTCTTGTTAATGAGTGAGTGAGTCTGAGAATGAGTGATTGTCATCAGTATGTGAGAAGCTTAGGCCTGAGAGTGATGTGGACACTGACATCCACACACATTCCCTTCCTCTTCTTCTCTCCCTAAAAATCTAACCACGCACTGGGCCACAGGAGTAGGGCAATCCAGGCTCGCCAATAGGAAAGTGTGGCCTCGGTGGAGAGAATCTCCCCGAGGCCAAACAAATGGCAAAGTGCTGTTGGATAGCGGGGTGTTTCCCAGCGCTGCAGCCACCGATAAACATCTGGCTAAATGCACCATTCGACAGACTAACTTCAGTCTGTTGAATTGCGTCCCCTTGGTTTAGCACATTAAACATCAATTTCAAAAAAATAGTTGAGGTATCAAGAAAACTTAAACAAAATGCCGAGAAACACAATTGCCCAAATAATAAATTGATAATTTTAAAAAGAGTAATGGAGGAAAATGCCCATTAAAAAGTTTGAAATAGTAGAGCTAACTAATAAAACCTTACTTGCTTTTCACTTAAGAAGCAGAGCTAGAGAGAGACAGACTAGGCCCCAAGTCCTGATCACCAGGGAAATGGGAGTCAAGCTAAGGAGTTGGGTTTAACAAACACTGAGCTTTCATTCACATCTGCTGGAGCACACGATGAGCTGGCCTCAGTGGGGTTTATTTGAAATTGGGGGTCAGAAGTGGGTTGCCTTTCAACCTAGCTTTTGCCAGTGAGTTAAGATTTCTAGGCTGTAAAAATCAAGTCGCCCCTCCCCTAGTGTGTTGAGGAAGTCGCTCTACTGTCTGTCTCCCTCTTGTGTAGGGAAATATATTTTTACACATACATTTTATTTTGGTGCTCCCTTTGCCCCATTCCCACTCTACCTCCATTTGAAGCACCTTCTCGGGTCTCCTGAGCTTTTATAATTCCAGTTGGAGGGGGGGGGGAGAAAAAAATTCAGGAAAAGTAAAAATTGGCTTTCCTTTTGTGCTTATTCAAACCAGCAATAAAGTTCCCATTAACAGCAGCTGCATTTGGGATCTTGAACATTGCATTCATTAATTTTATACCCAAGAAGTTAAGCATCTCATCAGGAACTGAAGTATGCTTGCAGTACTGGGTTAAGGCTGCAAACATCCATCAATCCAAATTGGCTTGGCAATTGAAATCCATGAAAGAAATCTACTTCTGTCAAAACACTTCCTCATTACAGGGGCAGCAGATGTTTCTGCTTATCAAGATGAGAAATGTCCCAGGAATGAAGGTCTGTTTTTTAAACGTTGTAATCCAACTTCTCAATTTGCCTGGCTAACGTTGCATCTCCTTTTGTGAACACAAAAATGAAAGAGAATTCTGAGAGAAAAGCCCCTAGGCTAAGAACGGAAAAGAACAGAAATAAACACTTTGGCACTAAGAATCACCTTGAATTGGTTATGGGAGAATTGAATATCTAATGACAGGACAATCTAAAGTGAACTGTGTTTTAAGTTGTGCAAAAAGATAAACATGAATGTTCTATTTTGTGGTTTAAAGTATATAAATTGCCTCAAGGGATATTGTTTAATCAAGAGTGTTTTTAGTCCTTTGTTACTGTAAAAGTCTTAAAATGTGAAATCTTGCCATGCCATCCTTTGAGCTATTAACTGCAAGTTCAGATTACTTTTTGATGGTATCGGTCTCTTTGGAGATCATAACAATATGAACACCAGCAATAGTATCAATCAGACAAGCTTAGCCTTTAGCTCCTGCTGGTATCGCAGCCACTGGATTATTGCTATCTCTCTGTGGGAAACATTGATAAAAATGGGGAAGAACCTTCACTGCTACTGACCCCCACTGGAAAATCATTGACAACATGCATCTGAAGCCTGAAACAAATAAGGCAAGATGTGTCCCACCATGTGCCCCTCCCCCTCCTTGTTCAGAGAAGAATAGGCTTGATGTTATATTGACAGCCAAAGTAAGTTTAAGTTTACACAACAGATGCCACAGTCGCGCTATTCTCTTAGCAATTAGTCTGTTGTCTAATTTCCATGGAAGACAGCCAAAATAACACAACATAAGAAAAGGCCACTGAACTAATCAAAGCGTGCCCTGTATTGTCAATGCTCCCACTGCCTTTATCTCTACTGTGCAGTCTCGTAAATTATTCTGAAGAAAATGATCTCCATGAGTAAAGAAGTTCTTGCTCATTTTTGTTTATTTACTTTGAACTAGTTTGGAGTTAGATTTTTCAACTTCAATATATACTTTGTGTTTGCCTAATGTATGCCATTTAATAAAGGGTGAATTAACTACTTCTGTGCTCACTGGGGTCAGCCTTGTTTAAAGGGAGGCAGATGGAAGTCAGGTATGGCCACCCTCCCATTGAATGAAGCTTCCCACTGGGAGCGCAGGATTACTGAATTTATCCTGACCTTCCCGGGTGAGGGCCAGAATTCTCCGGCCGTTGCGATTCAGTTTTCCCACCAGCAGCGCATCCCAGCCCATGGGTTTCGCGGCGGTATGGGGTGGTTACAATGGGAAATCCCATTGACAAGCACTGGGAAGATGGAATCCCGAATGATGCATGGCAGAGAAACATGTGGCTGGGGGACCGGAGAATCCAGTTCAAGGTCTCTCCCTTTACCTTATCTGTGCAAACTGTTGAGTTTAATGTACACTACTTTTACCTCACCGTTTGCCCTCTTTACAGCAGGATTGTCCTTTAGGACAAAAAACAAGCGAGACACATTTCCATGCAACACCATTTTACTGACACTCATTAATGTATCTGTATTAATACCAATGAAAGAGGACATTTAATTATCAATAACATTTTAGAGATTTTGGACTAAAAGTTGCGAATTGGCTGATGCCCTCTCACAAGCACACTGTCAATGGAAGTTTAAAATATTGGAACAAACCATTTAATTAACATTATTTTTTAAATGGAAAAAAACTTCTTGTTTTCATGTGATTTCTGCTGCTGGATATCTGTGGAGAATTATTTTTTATCCGGACTATCTGCTGCAGTTTTTAATTTCAAACAGGACTATAAACTTTCATTGTTTAATTGTCTTCTCAGCTTGCTTTTTATGGAATTCGCCCAAGAAAACATTTGCTGACACTGGAATTGAATTCATTGCCTTAATCGGTTGGATGGTGCTACCCCGTGGCCATTTTCGCTATTCTGTCCCTCACGCTCTTTAATTTTTGAAATATTTTCATTTTTGTTTCTATCATCAGAGTAAAGTGGCTTTGCGACTTTGATAAGGAACTCTTCTGCATTCCCAGCGACGCGCACATCCCCTGAACGAATAAGGAATAAAGAAATTCACGATCTGGGAACAGTTTTCCTCATTCCATAATCTCTTCAGCAGCCACAACACCAACAGCAGTTAAGCTACCTGATGATTTCACCCACTTAGCGAATGTGTTCCCCAATTCCTCTGCCTGGTTCATCAGCTCCTGCATCGCTTTCATTTGGCCATCTCCATAACTTGCAGCTAAGGCACTGTGCTTTTTCGTGAAATGTCTCTCAAAATTTGATTTCCTGTTGTTGATTAATTTTTCATTGCGAATGAGACTCACAGCGGCATGTGCCAAATTTGGGATGAATGCAAGTGAATCAGTTCATTCATCCCGAAATTCTCGATTTTCCTCTTTAATTATTCTCTTCTTTGCAGTCATTTCCAAAGCAGCCTCAAAACAAGGAGCGGAGTACGTTTGTCTCTTCAATGATTTATCTGCCTGTCTGTACATAACACACGTGCTCACCAACACAGCTTCAGCACCAAGGCCAGGGTGAGTGCACTTTTTTACTGATTAATGTGTCTGCCTGCATGTGACTCTCAGCGACAATGGTGGAGGACGCCAGTAGTAATCCAGAAGACACAAAGGTGAAGGATTAACTAATTTTATTTTAAACTCAAAAGTAAAGCCGCATAAGCAGCATACAGCACAAATGTCCCACAACAAGTGTTCGCGCCGTCGTGAACACCGTCGCGTTTCACGACTGCGCGAAAAGGGCACCGGGTGGACTCCGGCGCTGGAGCGGTTCACGCCACTCCAGCCTCCTTTCCCGGCACCAAATGGGAGCCGCGCCAACACACGCATGCACAGTTGGGCCACACCAGCCTGCGCATGCGCAGGGGACTTCTTTAGCACGCCGGCTCTACTTAACATGGCGTCAGTGTTCAGGGGCCGGCCGCGCAGGGAAGTAGGCCCGGAGGGGGGAGAGGCCGACCCGCCGATCGGTGCGCCCCGATCACGGGCCAGACCCCATCAGAGGCCCCCCCCACCGGTGAAGGAGCCCCCCTTTCCCCCCCCCCCCCCACCCCCCACAGGCCGCCCCCGACCGTTCGCGCAGAGTTCCCACCGACAGTGATCAGGGGTGAACGGCACCGGCGGGACTCTGTCATATCCGCGCGGCCGCTCGGCCCATCCGGGCTGGAGAATCGGCGGCCCTGCCAATTCCAGCGGCCCGCGGCTGGCGCCGTGTCAAACGCACCGGCGCATATGGTGCCGATTCTCCGCACCTCAGAGAATCGGCGCCGGCATAGGGGCGTCATGGCGCAATTGCGGGGATTCTAAGGCCCGGCGCAGGGCTCGGAGAATCGCCCCCCATATGTTTGGGAGGAGCTGACAAAGGTGATACACATTGCAGTCACATTGCAGGTGTGGTGGAAAAAGTAAAGGTTAAGGCGGTGGATGGGGTACAGATCAAGCAGACTGCTTTGTTGAGTGTTGATAGAGCTTCACCTATCCAAGCATGTGGGGAGTATTCTATCTCATTCCTGATTAGTACCTTATGAGGCAGGAGTGAATCAGTCGCAACAGAATACCCACCCTCTGACCTGCTTTTGTCGCTCTGTTTCTGTGGCTGACCCAATTAAATTTCAGGTCAGTGGTAACCCCTCCAAGATGTGGAAACGGTGGTACAGTGGTTAGCACTACTGCCTCACAACACCAAGGACCCAGGTTCAATTCTGGCCTTGGGTGACAGTCTGAATGGAGTGTGCACGTTTTCCCCATGTCAGCATGGGTTTCCTCCAGGTGCTCTGGTTTCCTCCTACAGTCCAAAAAAGTGCAGGTTAGATGGATTGGCCATGCTAAATTGCCCTTTAGCGTCCAAACGTGTGCAGGTTATGTGGGTTATTGGGTTCCAGGGACAGGGCGAGGGAGTGAGCCTTGATAGGGTGTTCTTTCAGAGAGAGGGTCAGTGCAGACTCGATGGGCTGAATGGCCTCCTTCTGCCCTGTAAGAATTCTATGGATCTATTCTATGCTTCTAATGCCAGTGAATATCAAAAATTCCCTCTGATAGGATTGGTCACTGCCTGGCACTTGTGAGTTTTATATGGTTAGCTACCCTCGTCTGGATGTTGATGCTAGTGGGTACGGACTGCTTCATTATATGAGGAACTGCGAATGGAAATTAACATTGCCTAATCATCAGTGGACACTCTATTTCTGACCTTATGATAAAGGAAAGGCTATTGATGAAGCAACTGAGGCATTGGGCCCAGGACACCCTGGGGAACTTCTGTTGAGAAGTCCTGGGGCTGAGATGATCAACGTCCCACTGACACAACTATCTTCCTTTGTATTGCATATAGCTGCAGCCAGTGGAGCATTTAACCCCAATCCCCATCAACTTCAATTTCACTAGGCCTCCTGGATGCTGCACTTTCCGTCAAATGTTGCATCGATGTCAGGCACAATCACACTCACACCGCGGAGTCCAACTCTTTTGTCAATGTTTGGGGTCAAGGCTGTAATGAGATCTGGTGCTGAGCAATCCATACAGAACTCAAAAGGTTGGCAGGTTTTCGGTGAGTAAGTGGCACTTGGTAGCACTTTTGATGCCACCTTCCGTCGCAAAGGCCATTGTCCCCACCCAGTGGGGCTCAAAATCTCCCATGCTCTACATTGCACCATTACATACAAATGTTTCAGCAGACTAACAGTAGTCCAGTGCTGAAGTTGAGGAGGTTTGGTGTATTCACATCCTCCCTCGCCCTGTAAATTCTATTGAGTTGCAATCAATTTGCCTAGCAAAGCCTTAACAAAGGATTCACGTTAAGATGGGAATGTATCAGTGCAAATGGACAAATTGTCACTTTTATGCCTATAGTTTGATCAATAATAACACACAAAGGAAAATGTGACTCAGCATTCCACTATCAGTGATAACAATTTTTATATATAACAGTCCACCTGAGCAGCAAAACTTGATCATTGAAAGTAATGAGGTTATACATTGATTAAAGTTACTGTAATAGTGAGGGCTAGCTGGACCTGTGTTGCTGGTTTCCTGGAGCAAGGACATCACAAAGCCGTGTGTGTTCTGGGACTCACTAAGATCAAACTCATTAGCGAGTCTGATGCATTCTAAAAGAAGCTTTCAAATATCTATTTGCTGAGGTTCTTTATTAGCATAAATAAATCTTATTAGCATTTCCTATCCAATATTGGCAGAGCCATCAATTACCCAGTGCTAGTTAATATAGTATTGATTCGCCATTCTAAGTGAGTTGTGGAGCTGTTAACAACAACAAAGAGGCTGGCAGACCAGGTTAAAGGTTCACAGCTCACTAAGTTATGGAATGTTTTTTGCTGACTTTAGAAAGTTTTGTCCCGTTTCAGCAGTTGCGCCTTTCACAAGAGTCTGTGGGGGTTTTCCCTTGAGGCACCGCAGCCTGTTTCTCGGCAGCCTGTTGTTGGCCAGCAATGGAATCTTCTAGTCCTGCCACTGTCAATAGTATTTCCCATTGAATCCACCCCCTCCCCTGCAACCTAGGGTGGAATTTTCCCAAAAAACAGAGAAATGTCAGGTTCTGACTAAAAATCAGCACCGGAGAAAGAGCCCGATTTTCTCTCCAGATCTTCTAACATTTGTCCAATAAAAAGCAGGGGGCATGTTTTGCACCATCATTTTTGAGGGGTAGGGCCTAAAGACATCGGCAAGCCCAGCTTGACAGAGAAAGTGGTGCCCTTTTTAAAGGGTGCACTGATTTCAAAGTTAAGGCACTGGTCCCTCCCCACAATTGTCCCCCATTCGTCACCATCAGCAATCTCCCCCACCCAAATCAATTATCGCCAGCAATTTATTCCCCCCCCCATCCATCACCGACCGTGACTTCCCCTCCCCTATATCAATTAGCGCCGGCAATCTTACCCCCATCCATCCACCACCGTCAAGAATCTCCTCTCCCCCCTATCAATTATCGCCACCCATCCATCATTTGCAGCACCGTCCCCTCTCACCACCACCCCCCCCTCCCCATAGCCCCGCTCCCAGTCCCGGTCCCTAAGCCCACTCCCTGGCCCTGTCCCCTGGTCCCGCCCCTTGTAAGTGCCAACCTGGCAGTATCAACCAGGCTGTGCCAACCTGGCAGTATCAACCAGGCTGTGCCAACCTGGCAGTATCGACCAGGTTGTGCCAACCTGACAGGTTGGCAGTGCCGGGCGATTTCCCTGAAGACCCAGGGGCTACACTGGCCCCTGTCCGTCCCCAGGTGCAAACATTTCAGCAATTGATCCTCTATCAGTGGTTTCACGGGTATTCCTTTAAATGGATAATTATCTCACATGATCCAGAAACTGGTACTAACGACAACCGGGATGAAAATATGATTATACCACAATGCTCCGGATTCTTGTCCAACATGCAGATGGTGGATTTGAATTGAATAAGAATCTGGAACTAAATGTCTAATAATGCCCATGAAACCATTGTCCATTCTCGTAAAACACCTGGCTCATTAATGCTCTTTAGGGAAGGAAATCTGCCATCCTTACCTGGTCTGGCCTACATGTGACTCCAGACTCACAGAAATGTGGTTGAATCATAACTGCCAGTTAGTTCAAGAAATTAGGGATGGGCAACAAATGCTGGCCTTGCTAGTGACACCTACATCCCATGAAAGAATAAAGAAGAAAAAAGGACAGAAAATGCTGGACAACCTCAGCAAGTCTGACAGCATCTGTGGAGAGAGAACAGAGCTATGTTTCGAGTCTGGATGACTCTGTCAAAGTTAGAAAGAACTGGAAATAAGATTTGGTTCCTACTGTTGAAGGGGTTGTGTGGGGCTAGTTAGAGGGCCAGCGATAGGTGGAGATTGTCTTCCTTCCCCTACCCCACTCCACGAGGGCCATCTGTTCCCTGTTTCAAATTGTCCTTTTTATCCAAATTGTCCATCAGAGTCAGCATGGTTTTCTGAAGGGTAAATTAAGTTTGCCTAATTTGCTGGAGTTGTCCGAAGATATAACGAGTCAAGTAGATAATGGGGATCCTGTAGATGTAGTATATCTGGACTTCTGGAAGGCATTTGATAAGGTACCTCACAGAAGGTTAATACACAAGGTTAGATCACATGGGGTTAGGGGTAATTTATTCGCTTGGATAGAAGGCTGACTGACGGACAGACGACAGAGAGTCGGGATCAATGGGTCTTTTTCTGGTTGGCAAGATGTAGCTAGTGGGGTGCCACAGGGTTCAGTCCTCGGGCCCCAACTATTTACAATATATATGAATGACTTGGATACAGGGCCAAAAGGTTCTATAGCCAAATTTGCAGATGACATAGTTGGGACAGCAAGTTGCAAAGATGAAATCCGAACCTTCCAAATGGATATAGATCTGTTAGCTGAGGGGGCCAAAATGTGCCAGATGGAGCTTAACATGGATAATTGTGAGGACATTGATTTTGATCAGAAATATGGAATGGCAACTTATTATCTAAATGGGGAGAGATTTCGGGGTGCTCCAGTGCAGAGGGATCTGAGTGTCTTCGTGCATGAGTCACAGAAAACTAGCATGAAGGTACAGATGGTAATAAAGAAAATGAGTGGAATGTTGGCATTTACAGCTGAAAAAATGGGGTACAAGGTAAGAAAGTATTGTTGCAACTGTACAAGGCATTGATGAGACCGCACCTGGAACATTTTTCATTGTTTTGCTCCCCTTATTTGAGGAAATATGTAGTGGCATTTGAGGCAGTTCAGATGAGGTTCATTAGATGGATTCCAGAGATATGGGGCTGAATTCTCCACCGTCGGGATTCTCCGCTTTTGCCGCCAGCCCAGGGGTTTCCCGATGGCGTGGGGCTGTCCCACAATGGGAAACCCCATTGACCAGCCGGTGAAACGGAGAATCCCGACGCCGTGAGAAACCCGTCCATGGGGTTTCCCTTATGAAGCAAGGTTGAGCAGTTTAGGTCTATACTCTCTAGAGTTTAGAAGAATGAAGGGAGATCAAATTGAGGTACACATGATGATAAAACGTATGTATAATGTAGGCATGGAACAGATGCTTCCTCTTGTGGGGCATTCTAAAATGAGAGGTCATAATCTTAGAATAAGGAGTAGCAAATTTAAAAGAGATGAGGAGAAACTACTTCTCCCAGAGGGTGATGAATCTGTTGAATTCCCTACCCCAGAGTGCGGTGGATGTTGGAACAGTGAGAAAATTTAAGGAGCAGTTAGACAGATTTTTAATTATTAATAGGTTGTAAGGTTACAGAGAATGGGCAGGACGATGGAGTTGTGATCATAATGAGATCAACCATGAGCGTATTGAGCAGGTTCGAGAGGCTAAATTGCCTATTCCTGCTCCTAGTTCTGATGTTCTAAGAAATAACTACTCTGTCTAATTCCACCTTCCAGCTCTTGGTCTGGAGCCCTGTAGGTAACAGCACCTCAAACACAAATCTGTGTTCTCCATTAATAAGGGGTTTTCTTGATTAATAAGGGGATTAGGGGTTATGGGGAGAAGGCAGAAGAATGGGGATGAGGAACATACCAGCCATGATCGAATGGTGGAGCAGACTCACTGGGCCGAATGGTTTAATTCTGCTTCTATATCTTATGGTTTTATGGTCTTTGACACATTGCTTACCCCTGTTCTGCCATTAACACGTTTTGATCTCTTTATGGGCCACTAACAGCACCTTTCTTAGTCATTATCACCACCATTTACATTCACTTTGCCTTTTTGTTCACAACATCCTTGTCAATCTCCACCAATTGCTGGCCTTCTATCCAGCTCCAATGTCCCCTGCTTTCCCCCCACACCCCACCCTCACCTACTCACAACATTAAAGATCTCATCCTATTTCCAGTTCTCTCTAGCTTTGACAGAGTCATCCTGGGTTGAAATGTTAACCCTGTTCCCTCTCCACAGATGCTGCCAGACCTGCTGAGGCGCTCCAGCATTTTCTCTTTTTGTTTCAGATTCCAGCATCCACACTTATTTTATCTTAATCATAAGAAACGTTTGGATATGAAGGCATTAAATTCCACCTATTAGATGGAAGATAAAACTGGTGTTTCACCTGGTTTCCCCACTGTTAAGTCAGGTTAAAATTGCCCCCACTGTGTCACATTTCTCACACTCAATTGTCATTCACTCCAGATGCCACACATTGATACAGGGGCAAATGCCCTTGAAAGAATATGTGGAAGAAGTCAATCTGCTCGTGCTGAGTGTTTCTCAACTGGACCTACAAGGGTTTACAAGCAGCAACAATTAGTAGGAGTTACCTGTATTTTCCCATGGGCAATTTCTCAGCAGTTGCCATTGGAAACAAGCCAGGCTGAGCACATCTCAGGCTCAGATTAGTCAACAGCTAAATGTTATGCCTGTGTTTGTGTTCCAGGTGCCAGGCGACCAATAAGGAACACCACAGGAGATCCACTTAAAAACCGACTTTTATCCCAGGGAAGTGTATTGACCATTAAAGAGACAGGTAAAAATAAGGAACATTCTCTCCCTTTTCTGCTGGTTCCCTCTCTGCAGGCCCTGCTGCCTCACAGCACCAGAGACCCTTTTGTCCCCCCCCCCCCCCCTCCCCACTTCTTCCCCCCCCCCCCCCCCCCCCCACTTCCCTTCCCCTCTCTCCTTTCCCTTTATGTTCCCTGGTTCGTTTGTGGCCCCCCCCCCCCCCCCCACCTCCGCTCTACTGGTTGTTGGCTATGAACAGGTCGTGGAACAAGTTGGTTCCCTCTCTGCAGGCCCTGCTGCCTCACAGCACCAGAGACCCAGGTGTGATTCTGACTTCAGTCCAAAGATGAGCAGGTTAGGTGGATGGATCATTCTAAATGGCCCCTTAGTGCCAAAAAGGTTAGGTGGGTTTACTGGGGTTACGGGGACAGGGTGGGGGCGTGGGCCTAGATATGGTGCTCTTCCAGAGGGCAGTTGCAGACTTGACTTCTTCTGCACTGCAGCGGTTCTATGATTGGAGTGGAGAGTTAGGGGCATCGGTAGAGGGTTAGTGTCACTATGAGAGAGCTGGGTAACTGTTAGGGCGTAAGGAACACTGTGAGGAAATTAGAGTCACCGGTAGTGGGTTAGGGTCTTTCCGGATGTGGAAGATAAATGCAATCGGTGCCACTGAGGCCGGGCCAACTGCACCCACATGTTCTGGACTTGCCCCAGGCTTGCCGAATTCTGAACGACCTTCTTCGAGGCAATATCCAAGGTTGTGGGGGTGAGGGTGGAGCCATGTCCTAAAGTGGCAGTCATCGGGGTTTCAGAACAACCAGAACTTTTAATGGGGAGCGAGGCCGGCGTCCTAGCCTTTGCCTCCCGAAGCGCCCGCCAGAGAATCTTGCTCGGCTGACGATTGCAGGAAAACCCAAAGCTGCAGACTGGCTGTCCAACCTGACAAAATTCCTCCAACTGGAGAAGATAAAATTTGCCATCCGAGGGTCAGAAGGCGGCTTCCACAGGACATGGAAACCATTCACCAACGTGTTCCACGACCTGTTCGTAGCCAACAACCAGTAGAGCGGAGATGGGGGGGGGGGGGGCACAAACGAACCAGGGAACATAAAGGAAAAGGAGAGGGGGGAAGGGAAGTGGGGGGGGGGGGGGGGGAAGAAGGGGAGAGGGGGGGACAAAAGCCCTCAACAAAAAAAATGGAGATCGCGAGGTACAAGGGACAGAGCCCGAGAGGACGGCCTGAGGGCAAGTGGAAAACCAGAGTGAACATAAACAAATAAAATTAACACATCAGACACATGCTCGGGCTACACGGAGGAGCCCAACCGAGGCAGGCCGGCCAAATGGGGACCATAGCCACAGAGGGAGGGGAGATAAGTGCATGTAAATATGTGTAGTGATCTTTCTTTGCCTCCGTTCTCCTGGTTCATCTCTTTTATCATTTTAATTTCTCCTTGGTTGTTTTTACCTGTTATTATGTGTGGTTTTGCAACCTGTAACTTAACCAATAAAAATATGTTTTGAGGAAGATTAGATTGAAAAAAGAATGTTTTTTCTTCAGAAAATCTATGTTTTGGTTATTTCAGCGCAAATGGGAGAATTTCATTTTGAGTGTGTTCGCTTTTTTTAAAATATAAATATATGTACAAACACAGCATCTGTAAACTGGTGGAGAATAATAAAACACTGTAAATGGGAGGAAAGAGGCAGTCTTGATTTGTCAACAGCCGTGCACTTTTTAAATGATGGTCCAGATGTATGAGGAGAAAGAGTCTGATAGGATAAGGCCAGCTTTTGAAAAACAACATTACATGGCCTGACATTTCAGCAACTCGAGCTGCGGAAGCTACAATTAGGCTTTAAAGTGAGATAGCAGAGGGTTATCCGAGCTGAAAATTGCCACCAAATGTTTACGGGCATTTCTCACAAATTGCTTATTCTGTGGTCATAAAATGCTGTTCAACATGGCAGTAAAAACTATGGCTACTGGAATGCAAAGTGCACCGTGAAAACGGGTAAATTAAAATATGCAATTACATGTTTCAAATTAGCTTCTCTCCATCATCCTCTCATTACAGGATGTTTACCCACTGCCAGCAATAGAGTGTATAGGTTTTTGGCCATCATCTAAGTGTTTGCAGCCAGATTTTCAAATATTTTGTATTATTTCAAAACCCTAAGTGAAGGGGCTAAACTCCATGATGCACAGAATACTAAGTGAGGGAGAAGATGGAAAGAACAGTGGCACAGTAGTTAGCATTGCAGCACCAGGGATCCAGGCTCGATTCTGGCCTTGGGTGACTGTCTTGTGAAGTTTTCACGTTCTCCCCGTGTCTGCGTGGGTTTCCTCCGGGTGCTCTGGTTTCCTCCCACAGTCCAACGATGTGCAGGTTAGATGGACTGACCATTCAAATTGCCCCTTGGAGTCCAAATATTAAGTGGGGTGATGGGGATACGGCTTGGCCATGGGCCTAGGTGTGGGTGCTCTTTCAGAGGGTCAGTACAGACTCAATGGGCTGAATGGCCTCCTTCTGAATGGTAGTGAATCTATGGGCGGGATTCTCCGAACCCCCACCGGGTCGGAGAATCACCCGGGGCCGGCGTCAATCTCGCCCCCACCGTGTCCCGAATTCTCTGCCACCCGAGATTCAACAGGGGCGGGAATCGCGCCGCGCTTGTCGGCGGGCCCCCTGCGGCGATTCTCCGGCCCGCAATGGGCCGAAGTCCCGCCGCTGACAAGCCTCTCCTGCCGGTGTGGATTAAACCACCTACCTTACCAGCGGGATTGGCGGCACGGGCGGGCGCCGGGGTCCGGGGGGGGGGGGGGGTGGCGGGGCAATCTGACCCCGGGGGGAGTGCCCCCACGGTGGCCTGGCCTGCGATCGGGGCCCACCGATCGGCGGGCAGGCCTGTGCCATGTGGGCACTCTTTTTCTTTCGCCTTCGCCATGGTCTTCACCATGGCGGAGGCGGGAGAGACCCCCTCCCCTGCGCATGCACCGGGATGACGTCAGCAGCCGCTGACGCTCCGGCGCATGCGCGGACTAGTCCTTTTGGTCCCAGCTCGCGTGGCGCCAAAGGCCGTTCACGCCAGCCGGCGGAGCTAGAACCACTCCTGTGCGGGCCTAGCCCCTCAATGTTCGGGCTTGGCCCCTAAAGGTGTGGAGACTTCCGCCCCCTTGGGGCGGCCCGTCGCCGGAGTGGTTCACGCCACTCCAACACGCCATCACCCCTCGCCCCGCCAGGTAGGGGAGAATCCCGGCCTATGACTAGATATAGCACCACATAAAATCTTCAGGATCCCATAGCATGTGATAATCAACTAATTATTCTTGAAGTAGCAAGCAACCTGTGCAGATTAGGGTCCCTCAAAGATTAGCTGACTGACCCAATAGTCTGGGGGAGAGGGGTGGGGTTTTGGGCAACGTTGGTTGAGGGAGAAATGTTGGGCTCAGACACCAGGGGTATTCATTCCCCTACTATTCTTCAGGGAGCACAGTGAGCAGCAGCAGGAAACCTGCCTCCCATAAATAAAAGCAAAATGCTGCAGAAGCTGGAAATCTTAAATAAAGCCTAATGTGCTGGAAAATCTCAGCAGCTCTGACAACATCTGTGCAGAGAGAAGCAGGGTCAACGTTTCGAGTCCCTGTAACATTTCTGCATTTTCGGTTTTAATTAACCTGACTCACGTCTTTTCCCCCATCCCTAATGTCACAAACCCTGCTGATGTTAAATGTAAGGGTATCCCAAAACCCAGAAAGATAACTGGGAAAATCAGTTCTTAGTGATGTGTATTTTCAGTTTGGTATAATGTGAGAAAAGATATTCAAACCAAGACAAAATAGTCCAGTCATTTTGTGATCAATTAAAACATTATTAACTTAAACAAAAAACACAGGATATGAAGAACAATGACACACTATGCTTAACTACACTGATGGCTATATACACACAGTATTACACAAAGTTACCCCTTTGTTCCCAACTACCTATGTTTCATGAACTCTGAGTTGCCCCTTTTTCCCAAACAACATCCAATATTATATAACTCTATGAGCTAAATCCAACAGACAATTACCACAGACGGGTTATTTGTTTATATTTGGAAAAACCGTCTTCAGTTTCTGCGAAGGTGAAATCTTCATGGTTCGAATTTTGGATTTTAACTAGTTGCCACTTTAGCAATTACTTATTTTCAGGGGAGACTGTTTTCTGCAGCTGGATGTGTATATGATGGTCGCTGCCTCTACTGTGTCTTTCTCCAGTTATTGTGATATGAATATATTATTCTTTCTCTTTGATGTTACCCACCCTGTGGACTCGGCTTTTTAACCTATAAGTGCCAATTCCCTTATTGTTCCACTTTGAAGTTACTTCTTCTATACCCCATTGTTTTCCCAGGGTCATGGAGGTAACCACTTGTTTTTCAGCTTGTGCTAATTCACATATTCAAACCCCCTTCAGACAGCTACCCTTACAATTCCCTTTTTTATTTTACTTTATTTTATTTCATTTTCTTAATCTTAATTTTCCCTAATTTATTACACTAATCTAGGGGTAACTGAGTTTTGTTGGGGTTTGTTGGGTTACGGGTATAGGGTGGATATGTGGGTTTGAGTAGGGCGATCATTGCTCGGCACAACATCGAGGGCCAAAGGGCCTGTTCTGTGCTGTACTGTTCTATGTTCTATGTTCTATGTTCTATTGCTGTGGATCTGGAGTCACATATCAGACCAGGTAAGGGTGGCAGATTTCCTTCCCTAAAATACGTCAGTAAGCCAGTGGGATTTTACAACAATTGATGATAGTTTCATTGTCACCATTACTGGGAATAGATTTATAATTCCAGATTTGCTTTTACCAGCCAAACCATCAGGAAAGTTCGATGACCAGAATGCAATGGAGTACATGACAAGGTGACAGTGGGGGAGAAAAAACATTCGGCCCATCAGAAGCAAGGCAAGGAACGCGGCAGTGCAGCATGTCCCAGTGCTTAGAAAATGGAATGAGCCTGGCTTTCAAAGAGACTTCCAATAAGAGGACTATGTTGCTTTAAGGCAGCGGAGGAGATTTAGCAGAGAGCTTGACAACCCAACCGATTTATTCAATCTCTTGTGCGCTATATTACTGCTATTAAGGAAATTACAGTTGTCAGCAGGGCAAATGTCAGTTTGGAATTAAGGAGGCAAAGCTTTTGGTTGCTGGGCAGTGCAGGCTAAATGTCAAAACTATTCTTGTGGCAGTCAGAGAGGTGTTTTTTGTTGGAGAAGAGGCCGAGGGGGGGGTGATGAACCTCTTGGAGTTCACCTTGGTTTAAATTATATTCCACCAGAATGTTTCTGTGGGTGTGAGAGATGCTCAGATGGTAGTGGGAGTCTCTATAGGTGGGATGACCAATATAATTACATGACTTGTCTTCAGTTCTTGTGAAAAGGGTGACACTTTTCTAAGAAGTGTGGCCTCAAAGCTCATCATGAGTACACAAGACACGGGGGCAGCACGGTGGCCTAGTGGTTAGCACAACCGCCTCACGGCGCTGAGGTCCCAGGTTTGATCCCGGCTCTAGGTCACTGTCCGTGTGGAGTTTGCACATTCTCCCCGTGTCTGCATGGGTTTCGCCCCCACAACCCAAAAATGTGCAGAGTAGGTGGATTGGCCACGCTAAATTGCCCCTTAATAGAAAAAATAATTGGGTAATCTAAATTTATTTTTAAAAAATGAGTACACAAGACACAAAAGGCCTGATTATGCCACCACGCTGCATACGGTGTCCCCTAGATAGGTGCTTGATGGCCAGCGCAGATATAATGGGCCAAAAGGCCGCTTTTTGTGTTGTGAAATTCTAAGACTCTCTGGTCAGGGTCGAAAATTTGGAAGGTCCTGTCGAAGAAACATTGATATGTTGCTCAATACATCTTTCAATACACTATGCGCCCGTGGTGGAGGGAGTGAATGTTGACGGTGGTGGATGGGATGCCAATCCAATGCATTTTCCTGGATGGTGTCGAGCTTCTTGAGCGTTGTTGGAGCTGCACTCATCCAAACAAGTGGAGAGTTTTTCATCACAATCCTGCCTTGCAGCAGGTGGAGAGACTTTGGGAGTCAGTCGCTGACATAGAACATAGAACATAGAACAGTACAGCACAGAACAGGCCCTTCGGCCCTCGATGTTGTGCCGAACAATGATCACCCTACTTAAACCCATGTAACCCGTATACCCATAACCCAACAATCCCCCCATTAACCTTACACTACGGGCAATTTAGCATGGCCAATCCACCTAACCCGCACATCTTTGGACTGTGGGAGGAAACCGGAGCACCCGGAGGAAACCCACGCACACACGGGGAGGACGTGCAGACTCCACACAGACAGTGACCCAGCCGGGAATCGAACCTGGGACCCTGGAGCTGTGAAGCATTGATGCTAACCACCATGCTACCGTGAGGCCCCTAACCGTGACCTGCTCAACAATATGAATTAACAGCAATGACTAAACAATAGCAAAATCTACCAATGAGGAATAAGATATCACCAGAAAACTGAGGACATATTCATTAGACGCAATTCAGATCATGACTACATGACCCCTGATGGCACAATTCTGAATCCATTGCCCAACCCCCACAACATAAATCATTGCCACCGTCAACAATCCTTCCATTTTCTTCATACATTCCACCATCTTCCAGTATAGTCATACTATTCTCCTCAAGGCCGATGACAATTTGGCAACCAAGGGGCAACAATGGAGATAAATAGGTGGTGGAGGTTTGAACAAGGGTTTCTGCTTCATTAACATTTACAAAAACATTAACACAAGGGCGTTGGTATAAACACCCAAGTAATTCTCCTCATGGACCTAAAATGTCTTCCTCATGCTCTTCTTTTTACTTCTATATGATGCTACCCCTGCAGCTTCAGCAGAGATAGGGGGCAGGCTGCTTGTTCCCCTGCTCTGATAGCTGAGATGTCCGTGGCAGACGTCACACTGGGGTTTGAGCCCATAAGGCTCCAGTCAAAGACTGCCCCACCTGCATTTGCTGCATGTGATTGAAGCATGAGGCAATGGGGACTTAACCAGAGTGGGCGGGGATCAAGAGATGAGAATTGAGAGTGCTTTCAGAGAAGTCCCCAATTCCTTCTGCCCTTCCTCTATCTTCCCTCGTATGAGGGCCACGGAAAGTCCAGCATGAGTTTGTCGAGTCAAACAGAAATTTGGGCGTAATTGTCTTATGCATTTATTTACAACAGTATCAGGGCTGGCTCAAGGCACCGGCAACTCGGGCAGTCGCCCGGGGCGCCATGTGCTAGGGGGCGCCAGAGACTCGGGTCCCGCGCATGCGCAGTTGGGCAGGTGCCAACCAGCGCATGCGCGGTGGCCGCCCTCCCCCAGGGCGGCCCCCCCGCTCCGTCCGCTCCCCCCGCCCCCCCCCCCCCCCCCTCGGTCCGCCCCCCCCCCCCCCAAGGGCGCCGAAGTTCAGCTTGCCCGGGGCGCCAGCAACCCTAGGGCCTGCGCTGAACAGTATGTACACCGCAGCAGTAGTTCACTAGCTGGCACCATACTGGCCAGCTCTATTAATACACCTGCAACTACTAATGATTGTTTCCCCCCCCCCCCACAATTGGGGGAACTCATACTCCCCAAGAGACATGGGATAACCAATCATAGTTAACCAATTTAGCACAGGGCTAAATCGCTGGCTTTGAAAGCAGACTAAGTCAGGCCAGCAGCATGGTTCAATTCCCATGCCAGCCTCCCCGAACAGGTGCCGGAGTGTGGCAACTCAGGGCTTTTCACAGTAACTTAATTTGAAGCCTACTTGTGACAATAAGCGATTTTCATTTCATTTCATTTCATAGACCCCAGCCAATAGGATTCAGGTAGGTTATAACACTTCACATGGCCACATTCCTAGCCAAGAACTGGAGAGTATGTTGCTGCACTTCAGTGAGACGCTGAACAGCCGAGGCAAGACTCGCCTCCCTCCTGTTCAAAGTGGCACGTGAAGTGCGAAGTTATTGGTGAGGGCCAGCTTGTGCTGTGTCTCTGGACACGCTGACAGAACCTGGTATGTGATGTGTTGGGTATGCTGGGTCTGCGAGGACTGCGTTTACCATAGCAGTGAGAGAGATAGGCTTCCAACACTTGGAGAAATATTGAACTATCAACTGTTAAACATACTTGAACTATGGGTTGACACTGTGCTGAGTTGACTGGAGACCTGAGGCTAACCTGACCAGACTATCCTGCTACCACATGGTGGATGTTCGTGTTGCTGCTCACGGACTTTGGCTGCCTCAAAGGCTGCATCCCAAGAGAGCAGGAAAACTAGTGCCCTCTGGCTTGATAGTGGCCGTGTCCTGTCTGGTGATTGGCTGCTGTGTTCTGTGTGTTAATTGGTCATCCTGTGTGTCAATCAGTGTCTGTCTGTGCACCATCATATACTTGTGTGCATATTATGACAGTATGTTTCCTGCAAATGCCAAATACTGCAGATATCTGGAATAAAAACAGAAAATGAAGGAAATACCCAGCAGGGCTGGGAGAATCCGTGGAGAAAGAAACAGACCTAAGGCTTTTGGATGATGACCTATCACCAGAACAGTTCTGAAGCTGTGAGGCTTGCTGAACGTTGTGTCTCATGCATTTTCTGTCGGTGCTCATCAACTTTCTTCTTCCCCGATAACCCTTGACGTTCAGTGCCTCCGGTCGGCTGAGCAGAACTTACTCCCTGCAACCCTACGACGGGGAGACTGTACACTGCTCCAACCTGCTCCCACTCATTTGTGACGTGTTATTCACCAAGTAATAATCATGCTAGCTGCCTTGGAGGTCTATGTGAGATGTGTGCATCTGTGTTGGTAGTAGGTGAGTGTGAGTCACCTTTTTTCAAAATTCTCTCATAGGATATGGGCGTCACTGGCTAGGATAGCATTTATTACCCACCCCTAATTGCCCTTGAGAAGACAGCGGTGAGAAACTGCAGTATATGTGGTGCATGTACTTATGAGACTGCCTCCTCAAAGTACACAATGCAGCTTTTGCGTCTTGCTCCGAAGACGTGTTAGAGATGAAAAACTTGAATGAGCACTGACACGGGGAAAGGGTCGAAAGTCATCATTGTGCAATGTTCAAGTTTTCAAGGGTGGTGGCACAATAGTTAGCACTGCTGCCTCACAGCACCAAGGACCCGGGTTCGATTTCGAGCTTGGGTGACTATCTGTGTGGAGTTTGCACGTTCTCCCCTTGTCTGCGTGGGTTTCCTCCGGGTACTCCGGTTTCCTCCCACAGTCCAAAGATGTGGAGGTTGCGTGGATTGGCCATGTTAAATTGCCCCCTAGCGTCCTAAGATTAGGTGGAGTTATGGGGATAGGGCGGGGAACTGAGCCTTGGTAGGGTGCTCATTCAGAGGGTCGATGCAGATTCGATTGGCCCAATGGCTTCCTTCTGCACTGTAGGGATTCTATGAAGTTTTAGTTAGTGGTAAAAATCAATAATAGTGTTTGCCATTTGACATGTGACATGTATCTCACCTGGCTGTTGGAGACCAAAGTCGTATCATCATCGAGCGCCATTGTGATTGCCACGGCCTGCTCCTCCCCAGCAGAAGGGTGGCTATGACAGGCGAGGCACAGTTATATTGTTAGATTATTCAGAATGAGAACAGAAATTAATTGTTATGACAATGTACATCCAGAGTGCCGCATTCACCATCTCAATGCAGTCATGCGCTGAGTAACAATGGGTGGAATACTTCAGCCATTCCCGTTGGTGGAGATTTCCAGACCTGCCGAAGTCAACCCCCGCCACAGGTTTCCCAACGGTTGCACGGGGCGAGGAATGTAAATAACCATTGACTTCAGGGGGACCAGAAGTTCCCACCGGCGGCTGGTGGTGGAGCCATTTCTGCAGCGGAGGGTGGGGGAGGGCTGGAGATTCCCCCCCCCCAATGTAACAGTCTACTAGCTACATGGAGAGCAACAGGAAATACACTCTATGGATCTTGAGCTTTGAATGTAGCATGTGATTATTTACGAGAACCTGGAGACAGAACATTGTGGCAGCGGTAATCTGATTAAAAAACCCAAACTTTTTTTTTGAAACTTAAGGATGAATTATATGGAAAACCAACCCATACTATTGCGAGAGGGAGAGTGAAATATTAAAATGGCCACTGTCGCAGCAATAAACTCAAGGCTGCAGCCCATGATGAATTGAAGGCTGATGATATTGTACACGCATTTGAGAAGTTTAAACAAACGAGCAGACTGGCGTTCAACAGCTTTCTATAAGACACTGATAAAGAAGAAAAGGCCAGCTACATCCTTTTATGGGCTGGAGAGAAAGGGTTACATTTATTTGATAGCTGGGCTTGGGTGAGGAATATATTAAGTGGGTTCAGGTGCTGTATCATAGACCATTGGCGGCAGTGCTCACGAATGGTTTTGGGTCTGAGAACTTTTGTGTGCAGAGAGGGATGAGACAAGGCTGCTCTCTATTCCCCTTGGTGTTTCCATTGGCCATAAAGGCACTGGCGGAGGCTAGTAGGAAGGTTTTGGGTAGAAGTAGCATAAGATTATGCTTTATACGGATGATTTGCACTGTTTGTGTCAAAGCTAGATGTCTCGGTTCCCATTATTACTGACATGGTCAGAGAAGAGTAACTACCCTTGACATCAAGGTAGCATTTGGCTGAGTATGGCATCAAGGAGCCCTATCTAAACTGGAGTCAATGGGAATCAGGGGGAAAACTCTCCGCTGGTTGGAGTCATACCTAGCACAAAGGAAGATGGTTGTGGTGGTTGGAAGCCAATCATCTCAGCTCCAGGACATCACTGCAGGGGTTCCACAGGGTGTGTCCTAGGCCCAATCATCTTCATCAACAACCTGCCTTCCATCATAAAGTCAGAAGTGGGGAAGATTGTGAATGACTGCACAATGTTTAGCACCATTCGCTACTCCTCAGATAATGAAGCAGTCCATGTCCAAATGCAGCAAGCCCTGGACAAATCCAGGCTTGGGTTGACAAATGGCAAGTTACATTCGCGCCATATAAGTGCCACGCAATGACCATCCCCTACAAGAGAGGATCTAACCATCGCCCCTTAACATTCAACGGCATTACCATTGATGAATCTCGCACAATCAAGATCCTGGGGGTTACCATTGATCAGAAATTGAATTGGACCAGCCATATTAATATTGTGGCTAGGAATCCTGCAGCGAGTAACTCACCTACCTGACCACCCCCCCCCCCCCCCCCCCCCCCACCCCCCCCCACCCCCCCCACCCCAGGCGCAGGTCAGGAGCATAATGGAATACTCTCCACTTGCCTGGATGAGCGCAGCTCCAACAACACTCAAGAAGCTCAACATCATCCAGGACAAAGCAGCTCGTTTGATTGCTCCCTCGTCCACAAACCCTCTACCGCCGACGAAGAGTGGCAGCCATGTGTACCATCTACAAGATGTATTGCTGTAATCCGCCAAGGTTCCTTGGCCAGCACCTTCCAAACCCACAACCACTACCATCTAGAAGGACAAAAGCAGCAGACATCTGGGAACCCCACCACCTGGACGTTCCCCTCCAAGTCACTCAACTCCCTGACTTGGAAATATATCACCGTTCCTTCACTGTCATTGGGCAATATCCTGGAAGCCCCTCCCTAACAGCACAGTGGGTGTACCTATACCTCAGGGGCTGCAGTGGTTCAAGAAGGCAACTCACCACAACCTTCTGAAGGGCCACTAGGGATGGGCAATAAATGCTGGCCTAACCAGCGATGGCCACAGCCCGTAAATGAATAAAAAATTAATTTTAAAATTTAGTACCTTCGCCGGTTATAAGATTAATTTTACAAAATAGGAGACTAGGCCAGGGGGAGAGTTGAGGGGCAGACCTCCCCCACTTGCCAATTTTCCTTTTAGATGATCCCCGTTGGGGTTTAAGTACCTGAGCGTTACAATTACCCCCTCTTTTAGACAGTTACATGGGGCTAATCACCCTCAGGTAATTGCTTCCATTGGGTGGGATTTGACTCATTCGTCTTCCCTGTTGGCCTCATGGCTGGGCAGGATTGCCTTGATTAAAATTAATGTGTTGCCTAGATTGTTATACCCCCTGCTGATGTTGCCAATCTTATTGTCAGCTGGAGTTTTAAAGGATGCTAATGGAATTAATGTGGACTAAGAAGAAGCCTCATCTAAAGTTCACCAAGCTGCAGGTCCCAGGTTTCCATGGGGCTTAGGGTGTCCTGAATATTAGACTATATCAACTGGCCTCTCACCTTAGACTTTTAAGGAATTGTGTTAGAAAGGACCCTGCTTCCGTTTGACTCGATTTTGAAGCAGACCAGTTGGTTTTTCCTTTCCAGATGTTGTTATTTTGGAACAAAGAACAAAGAAAATTACAGCACAGGAACAGGCCCTTCGGCCCTCCCAGCCTGCGCCGATCCACATCCTTTATCTAAACCTGTCGCCTATTTTCCAAGGATCTACTTCCTTCTGTTCCACGCTCGTTCACATATATGTCTAGATGCATCTTAAATGATGCTATCGTGCCTGCCTCTAGCACCTCTGCTGGCAAAGCGTTCCAGACACCCACCACTCTCTGCGTAAAAAACTTTCCACGCACATCTCCCTTAAACTTTCTCCCTCTCAACTTGAAATCGTGACTCCCTTGTAATTGACACCCCGACTCTTGGAAAAAGCGTGTTGCTATCCACCCTGCCAATACCTCTCATAATTTTGTAGCCCTCAATCAGGTCCCCCCTCAACCTCCGGCTTTCCAACGAAAACAATCCTAATCTACTCAACCTTTCTTCATAGCTAGCACTCTCCATACCAGGCGATATCCTGGTGAACCTCCTCTGCACCCTCTCTAAAGCATCCACATCCTTCTGGTAATGTGGCGACCAGAACTGCACGCAGTATTCCAAATGTGGCCTAACCAAAGTCCTAAACAACTGTAACATGACCTGCCGACTCTTGTACTCAATACCTCGTCCGATGAAGGCATGCATGCTGTATGCCTTCTTGACCACTCTATCAATCTGTGTTGCCACCTTCAGGGTACAATGGACCTGAACTCCCAGATCTCTCTGTACATCAATTTTCCCCAGGACCCTTCCATTGACCGTATAGTCTGCTCTTGAATTGGATCTTCCAAAATGCATCACCTCGCATTTGCCTGGATTGAACTCCATCTGCCATTTCTCTGCCCAACTCTCCAATCAATCTATATTTTGCTGTATTCTCTGACAATCCCCCTCGCTATCTGCAACTCCATCAATCTTAGTATCATCTGCAAACTTGCTAATCAGACCACCTATACCTTCGTCCAGATCATTTATGTATATCACAAACAACAGTGGTCCGAGCACGGGTCCCTGTGGAACACCACTAGTCACCTTTCTCCATTTTGAGAGACTCCCTTCCACCACTACTCTCTGTCTCCTGTTGCCCAGCCAGTTCATTATCCATCTAGTTAGTACACCCTGAACCCCATATGACTTCACTTTTTCCATCAACGTGCCATGAGAAACTTTATCAAACGCCTTACTGAAGTCCATGTATATGACATCTACAACTAACTTCCCTCATCATTTAACTTTGTCACTTCCTCAAAGAATTCTATTAGGTTTGTAAGACATGGCCTTCCCTGCACAAAACCATGCTGCCTATCACTGATAAGTCTATTTTATTCCAAATGTGAATGGATCCTAACCCTCAGTATCTTCTCAAATAGTTTGCCTACCACTGACGTCATGCTCACAGGTCTATAATTCCCTGGATTATCTCTGCTACCCTTCTTAAACAAAGGAACAACATTAGCAATTCTCCAGTCCTCAGGGACTTCACCCGTGCTCAAGGATGCTGCAAAGATATCTGTTAATGCCCCAGCTATTTTGTGCCGCGCTTCCCTCAGTAACCTGGGATAGATCTCATCCAGACCTGGGGACTTGCTCACCTTAATGCCTTTTAGAATACCCAAAACTTCCCCCTTCCGTATGCCGACTTGACCTGAGTATTTAAACATCCATCCCTAACCTCAACATCCATCATGTCCCTCTCCTTGGTGAATACTGATGCAAAGTACTCATTAAGAATCTCACCTATTTCCTCTGACTCCACGCATAAATTCCGTCTTTTGTCTTTGAGTGAGCCAATCCTTTCTCTAGTTACTCTCTTGCTCCTTATATATGAATAAAAGGCTTTGGGATTTTCCTTAACCCTGTTAGCCAAAGATATTTCATGCCCCCTTTTAGCCCTCTTTATTGCGCATTTGAGATTTGTCCTACTTCCCGATATTCCTCCAAAGCTTCATCAGTTTTAAGTCGCCTAGATATTCTGTATGCTTCCTTTTTCATCTTAGCTAGTCTCACAATTCCACCCGTCATCCATGGTTCCCTAATCTTGACATTTCTATCCCTCATTTTCACAGGGACATGTCTGTCCTGCACTCTAATCAACCTTTCCTTAAAAGACTCCCGCATTTCAAATGTGGATTTACCCTTAAAGAGCTGCTCCCAATCCACATTCCCTAGCTCCTGTCGAATTTTGTTATACTTGGCCTTTCCTCAATTTAGCACTCTTCCTTTAGGACCACTCTCGTCTTTGTCCATGAGTATTCTAAAACTTACAGAATTGTGATCGCTATTCCCAAAGTAATCACCGACTGAATCATACTCCCTTCATGATTGAATCCCCTATGACTATAACCCTGCCAGTCTTTTTCCCACCCTTCTGTGCAGCAAAGCCAGCCACGGTGCCATGAACCTGGCTACTACTGCCTTCCCCTGGTGAGTCAGCTCCCCCAACAGTATCCAAAATGGTATACCTGTTTTGGAGGGAGATGACCGCAGGGGACACCTGCACTGCCTTCCTGCTCTTTCTCTGCCTTTTGGTCACCAATTCCCTGTCTACCTCACCAACCCTAATCTGCAGTGTGACCAACTCAATGAACGTGCTAGCCACGACCTCCTCAGCATCGCGGATGCTTCAAAGTGAGTCCATCCGCAGCTCCAGAGCCGTCATGCGGTCTAACAGGAGCTGCAGCTGGTCATACTTCCCGAACATGAAATGAGTCAGGGGCATCGGCCGCATCCCTGAACTCCCACATTGAGCAGGAGGAGCATAACACGGGTCGGCGATCTCCTGCCATTTTTACACTTTACCTTAACTGATTACAAATATAATATCAAATAATGAATAAGTGAAAGGGATAAAGATTTTACTTACCAATCACAATACTCACCAACACACAAAGAGTTAAATTTCTCCCAGCTACTGCTAATTGGAGCACTTTCCTTACCAGCCAGTCAGGTCACTGCTTTGCTGTGATGTCACTCTTCAAATTTATCCCCAAAGACCCTGTGGCCGCTGTTTAAGCAGTTAGTTTAAATACTCACCACTCGACTCTGTAGCTCTGTACACTCCAGCAGCTGAATTCCCGCCAAAAAGACTCGAATCCGTGAAGCAGCTAGTTTAAATACTCACCGCTCGACTCCAGCACCGCCCACTCGAACAGCTGAATTCCCGCCAAAAAGACTCGAATCCGCGAAGCAGCTAGTTTAAATACTCACCGCTCGACTCTGTAGCTCCGCCCACTCCAACAGCTGAATTCCCGCCAAAAAGACTCGAATCCACGAAGCAGTTAGTTTAAATACTCACCGCTCGACTCTGTAGCTCCGCCCACTCCAACAGCTGAATTCCTGCCGAAAAAGGACATGAGGACCAGTTCTGCTAGATGTGAGAATCCTATTATTATTCATACTCTTAGAGCGCGGAGAATAATCCACCAACTAGAAGGAAAATCTAAACTGACCTCCGCTCTTTCTCCCATCCACGGCAGCCCGGAATTCCCACCAGGTCTTATCGATCATGGATTTGATACTCAGAGAGATAGAGACATTTGTAGGCTGGCAGATCTGTTCAGTGATGTTTCCTCGTCATCCTTTGAGCAGAGCTGTCAACAATCTGACATCCCGAGATTCTCTTTTTTTAATTATCTACAACTTAAAGACTTTATCCTGAATAAGACAATCTTGCGATTTAACTCCTCAATTTCCCCAGTGGAATAAATTCTGATTTCTGTGGAGCTGAAACAGTTAATTAGAAAGCTTTATGATACCTTTTGTCCTAGATCTTATGTTAGTGCAGCGGATACCTTGCAGTCTTGGGAAAAAGGTTCGCCAATTAATATTGATGAGGAGACATGGGGTAATATATGGGATTATGCCAATAACATTTCGGTTTGCAATAGAATGAAAGAGGCTCAGTTTAAGATACTGTATATCACCTCTGCTCTGAGACACAGGTTTGGTCCTGCAATATTCTCGATATCCCTAGTGCTTGATAGTCGAGGGTGATTAGAGACATGGCGTATGGACCTGTGTTAAGATTCAATCCTGTTGGTCTGGTGTAATTAAGGAGCTTGAGAGGATATTTAACAGAGTCTTAGAGCTTAATCCTCTGTTCCTAATTCTGGGTCTTCTAGATGGGGGAATTACTGACGTTAATGAAAAAAGGCTGTACAACATCTCAACATTCGCAGCTCGTAAAATTATCCTCTGCAGCTGGATTAGCGCCAAGTATCCTTCAATTCAAAACTGGCATGCATTAGTCACGGAATGTATTTCTATGGAATTCCTGATGTCTGTGATCCGTTCTACGTCTGATGCATTCCTAAAGTGTGGGACCCCATCTCAAATTTATAGGTTCCGCCTTGTCTGACCTACTCCTGTTAGGTTTCATTTGAACCATATTGTAAGACTTGATCTCGTAAAACATAACAATGTGCGCCGTATGGCCTTATCCTCTATTTCCCCGAATCCGTTCTTTGATTGATCCAGTATTAAAACTGGAGCCACTAGTTCATGAAGTTTGTTGTTTTAAATTTGTTCTGTCTTGCTTGTTGAAATGAAAATCGCTTATTGTCACAAGTAGGCTTCAAATGAAGTTACTGTGAAAAGCCCCTAGTCGCCACAGCCTGTTCAGGGAGGCTGTTACGGGAATTGAACTGTACTGTTGGCCTGCCTTGGTCTGCTTTCAAAGCCAGTGATTTAGCCCTGTGCTAAACAGCCTCTCTGTGCTAAACAGCCTCTCTTTTGTTCTTGTATTTTCTTTTCTGTTCTTGCATTTACAATAATTCTTGTTCTGTACTGTATCCGTTTTACACTGTA
Source organism: Scyliorhinus canicula (assembly GCF_902713615.1). Classification (NCBI taxonomy): domain Eukaryota; kingdom Metazoa; phylum Chordata; class Chondrichthyes; order Carcharhiniformes; family Scyliorhinidae; genus Scyliorhinus; species Scyliorhinus canicula. The sequence continues at coordinate 91,212,033 of NC_052163.1, read as the reverse complement.
AATATATTTGTTGCGTTGTTTGTAAAAAAAATGTAGAGATCTAGGGCTGGATTCTGCGATCCTCCAGCCACATGTCTCTCGTCAGCGGGAGGCAGTGCGCTGTTCGCTGGTGACAGGATTCTCTCCTCCATTGAAACCACCCCACGCTGTCGGGAAACCCACGGGCCGGGATGCACTGCCGGCGGTACCAGAACATCCCGCTGCCAGCGAGCGGCCGGTGAATTCCGGCCTTAATAAAAATACATATTAAAAAAACTTTCCCAGAATGTAAAAAAAGTGTTGTGACCGAGCCTATAATTCAACTGGCCACCAGAGGGTACTACAGCCTTTACATTTACTCCACTCGGAATTCTGACAGGATTTGTAATTCACATTCGTGTAGCATAATGAAGAGAAGTTTATCCCAAAGCAGGTGTTGTTTTTCCTATATATAGACATATATTTATATAAATATAATAGGCATTTTATTCTGTATATATAGTAACACAGCAGCAATCGTTAGCCATTTAACCCAGTCTGCAGATTCTTCTTCATCAACATTCTATTCAATGCCCTTTAAAAATAAGGGGATTTACTCCAGTTGCTCCTTTTGGACTTGTAAAGATTTAATTACCTGCAAAGACTTGCATTCAAAGTATCGTCTTGCATCTTTGACTTTGTCTGTATACATGTTTTTGGAACCCACCTCTTCATTCACCTGAGGAAGGAGCTGTACTCCAAAAGTACAGCTCCTCTTGGACTTTAACCTGGTGGTGTAAGATTTCTTACTTTAAAAATGAGAGGGTGGCAGGAGGGAACAGCATAAACAAAAGCCTGCACACCAATCTGTAACTGTTTGGGATCCTGGGCCCCGCAGCTCCACATGCCTCACCTGGGTCGCACAGTTCCAGGAACGTCCCCTGGCACCCACAGTTCCAGGAACGTCCCCTGGCACCCACAGTTCCAGGAACGTCCCCTGGCACCCACAGTTCCAGGAATGTCCCCTGGCACCCACAGTTCCAGGAACGTCCCCTGGCACCCACAGTTCCAGGAACGTCCCCTGGCACCCACAGTTCCAGGAACGTCCCCTGGCACCCACAGTTCCAGGAATGTCCCCTGGCACCCACAGTTCCAGGAATGTCCCCTGGCACCCACAGTTCCAGGAACGTCCCCTGGCACCCACAGTTCCAGGAACGTCCCCTGGCACCCACAGTTCCAGGAACGTCCCCTGGCACCCACATTTCCAGCTGCGTTGCCTGGGCACCACAGCTCCAGGATCCTCTCCTGGCCCCACAGCTCCAGGAGCCTCTCCTGGCCCCACAGCTCCAGGATCCTCTCCAGACCCCACAGCTCCAGGAGCCTCTCCTGGCCCCACAGCTCCAGGATCCTCTCCTGGCCCCACAGCTCCAGGAGCCTCTCCTGGCCCCACAGCTCCATGAGCCTCTCCTGGCCCCACAGCTCCAGGAGCCTCTCCTGGCCCCACAGCTCCAGGAGCCTCTCCTGGCCCCACAGCTCCAGGAGCCTCTCCTGGCACCACAGTTCCAGCTGCCTCACCTGGGCCCCACTATTCCAGCAGCCTCACTTAGGCCGCACACCATCACTCAAGCTGCCTCGCCTGGGCCCCACACGTCTGATCACCAGCCAATTATACCTTTGATCCTCCTTGATTGTGCTTTTTGTATGTTCATCTGTCTGCCTCTATCAACCTCTTTGCCCATACATAAGAACATAAGAATAGGAGCAGGAGTAGGCAATTCAACCCCACAAGCCTGCTCTGTCATTCAGTACAATCACAGCTGATCTCATCTCGGCCTCAACTCCCTGCCTGTTCTCCATAACCCTTCAACCTATTACTAATTAAAAATCTGTCCATCTTCTCCTTAAATTTACTCACCATCCACTTCTCTGACCTCTTGTTCTAGATTGCCCCACAAATTGGGGTGGCACGGTAGCGTAGTGGTTAGCACTCCTGCCTCACAGCTCCAGGGGCAAGGGCCAATGCAGAATCAATGGGCCAAATGGTTTCCTTCTCCACTGTAAATTCTATGAGGAAGCATCTGCTGTATGTCTACTTTGTCAATACATCTTGGCTGGATTCTCCGTTTGGGATACTAGGGGCTGGGTTCTCTATTTCAGCGGCTACATGCAGGTTGGAACGGAAAATTCACGGCCATTTTGCGACCCAAAAATTGGCGTTGACCCATCACTGATTCTAGGACATGTGAGGGACTAGCAGCGGCGCCAGGTGAAACTCCCGGCTCCCGCGTCAAAAACTGCTGGAAAATGGCCGGGTCCCTAGCCACTCATACGCACGACGACGACCTGCAGCGGTCACGGCGTACAACGTAGCACCGGCCATGCGTTGACCCGACCCACGATCCGCGACCCCACAAGTCACCCCCTGGCCACCCCCCACCAGTCCCCACAGCCCTCGCATAAGCCCCACCCCCGGCCAGCGGCACAGATCCCAGCCGAGTGTGGCGGCGCTGGACACAGTCCGCTGCCGCCACGCCGGGTTCCCGACCACTGAGACCATCGGGGGTGGAGAATCGCGGGAGGGCCTGCCGATGACGCACCAACGGCGTTGCAACGACAGGCGGCGCACGATGCGATGATGCCAGTTTCAATGGGCGGAGCATGGCTGATCAGTGTTAAACCCCCGCCGGCCCCGATTTGGGTGTCGGAGTGGATTCTCCACCTGATCGCCGATTACAATACCGGTGACAGGCAAAGGCGAATCCCGCCCTAGGTATTCCTGCCGGAACTGAATCGCATCCAATTTGTGTTCCTGCTGGGGGCGCTGTTTGAACAAAATTCAGGAGATGCAAATAAGCCAGCACATTGGTCACATGAATTGCAAGCAATTCCCAGCACCGTTGGCATCTGATTCGCTGGGAGCGGAATTCGCGTTAAAGAGTGTGACAAGTTAGATCTGTTTTTAAGCATTCCACTCACCACACACCGTCATTCCAGCCAAGAGGATGGCAGTGAGAAGACATTTGCTTGTGTCTCCGGGTCCTATTCTAGGCCATTCCCTTCACCGTAGATGGTTTGTTTTGTTCTTCAGCTTTGTGAGGGGACCTCTGGTCCCCGTGTTGGTCTCTCCCTGGGTTCCCTTCTCGCATTTCATTGGGTCTCTCCCCCTGTTGCCCCCTCCCACCTCGTTCCTGTCTGCTTTCTGTGGACCTGCTGGTACCTATGCCTCCCTCCTCCCCCCTCTCCCCTATTCTATCTGTTGTTGGCTTCAAACAGATCGTGAAACAGTCTGATCAATTCCCCCATGCTTTGTGGAAGTTATCTTCCGACCCTCAGATGGCGTATTTGATCTTCTCCAGGTGGAGAAATTCCATTCGATCTGCCAGCCAGTCTGCAGCTGTGGGTGGTGCTGCTGATCGCCAGCCGAGCAGGATTCTCCAACGGGCGATTAGGGAAGCAAAGGCAAAGGCGTCAACCCTCCTCCCCATGTGAAGTTCTGGCTCATCCGATGCCACTCTCAGGCACAGCTCTACCCTCACCCCCACAACTTTGGAAAACGCCTCGAAGGCTGTCCAGAACCCAACAAGTCTGGGGCAGGCATACAACATGCGGGTGTGGTTAGCCGGGGCTCCCTGGCACCATTCCCAGTTATCCTCCATCTCCAGAAAGAACTTGCTCATTCGGGTTCTTGTCAGGTGTGCTCTGTGTACCATTTTCAGTTGCATGTGGTTTAGCCTTGGAGGAGTTGAAGTTGGCCCTGTTCAGTACTTCGCTCCAGAGTCCTCACCCCTATTTCCTTCCCTAATTCTTCCTCCAATTTCTCCCTTTTTCCCTCAGTAGTGAGCATGTCCTCTCTAAATGTTGTCCATATATGTCCCCGCAGTTCCCTTTTTCCATACTGTCCACATCCAGTAGCTTCTCCGACATTGTGTCTCTCGGGGCTCCAGGATAACTCATGGCGAGGCTCGGAGGGTCGTTCTCGTGCAGGTGGACTCCTCCATCCTCACCCATTCCATGTTCGGTTCCCTTACCCAACCCCTCACTCTCTGTGTGGTCCCATCACTTGTGCAGATGCAGAAAGAAATTACAGATGGGGGTCTCAGCAACTTTCCAGTGCCTGCAGGTACAACCGGAGGAATCCAACCGGTCATCCTGGTGGGCCTAGTGCAGGTTGAAGGTGATGTAGCCCGATGCCCGAGCACATAGGGCATCCGTCACAGCACAGAGCTTGTGTGCGGATGTTTTCAATATCCCGCACAGGTCCCCGCACGAGCCCTGGAACGATCCAGAGGCATAAAAGTTCAGGGCGTCCATCACCTTGACAGCCCCCATGGACGAGTGTCCTCCTCCATAAAACTGCCATCATCTGGCACTGGGCCTCCCGAGCTAGTCTGAGTCAGCGGCAGTGTACATGGTCCAATAGTATATATGTGCCCTGATGCTGCACCTCCTACGCACCTCCTCCTCAGCCTGTTGGACAGCCGGCACACGTACCTCACCAGCTGGGCCCTGCCATTCTTAGGTAAGCTCCTCTTGTGCAGGATCCTCCCTGAGCAGGCCCTGTCCTCCAACCTCTTTGCATCTGCATTGGCAGCTGCGGCCAGGTGAGCATAGCTGGCTGTACTCCAAAATCCATTCTCTGCAGGGAGGAGGTGGGGAAGAGACAGAGACTGTTAACAAGATGAGGATTCCCTTGACCATGGTCCCCTGGTCACCCTGAGTTGTACTGCTGCGCCACCCTCAACACATCCTCCCTATCCCCATCCCACCCTCACCCCTCAGTTGGTTCCTTCGATATGTTGTTGTCCGCACTGGACCCCTGTCCCCATCAGTGACACTGTGCCTGCGAATTGGGGAGCCTCTATCCTTTTTTATGTTTTTTGTAAATATTCTTTTCATCTACATTTTCATTGTAGATAATATAATAGTAAACAGATGCTTCAAATTACAATGTTAGAAGAATATAATCGTCAATCAAGAACACACCCAATCTTAACACCCCCCCCCCCCCCCCCCCCCGCAATATTAAATTAACAACTGACAGTGACTAACTCTTTGGTAAAGAAAATGAATGGGTTTCATATTAAGTAGAACCCTTCTACCGACCCCCTAACGGTGTACTTGAACTTCTCCAAAGATAGGAACACCATGTGGTCACCCAACCAGGCTGAGGCACTGGGCGGAATACTCCCCTCCGGGCTATTAGCAAGGCAAAGGGAGGACTGAGCTGAGCCACAGGGAATAACCCCATGTGGAAGCTGACTCAATACACAGGTCTTGAAACCGTTCCTACATCACAACCCATGCTGGTGAATTTGGTGGGGTGCTTCCTAATATTTTCTGTCCTTGACAAATGCTGTTGATGTTTACGGGATTTGCAGCTACTCAGGATAAACTATACTGCTGTAAAAAGGTCATTTCTCTGTTACTCCGACCACCACTTCATCACTTCTCACTGCACTCCATAACCTCAATTTACATAATGAAATTATACTCACTTCAACAGTAATCCCACATATTACCACCTTTTCTGGCAATATTCCTTCTGAACTATATATCTCCTTATCACTCACCATTAAAGATTGACTAGCTCTTATATCATTTAGGATCTTAATCTATCTACTCCACCTTGTGCAGAAGAGTAAACATTACCCTCACAGATAAAGGGCGGGATTCTCCTTTCCAGGCACTAAGTCCCCACACCGGTGGGAAAACCCGCGCGAGACACTCCGGTGTCAACAGCCCCCAAAACTGCAGAATTCTCCGCACTTCCGGGGGCTGGGTGGACGTCGGAGGGGTTGGCGCTGTACCAGCTGGCGCCGAAGGGACTGCGCGAGTTAGCGCATGCGTGGAATCGCCGGCATGGTTCCGCGCATACACAGACCGGCTGGCGTATTCTGCCGTATGCGTAGGGGGCTGTCTTCTCAGCGCCGGTCATGGCAGAGCCCTACAGGGGCCGGCGCGGATGGAAGGAATGCCCCCACGGCACAGATCAGTGGGCCCCGATCATGGGCCAGGCCACCGTGCCCGCCCCCCCGTGGTCGGATCCCCCGAGCTCCCCCCTCCCCCCGGAGGACCGCCCCAGCCGACTTACCTGCCAGGTCCCACCTTGTGGGACCATGTCTAACCTACGCTAGCGGGACTGGGCAAAAACAGATGGCCGCTCGGCCCATCCGAGCCCGGTGAATTGCCGGGGGGGGGGGGGGGGGTCGCTGCCAACGCCCCCGACTGGCGTGGCATGAACCGGTGGGGGGTCGGTCAATACCGCTGAATATCTTTCAAAAGATCTGGCACCAGTGGCGTGCAGAGGGGGGGGCCGACGGTGCATTGGCCCCGGGCATCCATTGGATGGGGGCATCCAATCAGAGAAGGAAAAAAAAAAATTTTTTTTTTTAAAATTTTTTTTTTTTTTTAATTTTTTTTAAAATTTAGATTACCCAATTATTTTTTTCAATTAAGGTGCAATTTAGCGTGGCCAATCCACCTACTCTGCACATTTTTTGGGTTGTGGGGGCGAAACCAACGCAGACACGGGGAGAATGTGCAAACTCCACACGGACATTGACCCAGAGCCGGGATCGAACCTGGGACCTCAGTTCCGTGAGGCGGTTGTGCTAACCACTAGGCCACCGTGCTGCCCCAGAGAAGGAAATAAGATAGTAATTTTAAAATTTCAGCGGTGATAAATCAATTTTTGGAGGCTCACTACACTGCAGAGGCAGTTGTTAGCCCTTTATTCCTTTAACATGGTGTACCCTTTCTGCCTAGAGAAAATGGTCCTTCTCCCCATCCCCCCACACGCATGCGGATGATGTACGTGGTGCAACCATAAAAAGCAACAAGCAGACGTGGCTGCTCGTTCCTGCGTTTCCTCGAATCATAACTCGTCTTTTCTTCAGCTTTTTGTGCATCTAGATTAGTTCTTTTACCTACTCAGGTCAGTGAATAGCTCTAGAACAGGTGCAACTATGGTTTTTATAGGTTTTTTGGCGATATTTAATGAAATATTTACGTGGGATGTAGTAAGAGTGAAGCCTGGATGATCAGAGGACTGCTATGGCATTTAATCTCGGAATAGGAGACATTTATTCCTTAACATGCTAATATTCGAATACAGATACCACTAATTTGCAAGTCTATGATATAAATTGCACAAAATTATCAGTGGAGAATCAGTGTGAAATAATTTGATACGAAGGAACAAAGAAATGAAATATGGTTTATCCGTCTGCAACTGACCGATTGTTTACCATTTTCTTCCCATTTTCTCATGCCTCTTACGGTTTTTGAGATAGAAAATGAAATGTTACGAGTATTTCGTGTACAACCGAGTGGAGCACAGAACAGGAAAAAAAAGAGGGCCAGAGTCGAAGAAGAGTCCCATCAAAGAGGGGCATTAGATGCATGGATAAAAGGAAGTAAAGAAGAAGTAGGAGAACCTAGAGAAGTAAAAGATGATGTGGGTGCAGAGAAGGAATTTTCTGATACGGATTCAGCTCGGTCAGAACATAATACTCTCTCTCCTCAGTCTCGTTGTCAGGATGATGATCCATGTGAAGAAAATAAAGAAGATATTTGCATATTTTTGCAAAGAAGCGATTTTGGCTGTTTGAAGAAACCGATTCCAGATCATTTGAAGATGACAATATTACAACATGGCCCTGAAAGATATCAGAATAAAAGTGGTCCATTTGCTGAGAAGGATGGGAGATCATTTTCCAAACAGTGGTTTGATAAAGTTTCCACAAACGGAGAAATTGTGGAGAGAAAATGGTTGTTATACTCTCCATATCGGAAAGCATGCTACTGTTTTGTTTGCTTTTTGTTTTAAAAGGAGCATTTGTCGTCTGTGTCAAACTTTGGAAAGGAAGACGGTTTCTCCACTTGGAGAAAATTAAATCCAACAATACCTGACCATGGGAAAAGCCCTTCTCATAGAGCTCACATGAGGGAATACCTGAACCTTGTAGTTCGACTCCATCATTCAACTACGATAGATGCTGAACTTCAACAGCAAATGTCTGCTGAAAAGAAAAGATGGAAAGCTATAACTGAACGGATTGTCGAGGTTATATCCTTTCTGGCAAAACAGAATCTGGCCTATCGTGGACATCGAGGAGAAGGAATATCTGGGTTATCAGAGCCAGGGGAGACAGTCAGTGAAAATACAGGAAACTTTCTAGCAACAATCAGACTTTTGGCCAAATATGATGACATCTTAGCAAAACACTTGCAGAGAGGGAAAGAGAAACCAAAAAGTGTCACCTACTTGTCCAACAGAATTCAAAACGAAATAATCAATCTTCTTGGTGAAACTGTCAAGAAAAATATAATTTCTGAAATTAAGGACGCAAAATATTTTAGCATAATGCTGGATTCAACTCCAGATATTGCCCATGAAGATCAGGTTTCTGAAATTCTGCGTTACGTTCATATTGATGAAAACAGAAAATTAGAAATAAAGGAGACATTTCTGGGATTTTTTCAAGTCAACAAGAAAGATGCAGTCAGCCTGGTAAATAAAATTCAGGAAAAATTGGAAGAAGACAAAATTTCCATGAATGACTGTCGTGGTCAAGCATATGATAACGCAGCAGTTATGGCTGGAGTGAGAGGAGGTGTTCAACAAAAAATTCTTGAAGTTAACCCAAAAGCTGTGTTTGTGAACTGCGAGAACCACAGCCTCAATTTGGCCTGTGTCCATGCAAGTGAGGTGCAACCTGTTGTTGTTACATTTTTTGGCATTCTAGAAAAACTCTTTACTTTTTTTTCTTCATCTACTTCTCGTTGGGAAGTGTTAAAATCATTTGTCACTCGGACTGTGAAAAGACAGTGTGACACAAGATGGAGTTCCAGCCATGATGCTGTGCAAGTAATCCACGAAGAGTGTGACAACGTTATTGCAAGCCTTCAACACCTGCTGGAAGGAGAATTTTCAAGGGAAACTAAATCTGATGCAGGATCGCTACTTAAGGGGCATAGCCTCAAAATAAGGGGAAGTAGATTTAGAACTGAGTTTAGGAGGAACTTCTTCACCCAAAGGGTTGTGAATCTATGGAATTCCTTGCCCAGTGAAGCAGTTGAGGCTCCTTCATTACATGTTTTTAAGGTAAAGATAGATAGTTTTTTGAAGAATAAAGGGATTAAGGGTTATGGTGTTTGGGCCGGAAAGTGGAGCTGAGTCCACAAAAGATCAGCCATGATCTCATTGAATGGCGGAGCAGGCTCGAGGGGCCAGATGGCCTACTCCTGCTCCTAGTTCTTATGTTCTTATGTTCTTAACTCTATTCAACAGTTCCCGTTTATAGCTTTATAAAATTTTTGGTACTCAGTTTTATCATCAGTGGAGAAAGTCTCAAAACGTTTGCAGGATCCGAAAATGGGGTTCCATGAAGCTTCTTGTGATCTGAGAGGACTTATTCATATCTTGAATTTGAAGAGTGACGAAATTATCCACAATGCAATAGATTTAGCCAATGAATATTGTGAAAATTGGGGAATACCAATTGCACGAACAAGGAGAAGAAGAAGAATGCCTGGAGAGTCAGCAAGAGATAGTGGACTGACGGCATAAGAAGAAATGAATAGAGTAATGGTAGAGATTGTGAACAGGTTAAAAACTGAAATTGAAGACCGCAGTGTCCGTCTTCAAAGACTCAGTGACCGATTTTCTTTTCTTCTGAACTTGAATTCAGTAGTGATTGAAGATGAACAAGAAAGAGAGAAATTAAAAAAGGAATGTTCAGACTTTGCAAATTATTATGACAATGATGTGGTTGCAATTCAGTTATATGACGAAATTATTGATTTTGTGAAGCTCCTTCGAGCTGGAGGGAATAGAGCTCCCCTGATCCTAAAGATGCTCTGGAGTCTTTACTGCAGTATGGGAGGGATGTCTTTCCGACGCTGTGTGTTTCATACAGATTACTGCTTACAATTGCATTTTCAGTCGCAAGCTGTGAAAGGTCATTTTCAAAACTGAAATTAATAAAAACATATCTGAGGTCTTCTATGTCACAGGAGCGACTGACCAACCTGGCTTTAATAAGCATTGAAAAAGAATTTCTCACAGCTGATGTAAAAAGTGAAGTAGTTCAGGTGTTTTGTGACAGGAGGTATCATTTGGGGAAAAGAACTTAATAAATTTGATTGATTAATATTAAAATCGAATAAAGCGTTTATTTCATGTTTCATCTGTGTAAAATGTTTTCCTTTCTCATAATATTTCTCAGTATATTAGGCCTTATACTTGAGTCTTTGGGGCATACAATCAAGATTTGCCCCGGGCATCACCAGACCTCTGCACGCCGCTGTCTGGCACCTTCTTCTCAACCAATCTCTGAACCGGCTATATAATCTTTTGCACCCCTTCAGCTGAAACCCTGGTTTATTTTGCTACTTTAATACATCCCACTGGCTTATCCTGTTTTAAAGAGTGTCTTCCCAATATTTGTTTTAAGATACCAACATTGCGACTTTGTGTGTTTAACCTTATTACAATGAAAACATTTAAGTTTTCTTACCTCTCTTCCACCCTCATAGGTTTCCTTCTTAATCCGAGGCAAAAACTAATTAATATCTCCAACCAGACCTCGTTTGCCTTGATCAGCTGTGGATTTCTCATTTCCCCAGTTCCTAACCTTCACCGCCTGAAATTGATACCAAAAACCAAATTCAAAATCATCTGCAATTCCTGCTGCCAGTCTTGCTGTTTTAGCCCTTTGCTCTTCCACAAGAATTCTCACTACTGTGGGAAGTGAATCTTTAAATTCTTCCAAAATAGGGTGGCATGGTGGCACAGTGGTTAGCACTGCTGCCTCATGGTGTCGAGGACTAGGGTTCGATCCAGGCCCCAGGTCACTGTCCAAGTGGAGTTTGCCAGGGAGGCCCTCGTAGGACAGCATGGTAGCACATTGTTACTTCACAGCGCCAGGACCCGGGGTCGATTCCCGGCTTGGGTCACTGTCTGCGCGGAGCCTGCAAGTTCTCCCCGCGTCGGCATGAGTTTCCTCCGGGTGCTCCGGTTTCCTCCCACAAGTCCCAAAAGACGCTAGCTGATTTGGACATTCTGAATTCTCCCTCATTGTACTCGAAGAGGCGTCGCAGGAGTATGGCGACTAGGGGATTTTCTCAGTAACTTCCTTGCAGTGTTAATGCAAGCCAACTTGTGACACTAATAATGATTATCATTGATTATTATAATATTCACCCGCTTCACTTAGGACATGGCCTGGTCCATCATCGCTACTTTCCCCACCTACCTCCAGCCCCCGCGCCCCCATTTCCCACCCTCCCAAAGTATGTGTTACATCACTCCAGGGACTGTGTTGCCTGGAGAGATTGGCCAAGGATTTGGAGGTCGGCCCGCACTGCGGAAAAAAGTGACAGAGGCGTCATACTGGCTGTGGTGATGGGATTTTAATGTTTCACAGGTGTCAAACAATGCCCCACTCTCCCAATGGTACTGCCCTACTCTACCCACTACCCCCTCACCCCCTACCTGCCCACCGCTGCCCTCTCCCTCCCTCCCCCGGTGCCCTTAGCGATCCTCGACGTGCTTAGTCTCCTTTGCTCTAACGTTACATGGTGTGTCCTCAGGCGTGTGTCCTCTAGGGGCTCTGGGGCTGGAGGGCCCCAGCATACCTGTCGGCAGTACATGCACAGCTGTGCCACCCTGTCCCATGTGCCAACTGAGAGACGTAACCTCATCAGAGGGGTGGAACTCAGGTGAGTTGGTGGCCACCATCTCCACGCTATGGGATGGGTCCGGCTTGGCACCTAGCGCCCTCTCCTCCCCCTCTGTGCCCATAGGGCCCTGGGGTTCACCTCGGGATGGTGGGACAGCTGGTTCGAGCCCCAGATGTCCTGCATCATCTGGCTCTGCCAGTCATGGTAGTTCCCCAGTGTCTGCACTGTCGTGTCGACGCCCTCAGCGATGCTCCTCAGTGATTGGGGCATGCTATGCAGTGCCTTAGCAATGCCCATCTGTGACTGGGACAAGCTCCGCAGCGCCTCGGCCATTCCCATCTGAGAGCTGGTCATGTCCCGCAGAACCTCATCAAGGTCAGCCTGATACTGTGTCACGTCCCCCAGCAAGTTGGACATTCTACCAACACCCTCAACCGTTGCCATCATGACTGCACCTCGCCTTGGACAGCACGGTAGCATGGTGGTTAGCATAAATGCTTCACAGCTCCAGGGTCCCAGGTTCGGTTCCCGGCTGGGTCACTGTCTGTGCGGAGTCTGCACGGCCTCCCCGTGTGTGCGTGGGTTTCCTCCGGATGCTCCGGTTTCCTCCCACAGTCCAAAGATGTGCGGGTTAGGTGGATTGGCCATGCTAAATTGCCCGTAGTGTCCTTAAAAAGTAAGGTGGGGGGGGGGGGGGGGGGGTTGTTGGGTTACGGGTATAGGGTGGATACGTGGGTTTGAGTAGGGTGATCATTGCTCGGCACAACATCGAGGGCCGAAGGGCCTGTTCTGTGCTGTACTGTTCTATGTTCTATGGACACCTTCACTAATGCTGCTGACATCATGCACCAGACTCTCCTCTGCGGCCGCCACCCTAGCAGTGTTGGGCTCACTGCCATGCATTGCTGCTGACAGCTTGTGTGCCCGTAGGCTCTGGGCATCCTCCAACCGGACCTGCTGAAGTGTCGTTGACATCTCCCTCTGAATGTCCCAGCCACTCCCTAACATCTCCATCAGCTCTGGGATGGCATCTGGCTGGGACCCAGCTGGGTCCTGGGATCCAGCAGATCCGATTGCTGTCTCGCCTGGGCGTTACTGCCTCCACCTGATGTACATCAGCGACTGTGTGGTGCTTACCAAACTGTGCCCCAAAAGCCTGACCACTAACGTTGCCCACCGAGGTGTGTGTCTCTGCGCTGCTGGAGTTGTGGGGATGACCGCTGTGATGCGTCAATTGTGGCATCCTTGGAGCTCTCCTCCAAGGTTTTCTCATCGGAGGCAGGGGATGGGGCCACCCCGGATGGTCCAGTGCAGTCGGCTGGAGGACCTGCAGGAGAATGGACATGTGGTCAGTTGGAGGGATAGGTCAGTCTATAAGGTATTAACAACTCACGTGTGACAGGTCCTCCGGGTGGGCCCGGTGGACCCTCAACTCTGCGGCATGCGCCAACCTGCTCATTGGTGACCGCTCTGTCCTCGGCCACCCCATCACCTCCAGGACCTGTTCCTTGAAGGTCGTGGGGATTCTTATGTCTGGCACCCCTCCAGAAATCTGGGCCTTCTACTTGCGATTGTGGGAGAGCTTCTTCTGCGGAAACACAGAGAGAGTATCGTTAGCCGCGCACGTGGTTCACAGCGGTGGGGGTGGGGGGGGGGGGTGGGTGGTGAAGGAAGGGTTGGGTGGGGTGTTGAATGGAAAGGGGGGGTGAAGGGAGGGTTGGGGACTGCATGGAGGTTTGGGGATGATGCTCGCATTAGGGTGGAAAGGTCTCGGGAGGAGACATTGGTGTCAACTCACCCATGCTACCTGGTGTAGGTCGTTGACCTTCTTTGATTGGATTGGATTGGATTAGATTTGTTTATTGTCACGTGTACCGAGGTACAATGAAAAGTATTTTTCTGTGAGCAGCTCAACAGATCATTCAGTACATAGGAAGAAAAGGGAATTAAACAAAATTCAAGAAAATACAAGAAAATACATAATAGGGCAACACAAGATGTACAATGTAACTACATAAGCATTGGCATCGGATGAAGCAGACAGGGTGTAGTATTAATGAGGTCAGTCAATAAGAGGGTCATTTAGGAGTCTGGTGACAGTGGGGAAGAAGCTGTTTTTGAGTCTGTTCGTGCGTGTTCTCAGAATTCTGTATCTCCTGCCCGATGGAAGAAGTTGGAAAAGTGAGTAAGCTGGGTGGGAGGGGTCCTTAATTATGCTGCCCGCTTTCCCCCGGCAGCGGGAGGTGTAGATGGAATCAATGAATGGAAGGCAGGTTTGTGTGATGGACTGGGCAGTATTAATGACTCTCTGAAGTTCCTTGCGGTCCTGGGCCGAGCAGTTGCCATACCAGGCTGTGATGCAGCCCGATAGGATGCTTTCTATAGTGCATCTGTAAATGTTTGTGAGGGTTAATGTGGACATGCTGAATTTCCTTAGTTTCCTGAGGAAGTATAGGTGCTGTTGTGCTTTCTTGGTGATAGCGTCGATGTGAGTGGACCAGGACAAATTTTTGGTGATGTGCACCCCTAGGAATTTGAAACTGCTAACCATCTCTACCTCGGCCCCGTTGATGCTGACAGGGGTGTGTACAGTACTTTGCTTCCTAAAGTCGATGACCAGCTCTTTAGTTTTGCTGGCATTGAGGGAGAGATTGTTGTCACTACACCACTCCACTAGGTTCTCTATCTCCCTCCTGTATTCTGACTCGTCGTTATTCGAGATCCGGCCCACTATGGTCATATCATCAGCAAACTTGTAGATGGAGTTGGAACCAAGTTTTGCCCGCAGTCGTGTGTGTACAGGGAGTAGAGAAGGGGGCTAAGTACGCAGCCTTGCGGGGGCCCGGTACTGAGGACTATTGTGGAGGAGGTGTTGGTGTTCATTCTTACTGATTGTGGTCTGTTGGTCAGAAAATCGAGGATACAGTTGCAGAGTGGAGAGCCAAGTCCGAGGTTTTAGAGCTTTGACATGAGCTTGGCTGGGATTATGGTGTTGAAGGCGGACCTGTAGTCAATAAATAGGAGTCTGATGTAGGAGTCCTTGTTTTCGAGATGCTCTAGGGATGAGTGTAGAGCCAGGGAAGAAGATGTAGACCGGTTGCAACGGTATGCGAATTGAAGTGGGTCAAGGCATTCCGGGAGTATGGAGGTGATGCACTTCATGATCTTGTGGCACTGGACACCAGTCCTCCTGTTCACGAAGCCCCCCTGGTCACGCTGGCCACTGCCACTTCGTCCTAGGCGGCACTGGCTGCCCTGCGGCTTACCCTCCGGGACCCTTGGGGGAACAGAAAATCGCTCCTGGCCTCGACCGCATTTAGGGGCCTCCCCAGGTCTGCACCCCTGAATCGTTGGGCTGGTCATCTCTGTGGCACGGCTGCAAGTTAAGTGGGGCTGGCTGTGCAAGTGCTGTTTAAGTGCTGCTTGACTTTCTAGTGGAGGGCATGAAGAGGGCGGTCCCAGAGAATCGGCTGGTAAGCCTTCATTTGCAGCATGAAGCCGTGGGCCTTGTTAAGTGGACCAATTAATGTTGAATAGCATTGCCGGCCTTGCCGGGCCAACCAAGCATGGTGAAGCTCGCTGCAGTTCCCTCTCGCTTCCACACTTTAGAAATCTTTCTGGAGAATCGCTCCCATTACTTGCCCTCTCAGGCGCAGAGCCAATACACTTCTGTTCAATGTAGCAGCATTTGCCAAAACTGCGGTTCAACTTAAAATCCTTCTGTCTTGTCTGACTCAAATCCTATGGCAAAGTGTAAAACTACAGACAGACCTGGCTCCTCTCACTAATTATATCATCTGTATCCCACTAAGAAGTCACATAGCTTGTTTAGCTAGGACTAAAAACAACCCCATATAAATTATTTACTCTCCATGGAATCTCCAGCAATCATAACAATGTTCCATTAGCTCTCTATATGTAAACAAGTAAATGGTTAGAAACCATGGTTACCTCCCTTTTTACGACTTCTTAATTACAGCTTTAGCAGACACAAAATCTGGATACCTTAACCGAGGTTCTTTAATAGCATTACTGCAACAGATATAAAATACAATATATTTCAATTTCTACATTGATCAGTAACCAACATCAAATCCAGTTGTGGCTTTCAGAGCTAGCGAGGGGCGCTCGGCCCTGACATTAGACCCTAGCCTAAATCTCATGGGACCATTGCCTTTGGACCATGACCCTCTGTCAGAGCCAATGCCTCCAAGAAATGGAGAGAAGAATACAAGAGATTGCAAGATTTGCAGATATATCTTTTGCATGATCGTCACATCTTTAAGGTAATATTCTCCAAGAAGGAATTCCCACCTTCAGAATGTCGTGACTTGCACAACTATTCTCATTCCATCTGGGATTCATCAAGCTCTCTATGGAACAGCAGGGAAGGTGGACGGTGGCATCCAACACTCATATGGAGGGTTTTAACATACATCAAGGAGACAATTGTTATTGCAGTTGTTTCAGAGTCACTTTAAAGTGCTGAGCAATTAAAGGGTCCAGTTACCTTTGTGAGGAAATGCTCACCACTCAAGTGGCCACCAAACCAAAGTAGTAGGTGATCTAGCAATACTCAACCAATTACTATTGTTGGATTGTGTGTTGAAGTGGTACATGTGTATTGTTACCTCACACAACTATTCTGCCTCTGTTGATTTCATTGTCTGTGTTATCAGTGAGACTGCTAAATCATGCCGTGCCCTGCGCTGAGTAGCTTCACAGATATGAGTTGTCAGTTCAGATTCCAAAGTGTGAACCTACATGGGACCTGATGGCTCTGAGTAAAGTCCATCTGGGTATGTGCCCAGGGAAAATTACCAGTTCTGTGCTCAGTTAGCACATTGCAGTGAGGCAGTCACCCTGAATTAGAAAAATAAGGGTCAGCCAGAGCTCCCACAATTAGAGTCATAGAGGACTACATCCAGCACTTGGCCCATAGCCTTGTCTGCCTCGGCTTCACAAGTGCACATTTAAATGCTTCTTAAATGTTATGAAGGTCTTTGCCTCCACCACCCTTTCAGGCATTGAGTTCCAAACTCCCACCATTCTCTGGGTAAAAAAGCTTTTCCCCCTCTAAACTTCATGCCCCTTACCTTAATTATATACCCCCTGGTCATTCATCCCTCCACCAAGGAGAAAGGTTTCTTGATCACAATAGGATCCCTGACTGCAATGATGAGAAAAAGAAAAACTCACATTTAAATAACCTTTTGCAACCTCAACCCAGCACAGCCAATTAGGTACTGTGGTAGTATGACTAGGGGTATTACGGTACCTGGGAGTGTGAGCTGCCATTGGTGCAGAGGGCTCGCTGTCCATTGGCCCAAGTATCGTGTCCACTGTATTCTCATTGGTCGAGAGGAAGGTAGCTCCGCCTATGAGGCGGGGTATAAGAACCCATGTTTCCCAGCAGCCAGGTCATTTCTGTACTCCTGCTGCTGGGCACACTTCTTGCTGATTAAAGCCTTCGCTTCGGACTATTCCTTCGTACCATTGAAGTGCAGTTACTGTTTTCATGTAGGAAATAGGCCAAACAATTTGCGCAAGCTCCCACAAACAGTGATGTGGTAATGAATAAAAAATCTGTTCCTCTGCCAACCCCACCATCCTCCAAAATATCTGCATGCCTCTAATTCTGGCTGGGGATGGTTTAGCACACTGGGCTAAATAGCTGGCTTGCAATGCAAAACAATGCCAGCAGCGCGGGTTCAATTCCCGTACCGGCCTCCCCGAACAGGTGTCAGAATGTGGCGACTCGGGGCTTTTCACAGTAACTTCATCGAAGCCTACTTGTGACATTAAGCGATTATTATCTTGTGTATTTCCAATCATAATCACACCAACAATGGTACCCATGCCTTCAGTTGCCAAGGCCCCATGTCCTAGAATTCCCTCCCTCGGTTTAATGTCTAATCCAAAATATGGTTCCTCCAACAGTGGGGCACTCCTACAGTGGGGGTGGTTTAACTCAGTTGGCTGGACAGCTGGTTCATGATGCAGAGCAAGGCCAACAGTACGGGTTCAATTCCCGTACCTACTGAGATTATTCATATATCACCACCAGTCAGTTCTCCACCTCAAAGGAGAAAGCAGCCGATGAACATCTAGGATTATAGCAACTTTACTTTACTCCTACAGCACTGCACTGAATTGTCCACCTTTGTGCTCAAGTCTTTAGAGCGGAACTTGGACACTCAACCTGCTGACTTTGAGGCACACCTGCTAGCAATGACTAGCATGGGCAGAGACGAACATTAGGAGGAAATCCAGATTTATCAGATCCCGACATACCCCGCCAGTTTCCTTAATGTCTTTTTTTAGAGCCGAACCCCACGTTTCTGCTCGAAATATGATCTGATATATCATCAGGAATGTGGGGCGGAATTCTCCGACCCCCCGGAGGGTCGGCGAATTGCCCGGGGCCGGCGTAAATCCCGCCCCCGCCGTGGCCGGAATTCTCCGCCACACGGGAATAGGCGGGAGCGGGAATCACGCCGCGCCGAACAGCGTGCCCCCCACGCCGATCGGCGTGTCCCACGCGGCGATTCTCCGGCCCGCAATGGGCCGAAGTCCCGCCGCTGACAGGCCTCTCCCGCCGGCGGGAATTGGAGCACCTCTGGTGCCGGCGGGATTGGCGGCGCGAGCGGGCCCCCGGGGTCCTGGGGGGGCGCGGGGCGATCGGACCCCGGGGGGTGCCCCCACGGTGGCCTGGCCCGTGATCGGGGCCCACCGATCAGCGGGCGAGCCAGTGCCGTGGGGGCACTATTTTTCTTCCGCCGCCGCTACGGCCTCCACCATGGCGGAGGCGGAAGAGACCCCCCACCGCGCATGCGCCGGTGGTGACGTCAGCGGCCGCTGACGCACCGGCGCATGAACGAACCGGCGAAGGCCTTTTGGCCAGACCCGATGGCAGGCGGCGGGCGCCAAATGCCGTTGGCGCCGGTTTTGGCACCAATCGGCATGGCGCCAACCACTCCGGCACGGGCCTAGCCCCTAAAGGTGCGGAGAATTCTGCACCTTTGGGGAGGCCCGCGCCGGAGTGGTTGGCGCCACTCCGCTATGCCGGGACCCCACGCCCTACCGGGTAGGGGAGAATCCCGGCCGTGGCCTGAGCCATGGACCTGCTTCCTTAGGGCTGGTGATGCTGTGGATGTATTAGCCCATGATCAGCAAAGCTGGGCCCACCAAATGTATGAAATAAATGATACTGAATATTTTTCAGCCCTTTGTAAAAACAACTAATGTAGTTTTTAGAGGTCCATTGGTGAGGTCCAGTCCCCTTTCCCAGTGAATTGGCACCCATATCAGGATTCCAGACTCCTTGGTCAGGCCTGAGGTGTGCCCTATTAGTCATATTTAAATTATATGTGCACCCCTCACCCTTTCGCAAGGTCAGTACCAAGGCTCACAGGCAAGCAGGGTCAGCATTAGAGGTCATTGCAAAACCCATTCTAGAATTCAACTCAATCCACAAAATTTATCAATAGATTGAACTCAGATGATTACTTCAAAGTAGACCATATGCGCAGGAACAGGGAACATAGAAATGAAAATGAGTCATGACAGATTTTCAACAGATATAAGGTTGAAAACCTTTATGGAAAGAGTGAGAATCATGATTGGAAGAATCTATCAAGAAAGGTTGTTGGAGGCTATTCATTAGTCAAAATGGAGCTCTGACATGATTGGACAGAGAGGAGAGCTAATAATATGACTCAAAATATGCAGCTCCAGGTTTTGTACTCCAAAGGACACTGTGAGGTCAGCTCATTATAACAGAATACACTGGGGGAGGGTCAAGTTGCCAAGTCTGTCGGATTTTGGCCTTTACTGGAGAGTGGGAAGGCGGGGGTTTTGATGTGGGTGCAGAGTTTTGCATATTTGCACAGGACTGGAAGTTTTGCCACACTATGTCTAGTTGCAAATATCCACAGTTCAATGGAATGGTGGAACATACCGTGCAGATCTTAAACCTCCTGCTGAAGAAGGTGAAGGTGGACAGAAGAGATCTCTACATCCATCAAACAAATATTGGGAGGACTGAAGGCATAGGGCAGGTTTCTCTCGGCGAACCAGCAGGCCGGGCATGAATCGGGCAACGCCGCCCCGACGCCAGTCCGCCGATTCTCCGGAGAGGGAGAATCGGCGCTATTTGCACCGGCTTGGTCGGCGCGGCGATTCTCCGCCCGGGATGGGCCAAGTGTCCGCAAAAAAGTCCGAGTCCCACCGGAGCCGTCCACATGTGGTCTTACTCGGCAGGACCTCGGCGTGTATCCATCTGGACGGTCTGTTGGTGGAGGGGGTCTAACCCCAGGGTGGGCCTCCGCTATGGCCTATCCCGCGATCGGGGCGGCCTCTCGGGCTGGGGGTCTCTTTTGCTCCTTGCCGGCCCCTGTAGCACTATGCCATGTTGCGTCGGGGACGGCGCGGAGAAGGAAGCAACCGCGCATACGCGCATGGACGTCGGTTGAACTGTGCATGCGGAGACCCGCGGCGCCCATTTGACACCAGTATCGGCAGCTGGAGCAACGTGGAGCGCTCCAGTACCGTGCTAGCCTACTGAGGGGCTCGGAACCACTGCTCCTGGGGGCCTGTTGTCCCGGCTTTGACGACGGCGTCAACACGCAGCCTCAGGAACAGAGACTCTCGCCCATTGAACTTGGTCCCCAGTGCAAAGTTAACTCACTACCTGCCAACTCCAGCCAACTCTACAAACACTATCTGAGGCCGAACCAGATTGTTCACAACTCGGGTGTTGTATTTGACCCTAAGAGGTAATTCCAATGACATATTGGCATCATCACCAAGACCGCCTACTTAACATCGGCCAACTCCGCCACTGACTCAGCTCATCTGCTGCTGAAAACCTCATGCCGTGTCTATGAAACCTCTGGACTTGACTATTCCAGGCCGGCCTCCATAACCTTGATATGATTGAAGAACGCAGCACGGCCGGTGCAGGTAGCTGCCAGCAGCACTCAAAGTAAAGCTGCAATAAATTTCTGTCTCCAGATTAATAATCCTCACATTTCACCATTTTGAAGATTTCAGCTCAGGTTTTAAAAATGTGAGAATAAAAAGCCGACATCAGTAAAAGCTCTGGGATTGTCATTAAAATGCAATTGGTGGAGATCTGCCATGCGCAGCCTGCTTTCAGGGCACCATGGTTGACTCCTGTCTTCTGAAGTGGGCTAGCAAGCCACTCAGTTGTCAAGGTAACTAGAAATCAGCAATAAACAACAGTCTTACCAATGGCACCCGCATCCTGCAAGTGAGTATGTAAATTAAAAAGGACATTTTATAATAAAATGACCCCGTCTGGTTGATTCGCAATGTTAAAACCCATTATTTCTAAAATAAATAAAGAGTGAAATACCATTTCACTGTCCACACCTCCCCCGCTGCACTAGCAGGAGTGTTAAATGTTTAAATGATTGTCGACACAGAAGCCAACTGAATGTTTGCCCTGTTACTGCTGCTCCACAGCTTAAACCGCCAGTGCAAAGACTTTGAGGCGACCGTTTTCAACGAACAGCTTCTGCCCAAGTAGTGATGAGGAGGTTGACTGCCAGTAACCTCTGCCTCACAATTTTAGACTGCTAAAATCAAGCAGAAATGACAGCTAACACACAGATTAGTAAACTGCCTAACTGGAGCCTGAACTATTTGTCAGTGAATGGTGGCGCTGCGGCACAGTGGTTAGCACTGCTGCCTCACAGCGCCAGATACCCAGATTCAGTTCAGGGTCTTGGGTGACTGTCTGTGTGGAGTTTTCACATTCTGCCCCGTGTCTGTGTGGGTTTCACCCGGATGCTCCGATTTCCTCCCACAGTCCAAAGATGTGTGGGTTAGGTGGATTGGCCATGATAAATTGCCCCTTAGTGTCCAAAGAGATGCAAGTTCGGTGGGGTTACAAGGATAGGATGGGGGAGTGGGCCTTAGTGGGGTGCTCTTTCTGAGGGTCCATGCAGACTCGATGGGCCGAATGGCCTACTTCTGCATTGTAGGGATTCAATCCATGTCCCTGGCCTACCCATGTGGGTTGTGGGTTGGTGGGGTGACATTTCTCTATTGGCGATAAGTGAAAGGTTGCTGGTTTTCTCTACAATTAACAATCCATTTGTAGTTAACTACTTGGAAATTGCACCTTTCAAAACTATGCATTCCCAGAGAACCATCCACATGCTCATTTTTCAATTAAATGAAAACAGGAAATTCACCCCAAAATGGATTGAATTTACCAGTTAATGTGGGGCTGAGCGATACAGATCAGAGCCATCCGGATTTATTCCCATTGGGGAATTGGTGAGGTTGTCACTACTGACCCCCCACGTCCTGAAACATCCCACTCCTGCAGACCAGTCTCCTTGGGCTAGCTTCTATGGCCATAAATCAGGCAGGACGCACCCCGCCCCCACGCAAACGTTAAATACGCCATGATGAGATCAGCAGTATGACATCATCACGCCAGTCTCAGTAATTATGGAAGGTCAATGAACGCTGAAATAAGAATCCTTCCCACTATTTTGAAATGACCAATTAACAAGCTATTGAGACACTTGTGCGCAATATTTAATTTCCCTCTCCATTTTTTTGGGGGTCAGATGGGAAAATGTTTGAGAGTTGCTGCAGATGAGTTAACACCCCTGCAGGATGCCCTCGCGGCCTTCAATCCCAATTGGGTGCAGAACCAAAATTTGCATCGTTGATTGGCCGCCTTCCCGCCAGACGGCCACCATAATTAAAGCAAAATACTGCGGATGCTGGAAATCTGAAATAAAAACTAAAAATGCTGACAGTTCGGCAGTTCACAGCATCTGTGCAGAGAGAAACAGAGTTAATGTTTTGGGTCTATGAGGTAGATGGCTTTTATGGTGTTGAAAAGGGTGGATGGAGACACAGAGGGCATTGTTAGCCACACAGGTGGTGGAGAGGTTTCGGGGGGAGGGGGGGGGATTTGGTGACCACTCACTCGTGCTGCCCAATGTAGGCCATTAAACTTTTTCCTGCGCTGGAGGCCAGGCCTCCTGGTCATACTCTCGAAGCTCACAGCCATCACCACCTCGCCCCAGGCAGCATTGGCTGCCCTATGGATGACCGCCGTGGAACCATAGGGGAACAGAACACCCCTCCTGGCCTCCACAGCGTCTAGCAGTCTCCCAGGTCTGCATCCCTGAATCTTGGGGCCATGGTTGTGAGCTGGCTGGAGTTGGCTGAGCAAATGCAGCTTAAGTGCTGCTTGTCCTTGTCAGCAAGGAGCTGGCAAACACGGTGCCACGGAATCAGCTGGCGAGCCTTCATTTGCGGCGAGAAGCCTGTGAGACCTTGTTATGTGGACCAATTAATGTTGAATAGCGTTGTCAGTCTCAGTCTCCAAACACCAGGAAGCTTGCGGCAGTTCCTGCTCGCGACAACACTTAAAAATCTTTAAGAAGAAGAAAGAACAAAGAAAAGTACATCACAGGAACAGGCCCTTCGGCCCTCCAAGCTTGTGCCAACTATGCAGCCCGTCTAAACTAAAATCTTCTACACTTCCTGGGTCCGCATCCCTCTATTCCCATCCTATTCATGTATTTGTCAAGATGCCCCTTAAATGTCACTATCGTCCCTGCTTCCACCACCTCCTCCGGCAGCGAGTTCCAGGCACCCACTACCCTCTGTGTAAAAACTTGCCTCGTACATCTACTCTAAACCTTGCCCCTCGCACCTTAAACCTATGCCCCCTAGTAATTGACCCCTCTACCCTGGGAAAAAGCCTCTGACTATCCACTCTGACTATGCCCCTCATAATTTTGTAGACCTCTATCAGGTGGCCCCTCAACCTCCGTCGTTCCAGTGAGAACAAACCAAGTTTATTCAACCGCTCCTCATAGCTAATGCCCTCCATACCAGGCAGCATCCTGGTAAATCTCTTCTGCACCCTCACTAAAGCCTCTACATCCTTCTGGTAGTGTGACGACCAGAATTGAACACTATACTCCAAGTGTGGCCTAACTAAGATTCTATGCAGCTGCAACATGACTTGCCAATTCTTATACTCAATGCCCCGGCCAATGAAGGCAAGCATGCCGTATGCCTTCTTGACTACCTTCTCCACCTGTGTTGCCCCTTTCAGTGACCTGTGGACCTGTACACCTAGATCTCTCTGACTTTCAATACTCTTGAGTGGTCTACCATTCACTGTATATTCCCTACTTGCATTAGACCTTCCAAAATGCATTACCTCACATTTGTCCGGATTAAACTCCATCTGCCATCTCTCCGCCCAAGTCTCCAAACGATCTAAATCCTGCTGTATCCTTTGATAGTCCTCATCGCTAACCGCAATTCCACCAACCTTTGTGTCGTCCGCAAACTTACGAATCAGACCAGTTACATTTTCCTCCAAATCATTTATATATACTACAAACAGCAAAGGTCCCAGCATCGATCCCTGCAGAACACGACTAGTCACAGCCCTCCAATCAGAAAAGCACCCTTCCATTGCTACTCTCTGCTTTCTATGACCTAGCCAGTTCTGTATCCATCTTGCCAGCTCATCCCTGATCCCATGTGACTTCACCTTTTGTACCAATCTACCATGAGGGACCATGTCAAAGGCCTTACTGAAGTCCATATAGACAACATCCACTGCCCTACCTGCATCAATCATATTTGTGACCTCTTCGAAAAACTCTATCAAGTTAGTGAGACACGACCTCCCCTTCACAAATCCATGCTGCCTCTCGCTAATACGTCCGTTTGCTTCCAAATGAGAGTAGATCCTGTCTCAAAGAATTCTCTCCAGTAATTTCCCTACCACTGACGTAAGGCTAACCGGCCTGTATTTTCCTGGATTATCCTTGTTACCCTTCTTAAACAAAGGAACAATACTGGCTATTCTCCAGTCCTCCAGGACATCACCTGAAGACAGCGAGGATCCAAAGATTTCTGTCAAGGCCTCAGCAATTTCCTCTCTAGCCTCCTTCAGTATTCTGGGGTTGATCCATCAGGCCCTGGGGACTTATCTACCTTAATGTTTTTCAAGATGCCCAACACCTCGTCTTTTTGGATCTCAATGTGACCCAGGCTATTTGCACACCCTTCTCCAGACTCAACATCCACCAATTCCTTCTCTTTGGTGAATACTGATGCAAAGTATTCATTTAGTATCTCGCCCATTTCCTCTGGCTCCACACATAGATTCCCTTACCTATCCTTCAGTGGGCCAACCCTTTCCCTGGCTACCCTCTTGCTTTTTATGTACGTGTAGAATGCCTTGGGATTTTCCTTAACCCTATTTGCCAATGACTTTTCATGACCCCTTCTAGCCCTCCTGACTCCTTGCATAAGTTCCTTCCTACTTTCCTTATATTCCACACAGGCTTCGTCTGTTCCCAGCCTTCTAGCCCAGACAAATGCCTCCTTTTTCTTTTTGACGAGGCGTACAATATCTCTCGTTATCCAAGTTTCCTGAAATTTGCCGTATTTATCCTTATTCCGCACAGGAACATGTCGGTCCTGAATTCCTTTCAACTGACATTTGAAAGCCTCCCACATGCCAGATGTTGATTTATCCTCAAACATCTGCCCCCAATCTAGGTTCTTCAGTTCCCGCCTAATATTGTTATAATTAGCCTTACCCCAATTTTGTACATTCACCCTTATCCTTGTCCACCAGCAGTTTAAAAGTTACTGTTTAAAAGAAACTTCTACCACCTGGCAGGGCTCATTCCCCAATACCAGGTCCAGTAGAGCCCCTTCCCTGGTTGGATTATCTACATATTTTAAGAAGCCATCCTGGATGCTCCTTACAAACTCTGCCCCCTCCAGGCCCCCAGCAGTAAGTGAGTCCCAGTCAATATTGGGGAAGTTGAAGTCTCCCATCACAACAACCATATTGCTTTTACTCCTTTCCAAAATCTGTCTACCTGTCTGCTCCTCTATCTCCCGCTGGCTGTTTGGAGGCCTGTAGTAAACCCCCAACATTGTGACTGCCCCCTTCTTATTCCTGATCTCTACCCATATAGCCTCACTGCCCTCTGAGGTGTCCTCCCGTAGTACAGCTGTGATATTCTCCCTAACCAGTAGCGCAACTCCGCTACCCCTTTTACATCCCCCTCTATCCCGCCTGAAACATCTAAATCCTGGAACGTTTAGCTGCCAATCCTGTCCTTCCTTCAACCATGTCTCTCTAATGGCAACAATATCATAGTTCCAAGTACTAATCCAAGCTCTAAGTTCATCCCCCTTACCCGTAATACTTCTTGCATTAAAACATATGCACTTCAGGCCACCAGACCCGCTGTTTTCAGCAACATCTCCCTGTCTGCTCTTCCTCAGAGCCATACTGGCCCTATTCCCTAGTTCTCCTTCAATGCTTTCACCTTCTGACCTATTGCTCTGGTACCCACCCGGAGAATTACGCCCAAAGTGTCATTTGGGCGAGTTTGGCAGGGTGGTTCTCACCATCTTTTTTGGGTGAGATCCACACCACTATTCAAACACATTTAGACATCTTTTTTGGTCTTGGGGAATTTCTCCCTGGTCAAGCCCACACTTGGAAATGTTTTCACCACTGGGAGCTGAACTCACCAGCCAGACTGGCTCCTCAGATGTCGGGTCGCCATTTTGAACGGATGCCCTCTTCTCAAAGTGAATTTGCGGGATCCCCCTCTACCCCCTTTTAATTAGGCCCCACCCACCCCTTTCAGGCCCTCTCCTCATTTCAGGCCCCCCACCCTTACCTCCCCCCCCCCCCACCTTTATGAGGCCCCTTCATAAGCACCCTTCACCACCCCCTACCCTTAATACCCCGTTTAACAAGGACACAGGAGTCCCAACCAAGGGAAAATAAAAACAAAGTTTGAATTACACAGTGTATTTACATTCCCTGGCAGACCCCTACCGGGTACTTCCCTGGCAATTGAGATAAGCTGCCCCTAGCCGGGGAGCTCGTACTCCCCAAGGAGCACAGGGAAGACAAGCATTCCCACCCCGTAGGTCCTGTGCAGGATATTATACTCCCCTCATCCCCCTTTCCATGGGTGTGGCCCCCTCAGGACCAAACCATTGGCAGTGCCACCCTGGTACCTGGGCACTGCCACCTGGGCAATGCCAGGATGGCAGTGCCAAGGTATCTGGGTGCCAGAGGGAGAGCCTGTCCCCGACCACCCAGGGGTCTCCATTTGCCTGGGAAACCCCCCAGGTGCCGTTATACCTTGTCCACGTTTGCATTAAACGCCTCCCAGTCGAGGCTGGGAGAATCCAGCGCACCCATATTTAAATGAGCCAAACGACTTATTTAAACATGCTGATCTGGATCTTGCCCAGTGCGGGCGAGATCCAGATCACAACGTCTCGCGAGGTTCAGTTGAATCTCCTGAGACGTCTCAAGTGTCTCAAATGTCGCAAGAGCCCTATCGCAAGATTCAACGGCCTCGTCACATCACCAAGTCAGGCGCGACGAGACCGGTAAATTGCGCCTATTACATTTCTACCTCTCTGAAGAGTCAGAAGGACTTAAAACATTAACTCTATCTCTCGCCACAGATGCTGCCAGATTTGCTGAGTTTTTCCAACATTTTCTGTTAGTACATTAGTTCACTTTCCATCCTTCCTCCCGCACTCTGCCAAAAACGTATTATGCAGCCCTTTGCCATACAAATCAGAATCAGATCGGAATCAGCCCTAGATTATGGTGATGAGGCCCAGAGCGTTAAATTGCCCCTGGGATTCATACTTTTTCCTCATCATTCATTCCACCCCAGCGCATCATAATGTAATTTTCCGGCCCTTCAAGCAGACAGGGTCTTCCAGTCCCGCCAAAGTGAGTGGAGATTGCAATGCCTTGCCACGGGTGGCTGGAAAATTCCACCCCTTGTCTTTATGTCCTTCATTCCATTATCCCTTAGCCCCGCACCCTCATGCCACAATCGTACCCTGAGCTAAAATTGACACAATAACAAAGACATAGGGCGCGATTCTCCCAAAACGGGAGAAATCGTAAGGCTGGCGTCAAACCCGGGCGGGTTTGACGCCAGCGCGCCCCTTCCCGACCGGGAACCGATTCTGGTCCCCGGTCGGGGCTAGCAGCCCGACGCTGCAAGCTCCGGCATCATGGGCTTAACGAATTTCGTTAAGCCCGCTTGCCGGAGTTAGCGCCGGCTGACGCGTCATATGAAGTCAGCCGCGCATGCGCGGATTGGAAGACTCCAACCCGCGCATGCGCGGATGACGTCATCGCGTATTTGCACGAAACCCGCGCCTGCTCGGGCCGGGATGCCCCTCAGCCGCCCCGCGAATGGATACTGCGGGGCGGTGGAAGGACAAATAGTGCGCGGGCATCGGGCCCGCTGCCCGCGATCGGTGCCCACCGATCGCGGGCCCATGGCACCCTTGGCACGGCCGTGGTACTGCCGTGCCAATCGGTGCCATGGTTATAAAAAGCGAGTTGTTCCCGCCGTTTTTACGAACGGCCAGACCAGGTCTGTTTGCCGTTCGTAAAAACAGCGTAAAGGGCTGGGACTTCGGCCCATCGAACAGCTGTGAATCGCTGCCGGCCGTATAAAAACGGCGGCAGCGATTCGTGTCGGGAGTTGGGGGGGGGGGGGGGGCGAGAATAGCGGGAGGGCGGGAAAAATGTCGGGAAGGCCCTCCCGCTATTCTCCGACCCGTCGTGGGGGTCGGAGAATTTCGCCCATAGATTGGCACAGCAAGAGTTAAAATAATGTGCAAACAGGAAAGATTACATATCAATTACAACATCTAACATGCTATTATGAATGATTACCAAAGCAATTATCATTGGACATTGGACAGTTACGTAATTATTTATGATGCAAAATTTAGTGAGATTTACTACCCTGCAGTTTCCCATATGTGACACAGATAGTTCTATAGGTGATTTACCAGCATGAAACTTCTGGGGATGCAGAGGGGGTGTGCCAACTTACTGAAATGTACCCCAAAGGTATTAAGTGCAGAGGGCAGAGTCGTAAATCAGCGAGTCAGCTGTGTGAAGGTTCTATATTCTCAACGTTTGTAGTTTATGGACTGCTTGGACTGGTGTCTATGAATCAGGATCCTGTGCAGGATTTTGCAATATTCAGAATTTGAGCTAACTGGGTCAGATGTGCAACAAGGTCACAAACCTCTGACAGGGAAAGGTTAACATTTTGGCTCGATATCTTTCACAGAAGAGTTCTGCTGATTAATATGAACCTGCCCTTCCTCTTTACAGTTACTGATCAGCCTGCTATGTAGTTACAGCACATTCTGTTTCTATTTTGGATTTTCACATGTGCAACCTTATGAAAAATCCAAGCCTCTGTCATTCTTGTGAATTTTTCTATTCTCCTCTTCCAACCAATTCTTCTCCCTCCCATCGCTCTCCACCCCTACTCCCCTCTCCTTTTTGCCATACCCCTTTTCTCCGCTGTCCCTCCCATTCTTCTCTCCTCCCATCCTTCACTACACCTCTCTTCTGCACCCCTCATCCCTCTTCTCTCCTCTCTCCTCCCCTCTGTCATTCCCCCTCCCATCTCGTTCCTCTCCTCCCCTCCCATTCCCCGCAATTCTCCTTTCCCCTCCCCTTTCGCCTCTTCTGCTCTCCTTTTCTACCGTCTCTTATCAATTCCTTTCCCTTTCTCCTCCTCTCTTCTTCCACTCTCCTCTCTTTCCCTTCCACATCTCGACTCCTCTCCCCTTCCATCCTTCAATTCTCTTTTCTCCGCTGCGTCTCACCATACCTTCTTCCCTCCTAGAATCATAGAATTTACAGTGCAGAAGGAGGCCATTCGGCCCATCAAGTCCATGGTGGCCCTTGGAAAGAGCACCCTACCTAAGCCCACACCTCCACCCCCTGTAACCCAGTAACCCTATCTAACCTTTTTGGACACTACAGGCAATTTAACATGGTCAATCCACCTAACCTGCACATCTTTGGACTGTGAGAGGAAACCGGAGCACATGGAGGAAACTCACGCAGACACGGGGAAAACATGCAGACTCCACACAGACAGTAACCCAAGCCGGGAATTGAACCCGAGACCCTGGGGCTGTGAAGCAACTGTACTAACCACTGTGCTCCCGTGCCACCCACTCTCTCCCCCTCTCGTACTGCCGTGGTACTGGAAGTTCACATGGATATCAGAGTCTTCAGGAGAGGGGGAGAGAGTGGGTGGCACGGGAGCATCCAGTCAATGACGACCGTAATAGTCTACTCTCAACCGTCAGCAAAATGATGGAGGATATCATCGCCAGTGACATTCAGCAGCACTTACTCAGTAATAAACTGCTCACTGAGGCTCAGTTTGGCTTCCGCCATGAACACTCAGCGTTAGTCCCCCATACCGCTGACAATGATTGCCCTTGACTTCAAGGCAGCATCAATATGGCATCAAGAAGCCCTTGTAAATTGAAGCTAATGGGAAATCATAGGGAAATCCACTGATTGGGGTCCTACCTCACACAAATTAAGATTACTGCATTATTGGAGACCAACCATCTCAGTTCACAGGCATTAGTCAGAATTCATCACAAAGGTTTATTACGTTTGATCCTCTTCAATGACCTTCCGTCCGTTATTAATGTCAGAAGTGGAGATGTTTGTGGATGAGGGGTGGCAAGGGGCAGCTCATTGGCACAGTGGTTAGCATAACTGCCTCACCGTGCCAGGGAGCTGGGTTCAATTCCAGCTTTGAGTGACTGTCTGAATGAAGTTTGCACATTCTCCCCATGTCTGCGTGGGTTTCCTCCAGGTGCTCCGGTTTCCTCCCACAGTATAAAGATGTGCAGATTAGGTGGATTGGCCATGATAAAACTGGCCCTTAATATTAGTGATGCACAGGTTAGGTGGGGTTTCAGGGATTGCGTGGGGGAGTGGGCCTAGATAGGATGGTCTTTCAGAGGGTCGGTGCAGACTCGATGGGCCAAATGGCCTCCTTCTGCACTGTAGGAATTCTATGATCAATAGTAATATTTTTTTTTAATGAGATAAATAATTGAATGAAAACATGTACAGCTGTGGGAAAGAAACAGAAAAATGGGGCTAGTTGGATAGCTGTACCAAAGAGGAAGTATAGGCATGATGGCCTGAATGGCTTCTTCTCTGCTATATCATTCTACAAAAATTAGAAACAATATTGAAAAAGTAAAATAAGATGTGAAAGAGCGAACAGCCAACAATTCAAAAGAATTTAAGACTGCACAAAATATAATCAAGAGATTGTGCTGACTGGTGGATAGTGCAGTGGAGGCAAAAACCCTGGAATCATTCAAGAATCAGTTGGAGCCTTCAATGGGGCCACTTCAAGGTCATTGGGTGGACTAAGAGAGTCAAATGGTTCTCCTTGTCCTCAATTAATTTCAGAGCTTTGTTCTATCGTTGAATGCAGCGAAGGCCAGGACAGGCAGATTTGTGGTCTCTCAGGGAATTGAGGGATAAGAGAGGCCGAGAAAATGGAGTTTAAGCCCCAAATCAGTAATGGTCACATTGAATGGCAGAGCAGGTTACGGCCGTACAGTGGTTAGCACTCCTGCTTCACAGTGCCAGTGACCCAGATTCAACTCTGGCCTTCGGTGAGTGCCTGTGTGGAGTTTTCATGTTCTCCCCTTGCCTGAGTGGGTTTCCTCCGGGTGTTCCGGTTTCTTCCCACAGTCCAATGATGTGCAGGTTGGGTAGATTGGCCATGATCAATGTGCCAATTATGGAGGTTGGGTAAGGCGTGTGGACCTAGATAGAGTTTTCCTTTGGAAGGCACAGACAAGATGGCCCGAATGGCCTCCTTCTGCACTGTAGAGATTCTATGGATTTTTCTATGTACGGTCCTATTCTTTGTGTTCTTTAGAAGGCGCTAAAGCATTGGTGGCCTTTACACTTGTCTTTTTTGTGTCTATCGTATCTGCTAAACTCTTGGGGTAACTCTAGTTTCCACAAACCGTAACTTCAGATTTGCGCTCACTCCAGATTGACACGAATCACGACACGCCTCTGTCCTCTTTGATTGGTCGGTGCCTCGTTAAATTTCACTCTTTCAATGTGGATTGGTCAGATCTGTTATCAATCAGGAAGTGTGCCCGCCCTGATAATGTCGGATGGTTCTTTATAAAGTCACTGCTGTGGACTTGGTGTTTAAATTGTGTCGAGAGCGAGAAAGAATCAGAGCACATTTTTAAAGACAATTTCGTAAGGTGAGAAACTACATTCTTTAACTGTTTGACTTTGCAGGTTGTCTTTATGTTCAATTGAACTTTTATTGTTCCGTTCTGGTGGTATTTAATCAAGTTCGACGGCCGTGGCAAACTTTTAATTGTGGGATTTCGCCCAACTTGTTACTGTAAAAGTTGCTCTGACTCTGCCCCAGATTTTAATCAGTGGAGATAGTGGCTTTACTCTAACTTTGTCCCTCTCTCTGACTGAGAGTGAAACTAGCTGATTTTTTTTTTCTCCCATCCCAATTTCCTTCCATTAGACTTCGTCGGTTTTGTTATGGCGTCAGAAGTGGCCGAAAACATTGAAGTCTCCAAACTATCCGAGTCCCAGGAGAACGGAGAACAGCAGGTACTGAAACTGTGGGTCTGTGTAATTTCAGCTTTCTGACTCGGTGACCCACAGACTAGTTACTCTTGCGGGAAAACCCTTGCATTGTGTAAGATAATGATCCAACGATCACGAGTTCAGGAACCGCTCTCTGCCCCTACTGGCAAATGTTACTCACTGATTATTTCAATGAGCTGTTGCGACCTTTGACCGAATTCATTATCTGTT
Organism: Scyliorhinus canicula; assembly: GCF_902713615.1. Lineage (NCBI taxonomy): Eukaryota > Metazoa > Chordata > Chondrichthyes > Carcharhiniformes > Scyliorhinidae > Scyliorhinus > Scyliorhinus canicula. Next base: position 91,179,638 of record NC_052163.1, on the reverse strand, counting down.
TTTGTCTAAAAGTGGCAATGTATATTGTGTAATTTTTAGTGTCAACAGCAAATTTGGAATTTTAAACTACCCTCGCCCTGAGTGCCCTTTCACCCTGAGTGCCCTTTCACCTACTTGGCACTTGGCCCTTTATTCTGCTCCCTTTTCTCTCCACCCCCAACCTATAGGAGTTCTCTGTCTAGTGGTTCTTGTGCCTGGATCCTTTGAAGGTATTGATGCAGCTCAAGTACAGAAAGGAAGCTGCTGGGGTGGCATGGGCTCTTATACCCTGCCCATACAGGCTCTACCAATGGAAAGCATACATTATCTACCAATACTACCACATGTGTATATTGAGAGCATAATTAGTAAAACATGGAATCTTAGGCTTCTAAGGTATTTGGGACAAAACAGGAATTTATACAGAACCTAATGTAATTCCCTGGTCTCGTCACAACTTGGAGAATTGATGGCAGTTTCTCGAGGGGGCAGAGGGTATTTCCAGAATAGCTCCAAGGATGGCCTCTGGCCATCTTTCATTATTCTGCCAACCAGCAAACAAAACAGATGGCACACTCTGTCACTGCTCCCCTGTCGTACCCTGCCCCAATTCAGCTCTTCTCCACAGTTCAATGTCCTCTCACTCCTCCCAGTTCCATGGTCTCCCATAAAGTCCATCACCACCTCCAATGAGTCAATATACAAATCTTGCCGTTGGTGTGTCAAAACTCCAAACTTCACCCCCTTGTAGTGGGTGTTGGCCTTTGGCCTTTATCTGGTTATGTTTGGCCAATTCTGCACCAGGCCCTGGTAAATCTGCAGCTCCCTCTCCTCCCAGTTACACTTCTCGGTCTGCCTCGCCCACCTCTATCTTCTCCTCCATCCAAGAACTGATGCAGCATGGTGACTCCCATCTCCACATTGCTCCTGTGCACTCGATCCAGCTTGAGGGGCCAGCCAAAGGCCCCCCTCCCATCAGCTTCTCCAGCATGTTGCCACAAGGCCTCTGCACCTTTAATGCCTTTGGAACCCCCACAAATCTGCAGATTTTGCCTCCTGGAGTGGTTCTCCAGCTTCTCCCTCCGCCTCTTCTGGCTGCTCAACACCATCCCTATCTCTCCCTCCAGCGAGGTCAACCGATCTGCATGCTCCACCATCAACTCTTCCACCTTTGGATCGCCAGGTCCTGAGCCTCCTGCCTCTGCTCCATCTGCTTGATTGCCACCTTAAGCTGCTCCACCACCATGTTCGTTTGGTTGATGGAACCTATGAGGCATCCTTCCTCTCTTGCTGCAATTTTCCACTGAGGAATTCCAGCAGCTGATCCATTGGGCAGGCAGCACTGCCCCCTTGCTCTCCGCCATCTTCTCTTATGTCACATCATGAAAATTTCCTCCAGTTTCTGTTTCTTTGTCGCATGAGACATACACCAGTTCCACCAGCAGTGCATATATTCCTTGGGGGCCCTCCAACACCACAATTGGCTGGGGAAGGATAGAAAAAATCTACCTCTAGTAGGAGCCACCAAATGTGCGACCACTCTCCCAGGGCTGCCACTGGAAGTCCCCTTCTTACTTTATTTGTCTATCTGCATAATGCATGTGATTCCTCTGGAAATCTGCAGTTGTTCTCTATTTTAAATACTCTGCTCTTTATTCTTCCTGCCCAAGTGAACAACTTCACATTTTGTCCTGCATCATACTCCTTTTTACTAGATTTTTGCCCAAATACAAACCTTTCTATATTGGTCTACAACATCCTTGTATCCTCTTTGTTCTTCACAGCATACTTTCCACCTATCTTTGTCATTTGCAAATTTGGCAACCATGCCTTCACACCCCCTTGTCATTGATGTAAATTGTGAAACGTTGGGAGGGCCCAGAACTGACCCCCTGCAGGACTCCACTTCTCATTATCCTGTCTCAGAAAAACACTCTTATGCACACTTTTCTGATGATCAGCCAAAATGTTGCCCCCTACACAATTGCACTTTAATGTGGAGGCATCTGGTCAAATGCCTTCTGGAAATCCAAGTGTTGTACCTCCATCCTTCAGTAGTGGGGTCACGCTTGCTACTTTTCCAGAATCGGATTTTGTTCTATAAGTGGCAACTTGTGACCCATTTGATTCTCTCTCTTGAGGTTGATTTAATCTTGAGGCACTAGGTGCTTTCATTGGATCAACTGGGAGCATTAAGCAATCCAATTGGTAATTCTTGATTGTTGTTTATTTTGGGTATATAACTGTTTTGAAGGAGCTCCTAACAATATTCCGTTGGAAACTAGTGGGACCTTCATATTACCTATTTGGACTGACTTACTATCATTCCAGAGTACTGACTTACGGTCCTTATCTTTTAGAATGATCTTTCAGCGCAACACAACTATTTCACAGAATTGCTACAGTGGTGAAGGAGGCCATTTGGCCCAGAGTCTGCACCACTGACCCTCTGTTATAATTTTTTAATAATATAATTATTAGTGTCACAAGTAGGTTTATGACACTAAAGCCTACAATGAAGTTACTGTGAAAATCCCCTAGTTGCAACACTCCAGTGCCTGTTCAGGTACACCCAAAGGAGAATTCAATGTCTAATTCACCTAACAAGCCTGTCTTGTGGGAGGAAACCTGCGCAGACACTGGGAGAACGTGCAGACTGCACACAGTGACCCAAGCCAGGAATAACCTGGTACCCTGGCTCTATGAAGTAACAATGCTAACCAGTGTGCTACTGTGCTGAAAGGCCTTCTGAAAGAGTAGCATACCAATGCCCACTCCCTATCCCCATAACCCTACCTTACCTGCATGCCTTTGGACTGTAGGAGGAAGCCCTTGTAGACATGGGGCGAAAGTGTGCAAACTCCACACGGGCAGTAATGAAAGGCCAAAATTGAACCCCTTCCCATACAGGCAGTAACCCAAGTGAACACAAACTGTACCTGGATGTGCCGCTAGAGCTATACTGGGGATTGCCAACCCTTTCAAAGTAGCTAGGTGCCTACCATTTCTTTGTAATGATTTGAAAACAATCAAGCAGATTTAGGAAATGTAAAATATTAATGGATATCATGGAAGGTGGCCAAAACCTGGCTTGGCGGGCGGGGTCTGGAGAAGAAAGACTGGTGGGTATTGAGTGCTGATTCTTTTACCATCTGGTAAACATGGTGGACCCAAGGGTGCTGCACTCTGCAGGGTCCGAGCACTGGATGGAGGGGTTAATTCTTGCTGTGAGGCAAAAGTGGGTCTCGGCCTGAAATGTAGTGGGGGTAGCCGTGGGCTCTGCTTTGAGACCAATGACTCTTGAGGGAAGAGCAGATGAAGGTAGGTTATGTGACTTCTCCTGAAATCCATTCAACGACCCGGACAATGTTTTGTTTGCACCCTTTCCTCCTTGTATCATTGGAATGAATTGCTGTGCGATTCCACAACTGTGTTTCAGAATGTGGTGAGCAGAGTGACCAATCTGCCACTTGTGAGCTCGGCCTACGACATCGTATCAGCTGTGTACAACAGCACCAAGGAGAACCACCCATACATGAAGACTGTCTGTGATGTTGCTGAGCAGGGAGTGAAGACCATCTCGGCTGTGGCTGTCAGTGGTGCCAAACCAATTATGGACAAGCTGGAACCTCAAAGTAAGATTGGAGCATAAATTACTTCAGCTGACTTGCATTAGTGTTTTTTGATTAAAAAGCAACTCTTGTGTTTTTTTTTTAAGTAGGACCCCCCCCCTCCTCCCCTATCATGGAAAACCAGGGGCTGGTTTAGCTCACTGGGCTAAATCGCTGGCTTTTAAAGCCGACCAAGCAGGCCAGCAGCACGGTTCGATTCCCGTACCAGCCTCCCCGGACAGGCGCCGGAATGTGGCGACTAGGGGCTTTTCACAGTAACTTCATTGAAGCCTACTTGTGACAATAAGCGATTTTCATTTTCAAAAGTTGGATTTTGTTTTAACCATCCGTTTGTTCCAGCCTGTCTACTGAATTGATAGAAGTTGAACTTGGCAATAATTAAAATTACCAGAACTTTTGAAGGAAATGGAAATTACCTTTAAAAACCATAAGTGTCACTCTCCCAGCCTTGGTGCTCTAACTCGTGTGGTTGATGGATGGGTAAAATCCAGGTTGAACTCATAATTTAGGGTGAGATCTCGTACTGAGGGAATGGAGCACCAAGGCCCCATAATCTCCTTGGCTAGAAGAAATTCTGCAGTGCTATTGTGTGTGGGGGGGGGGGGGGGGAAATCTTAAGAGTTGTCTTGGCTAAAACTTGGTCTTCAACAAATGTCAGAAAATTATTGGCCCAATAATGTGGGTCACAGCAGCAGGAGTAAGACATGCAGCCCATTCATATTCTTTAGGGAATATGAAGTTCTTGGGTCTCTTTACTGAAGAGTGAGTATCGGTTCAGTTTGCATTTTACTGTTGCATTTCTAAACTGTCATCTGCAGTATTAGTTACAACACAATCTGGGCCCAGGTCCAGATTATTCACTTGTGACTAACCAATTGGTATGTAATATTGGCCAGCAGCCTACTAAATGTGACCCATTTCCTAAATGCCAGTAATGATAACGCTGACCTTTTTCCTGTCTGGAATGACCAAGTCAATAGCAGTCGTTGCCATGATTGTGAGTAGTGCAGAGTAAAATGCAACTGCAATAAGATCTCTTCAATATCCTACCAAGTTCAAGATTGAGTTGTTGTTTTTTAAACTAGAATAATTTTCAATAACTTGGTGAACCAACTGGACAATGAGCATTTTTACATATTTGTCTCAAGCCAAGGTTCTTCTGTGCTCAGTTACAGCAGCTAATGAATATGCCTGTAAAGGCCTGGATAAACTGGAAGAGAAGCTTCCTATTCTTCAACAGTCCACACCCCAGGTAAGAAACATCTACAAAATGACCTTGCAGATTATTATTCTTGATATGGGCATCTCTGACACATGCCAGCATTCATTGACCCAAACAATTACATTGGGTAGGGATCGGCTGGATTGAAGTTGGGCATACCCTGCCCCTCCACCACCATTCATGCATCCTCATTTCCCTTCAACCCCTTACTCAATCCCATGTCCCCATCACACACCTTGTCCCTCTGCCAACTCACCTAGTATCATGAGCCATGTTGACAATTGAAATCTCACTGGTTCAAAGTAAATACTAATTCCAATGTATCAACTTTTTTACATTTAATTCCTTTTTAATCTCTAGTCCAGCATAGTTGAATCCATTGACCATGTTGACTGTTCCAATTTTGTACACATTTTAAAAAGTATCTACAAATCAATCTCTAGAAACCATGGCTGTGCAACAATGGAGGAGGCTATAGCAGATGTAATATACCATGGTTATAAGAACTGGGATTCTGGACAGTGCTGGTGTGTTTTTGTTGCTGAGACTAAAAGCCTCAGTCAGCCCTGGACATCCCGTGCTGTCTTTCAGTTGTGTTCTCAGAACTGCAGCTCTGTTTGTCCCTTGGTGGTCATGTGAAAATCATTCCCCAACACTATTGAAATGGAATTTCTCTCCATTTTCCAAACCAAAACTCTCCTTCATTTGGTTCTAAAGCACTCTTGGGACTTTGAGGTGAATATGGTCTAAATGCAAGACCCTCCCAGACTAGGAAACACATGTGTTCTTAACACTGACTCTGCATTCCTTTTGTGTTCTGAATTATCCTCCTCTTACAGGTTGTTGCTGATACCAAAGAGCTAGTTTCATCCACAATAACAGGAGCCAAAGATGCTGTCTCCAACACAGTGACTGGGGTAGTGGACATGGCCAAGGGGGCAGTGCATGGTGGCATTGAAAAGACCAAGATCGCAGTGGCCGAAGGAGTTAATACTGTCATGGCATCTAAAGTAGGGCAGATGGTAGTCACTGGTGTGGACAGTGCACTCAATAAATCTGAAGAGATGGTTGATCATTATCTTCCTATGACTGAGGAAGAACTGGGTAAGTAAGCAAGGATCCATTTACTACTTTGCTTTTTGTATCTCCTTCGTTGACTCTGAAGTTGCATGTTGTGCACCTTTACCTGAACAGTGAAGTTGTCGAGTACAAACCTGTCATTATAGAGTAACATCAACTTTGACTGTGTGCATGCTCTGAATTTTTATTTATTTTTTAAAATTTAGGGTACCCAATTCATTTTTTTCAATTAGTGTGGCCAATCCACCTAGCTTACACATTTTTGGGTTGTGGGGGCGAAACCCACGCAAACACAGGGAGGATATGCAAACTCCATGCGGACAGTGACCCAGAGCTGGGATCAAACCTGGGACCGTGGCGCCAGGAGGCCAGTGTTAACCCACTGTGCTGCCACCGCATTTTCTGAATTTTAACTATTTCTCAGATTTGTGCTCTTGGAAAGTATGAAGTACTTCAGAAGTGCAGAATACTGTGCATATGGACTGCTACATACCTGTTGGTACAAACATCAAATCCAAAATACAATTCATCCTTAATCCAATTGGCTAACATCCCCCAACCATACACTTAAACGCAGTAACTATTCTGATTATATTGCAAGTTCTAATTGAAGCATGTGACATAAATGCTCATCCTCATTTTGTTTGTCCAATGTTGGAATGTCTATGGTGCTCCTATATAGCTGTAACTTTGAGGGCATTGTACTGTGGCCAGGAGCATGAAAGCAAGAGTACAAAACCTTCTGTTCTGCTGAATGCAATCCACCTTCAAGAAATGCAGATTTGACTACTTTTTTTTCCCTCCCATAACTGTTTGACTGAAAATTGCCCTCTTTGTTTGGTGGGACGTGAGCACAAAACAAATGGAAAGTCTTACTTTGTTAGTTTCTCCCCCCCCCCCATCCCCAGCTGATTATGGGGGATTTGGCAACGCCATTGAAGAGAGGAGGTGGTTTTTTTTTTATATTGCTGCCTAGCACTGTGCAAATATTACTTTTCAACCCAGACTGAAATATTGTGCAAGGCTTGCTGCATACCAACATTTTGAATTTCACAATTGCTCATAATAAATTGTAAAGTCACCATAGTCCCAGATGATCATAGGCTGCTTTCCCTTTGAGGGGTAAAGCTGACTTGGTGATAGTTTAACCTGGGAGGGGCAAGGTTGAGTTGGGGCTTCATGAAAATCTTCAGCTGGCACAGGAGTTGAATTGAACCCTCATTGACCTTGTTCTGCATCACAAACCAGCTGTTCAGCCAACTGAGCAAAACTGGCCAAATGTTCCCAATCCATCAGCAGACATCCCGCTCTGATAGTCAGGATGGAGGAAATGTCTTTGGCAAAAACTGAAGGTTGGATGTTGGACACTGAAATTATGGACATCCAACAGCCACAACCATCTTCCTTTTTGTGCTAGGTATACTAGCCAGTGGAAGCTCTCCCTAAATCCTGGTACCTTAATTGAAGCTGAACTCAAATTGGGGGGGCATTCACTGAACCTGGAATTCAGCTCTGGCTTATCTTTGGAACCATGGGAATAATTCAATTGTCTTGAATGAACATACAGGTGTAGGTCATTCAGCCCATTGAATATGCTATCATTTCATATGATCATGACACTTCAATGCCTTTTACGCCCATAACCCTTGGTGTTGTTACTCCGAAATCTGTTAACATCACAATGACTGAGCTGTTGGCAATATCCATATATTGAGTGGTTGGATTGTTTTGTGGCTCATGCACACCTGGGACCATGCATACCTGCGACATCTCCCACTATGTTACCAGGAAAAATAATTGCCTCTTGAATAATGGTCTTGATTGTAAACTTCTGTGGTTTCAGCAAAACTGGCCACTTCTGTTGAAGGTGTCGAGGTGGCCCCAGCACAGAGTTACTATGTGCGCTTAGGATCTTTATCTTCTAAGGTGCGTCATCGAGCATACCAGCACTCAACATCCAAGATGCAGCAGGCCAGGCAAAGCAGCCAAGACACAATGGTTCAGCTTCACAACGCCATGGATCTGGTAAGAATTGCTGTTGATGCCAGGTGGTTTTTGACATTGAGCTGCCAGCTGGTTCATTGCCTCTGGAAGAAATTATTATTGATCAGTGCAGAGCTCCTATTTATTTTTGTACCTCTGAGGTACAGTCGTTAGCACCGCTGCCTCACAACCCCTTTTGTCTGCATGTGTTGCTATGTTTTGTGGGGTAAAGCCCCTGGTGACAGACTAGCAACCTGTTCCAGGAATAATGGCTACAAAAGGAGACTTCTGACCTGTGCACTCGGGTGCAGAAAGGTTGAGAGGGATTTAATCACTTCAATGAGACCGGTGACTTCTGACAGCAGACATTGTCCTACCCACTTCCCCACAATTTTCCAGAGCATGCCTTTTGGGTAAATAGTAGTTGGATTTGTAGAATCCTGGAAGGATCCTCGTTCACACACTTTCAATTTGTATAAGAATCCATGTAGATGGCGAGAAATATTGGTTACACCAAGTAGCAGCAAGCCCTTGGCCCTGGGAAATGACTGCACGGGACCAATGTCCAGAAGATTAGAAAAGGAGGGGAGTAAAGAGGCTGAATACAATGCAGTAGAAGGACTTCTGACTCTTGGACATTGGGACCTGTTCTGATGTATCATGAACCACCTAATAGTTCTAGAGATGTAGAGGAAAGGATGGCGAAGATGATTCTGGAAAAGAGCGAAAGTAACAGGGTAGTTGTTATGGGAGACTTTAACTTTCCTAATATTGACTGGAAAATATATAGTTCAAGTACATTGGATGGGTCGTTCTTTGTACAATGTGTGCAGGAGGGTTTTCTGACCAATATGTTGACAGGCCAACAAGAGGTGAGGCCACTTTGGATTTGGTTTTGGGTAATGAACCAGGTCAGGTGTTAGATCGGGAGGTAGGTGAACACTTTGGAGACAGTGACCACAATTCGGTGACCTTTACGTTAGTGATGGAAAGGGATAAGTATACCCCGCAGGGCAAGAGTTATAGCTGGGGGAAGGACAATTATGATGCCATTAGACATGACTTGGGATGTGTAGGTGGAGAAGTAGGGTGCAAGGGTTGGGCACACTGGATATGTGGAGCTTGTTCAAGGAACAGCTATTGCGTGTTCTTGATCAGTACGTACCAGTCAGACAGGGAGGAAAGGGTAGAGAGAGGGAACCGTGGTTTACCAAAGAAGTGGAATCTCTTGTTAAGAGGAAAAAGGAGGCCTATGTGAAGATGAGGTGTGAAGTTTCAGTTGGGGCGCTTGATAGTTACAGGGAAGCGAGGAAGGATCTAAAGAGAGCTAAGATGAGCAAGGAGGGGACATGAGAAGTCTTTGGCAGGTAGGATCAAGAAAAACCCAAAAGCTTTCTATAGGTATGTCAGGAATAAAAGAATGACTAGGGTAAGAGTAGGGCCAGTCAAGGACAGTGGTGGGAAGTTGTGTGTGGAGGCTGAGGAGATAAGTGAGATACTAAATGAATACTTTTCGTCAGTATTCACTCAGGAAAAAGATAATATTGTGGAGGAGAATGCTGAGACCCAGGCTGTTAGAATAGATGGCATTGAGGTGCGTAGGGAAGAAGTGTTGGCAATTCTGGACAAGGTGAAAATAGATAAGTCCCCGGGGCCTGATGGGATTCAACCTAGAATTCTCTGGGAAGCCAGAGAAGAGATTGCTGAGCCTTTGGCTTTGATTTTTAGGTCATCATTGGCTACAGGAATAGTGCCAGAGGACTGGAGGATAGCAAATGTGGTCCCTTTATTCAAGAAGGGGAGTAGCGATAACCCCGGTAACTATAGGCCGGTGAGCCTAACGTCTGTGGTGGGTAAAGTCTTGGAGAGGATTATAAAAGATACGATTTATAATCATCTAGATAGGAATAATATGATAGGGATAGTCAGCATGGTTTTGTGAAGGGTAGGTCATGCCTCACAAACCTTATCGAGTTCTTTGAGAAGGTGACTGAACAGGTGGACGAGGGTAGAGCAGTTGATGTGGTGTATATGGATTTCAGTAACGCATTTGATAAGGTTCCCCACGGTCAGCTATTGCAGAAAATACGGAGGCTGGGGATTGAGGGTGATTTAGAGATTGGCTAGTTGAAAGAAGACAGAGTGGTGGTTGATGGGAAATGTTCAGAATGGAGTTCAGTTACGAGTGGCGTACCACAAGGATCTGTTCTGGGGCCGTTGCTGTTTGTCATTTTTATAAATGACCTAGAGGAGGGCGCAGAAGGATGGGTGAGTAAATTGCAGACGACACTAAAGTCGGTGGAGTTGTAGACAGTGCGGAAGGATGTTGCAGGTTACAGAGGGACATAGATAAGCTGCAGAGCTGGGCTGAGAGGTGGCAAATGGAGTTTAATATGGAGAAGTGTGAGGTGATTCACTTTGGAAAGAATAACAGGAAAGAGGAATATTTGGCTAATGGTAAAATTCTTGGTTGTGTGGATGAGCAGAGGGATCTCTATGTCCATGTACATAGATCCCTGAAAGTTGCCACCCAGGTTGATAGGGTTGTGAAGAAGACCTATGGTGTGATGGCCTTTATTGGTAGAGGGATTGAGTTCCGGAGCCATGAGGTCATGTTGCAGTTGTACAAAACTCTCGTACGGCTGCATTTGGAGTATTGCGTACAGTTCTGGTCGCCTCATTATAGGAAGGACGTGGAAGCTTTGGAACGGGTGCAGAGGAGATTTACCAGGATGTTGCCTGGTATGGAGGGAAAATCTTATGAGGAAAGGTTGATGGACTTGAGGTTGTTTTTGTTAGAGAGAAGAAGGTTAAGAGGTGACCTAATAGAGGCATACAAAATGATCAGAGGGTTAGATAGGGTGGACAGCGAGAGCCTTCTCCCGCAGATGGAGGTGGCTAGCACGAGGGGACATAGCCTTAAATTGAGGGGTAATAGATATAGGACAGAGGTGGGTTTTTTTACGCAAAGAGTGGTGAGGCTGTGGAATGCCCTACCTGCAACAGTAGTGAACTCGCCAACATTGAGGGCATTTAAAAGTTTATTGGATAAGCATATGGATGATAAGGGCATAGTGTAGGTTAGATGGCCTTTAGTTTTTTCCATGTCGGTGCAACATCGAGGGCCGAAGGGCCTGTACTGCGCTGTATCGTTCTATGTTCTAACCAGGTTATCATAGAACATAGTGCGGAAGGAGGCCATTCAGCCCATCGAGTCTGCACCAACCCATTTAAGCCCTCGCTACCACCCTATCCCCAATACCCCTCCTACCCTTTTTGGACAGTAAGGGCAATTTGGCATGGCCAATCCACCTAACCTGCATGTCTTTGGACTGTGGGAGGAAACCCGTGCAGACTCCGCACAGTAAAATCGAACCTGGGACCCTGGTGCTGTGAAGCCATGTGTGCTACCGTGCTGCCCTAGTTATGCCTCCAGTAGACTTGGGCATTGGTCCCAAAAGGTTAATTGTACAAAATTTAGGAAGGGGGTATACAAAGCTGAAAAGATCTGACTCTGGTGAATTGGATTGCAACAGTTTGGTAAGAAAAGATCACTGGGGAAAATAGATCTTTGATGGATAACTAAAACGTGAGGACATCTAAAACTATATTGGTTAAAATGAGACCAGTATTTGTCTATCTTTGATGTAATAGATTGAGGTTTTTTGTTGAGTAAACCAACGGTAGAACTATTAAGCTCATGAGGTGAATGGGCAGGAATGAACCAATTCACTGGGGTGGGATGTATACAGTGGTGTTCCCATGAGTGTGGTAATGGGACCAATATATTGACCTGGATTTGTACATAAATTCAAGTTAGAGGGTGGCCTAAAATGCAAATGTAGTAAAGTGAAGATATTAACAGACTTCTAGGAAATACAAATTGGTGAAAGGGGCAAATACAATTGCAGCTAAAAGATGCCCAAAAAGTGCAAAATCTTTTGGTAGAAAGAATGAGACCAAAACTAATTGTGTAATTTCAGTGGGATGCAGGAACGAGACCTGAGAAGACTGGCAATAATTTCAGTGGGATGGAGGAACGGAGACCTGTATTTACACAAATCCTAAATGGTAGCAAGATATGTTGAGGTGGTTTTTCACTAAAAATCCCTTGATTTGTTCTTGGAATTGCATGCAACAAATGAAGTAAACCTCAGTTACTCAGCTAGAGTATTGTGGTCAATTTGGAGTATGACAATTACGGAAGGACATAGACCTTGAAGGGTGTGGATGACATTCGCTGAATGAAGAACTTCAGTTTGTGTTTGGGGGTGGGGGTAGTGGGGGGGGGGAAATAATCATCAGCCCTATTGGGATCCAGCAAGGGAGTGGAGCTGCTCTACAAAACGGCTAGCAGAAGCACTGGATGAGATGGCCTCATGTGCTGTTTCAAATGGAATTTAAAACTTTTTTGCTTGCATTGCCATAGTCTAGACCAACCTGGCCTTCAATAGATTGGATTTGTTTATTGTTACGTGTACCAAGGTACAATGAAAAAGTATTTTTCTGCAAGCAGCTCAACAGATCATTAAGTACATGGGATGAAAAGGGAATAAAAGAAAATACATAATAGGGCAACACAAGGTATACAATGTAACTACATAAGCACCAGCATCAGATGAAGCATACAGGGTGGACTGTTAATGAGGTCAGTCCGTAAGAGGGCTGTTTTGAGTCTGTTCGTGCGTGTTCTCAGACTTCTGTATCTCCTGCCCGATGGAAGAAGTTGGACGAGTGAGTAAGCCGAGCAGTTGCCATACCAGGCTGTGTTGCAGCCAGTTGGATGCTTTCTATGGTTCTATGGTAAAAGTTAGTAGGGGTGACATGCTGAATTTCCTTAGTTTCCTGAGGAAGTATAGCCGTTGTTGTGCTTTCTTGGTGGTAGCATCGATGTGGGGAGGAATAGAGGAACTGGCCACTGAATTATTGCACTGTTGCCACAATGACTTAAGCAGTCAGTCAAATACTAAGTGTAACCATTGTGAAAGCTCGTCTTTTCATGAGAAATTGGTGCCATCCCCTTTTTAGATTTTGTCTAATGCTCTTTGTTCCAATCTAGGATATCAATTTTAAAAACTGAAATCCTTACTGACGTGTTATATTAGGAGCTGTTAGTCTGCCAGTTCAACTTTTCAGCATTTTTAATAACCAGCTCTTATTGCAGATTGAATTGGCAAAGAAGGGAGTAGATTCGGCAAATCAGAAGCTGCATGGGGTTCAGGAGAAACTGCATCAGACCTGGGCTGACTGGCAGAAGAAACAACCAAAGGGTCAAGTGGAGGGAGAAGAGACCCAGAAACCAGAGGTAAGAACTAATTTTTTTACTGTGGGATCAGTGGGGGTGGGGAGATTCACCCAAGTCGTGTGAGGCGTCGGAATCTGGAACCACCTACAAGGGGTTTAACAAACTGCATAAGCTGAAGCCAGTTTTAAACCGGCTTCGGCAAACTTGCCCATTATCCACTCGCCGCCACCGATGGGCTGCCTCAAATGTGGGCCAGGCAGAACAGCACCCGTGGGGTCTCCCGGGCCATCGGACACCCCTGGGTGGTCTGGAATAAGTGCAGAGTAGCTCCCTGATCCCCTCCCCTGGAATACTGGCACTGCTAAGGTGCCCAGATGGTGCTGGCAGGAGCACTGTTGGGGTGCCCAAGGGACAGTGGCATGGGCAAGGGGGTCATGCCCATAGTGTGTAAGGGGGGGGGGGGGCAGTACCAGGCAGGTGAGTAGGGGCCTCTGGGAGGGGAAATGATGGGGGGGGGGGGGGCTGTCAGGGGGATGGTGAGGGGACCTGAAGAGTGGGAGCCCATAGCTGGGTGTCCTGACTTGGGGTATGTGGGGGTTGACATTGCCCATGGGTGGGTGATGTGAGGGACCCACAAGCTCACTGATTGGGATACCCTTTCAAAATGGTGGCCAAATCTGCATTCTGCTCCCCCAGTGCAAAGTGTGGGCTAAGCTAGTGAGGAAACTCCCCAGGGCCCAAAGAAATAACTGTCATTGAATAACATAGACATAGACATAGAACAGTACAGCACAGAACAGGCCCTTCGGCCCTCAATGTTGTGCCGAGCCATGATCACCCTACTCAAACCCACGTATCCACCCTATACCCGTAACCCAACAACCCCCCCTTAACCTTACTTTTATTAGGACACTACGGGCAATTTAGCATGGCCAATCCACCTAACCCGCACATCTTTGGACTGTGGGAGGAAACCGGAGCACCCGGAGGAAACCCACGCACACAGGGGGAGGACGTGCAGACTCCACACAGACAGTGACCCAGCCGGGAATCGAACCTGGGACCCTGGAGCTGTGAAGCATTTATGCTAACCACCATGCTACCCTGCTGCAGTGGGGAACTCGCCTGTCACAAGTAAACTTGGAACTTTCTGGAGAATTGCGCCCTAAATGTTTCTCTTTTTTTTAATTGTAGCAGCTTGAATCCCAAACATTAACCATGACTCGCAGCCTCACCCAGCAACTACAGACCACCTGCCTGACCTTGGTTTCAAATGTACACGGCCTCCCTCGGCACATTCAAGAGAAAATGCAGCAGATCCGCAGCACTGCAGAGAACATCCACACCTCCTTCTCTGCTGCCAATTCCTTCGCGGATCTCTCTGGGCAACTCCTGGCGCAAAGCAGAGAGCAAATGCTAAAGATCCGGGAGTCCATGGATGGGGTGATGGATTATGTGCTTCACAACACTCCCCTCAACTGGCTCGTGGGTCCGTTTGCCCCACAACTGCCTGAGTCAGAGGAAATTGCAATGGATGTGGTTCAAGAATAGATGCCAACCTGCCTATATTATTGTAAATGGTTAGACCGCAAGATTTAAACTACTATTAGATTTTGTATAGTTTTGGAAATGAATAAACAGCATTAATCTTCAACACTTGTTTTCAGTCTGACTGTAAATGCAGTACTTAATGATCCTTAGAAAAAGGTGTTTTTCTCCCCTTGGTTAAAGCCATCCATTTTATAGAATTCCTGCCACATAGTGCTAGTGCTGAGATACCAATCCTCTGGACACAGTTTTTAGTGAGCAGAAGAGAATTTTTATTGGCAAACATGTACTGCAGCATTATTCTATTCAAGCCTCCATTTTAATTTTCAAACCATGGAATTTCCCACCATATTGGGTTGTGTATTCTGCTTGCAGCCAAGGTTAAAAATAGGCATGATTTAACCGGGGAAAAAGCAGTCCTGCTTTGGACACGCTTAGTGTTTCTCTGCACCTGCAGTGCTGAGGCTGACCCTGCCATCAAAAGGGACTGGTTTTTTCTGGCAAGGAATGTGCCACTGCAGGTTGTGTTTTGCTTTCTGCACTGACTAGGTCAGGTGCCTGTATCACCCTGATCTCTCAGCCCACGTAGACTCTTCTCTTACCCCCTATGTGTCCCTGGCACTCCCAAGGTGGTAGCTGGAATGCCAGTTCCATCCTGCCCAGAGTCCAACAACCCAGATGCCACCAATGACCTGGGAGACCCACCACCATCCCATGCCATTACACCTGGTCCACATTTGTGTGGGCCTGTACTATACGGCACCCTGGTGAGGTCTCCCAAGCTTCAAGCATCACGTTGACATATTCATATTGTGAGTCTAACTGCTCACTTAAATATATAAATCTGGATCTCTCCCAGCAAGGGCAAGATCCCGATTGCAATGTCTCACGATCTCCTTGGATTAATTGGTGCAACAAGGCCCTTCTGTGCCCAACAATTCAAGTATTTTTAAGCTGCCTCTTGCATACATGACTGGTTACCCAGGAAATGTAAGACAATGGGAAAAATCTAAATTTGGGAACCTGATGGTTCTTTATCCAGGATAATTGCCTAAATCTGGGGGTTGTCCTTCAATGCATCCTTGACATCTGGAGAGAGGACCAAGTCCTAACATCCCATGTCCAGGTTATTTTAATAGAACAGAAGATCATGTTCCGAAATGAGCCATTCACTGCTCTGTCTCGTCCCCATAAAAATTACATACCCAAGTTACTATCACTTTTTTATTTTCAAATGTCTAATTAACCATTTTTTAACCAATGCCTTTTGAAAATTCTGAAGATCTTCTGTCATCCATCCTCTGGTTCTTCAGCAAAGATTTTTTTTTAAGAAAATATTTTATTGAAGCATTTGTAATTTTCACAGTATAACATCTTGACATTTCTAAAACAACTGTGCGGGCTGACACACGACCCCCTAGAAGAACAACAAACAGTAAACCACACCCTCCACTTCTCCCACCCTATCTCCAATTACCTGTATACCCAACAATTTTTTCCTTGTGATGAATGGCTGCCAATTCCAGGTGAATCATTTCAGAGCAAACTTGATTTTTTTTTTTCCAGACTTGAGCAACACTACCATATCACTGACCCACACTCCTGACCGGGGGCTCGAGTGTCCCTCCATCCCAGCAAGATCTGTCTCCGGGCGATCTAGGAGGAGAAGACCAGGATATTGCATTGCACCCCCCCCCCCCCTGCCCCTGGATCCTCCAACAACCCAAATATTGTCAGTTCTGGACTCTTGAGTTACCCCACCTCCAGGATTTCTGACATAACATCAGTGAAGCCCTGCCAGAATTCCCTCTGTTTCGGACATGCCCAAAACACGTACATGGTTGACCAGGCTACCCCCACACCACCCACATCTGTCCTCCAACTCAAAGAGCCTGCTCATCTGGGCTACCATCATGTGGACCCTGTGGACTACCTTGAACTGAATCAAGCGGAGTCCAGCACAGGATGAGGATGTATATCCCTTTTCAAGGCTTTCTCCCACTTTTCCATTTCCAGCTCTCTTCCCAGCTCCTATTCCCACTTCCTCTTCACCTCCCTGATAGGGGCCCCTTCCCACTCCATCTGTTCCCTGTATATCTCCGAAACCCTCCCATCTCCAATCCCGGTGTTTGACAGCACTTTATCCGGTAGCCCCCTTAGGGGGGAGGCGAGGAAAGCTTGGAACCTGCCTCCGTACAAAGTCCTGCACTTGAAGGTACCGAAACCCATTCCCACCCAGAAAATCAAACTCCTCTAATGTCTCCAAGGTCCGAAAGCCCTCCTGGATGAATAGATCCCCAAGCCTCTGAATCCCTGCCCGCTGCCATAACTTAAGGACCCTATCCAGCCCCCCCACCCCCGTGATTGTCACAGATCGGTGACCACACTCCAGTCTCATGTGCTGCCTCCGTTGCCCCACGCCCTTAGGGCTGTCAACACCACAGGGCTTGTAGAGTACTGAGCTGGCGAGAATGGCAGGGGTGCCATTAGTAAAGCCTCCAAACTCGTCCCTTTGCAGGATGCTGCCTCCACTCGATCCCAAACCGACCCCTCCCCTACTATCCATTTCCTGACCATCAGTACGTTGGCCAGCCAGTAATAATTAATAAAGCTCAGGAGGGCCAAGCCCCCCTCTCCGCGCATCAGTTCCAGGAGTGCCCTCTTTACTCTCGGGGGTTTTTACCCACCCATACAAATCTCAATATCGCCATGTTCATACTTCTGAAAAAAGCCTTTGGGAAAAAATCGGGAGACACTGAAAAAAGAAAAGCAGTCTCGGAAGGACCGTCATCTTCACCATCTGAACCCTCCCCGCCAGAGTCAGTGGGAACATGTCCCATCTGTGGAAATCCTTTCTCAGTTGAGTCACTGCTTTAGCCAAATTTAACTTGTGAAGCTGTCCCCCAATCCTTAGCCCCAGACATCTGAAACTCCTCCCAACCACTTTAAAAGGTAGCTCCTTCGGTCTCCTTTCCAGCCCCCGTGCCTGGATCACGAGCATCTCACTTGCTCCCATATTTGAAAATAGCCCAAATTCTCCTAATACCCCCATGATTTCAGTCGGCCCCCCCACCGGGTCTGTGACATAAAGCAGCAAATCGTCCGTAGAGAGAGAGAGAGAGACCCTGTGTTCCACCCCCCGCCAGGGGTTCGCTGCCCTCCAGGCCATTGCTATGGGCTCTATGGCCACTGCAAACAGTAATGGGGAGAGCGGGCATCCCTGCTTTGTCCCTCGACATAGACTAAAGTATTCCGACCGAACTTGGTTAACAATAGAACTTTACAGCGCAGTACAGGCCCTTCGGCCCTCGATGTTGCACTGACCTGTGAAACCAATACGTTTGCCACTGAAGCCTGATACAACAGCCGGATCCACTCCACAAATCCCTGCCCAAACCTAAACCTGCCTAAGATGTCCCATAGGTACTTCCACTCCACCCGGTCAAAAGCCTTCTCCACGTCCATGGTAACTATCACCTCAACCTCGTGCCTCTCTGCTGGCATCATTATTACAGTGCAAAGCCATCTAATTTTGGTGTTCGGTGCCTGCCCTTTACAAATCCCATCTGATCCTTCCCGATTACCTCCGGGACGCAATCCTCTTCTCGAGCGGCCAGAATCTTTGCCAATAATTTTGCAGCTACATTCAAAAGGGAAATTGGCCTGTATGATCCACAGCTCTCTGGATCCTTGTCTCGCTTCAGGATGAGAGGGATTGATGCCTGTGATAACTTTGGGGGGAGTACTCCTAGCTCCTTGGAATTGTTAAAAGCCTTAACCAAAAGCGGCCCCAGTAATCCAGAAAATGTCTTATAAAATTCCACTGGGAATCCGTCAGGTCCCGGGGCTTTACTCGATTGCATCGCCCCCAATCCATCTATCACCTCCCCAAGCCCAATCGGGCCCCCCAGGACTTCCACCAGCTCCTCATCTACCTTCGGAAACTCTAGCCTCCCCAGGAATTGATTCATGACTCATATGAATTGACTCATATAGCTGGCTATAAAATTCACTGAACACTTCATTAACCGCCCCTGGGTCCGTCACTACCTTCCTTCTCGTATCCTTTATTTTCCCTATTTCTTTCGCCGCCTCCTGTTTCCTCAGCTGATGTGCCCGCATACTGCTAGCTTTCTCCCCATGTACATACACTGCCCCTTTTACCCTCCTCAGCTGTCCCTCTGCCTTACCTGTGGAAAGGAGCCCAAACTCCATTTGAAGTCTCTGACGCTCCTTCAGGAACTCCTCATTTGGAGACTCCGAATATCTCCTGTCCACCTGTAAGATTTCTCCTACCAACCTGTCCAGCTCCGACCACTCAGTTTTAACCCTGTGGGCTCGAATCAAAATATATTCCCCTCGAATAACTGCTTTCAATGCCTCCCAGGCCACCCCAGCCGCAGTCTCTCCCGTGTCATTGATCTTTATGTACCCCCGAATGGCCTCCCTCACTCGCTCACAGATCTCCTCATCCGCTAACAGCCCTGTATCTAGTCTCCACTGTAGGCTCTGGGACATTCCCGTGCCTGCCCATAGGTCTATCCAATGTGGTGCGTGATCTGAAACCACAATTGCGGAGTAATCAGTGTCCTCAACCCCTGCTAACAGTGTTTTACCTAGTACGAAGAAATCTATCCTGGAATATGCCTTATGTACATGGGAGTAAAATGAATATTCCCTGCTCCTTGGCCTCTCAAATCTCCACAGATCCACTCCTCCCATGTGCTCCATGAACCCCCGCAGTTCCTGTGCCATTGCTGATAGTTTCCCTGACCTGGAACTCGACCGGTCCAATCTCGGATCCAGGACCGTATTAAAGTCAGCCCCACAACCAGCCAGTGCGAGTCAAAGGATCTTACCCAGCACCTTCCTGACAAATGCAACATCATTCCAGTTTGGGGCATATATAGTCACCAGCTGCCATTCCCCCTCGCTTCCCACTAACCATAACAAATCTGCCTCCCACGTCTGCCTCTATCCTTCCCACCTCGAATGTCACCCTTTTGTTAATGAGGATAGCCACTCCCGTTGTTTTAAAGTCCAGTTTCGAATGAAACACTTGCCCGACCCACCCCTTCTTTAATCTAATTTGGTCTCCCAGCTTCAAGTGTGTCTCCAGTAACATGGCCATGTCCTCTTTTAACTGTCTCAAGTGTGCGAACACACGGGCTCTCATGACCGGCCCGTTCAGTCCACGAACATTCCACGTAACCAGTCTGGTCGGGGGAGCTCTTGCCCCCCTCCCCCGTCGATTAGCCATGACCTTCCCCAGGCCAGATCTTAGCCCATGTCCCGCACCTCACTTGGTCCGCCACTCGGCAGCGACCACCATCTGATCTCCATCTCCAGTCTCAGAGCTGTCCCTTACCCGTCAGCAGTCCCCCTCCCCTCCCGCCCCCTCCTCCCTGCCCCCCCCCCCACACCATCTCTCCTCAGCTCTCCCCCCACTTTGCTCCCGTGAACCAACTATCCAGCTAGACTGGCAGCTCTCACCCTTCAGCGCCAGGAAACCTGCCATCTGCCAGATCCTATCTCCCCTAAACCTATCACAAGCACTCAACACAATAACAACAATCCCAAAAAGCAAAGAAACCATCCCCCAATGTGCAGGCAAGAAGGCCAATCCCTCCCCCTTTAACCGAATCTCATCAGTCCCATCACCTTCAAACAGAATCAAACACAATAGAAGAAGCTTCAAGCAGCTGAAGCAAAATTATGCATGCAAGAATTCAACGATCTTTTTTACAAAAAAACAGTCGCAACTTGAAAGTTTTTCTCTGTAATCCAGTATGTAGGGCAATAAATCGAAATCAACTCACGCAAGAAAAATCCTTTTCTTCCCGAACATCGCGACTTAACTCAGAATAGAAAGACTGAAATTTTAAACAAGACAAGACAGAACTCTTCCCCCCCCCCCGCTTTTTCCTTCCCCCAAAACCACAGTTTGGATTTTAAAGTCCTTAAGCAGGTTATTGTCTTTCATGAAAGCCGCCACATCTCTCTGTCCTCGTAGGTTACCCAAAGACGGGCCGGGTACAGCAGTCCAAATTTTATGTCTTTCGCATATAGAGCTGCCTTAACTTTATTGAAACTTACACTCCTCTTTGCGAGTTCTGCTCCCCAGCCTAGGTACACCCGGATCTTTGATTCTTCCCACATGCACCGTTGCGCCTGCCTGGCCCACTTTATAATGCGCTCCTCGTCGAGGAATCAATGTAGCCTCACCACCATGGCCCTCGGGGGCTCACGACCCTGGGGCTTACGCACGAAAGCCCTATGTGCCCGGTCCACCTCCAGAGGCTTGTCAAACACATCAGCCCCGATCATCCCGTACCAGCCTCCCCGAACAGGCACCGGAATGTGGCGACTAGGGGCTTTTCACAGTAATTTCATTGAAGCCTACTCGTGACAATAAGTGATTTTCATTTTCATCTTCTCTAACATCTTCCCCACAGATGCTCCCGCATATGATCCCTCCTTTCCTTCTGGCAGACCGACAATTCTGATATTCTGTCTGCGAGACCGGTTCTCCAGGTCTACCTTTTCCAGCAGCCGTTTCTGGATGTCCTGTAGAATGTTAATTTCCAAAGCCATCACAGTGGACTCCTCCTCACATTCAGTCACCAGCTCCAGCAACCTTTGAATCTCTTATCCCTGGGTCGTCATTTTCTTCTCCACCCAGTCGACCACCTCCTTAATCGAGGCTACCGCCTGGGTCATGTCTTCTGCATACTCCTTATGATGCTGGGTGAACTTCTCATCCAGGTACTCGACCCATTCCTCCATCGTCCATTGAGCTGGCATGGACAAGCTTTGCCTCGTTGCCATTGCACTCGCTGACCTCTGAGCCTTGCTTTCACTCATCATTTGGTTTCTGCTTTTTTGACCCTTATTTGAACACGATTCCATAGATTGGGGCTCACCTTCTTTTCCTCTCGCTTTAATCAACTTATGTTGAGAAATTTCCAGAAAAATCCAGCTTAAAAGCCGTTAAAAGACCACGAAGGGCGAGAGCTGCTAAATGTGTGACCATTCACTCCATGGCCACCATCGGAAGTCCTCTTCAGCAAAGTTAATCTGATATGATTTTGGTTTTAACAAATCGATGCTGGCTAAGTGACCATTAATTTGATCTCTAGTTTTCCTGCAACTGAATTAAGACCGGGCAGAGTTGCATCTCTCTCCTAGAGTAACATTTACAATCCTCTGGCATCAACCCAATATAGCGGCAAGATTTTGGCCAGAGTTTGTTTATCTCCCTCGGCATCTTGACCAGTGCAGCAAGACATCACGATATCATTTAAAAATGGTGTTGCATCTCTCTAGCCTCTGGGCTCCCTGCTCTCATGCCCTGACTCAATGCCAGCCTGGCAGAGCCCCTTCTGGCAGTGCCAGGGTACCCAGGTGGCACTAGCAGTACCAGGGTACCACCCTGCCCAGAGGGCAGCCTCCAATCCCCTGAGAGACCCCCACAAGTGCCATTCTGTCTGGTCTCTGTTTGTGGAGACCAGTACTGAAATGGTGCTGGCCCGAGACCTCCAAGGTGAGGGGGGGGGGGTGTTGAATCCCACACCGGTAGATCTCAAACTCATATTAGAGTGAGACTAGCTGTCATTTGCCAAAAAGTGATCCAGCGCACAATGGGCAGGATTCACATCGCAATGTCTTGTGAGCATGTTGGATCTCGCGAGCCAGGTAGACCCTGGAAGTGGGATCTCCTGGAATCTACCAGTCATGCTCCGCCACTCCAAACCCCTCTCCCTGTTTTTTTCCTTCCCTCTCACTGCTGAATACACTGTAGCCAGGTATGTTTACTGCCCTTTTTGGCCATTAATCCTTGATCCAGCCATTGTAGCATATCTAAGGCAACTTGCACCTGCAGCTCATCAACTTTATTTGGAACACTGCAGATCAGTAACCTTTTGGAACTTGGGCACTAATTTAGGTTGATGCTCCAGTGCAGTACTGAAGAGGTGCCATTGTTTGGTATGAGTCATTAAAACACGGTCCCGCTCGTCCTCTTCATGTCATGATTTTTTTTTTTTTTCGTTCATGTGATATGGGTGTTGCAGGCTGGGCTGGGTCAGCATTTAAACCCCCCTCTTGAGGGTGCTGTTGCTGTGGGTCTGGAGTCACATATAAGCCTTGTTGCACGTTTTACTATGGGCGTAAAACGCGTTTATTGGAGTGTATTAACACGCCTCCGAGTTCGACGTGTGCTTAACACTGCTAGGCTCTGTTCTATGTAATTATTTAGCTCTGGAGTCGCCAGTTGCCGTATAGGCAACGTCACAAGTATTCCAAGGTCAAGTTCAAAGTAATAAAGACGATACACCGATTAGTCAAGTTCAAACGATCAATATTTATTATACAGTTAATAATAAATACTCATGCACACACTAAGAGACTAAGCTACAACTAAACATAAGCAAACAGAATACTTATCTAACAGGAACAGGCAAGGTCAGAGAACGAGGCCTTCGTCCTGGTTTTGTCTGCAGCCTTCAGCAAGCGTTCTGGCACTTGGGAGTCTAGCGGGCTTGGATCGCGTAGCGAGCGTTGAACTTACGGTTTCGGCGGCTGGTGCTCAACGGCTGGAGTCAGGATACCAGGTGTCAGTCGGAGCCGGAGCACGGGTTTAACAGACCGGACAACACGAGGTCCCTATCTTTTATAGGGGTTCCGTTGTCCTTCCCTCTTCCCGGGCGGGCTCTACCTATTGGATCAATTTCTTATCGATACTGGATTAATTCCCCAATGCGAGGGGGTCTCCGTGATGGAGGGGGCGTTTCTTATGTCCTTTTGTTTGGAGGTTTCTGGTGCCTCGATGTCTGGGTCTTGATTGGAATGTGTCCATTCAGAACCAAATGTATCTATTGTGTGGGTGTTCAAGTCTGATGGCCTCATTAGCATGCAAAGCGTTTTGCCATTTGCACCTAGCTAAGGTCTTTTCACCTGAGCCCAAACTGGTTTCTGTTGCTGCAGAATGCAAACTGCTCTTTGCAGACTGCTGTTCTGGCTGAACTGTCTGTTTCCCAGCAGCCTTCCATTTTAGTTTGGCTCAGTGTCCATTTTGCGTGGCCAGCATGGCTACATTCCCTCCTTGTGATCCTCACAATCATACTATTGTGAAGGATCACCTATGTACTTTGCCTCCTTGTGTTCTGACCTCTTGCCAGTTCCTGTTCTACTCTGTTCTAAACTATGGGAAGAAGAGAAAAAAAATTTTTTTAACTAACATTTCTACTTGGCCCTATGTCAAAGGGACATGCATTACTACAATTGGGAACCTCTACCTATCACTATTAACCTTAACCTTAACTTAAACATTTAATCACTCTAAACCTTAACCATTCACACCACAACATCACACTTCCCAACTCGGCAGTCGAGTATGGAACAATATAATACATGGCTGAATTTTATTTACAGAGTGTTGTAATCAGTGAGGGGTTGAGGGGTTTGGTGGAATCCGAAGATGGGGGATTGCACTCTATAGATGGGTGAGGTGCTGGAACGAGAGGCTCTCCTCTTCCATTTCCTCAACCTGAGGGTCTGCACTAGGATGGTGAGGATCGCAATCACCAACAGTGATTCGATTATGTAGGACATGGAGTACCACGTCATGAATTTAGTACACCAGGTCTGAACCTCGCTGATCAGAGCTGAGCACTGGGGGTTTGCTGTACTAACATTTACGGTGGGGGTTGTGGGGGAAACGTGTCTTGTTTCCACACATATACATATGACATTAAATAGTAATAAGTGGGCTTCCATCATTTTGCTGTTCTTCTTCTTTCTCTTCCTTCTTCCTCCGGTATTGACAATCCTGGCTTCGACCTCTGTCTCGTCCTTTGAAACCTTTGGGATCAAGCACAGTATCTGTCAATACACAGTTTAAGACCTTTACTTGTTAGTGCATCTGTCTTTCAAAACCCAATTGACCCTTTAAAATGACTGGCTAAGTCACACCCTGTGACTCCCCTCATTTTTTTTCAAAAAGCGAATTTAAAGACCAGCATACACCTAACAATCCTTCCTTCTGCGAGCCGTCTCGCAGGCTTTGCTGATTTACCATCCGAATGTTCCCGGATGTAAATAGCATGTGGGATGGTGGCCGAAGGGCTACCTAACCTAAAATGAAAACAAACTTGGAAATAAATATCCGAATGAGTTGCGTATGGGCCGCTACGGGTATGAGTTGGATGGGATCCCCGGGTAGGGCGTGCTGTGCCATACCCGAGCTTGGCTGACCAAGGGTTGGTTCTCAGACAGGGCGGGTCCTCAGTGCCGTTTGTCCACTGCCTGAGTAACCTGGAAAAACGGGTACGAATGTGTTGACCATGACTTGCAGCCTCTATTTCGCCGAATAGAGGGGCACCTAAAAAACCAAGGGAGCCAAGATGCTCCAACTGAGGACATGAGCTGGTCTTCAGATATCTTAGACGATACGGTGAGCTGCTCACCAGGCTGTCACAAGTGTTACAACTTTGGAAAAGATCTCCAATCAAACCGAAGTTCTCAAAAGTATCTGCGGACAAGCTAACGTGTATGTGAGGTGGTCACAATCTTTTCAGCTGAAAAGAAGATGTCCATCCTCCAGCTGAAACATGTACATTCCTGAAAACAAACAAACATAAAACGAAGACAAACATACGTGCAGGTTCCATCAGAAAGGACATCGTTTCCCTCAAACGATTCCTATCTTACATCATCTGGACACCTCACTTTGATTCTGCCTCTGTGAACAGGGTCACAAAGGGGTTGCCGTGTCGGGAGTCAGACACCGTGTCGTCCTGCTCTCCCGGATCCCACACCCTTGTGTGGATCAGGCATGCTATTTTGGAGTTGTGTGACCGGGGGTCACTTTCATCATTGCGGACAAGTCTGTAGGAATTGTCCCTGTGCCATTGTGTAGCGTCGAGTGTGTTGTCGGGGTAGTCGGGGTCGGGTGGTGGTTCGGGGTTTTTGAGGTAAGTGACTTCCATGGGGTCACTGGAGTCGGGGTCGTAGTTGGTGCAGTGTGGGCTGTATGGCTGTGTGCTGTCGCTGTCTTCAGAGTCAGTGTCTGTCCTACTGTCTCTGCTGTGGCAGCTTGTGGGCGTGTCGGGGCGTGGTCTGTAGTGGTCTGTGGGCGGAGTCGTGGGCGAGTTCGTTGATGAACTGGTCTGTGAGGGGGATGGTGGAAAAGTGTCTCTGGTGGGCGGGGTGAAGTGTTCTGCTGCATCCAGCAGGACATGGTGAGCATGGTTGGCCTGTGTTCCATAAGCCTTTAACTGGTTTATATGGAACCACGCGGTCTTTCCATTAGGATACTTTATCCTGTAAACGGAGGGGCTAATTTTGTCCGAAATTGAGTAGGGACCGGAATATTTTGGAGCCAAAAAACTGCTGGGGTTATAAACAGATAACATTACCTGTTGCCCAACCTGGAATTCTGTGGTGTGTACGGTCTTATTGAAACAGGCAGTCCGTTGATGTCGGCGTTTCCCTAGCTGGACTGCGGCTGCGAGCTGTGCAGACCTCACAGTCTCAACTAGATCTGTAACTGCCTTTTCATGTGTGAGGGCCGTCACTTCGGGGCTTGTCATGTCCAGTCCTAAAAGGAATTCTGTACCTTTCATAGGGCGTCCGGTCATGAGTGTGTGTGGTGTGTATCCTGTCGATGTGGAGACAGTGTTCCTTATGAACATAAGTGCAAATGGGAGCACTGAATCCCATGTGGAATTATTCTCTTGAACCATTTTCCTAAGGGTAGTTTTTAGGGTCCGATTCATGCGCTCCACAATCCCGCTGGACTGTGGATGATACGCAATGTGGAAGTTCTGTTTGATTCCGAATATTGTCAGGACGTTCCTCATGACCCGTCCTGTAAAGTGAGATCCCTGGTCCGAATCGATACTTCGGGGTAAACCCCATCTCGTGAAGATGTGGTGGGTCAGGATCTTTGCAGCTGTCTTTGCTGTATTTGTTCGTGAGGGAAATGCCTCTACCCATTTGGTAAAGGTATCTATCACCACCAGAACGTATTTATAGCCATTCCGACAAGGGGGCAATGGACCTATAAAGTCGATCTGGAGGTTTGTCCAAGGGCCGTTAACTGGGCGAGTATGCCGAAGTTGTGCTTTCTTAGAATACCGCTCCGGGTTATTCTGAGCACAAATCAGGCAATTCTCTATGTAGTGCGTTACATCATTCCTGAGATTAGGCCACCAACAGAGTTGCCTGAGGTGCCTCGTTGTTGCATCAATTCCCTGATGCCCGTGTCCGTCATGGAACAAGGCAATCATCTGATTCCTGTCCTGCTGTGGGACCACATAAAGTTGGTCCTTAATGATCACACCCTCATGTGTGGTCAGTGCGTGTTTAAAGTGCTCGTAAGCAGGCACAAAATTTCCCTTGAAAACCTCCCTGAGGTCTCCGTCCTGTTTCTGTGCTGCCACGAGGTCTTTAATATCAGTCTGTGAGACTTGTACTGCGCTCACAGGGGCGCTAGCTGGTGCGCTAGCTGGGGGGGTCCATAAGTGTCCTCTCCTGGAACCTGCCTTAGCCAACGCGTCGGCTTTTACATTCCCAGGGGGTGATGACCTATGGTGGCTTCTTACTTTTATTATGCCGAAGGTCCTGTCCTTCGCTTTCGCTAAAATATGCTGGAGTAGAGGGGCTGATGGAAGGGGTTTTCCGTCTGCGGAGACAAAACCTCGTGTCCTCCACAGGGGCAGAAAATCGGTTAAACTGTTACAGACATATAAGCTGTCCGAATATATGTCTGCTGGGCTGGGGAAAGAATCGGGGTGGTCCACTATGTACGCTATGGCTGCTAGCTCTGCTGCCTGCGCGCCTAAGTGACCTGGTAACTTAAGAGCGATTTCTTCGAGAGCGCGCCCCTGCGCGTCCTCTACATAGATGCCGCATCCTGTGATACGCTCACCATTTAGAACTGTGGAGGAACCGTCGACATAAATCCTCAAGGGTCCACACGTGTCTGTGGGCTGGGGGCTTTGTTTCGGGTTCCCTATCTTCCTGGGGGGTGTTTTTGCTAAAAAGGGTCCTGTGTTATGCAGGGGAGCTACAATTTCACAGTCATGGGGCTGTCCGGGGTATTGGAGGTTGTCTGCTAAGTATGTGTGTGTGCGTGTCCGTTTTACTGTAATGTCCCGTCCTTGTAAAA
Organism: Scyliorhinus canicula; assembly: GCF_902713615.1. Taxonomy (NCBI): domain Eukaryota; kingdom Metazoa; phylum Chordata; class Chondrichthyes; order Carcharhiniformes; family Scyliorhinidae; genus Scyliorhinus; species Scyliorhinus canicula. Next base: position 91,151,778 of record NC_052163.1, on the reverse strand, counting down.
GTAGGGTCCACCTAGCTGCCCTAATCTGGCTAACTGAACCGTCCTTCAGTCGACCGTCTAGTAGTAGCTGTGTGGGTGTATGTTCGGTTAGAATGGTGATGGGGTTGAGTCCGGTGATGTATGAGAAATACTGCACTGCCCAGAAGACAGCAAGGAGGTGCCTCTCACAGGCTGAAAATCCTTGTTCTACCGGGTCTAACAGTCGGGAGGCATAAGCCACTGGTCTTAGCTGCTCGTGCCGTTCCTGAAGCAACACGGCCGAGAGGGTCAGATCTGTGCTAGCTACCTCGATTGCGTACGGTGAAAGTTGGTCGGGGACTAGCAGCGCGGGTGCTGCACTAAGGGCTCGTTTCAACTCTTCCACAGCGCCTGTATGCTGCGGAAGCCATTCCCAGGGGGCTCCTTTCTTAAGGAGGTCTGAAAGTGGGGCGGCTTTTGTCGCGAATCCGTCTATGTGGTTCCGACAGTAGCCAACCAGTCCTAAAAACGACCGGAGGGCTGATACATTCTGGGGAAGGGGCAATTTGACGATCGAATCAATTCTTTTGAATTCGATCTCGCGTTTGCCGTGCGTGATGACTGATCCCAAATACATCACTTTACTTTCCAATATTTGGGCCTTTTTCGGGTTAACTTTACAGCCAATTTCAGTTAAGAGTTCTAGGAGTTCGGCCAGAAGCGAAATGTGCTCTGCCTTTGTGTCTGTCTGCAGTAGTAGGTCGTCTACATACTGTACCAGACATTCGGGTCGGGAAAATTTTTCTAATCCACTTGCCAGCTGTCGGTGGAAAATGGAGGGTGAATTGTGGAATCCTTGTGGGAGGCATGTCCACGTGTACTGCTGAGTTTTAAAAGTGAATGCGAATTTGTATTGGCACGCTTTTGCCAATGGTATTGACCAGAATCCATTACTGATGTCCAATACCGTGAAGTACTTGGCGTTGAGACCCTGCTTGAGCATGGTCTCGGGACTAGTAGCTACCGTTGGGGCTACTGCGGGGGTTACTTTATTGAGTTCCCGATAATCGATGGTCAGACGCCATGATCCATCGGGCTTCCTCACTGGCCAAATAGGGGCATTGTTGGTGGAGGCTACCGTTCTCAGTACACCTTGGTCCAACAAGCTACCTATAACCTTTTCTATTTCCACCTCTGCCTCGAGGGGAAATCTATACTGCTTTTGCGGTCGGGGGTCCTGTCCGGTAACATGAACTTGTCCAGTCATTCTGCCACAGTCATGACGGTGACTTGCAAATGCTGTCCTGTGTTTGTTCAGTAGGGCCTTAATTTGTCGGTCGGTGTGGAGTGTAGTCAGGTCGAATGAGTACTCTCCCACTGCGCTAATCCGATTAGCGTAGTCTCCTACTGTGAGGGTGGCTGGGGCTCTGTCTGATCTCGCCATTCGCCAGACACACTGGTTCACTGGGTCGAACGACAAGCTGTGAGCGTTCATAAAATCTATCCCCAGGATGTGCTCTGCTGTCCGGGGAAGATTTACTAAAACTACGGGGTGCCTTGTGCTAATGTTCCCTAGCTGGATCGCTACGGGTGCTGTGATATGTCCCTGCTGCGAGTGTCCGGTGAACCCGCTAAGTGTGATGGTGGAGGTGGTCGGCCACGTGTCTGCGTGTGCCGTGGTTGTGGAGTTAATGGTGGTGCGGGATCCTCCTGTGTCCCACAGTAACTCTATGGGCTTCCCTTTGACTTTTGCCGTGACTACGGGCCTCCCTGATGAGTCCCATAGTGTGTCACAGACCCAAGTGGGGGAGCCCGAACACCGTCAGTTCGTCTCGTCCACATTGGTGGGTCCTGACTGTACTGCTACATTGTGGATGGGTTTTGCCTTACTGCGGTTCAGAGTGCCTGTCTGCTGGCCTCTCTGAGATCGCTGGGGTGCATTACACTCTTTTGCCCAATGCCCTAACTGTCCACAGTTATAGCATTCCTGTCCTTTCTGTTGAGGGCTGCTCTTGCCTTCGTTTACCCATGCGGGCTTCTGGTGCTCTCTGACCGCTTGGATATCTGCAGCAGCCTGAGCCTCTTCTGGGGATTTAACCTTTGCTTTTGCCTGAAGCGATTGCTCCCAAGCGCGGGACAATCTTTTGAGGACCCATTTTTCGTTATGGGCCTCTTCTGAGGGGTCGTAATTATTGCAAGCGCTCTGTCCTGCTTCTGTTGCGTGTGAGATAATTGTGCGCGTCCACTTAACCATGTTTTCGCGGGTTAAATGCGCTCTATCTAGCTGTCCGAAAACTGCGCTGAAATGAATCCACAGCCTTCCTGCGAATGCTGTGGGGTGTTCGGATCTCTTCTGCCTGCACTTATTCAATCCTTCTACGGGGTCACCTCTATTGTACCCGATGGCATCTAAAATGGCAGTGTGCATCTCCTCTAGGCTGCCTCCTGCCACGTTCTGTGGGTCGGGGAGGGCTGCCACTACACTCTGGTCTAAGCTCAACACGGTGAGCTTAACCTGCTCTCTCTCATCCAGGCCGTACATGGTAGCCTGCTGTTTTACTTTAGCGAAGAACTGGTGGGGGTCTGCGGTGGGGAGGAACGGAGTGATCTTTTCACAAGCGTCCCTTAGCTGGGTTACTGTTAAAGGGGTGGTGTAAGTTATGTCTGGGGCGCCTTCTGATTCGGCTTTCCTCTGTGTGGTTACGGGATTCATGGGTGCGGTTATGATCTGAGCTGTGGGGGGTTGGGGTGCCTGTCGTTTCTGCTGAGCTGCTGGCGCACATGTTCCCTGAACATAACGCTGCGCTGTCTCGCTTAATTCCTGCCAATCTGGGGCATTTTCCCCATCTAACTGAGCTCCAAAGGTGCTTTGGAAGCCATTCTGCACCGAAAGCAGAGATTGCAGTTCCGCAATCTGTTTCCTGCATTTCGCGTGGTCAACTGTGCTTTGTCTGTGTTCGGTCGTTGCAGCGTGGAGTGCTCTCAAAGCTGCTTTGAGATCGGAACATTGCCTCTGCAATGCCTCCACCTGCTTTTCCGATTCCTGTCTTATCAGAACGGCACGTTGCACGTCCTGATAGGCTTTCTCATACTGGGTCTGGGAACTGTTCAGATGAGCTAGACAAGACTGGTGAGCCCTCTTGGCATCATCCACCTCTCTACCCTTCTCTGCCAACTTCCCTTTTAATTCCAGGTTTTCTTTCTCAATGTCCCTGACATCGACCTTACTCATTCGGTTCCTTTCCTCTAAATCTGTCCGGAGCGTCCTGATGACCTCCTCTGCGCCTCGCAACTGTGCCAAGCAGGACACAATCGCCATCGGCTTGCGTGCTTTACCTAAACTCTTTTTGTGTATCTGAGAGAGGTTCTCCCACCAAGTATGACCTATACTTCCGGGACCTGTCTCCTCATTTGCACAAAACTCTTTCCAAAGGGGCCATCCCTTTCCTTGTAAGTATTTGCGGAGTTCCAGCTCCCACGTGGGACACTGGCCTACTCTGCTACTGTTGCTGGTCGCTGCGACCACAAACCTTTCTGGATCCATCAGACGTTCCATTGCCTGCATGGCCATTTCCTCTGACTCTCTTTTTATAATTTGGAACAGGGGGTTGCTGGGGTGGTGTTTCGTAAAAAGGGTACGGCTTACGCTATTTCCGATCACAAAACTACCGAAAGTTTGTCGCAACAAAAAGCTTTCAGTTTTACCTTACAGCCCTGTTAGTACGCATGCACTAAACACACTTCCGAATTTCGCTTATTATTTTGAACACCTTGAATACTTGTGATCTCTTTCTTTCTCTGCAATTTGGAGTTCTAATTCAAATTTCAGGGTCCTGGACACTGTGGTGTTTCCACTTACAACAGGGTCCCGGCGGATGTCGCCACTAAATGTTGCACGTTTTACTATGGGCGTAAAACGCGTTTATTGGAGTGTATTAACACGCCTCCGAGTTCGACGTGTGCTTAACACTGCTAGGCTCTGTTCTATGTAATTATTTAGCTCTGGAGTCGCCAGTTGCCGTATAGGCAACGTCACAAGTATTCCAAGGTCAAGTTCAAAGTAATAAAGACGATACACCGATTAGTCAAGTTCAAACGATCAATATTTATTATACAGTTAATAATAAATACTCATGCACACACTAAGAGACTAAGCTACAACTAAACATAAGCAAACAGAATACTTATCTAACAGGAACAGGCAAGGTCAGAGAACGAGGCCTTCGTCCTGGTTTTGTCTGCAGCCTTCAGCAAGCGTTCTGGCACTTGGGAGTCTAGCGGGCTTGGATCGCGTAGCGAGCGTTGAACTTACGGTTTCGGCGGCTGGTGCTCAACGGCTGGAGTCAGGATACCAGGTGTCAGTCGGAGCCGGAGCACGGGTTTAACAGACCGGACAACACGAGGTCCCTATCTTTTATAGGGGTTCCGTTGTCCTTCCCTCTTCCCGGGCGGGCTCTACCTATTGGATCAATTTCTTATCGATACTGGATTAATTCCCCAATGCGAGGGGGTCTCCGTGATGGAGGGGGCGTTTCTTATGTCCTTTTGTTTGGAGGTTTCTGGTGCCTCGATGTCTGGGTCTTGATTGGAATGTGTCCATTCAGAACCAAATGTATCTATTGTGTGGGTGTTCAAGTCTGATGGCCTCATTAGCATGCAAAGCGTTTTGCCATTTGCACCTAGCTAAGGTCTTTTCACCTGAGCCCAAACTGGTTTCTGTTGCTGCAGAATGCAAACTGCTCTTTGCAGACTGCTGTTCTGGCTGAACTGTCTGTTTCCCAGCAGCCTTCCATTTTAGTTTGGCTCAGTGTCCATTTTGCGTGGCATCTCCTCTAGGCTGCCTCCTGCCACGTTCTGTGGGTCGGGGAGGGCTGCCACTACACTCTGGTCTAAGCTCAACACGGTGAGCTTAACCTGCTCTCTCTCATCCAGGCCGTACATGGTAGCCTGCTGTTTTACTTTAGCGAAGAACTGGTGGGGGTCTGCGGTGGGGAGGAACGGAGTGATCTTTTCACAAGCGTCCCTTAGCTGGGTTACTGTTAAAGGGGTGGTGTAAGTTATGTCTGGGGCGCCTTCTGATTCGGCTTTCCTCTGTGTGGTTACGGGATTCATGGGTGCGGTTATGATCTGAGCTGTGGGGGGTTGGGGTGCCTGTCGTTTCTGCTGAGCTGCTGGCGCACATGTTCCCTGAACATAACGCTGCGCTGTCTCGCTTAATTCCCGCCAATCTGGGGCGTTTTCCCCATCTAACTGAGCTCCAAAGGTGCTTTGGAAGCCATTCTGCACCGAAAGCAGAGATTGCAGTTCCGCAATCTGTTTCCTGCATTTCGCGTGGTCAACTGTGCTTTGTCTTTGTTCGGTTGTTGCAGCATGGAGTGCTCTCAAAGCTGCTTTGAGATCGGAACATTGCCTCTGCAATGCCTCCACCTGCTTTTCCGATTCCTGTCTTATCAGAACGGCACGTTGCACGTCCTGATAGGCTTTCTCATACTGGGTCTGGGAACTGTTCAGATGAGCTAGACAAGACTGGTGAGCCCTCTTGGCATCATCCACCTCTCTACCCTTCTCTGCCAACTTCCCTTTTAATTCCAGGTTTTCTTTCTCAATGTCCCTGACATCGACCTTACTCATTCGGTTCCTTTCCTCTAAATCTGTCCGGAGCGTCCTGATGACCTCCTCTGCGCCTCGCAAATTTAACTAACATCTCTACTTGGCCCTATGTCAAAAGGGACATGCATTACTACAATTGGGAACCTCTACCTATCACTATTAACCTTAACCTTAACTTAAACATTTAATCACTCTAAACCTTAACCATTCACACCACAACATCACACTTCCCAACTCGGCAGTCGAGTATGGAACAATATAATACATGGCTGAATTTTATTTACAGAGTGTTGTAATCAGTGAGGGGTTGAGGGGTTTGGTGGAATCCGAAGATGGGGGATTGCACTCTATAGATGGGTGAGGTGCTGGAACGAGAGGCTCTCCTCTTCCATTTCCTCAACCTGAGGGTCTGCACTAGGATGATGAGGATCGCGATCACCAACAGTGATTCGATTATGTAGGACATGGAGTACCACGTCATGAATTTAGTACACCAGGTCTGAACCTCGCTGATCAGAGCTGAGCACTGGGGGTTTGTTGTACTAACATTTACGGTGGGGGTTGTGGGGGAAACGTGTCTTGTTTCCACACATGATATGGGTGTTGCAGGCTGGGCTGGGTCAGCATTTAAACCCCCCTCTTGAGGGTGCTGTTGCTGTGGGTCTGGAGTCACATATAAGCCTGACCAGGTAAGGATGGCAGATTTCCTTCCCTAAAGGACATTAGTGAACCAGGTGGGTTCTTGTAACAATTGCCTATGGTTTCATGGTCATTATTAGACTTTTAGTTCTTAGTTCCAGATTTTTATCCAATTCAAATCCCCATCTGCCCTCATGGGTTGAACCCGAGTCCACAGAGCAGTACCCTGGGTCTCTGGTCGGCTAGTCCAGTGACAATACTACTACTCATCACCACCTCCCCCTTTACCATCATTGTCACAACATTGCCAGGCTAATGACAGGTGAACGGACTTGGATTTTTGTTTCTGTCCAGCAATTCCAATGTTCTGATGGAGAATGGGGAGCCATCACTGTAGCCTTTGGGTTGTATATTGGACGATAATCCGGAGCATTGTGGCATAATTATACTTTCATCCCGGTTGTAGTTGGCACCAGTTTCTGGATCATGTGAGACAATTGTCTAATAAAGGAATATCCACTAAACCACTGAGAGCGGACCAGTTGCTGAAATGTTTGCTTCTGGGGACACACGGAGGACGGTGTCGCCCCTGGGTCATCAGGGAAATCACCGGAACTACCATCCTGCCTGATCCTGCCAGGTTGGTATTGACCAGGGGCAGGGCCACGATGGGGGGGGGAGGCATTGCCGGTAATGATGGATGGGCAGGGGGGAGATTGCCGGCGATAATGGTTAGGCTTGGGGGGGGGGGGGGGGGGGGGGGGGATTCCTGGCGGTAATGGATGGGTGGAGGTAAGATTGCCTTGCCCTGCACTAAGTTTGCAGTTGTAGCTGCAGTAGTTGTCAAATTTCAGTTACAACCTCTTCTAATGATGCAAGAGTATGTCAAGTATTAGTCATCATTAAAGTTGAGGTAAGATATGGCCGCCTGCTAAGCGGCTCTCTTCCCTGTCTCCTTCTCCCTCTTCTTGCAGCTTGTTGGCTCCTGACATTCCCAGTGATGCTCGATTCCCAGAGGAAGCAACACCAGGTCATTCCTTTGTTTCAACACAAAATTTTTATTCAACAAAAGCTTGCTTCACTGCACCAGCTGGACCTAGATTATCCAAACATGCAGAGGAAAAACAAATATGATGGCAGTTGCAGCCAGAGGAAATAACCCAGTATCAAACCTGTGAGCAGTTCATGGTCCCATTAAATAACGCCACTCAGGAGTCTTTCATCGAGTTCAACATGTGTTTGGTTGTGTGGGGTGAAGACAGGGAGTAGGCTGGAGCATGGAGTTCAAAATAGCAGCCTGACATCAAATGAACAATGCACGTGTCATATAATAAAAGCATAATACTGTGGATACTGACTATCTGAAGTCAAAGCAGGAAGTGCTGCAAAAACTCAACAGGTCAGGCAGCATCTGTGGAGAGAGAAACAGAGTTAGTGTTTTCGAGTCCAGTGTAACTCTTCGGCACTGGGGAGAAGTAAGAGTGTGATGGATTTTATAGACGGAGCAAAAGAGGTCAGGAGTGGTAATGATGGGTACAAAAGGTACATAGCATTGGTCCAGAGTAGGCAGAATAGAAGGTCAGCACTGCCCGAAAGCAAAAACATGAGAATAAGATGCAGACTGGCATTTGACTGAAAAAAAATGGAGGACAGAGTTCATGGTCTGAAGGTATTGAACCCAACATTGAGTCCAGAAGGCTGAAGTGCCTAATTGGTAGATGGGATGCTGCTCCTCCAGCTTGCGTTGGGCTTCACTGAAACATTGTAGCAGACAGAGGACAGAAATGTGAGCATGAGGGCAAGATGGTAAATTGAAATGGAAAACGACTGCAAGGTCGGGGTCATGCTTCCGGATGGAGCAAAGATTTTCCATAATGGTCCCCAATGGCCTCCCCAATGTAGAGGAGGCCGCCTTGTGAGCAGTGAACGCAGTAGACCAAATTAGACGAGTCCAAGTAAATTACTGCTTCATTTGGAAGGAATGTTTTAGGTATAGGGCAGTGAGAAGGAAGGAGGTTAAGGGGCAGGTGTTACACCTCCTGCATTGTCATGGGAAGGTGCCATGTGAAGGGAATAAGGTGTAGGGGGTGATAAAGGAGTGGACTAGGGTGTCACAGAAGGAATGGCCCCTATAGAATGCTGACACGAGAAAGGAGGAAAAGATGCATTTGGTGGTGGCATCATGCTGGAGTGGGTGGAGATGGCAGAGGATGATTCTTTGAATGTGGAGGCTGGTGGGGTGGGAAATGAGGACAAGGAGGACCCTTTCATGGTTCTGGGAGGGGGGGGGGGGGGGAAGGCAAAAGGGCAGAAGTGTGGGAAATAGGTCAGACACGGTGTGGACCAAAGTGTTGGAATCATATTGTTCCAAACTATATTTTTCTTTCAAAATATGAAAGGAGACTATTATTTGAGCACTTGGATTTTGTTTAAGGAAGGTTACAAGTGCCTCTTGGACTGTGATCAAACATGCCTTTTCTGAGAAATCACCTCACAGCATGATACTTGAGGGGAAAGATCTGTTTGTTTTGAACTGCAAATACTTTAATTTTATTTTTATTCATTTACGGGGTGTGGGCGTCGCTGGTTAGGCCAGCATTTAGTGTCAATCCTTGGTTGCCCTTCAGAAGGTGGTGGTGAGTTAACTTCTTGAACCGTAGTCCTTGAGGTGTAGGTACATCCACTGTGCAGTTAGGAAGGGAATTGAAGGATGTTGCCCCAGCGACAGTGAAGGAACGGCGATATATTTCCAAGTCAGGGAGGTGAGTGACTTGGAGGGGAACGTCCAGGTGGTGGGGTTCCCAGATATCTGCTGCTCTTGTCCTAGATGGTAGCGGTCATGGGTTTGGAATGTGCTGTCTAACGAACCTAGCTGAGTTACTGCAGTACATCTTGTAGATGGACCACATGGCTGCCACTGTTCGTCGGCGGTAGAGGGTTTGAATGTTTCTGGAAGGGAGAGCAATCAAGCGGGTTGCTTTGTCCTGGATGGTGTCAAACCTTTTGAGTGTTGTTGGAGCTGCGCTCATCCAGTATTCTATTACACTCCTGACTTGTGCCTTGTAGATGGTGGACAGGCTTTGGAGGATCCGGAGTTGAGTTACTCACCATAGGATTCCTAGCCTCTGACCTGCCCTGGTAGCCACAGTATTAATATGGCCGGTCCAGTTCAGTTTCTGATCAATGGTAATCCCCAGGATGTCGGTTATGGTGCATTCAGTGATGATAATGCCATTGAATGTTAAGGGGCGGTGGTTAGATCCTCTCTTGTAGGAGATGCTCATTGCCTGGCACTTGTGTGGCGCGAATGTAACTTGCCACTTACCAGCCCAAGCCTGGATTTAATTGATGGGGAAAGATGGTAAAGGCAAAGGCTAATGATTTACTGGAAAGCACATGGCATATACAAGCTTTAAGTGTTGAACCTGGTGTTTTTGAAATAAGAGTGTATTTAAGAATAATCTGGGGAGGAAGGCTGCTGTAACTGGCTCTCACCCTGCCTTGCTTGAAGTGGGTATCAAACGGCAGCAGGAAATTCCTCACCTGAATATAACTTGTCTGCTTTTGGCAACCGGAATAGCTGAGACAAGAAGAAATGACCCAGTTCTATATTTTCCTCCATGCCAAAGCTCTGTTGGTGAGAACCTTCATCCATTGTTATGGGCCAGGGTTTAGAGAATCCCAAAGTGTATCATGGAGTTCACCTGACCCACAACTTTTAATAGATTGTGGTATGGGGAGCACACAGCTTACTTTACAGGTACGGTACAGCAGAAAATGGACCAGTGGTTTTTAAAACAAAACAATGTTTATTCTATGAACTCAAGTTAACCTTTTTAAAAGAAACAGTGAATATCTTAGCAACCAGTAAATCAAATACACCCCCCCCCCCACAAAGAATACAACACTAAGTAAGCTGTATGCCGTCCTTTTAACTTCCAAAAGGCTTAACAAACCTTCAAACAGGAGCACATTACGGTTTACTTTCAAGACTGAAAACATTTATAATTCTTCTGAATTCACCAAATGATTAAGAGATAGTCCGTCATGGCAGAGATCAACAGCACAGTAGCACAGTGGTTAACAGCACCAGTGTCCCAGGTTCGATTCCCCGCTGGGTCACTGACTGTGCGGAGTCTGCACGTTCTCCCCGTGTCTGCGTGGGTTTCCTCCGGGTGCTCCGGTTTCCTCCCACAGTCCAAAGATGTGCCGATTAGATGGATTGGATATGCTAAATTGCCCTTAGTGTCCAAAAAAGCTTAGATGGGGTTATTGGGTTACGAGGATAGGGTGCAAGTGAGGGCTTAAGTGGGCCGGTGCAGACTTGATGGGCCAAATGGCCCCCTTCTGCACTGTATATTCTATGTAATCTATGTAAGCAGTGCAGCTCACAGACACACCCAAGCTTTCTCAAACTGAAACTAAAAAAAAGCAAAGTAGAGCTCAGCTCCACCCACACTCTGACATCACTCCAGTAACATGAGCAGCTCTATTTCTTAAAGGTACACTTCTTAAACACCCATTTTTTAAAGGGTACTCTCATGTGACACCATCTACTGGGTTAAAAGTCCATCTTCACACAAGAAGCTCTAGATCGACAGCATTAAAGCCCTGTGGACTTTATCCTTTATTTTATAAATCCACCAAAGGCCATCTCTGCAAAGATCCTTGGCACGATTTTCCCAACGCGCTGTGCTCAGAGCCAATCCCATTATGCTGGGTGCATCATAGAAGAGGCCTAAAACGGGCTTCGCCCCGTGCACCGAGCTGATCGCAAGCTATCAGACTCACAATGCCTGGCGCCATCTGGATCACGCCCAAAATGACAATCCAGATAATCAGGTTTAAATGAGCCATTAGGTTCATTTAAATATGTGCCGCCTGTTTGAGGCTGCATTCTCCCGACCAAACTGGCAAGGCCTCAATGACACTTATTGCACCCCCTATCCCTTTGTCCTTTGTTTATTTTTCGTGCTGGGTTATTTTATAAAAAAATGATAGATAGTTGTATTTCCAGAGTACAATTGTGTGTATACCATTTCTGCAACTTGTTTTGAAAAAAGGAACATCTTTTATAATAAATCAATCGTTCTGAGTTTATTAAGCCTGGTTAAAGCCTATTTTTTTCTGGGTCAAATAGCAGTCAAGGTAAATAATTGGCCAGCTTGGTGAGTGAATTAAACTTTTAAACTAATGGTGTGACCTGTGCCTCAAGAAACTGCACACTGTTCCCAACTCGGTCGTAACACTGTCAACCACAGTGTATGTGGGGGGGAGGGGGGGGTCTTTGACTGAGCGAAAAGCAAGCTATATCTCCTCCCATCTCACTGTCCAAGACCGCAAAAATCCCTTCCTGATTAAACAGTGATTTATATGGACTTTCAATTTAATCTACTGTATTCGCTGTCTCCCCTACATTGGAGAGACCAAGCGCAGACTGGACGACCACCTTGCGGAACACCTTCACTTAAACCGCAAGCATGATCCTGACCTTCTGGTCATTAGCCATTTCAATTCACCATTTTGCTTTCATGCTCACATTTCTGTCCTTGGCCTACTACAATGTTCAAGTGAAGCCCAACAGAAGCTGGAGAAACAGCACCTCATCTTCTGGTTAGGCACTTTATATTATAATGAAAAAGGAATCATTCGCAATCTAATTGTGAGGGACCCCTTGGGGAAGAGCAATCATGCCATGGTACAATTTTTCATCATGATGGTGAATACTGAGACTAGGCTTCTGAATCTTAGGATTCTACAATGGTATGAGGCGCGAGTTGGCTATGACAGATTGGGAAACGTTACTCAAAGGGAGGACGATGGATAGGCAATGGTAAACATTCAAGGAGCGCATGGATGAACTGCAACAATTCTTTATTCCTGTCTGGCGCTAAAAGAAAACAAGAAAGGTGGCCAAACTATGATTTACAAGGGAAATTAGAGATGGTATTAGATTCAAGGAAGAAGCATATAAATTGGCCAAGAAAATCAATGGGCACGATCTTCTGGCCACGTTACACTCGCGCTCAAAACGTAACGAGGCCAGTGAATAGCGGGAGAGGAGAAAAACGGGAATCGTGCTGGGCACCAAACAATTTGTAATGCAACTGGCCCGCTCCCGTAGGCGAAATCAGGACCTTGCATTAGCGAGAAACCAATTATCACCACTTAAGCCCCATTTCCATGCAATCAACGAGAGAGACCCCATATCCAACGGCCTCCTGTCATTCATTGGCTTCTTCACCAAGTGCTCACGTTGGCGCCCATTAGTACTCCTTTTCAAAAACGTGAATGGCTTCCATGGGGAGTTGAGGAGGTGAGCAGGTGAGCAGCCATCTTTGCTCACAGGCAAAGAGCCCAGGTATGCTGGGCTTGCCACCCCAGTGTGGGTGTGGGACCCTCCGCAGGGGTGGGCCACCAGGGGAGGAGAGTCTGGGGGGGGGGGGGGGAGAACTAGGGAACAATCACTCATGGAAACATCGTGCCAACCCTTGCATCCCAACCCCATTCTGGGGCAACCCTGCCCCACCCATAACCCCTAGCGACTGCTGAGGACTCTGGTTGCGCGGCTGATGGTATCGTTAATAGGGAATTGGCAATCGTTGGTAAGTGAGCACTTGACACATTCCAAGTGGATACCTGTGCGTAGGTGGGACATGTAGCAAGTGAGTGTCATTGCCTAGCACTCCAATCAAACCTTGAGGCCTGGACACTGTACCTGAACACTGCAGGAAGCAACACCACACACGCAGCAGGTAACATCCAAAGACCCAGGGGTTGGCACACAGCTCCGGGAGCATGTCCACAGTCGGAGGCTGGGTGAGCATCATGGGGTGGTGGTGGGGTGGGGGGGAGGGGGGTTGCCTGGATAAATGGGCAAAGGGTCCGGGAGACAGCCCGCATTGCGGAAGAAAGTGACTGAGGCATCATAATGGTTGTGCAAAAAGTTGTTTAATGTGCTGTACAGTACCCCATTTCCAATCGTGCTACCCCCACCACCTAACCCCTCTCCCCTCACCCCCACCCCCTACCCCAGTGCTCTCAGTAATCCTCAACGTGCCTGGCCCTCCTAGCTCTACCACTACACTTGGTGTTTCCCAGGTCCATATCTGAGGTGAAGCAGCTAGCTGCCTATCTCGTCTCGTGGCACTCGATGCCCCTGGCGGACGTCCTCTGGTGCTGGAGGGTACTCGTCGAATCATAGAATTTACAGTGCAGAAGAAAGCCATTTGGCCCATCGAGTCTACACCGGCCCCCGGTAAAAGCACCCCACCCAAACCCATGCCTCCACCCCATCCCCACAACCCAGCAACACCACCTAACCTTTTGGACACTAAGGGGCAATTTAGCATGACCAATCCACCTAACCTGCACATCTTTGGACAGTGGGAGGACACCAGAGCACCTGGAGGAAACCCACGCAGACACGGGGAGAAAGTGCAAATTCCACACAGACAGTCAACCGAGGCCAGAATTGAACCTGGGACCCTGGAGCTGTGAGGCAGCAGCGCTAACCACTGTGCCACCGTGCCGGTCCTGGCTCACTTGTTGGCGGCACATACACAACTGTGCCACCCTGTCCTGTGTGCTTCCTGCGAGACGTGGCCTCATCAGAGAGGTGGAACCCGGGGGAGCTGGTGGCCACCGTCTCCACTCCATGGGATGGGTTCATGTTGTCACCCAACGCCACCTCCTCCCGATCGGTGCCCATAGGGCCCTGCGGTTCACCTTGGAATGGAGGGGCAGCTGCTTCGAGCCCCGAATGATCCGACATCTCTGCCAGCCCTAGTGGTTCTCCATGGTCCGCACCATCGTGTCGACGCCCTCGGCGCTGCTCCTCAGTGACTGGGACATGCTCTGCAGCACCTCGGCAATGCCCACCTGTCACTGAGACAAGCTCCGCAGTGCCTCAGCCATGCCCATCTGAGTGCGGGACATGTCCCACAGAACCTAACTGTACTGCACTGTCATTCATTGGCTTCCCCCAGCGAGTCAGACATTCTGCCGAGACCCTCAGGATTTTATGTCTGGCACCCCTCCGCCAGTCTGGGCCCTCTCCCGCTGAATGTGGGAGCTTTTCCTGAGGAGATAAAGAGAGAGTATCGTTAGCCATATGTGTGGTTCAATGGTGGGAAAGGGGGTGTGGAGGCGGGGATGGGGGGGAAGGGGAAGGAGGGATAGTAATCACTTGGAGAGTTGAGGGATGGGTGCTCCCTTGGGGGGCGTTGGTGTCTACTCGCTCGTGCTGCCCGGTGTAAGTTGTTGACCTCCTTCCTGCGCTGCTGACCAGTCCCCTTGGTCATACTGTTGAAACTAATGGCTGCCGCCACCTCATCCCAGGCAGCACTGGCTGTCTTCTGGCTCACCCTCCAAGACCCCCGGGGGAAGAGGACCTCCCTCCTGGTCTCCACCCCATCCAGGAGCCTACCCAGGTCAGCGTCCCCAAATCTTTGGGCCCGTCTCCTAGGCGCCATTATTATGAGCTGGCTGGGTTTGGCCGAGCAAGTGCTGCTTAAGTGATGCTCGACCTTGTTCGCAGTGGGGGCTGGCAAGCGCAGTCCCGGAGAACTGGCTGGCGGGGCATTATTTGTGGCAAGGACCCCTTGAGGTCTCCTTAAGTGGACCAATTAACGTTGAATTGCGTTGACAGTTTCGCTGGGCCGAGCGCCGGAAAACACGCGGAATTCCCATTCGCTACAACACTTGGAAATTTTTCCGGCGATGATTGCAAACGCCATTTACTATACATGCAGAGTGGAATGCATTGACGCCGCTGGCGAGGTACCGAAGGATTGCGATTTGGCGTGAACCCAGCGTCCGCCATGATTCCGGCGTCAAAACCGATTTTACGCCCAATCGCCTTTCCCGATTTTGGCGTCAGCTGAAGGAGAGTCCTGCCCTATATGTTTTCAAGAAGCAGTTATATATACCTCTTGGGGAGAAGGGGATCAAAGGATATGGAGGAAGGCGGGATCAGGCTATTGAGTTGGATGATCAGCCATGATCATAATGAATGGTGGAGCAGGCTCGGTGGTCCGAAAGGCCTAATCCTGCTCCTATTTTCTACGTTTGTATTTTTCTGGGCTCAACATTGAGTTCAACAACTTCAGACCATGAAATCCATTCTTTTCACCCAAGTGCCAATCTGTGTCTTGTTCCTATGTTTTAGTTTTAAGACAGCATTGACCATTATTCTGTTATTGATACCTACTCTGCGCCAAAGTTTTTTGTCTTTTATGTTATCATTATCACTCGTTTTGCCTTGTGTTCTATGACATATTTATCATTTAATCTCCTTGACTCTCTAACCTGTACCTAAACTTCTCTTTTGCTCCACCTGCCCCTTACTCCCTTCTCAACAGTATAAAACCTATCACATTCCGTCTCTCTTCAGTTCCAAAGAAGTCCTTTTGGACTCAAAACATTAACTCTGTTTCCCCTTCCACAGATGCTGCCAGACCTGTTGGGTTCTTCCTGCACTTTCCGTTTACATTTTAGTAGCTATGTCACATATCTGTTGGCTCTGTATGTTGCCAGTGGTCATTAACACTTCCTGATGGAAGTGAGCAACTGCTTCTGATATAAGGGGCACAATTCTCCGCACTCACGACGGTGCGGAGAATAGCGTGGCTCGTAAAATTTTACGGCCACGCTGGCCCGACGCCCTCCCGCTATTCTCCCCCCCCCCCCCCCACGCCCGACTCCCGATACGAATCGCTGCCGCCGTTTTTTTATGGCCAGCAGCGATTCTCAGCTGTTCGATGGCCCGAGTTCCCAGCCCTTTATGGCTGTTTTTACGAACGGCAAACACACCTGGTCTGGCCGTTCGTAAAAACGGCCGTAAACTCCCGATTTTTAAAACCATGGCACCGATTGGCACGGCAGTACCACGGCCGTGCCAAGGGTGCCATGGGCCCGCGATTGGTGGGCACCGATCGCGGGCAGCGGGTCCGATGCCCGCGCACTCTTTGTCCCTCCGCCGCCCCGCTGCATCACTTCGCGGGGCGGCTGAGGGGCATCCCGGCCCGCGCATGCGCGGGTTTCGCGCAAATGCACGATGACGTCATCCGCGCATGCGCGGGTTGGAGTCTTCCAATCCGCGCATGCGCGGCTGACGTCATATGATGCGTCAGCCGGCGCTAACTCTGGCAAGCGGGCTTAACAAAATTCGTTAAGCCCGCAATGCCGGAGTTTACGGCGACGGCATGCTAGCCCCGACCGGGGACCAGACCCGCCCGGATTTGACGCCAGCCTTACGATTTCTCCCCCTATGGGAGAATCGCGCCCAAGGTTTCCAAGCATTAGGAGGACACATAGCATCAACAAGATGAGTGTGATGCCAATGTTCCTCCACTATGTTTTGGCATGCAGCACGGTGACACAGTGGTTAGCACTGCTGGCTCACAGCACCAGAGACCCAGGTTCAATTCCGACCTTGGGTGACTGTGAGAAACTTTTTTTTTCAAATAATTTTTATTGAAATTTTTACAAAATATAAACAGCTCAACTCTATTTTTTTTTTTATATAATTTTTATTGGAATTTTTTACAGAAAATATAAAACATAACGACAAACAATGAAATGCAACAAAATAACCCATAATAACTGTGACACCCCCAGACCGTATCGGCGCATGTATCACATCCCCCCACCCCCCCCCCCCAACCCTAATGAACAACAAAAGAACTTTAAAAATATTAAAATTAAATAAACAAACATAGTCATTGTCGGCCCCCCCCCCTTTTCCCTCCCCTTTTCCCTCCCCTTTTCCCTCCCCGGGTTGCTGCTGCTGCTGTCCCCGTACCCTATCGTTGAGCCAGAAAGTCGAGAAAAGGCTGCCACCGCCTAAAGAACCTTTGTACCGACCCTCTCAGGGCGAATTTGACCTTCTCTAGCTTAATGAAACCCGCCATGTCATTGATCCAGGTCTCCACGCTTGGGGGCCTCGCATCCTTCCATTGTAGAAAGATCCTTCGCTGGGCTACTAGGGACGCAAAGGCCAGCACACCGGCCTCTTTCGCCTCCTGCACTCCCGGCTCCACCCCAACCCCAAAAATCGCGAGTCCCCATCCTGGCTTGACCCTGGATCCCACCACCCTCGACACCGTCCTCGCCACCCCCTTCCAGAACTCCTCCAGTGCCGGGCATGCCCAGAACATATGGGCATGGTTCGCTGGACTCCCCGAGCACCTGACACACCTGTCCTCACCCCCAAAGAACCTACTCATCCTCGTCCCAGTCATGTGGGCCCGGTGCAGCACCTTGAATTGGATGAGGCTAAGCCGCGCACACGAGGAGGAAGAATTAACCCTCTCCAGGGCATCAGCCCATGTCCCGTCTTCGATCTGTTCCCCCAGTTCCCCCTCCCACTTCGTTTTCAGCTCCTCTACTGACGCCTCCTCCGCCTCCTGCATAACCTTGTAGATATCAGATATCTTCCCCTCTCCGACCCAGACCCCCGAAAGCACCCTGTCGCTCACCCCCCTCGCGGGAAGCGAAGGGAATCCCTCCACCTGCCGCCTAGCAAATGCCTTTACCTGCAGATACCTGAACATGTTCCCCGGGGGGAGCCCAAATTTCTCCTCCAACTCCCCCAGGCTCGCAAACCTCCCATCAATAAACAGGTCCCTCAGCTGTCTGATGCCCGCTCTGTGCCAACCCTGAAATCCCCCATCAATGTTCCCCGGGACGAACCTATGGTTCCCCCTTAACGGAGCCTCCATCGAGCCCCCCACTTCTCCCCTATGTCGCCTCCACTGCCCCCAAATCTTGAGGGTAGCCGCCACCACCGGACTCGTGGTATACCTCGTAGGAGGGAACGGCCACGGCGCCGTTACCAGGGCCCCCAGGCTTGTATCGCCACAGGACGCCCTCTCCATCCGTTTCCATGCTGCCCCCTCCCCCTCCATTACCCACTTGCGCACCATCGACACATTGGCCGCCCAATAATACCCCGAGAGATTGGGTAACGCCAGCCCCCCACCATCTCTACCCCGCTCCAAGAAGACCCTCTTCACCCTCGGGGTCCCATGCGCCCAAACAAAGCTCATGATGTTGCTAGTCACCCTTCTAAAAAAGGCCCTAGGGATAAAGATGGGCAAACACTGAAAAAGGAACAAGAACCTCGGGAGAACCGTCATTTTGACGGACTGCACTCTACCCGCCAACGATAGCGGCACCATGTCCCACCTTTTAATTTCCTCTTCCATCTGCTCCACCAGCCTGGTAAAATTAAGTTTATGGAGAGTCCCCCAACTCCTGGCCACCTGCACCCCCAGGTATCTGAAACTCTTCACTGCCCTCTTAAATGGGAGTCTCCCGATTCCCTCCTCCTGATCACCCGGGTGTACTACAAATACCTCACTCTTGCCTAAATTTAACTTATAGCCCGAGAAGCCCCCAAATTCCGCTAACAGCTCCATCACCCCCGGCATTCCCCCTTCTGGATCCACCACATACACCCGCAGGTCGTCCGCATACAGCGATACACGATGTTCCTCCCCACCCCGCACCAGGCCCCTCCATCTCCCTGACTCCCTCAACGCCATAGCCAAAGGTTCAATCGCCAGTGCAAAGAGCAAGGGGGACAGGGGGCACCCCTGCCTGGTCCCACGGTAGAGCCTAAAGTACTCCGATCTCCTTCCATTGGTAACTACACTCGCCATCGGAGCCGCGTAGAGCAGCCTCACCCATTTGATGAATCCCTCCCCGAATCCGAACCGCTCCAGCACCTCCCACAGGTACCCCCACTCAACTCTATCAAATGCTTTCTCCGCAACCAGCGCCACCACTATCTCAGCCTCCCCCTCCACTGCCGGCATCATAATAACATTTAGTAGTCTCCGCACATTCGTATTGAGCTGCCGTCCCTTGACAAATCCTGTCTGATCCTCATGTATCACCCCTGGCACACAGTCCTCTATCCTGGTGGCCAGGATCTTCGCCAGCAACTTAGCGTACAGCTCAACTCTATTAACAAAACAACCGCGGTAACACCCCAAGAACAATTCCCACCCAACTTCAAAAGCAACTACAAACAACAGAAAAAAACAAAAATAAAAGAGCACCCAACGACAAAAGGGAAAGAGATAACACCCGCCACATCCCACAGACCCATGTACACAGTTCTCCCTCCCCCTGATCCAAACCCCCCCTCCCCCCTCCCCCCTCTCCCCCCCCCCCGGGTTGCTGCTGCTGCCAGCCTATTTCCCTACCGTTCCGCCAGGAAGTCCAGGAAAGGCTGCCACCGCCTAAAGAACCCTTGTACTGATCCCCTCAGGGCAAATTTCAACTTCTCCAATTTAATGAACCCCGCCATATCATTGATCCAGGCCTCCACGCTTGGGGGCCTCGCATCCTTCCACTGAAGAAGAATCATCCGCCGGGCTACTAGGGACACAAAGGCCAGAACACCGGCCTCTTTCGCCTCCTGCACTCCCGGCTCCACTGCAACCCCAAAAATTGCGAGTCACCAGCCTGGCTTGACCCTGGATCCCACCACCCTCGACAACGTCCTTGCTACCCCCTTCCAAAACTCCCCCAGCGCTGGGCATGCCCAAAACATATGGTCGTGGTTCGCTGGGTTCCCCGAGCACCTAGCACACCTGTCCTCACCCCCGAAAAACCTACTCATCCTCGTCCCAGTCATGTGGGCCCTATGCAGCACCTTGAACTGTATGAGGCTAAGCCTCGCACAGGAAGAGGAGGAATTCACTCTCTCCAGGGCATCCGCCCACGTCCCTCCTCAATCTCCTCACCCAGCTCCTCTTCCCATTTACGGTGACTGTGAGAAACTTGCACTTTCTCCCTGTGTCTGCGTGGGTTTCCTCCGGGTGCTCCGGTTTCCTCCCACAGTCCAAAGACATGCAAGTTAGATGGATTAGCCATGCTAAAATTGCCCCCTAGTGTCCAAAGATGTGCAGGTTAAGTGGGGTCACAGGGATAGGGTGGGGGAGTGGGCCTAGGTAAGGTGCTCTTTTCACAGGGCTGGTGCAGACCCGATGGACCGAATGGCTTCCTTCTGCACTGTAGAGTTTCTGTGGTATATGCAGTATTTAAAATAATTACTTCAGAAATATTTCTGTTGAAAGAAGACCAACAGATCTCAAAATGTGACATCTTGCCAGCTCATTAGCATCCAGGCATACTATAGCAGCCTAGTTTAGATCTGCTCACAACACAGACCAGGAATGTTACCTGGGACCTTCTTGAACTGTTCAAAAATTTTAGCAATCAGAGATTTTGACCTAATTTTTTTTAATAACCCATTTCTGCCTCTTTTTTTTTTAATAACTAATTTCTTCCCTCGCTTATTTAAAATGTGCCTTAAGAATCTTTTCATTGTCCCTGCCCCCTTTGCAATTTATTAACCTTGCTTTTCATTGAAATGGTCTGTGAGTGATTGAAGATGATTAAAATCCTCCCTCTCTCATCATTGGTTGATGACAATGAATTAATTCATTTTCTATTGTCTCTGAGTGTCTATTGGTTAGATTTACTGCCAGTATTAAAATAAGCCCCTGATTGGTATATAAATATATTGCCGAAGCCACAGATAGAAAAGGAGGTTTGTGAAGGGTAGGTGGTCTGAAGTATTTGCCAGTCAAACAGGATTTGTGTGCCTCAATTAAATATTTTCATTTTGCTAGAAAAAAATGGGGAGTTTGTGGATTTGTTTAAATAGCTGTACATTTAGGTTGTCTGTGATGTGTAGGTTTTTGAAACTACAAATTAGTGTTAAAGGCAGACAATTTTCTCTATATTTTTGGTTATATGGCTGTTCCTACTAGATACTGTATGCTTTCTTTAAATGGTGAACAACTTTAAAATGAAGCTAACTTTATTTTGCTTCTTCTGCAGGACTTTTTCATGCAACATGGCATCAACAACAGAAGAACAAGTTCCCAACACTGCAGAAAGCCAAGAGAGTTGCAACCAACAGGTACTTAATTGCTGTTGGGAAATGCTGGCATGAAATGTCCACTTCTGTCTTGCTTAGCCATATCAGCTAAAGTACAATAATTTGGATAACAAACACTAGCAAGGTCCAACATTTAATTCTCTAATGAGATAGCCATGAAGAAAATTGCATTATCAACCAATTAATGATATGACTGTTAATTGTTTACAGTTACAATCTTTAAAAGGTACAATTAAATAGGTTTAGCTATTTGCTTTGCAAGACTACCTAAGGACATGGGAGTAGTGACTAAAAATTGTGGCAGTTTCCCTTATTTTGTGTCAGTTACAATGCAGAAGGAGACTATTTGGCCATTGAGTCTGCACTAGTCCTTGAAAAGAGCACCCCACTTGAGCCCATGCCTCCACCTTTATCCCTGGAACCCAACACTTTGGACAGGGCAATTTTAGCATAGACAATCCTCCTAACCTGCACATCTTTGGACTGTGGGAGAAAACTGGAGCATTTGGAGGAAAGCCATGCAGCCACTGGGAGAAATCACCTGGGGCTGAAATTGTGAAGCACTACTATGCTACCTGACTAATAGCTTCATCTAATTTTTTTGTGTGTGTGATCACAAATTCCCAGATGTAAAGCCATGCAGCAGTATTGACTCTTATTGATCCAATGCAATACTACCATACCCTTTTGTTAATTTCAAATTGAACCCTAGAGTGAAGACCAGTGTATATGTTGGGTTCAGAGATGCTCTACTAATGCAGGGCTTCCTGTTGTATCTCAAACCAAACCTCAAGTTAGTGACTAGCTAGAATTTTTAATGGTGTGATGTTTTCATGGATTTGCATATTACCTAGTCACCCATGTTAATCTTGGCACTGCACATCCATTGTATTACAGGCCCTTGTTGAAACAGGGAATCTAGTGACCCTGACTGATGTAAAAGATACGGCAATTGAGATTGTTAAAAGTGCAGCACAAGGCAACCTGGAAAAAACTAAAGCTGCTGTGGGTCAGCTTGTGGCTACTGGTGTGGATATTTCTCTCCTCAAATCTGAGGAACTTGTTGATCATTACCTTCCTATGACTAAGGAAGAACTAGGTAACCAGCTTTTTTTCTTTAATTGTCCTTGACTATGATCTTTAGACTTATTACGTGCCAGCTATTTTCAGTATCATGCATTTTCTGTTTTATATGCATTGAGTTTATTTTATGATGTGGATAATGGGTGTTCTGTATCTGGAAGGTGCTGTACAGAAGATTTAGACCACATGGGGTTGGAGGTAATTTGTTAGCTTGGATAGAAGACTGGCTGATAGACAGAAGACATCAGGATAAATGGGTTATTTTCTGGATGGCAAGATGTAACTAGTGGGGTGCCACAGAATTCCTTGTGTCCAACTATTTACAATCTATATTAATGACTTGGATACAGTATTTAGAAGGGTTCTACAGCCAAATGCAGATGACACTAAGGTGTGACAGTTTGCAATGGGGAAAGAAGCTTGCAAATGCGTATAGGTAGTTGGATCAGTAGGCCAAAATGTGGCAGATGTTGTTTTTTTGTTATTGCCCATCCAAGAGCATGAGTTAACCACATTGCTGTGGGTCTGGAGTAGCATGTAATCCAGATTAGGTAAGGGTGACTGATTCCTTCCCTAAAGAACATTGTTAACCAGATGATGGGTTTTTATGACAATGGTTTCATGTCCATTGAAACTGACATCTGGATTTGCCACTGCCTCCCCATAATATGGATAAATGACCTCCTCCATTTTGTTGTAAAAATGGAAAGATAACTTGTGCAAACTTTAGGGTGCTCCAGTACAGAGGATCTGGGTGTCCTCCTGCACGGAGGTAATAAAGAAAGCAAATGGAATGTTGGCTTTTGTACCTAAAGGAATGTTGTAACTGGTGTGACTGCACCTGAAATTGTGCACAGTTTGATACCCTTACTTGAGGCTACCAAAGTTGGAGGCAGTTCAGAGGAGGCTGACTAAGTTGATTTCCAAGATGAGGCATTTGCCTTGTGAAGAAATGGAGCAGTTTAGGCCTATACTCTAGAATTTAGAATGAGAATTGATGAATGCAAGACAATAAAAGATTATGGATAAAATAGAGTGGATACATTCTTGAATGAGCGGTCATAGACTCTGGATAAGGCATAGCAAATTTAAAACCCGTGATGAGGAGAAACTACTTCTCTCAAAACGTTGTGAATCTGTGGCATTCACTACACAAAGTATGGTGAATGCTGGGACATGAGTAAATTTTTTACGGAAGAGTTAGACAGATTTTTAATGGGTTGCAGGGTTATGGAGAACGGGTGAGGCCATAAGATCAGACATGATTGTATTGAGCAGGCTTCAAGCTAAATTTCCTGCTCTTGGTTCTTGCACAAGAAAGAACTATTGTCTTCAGCTCTTTCCCTGGTAGATAACAGCACCAGCACAATGAGAATCTCATTCTTGATTTCTCATTCTTGGTTTATGGATGAGGGACATCAGCTTTGATCAAACAGTGGACTCAATGGGCCTAATGCAAGGTCTAAAGTCATTCCATGAAATACAAACTATATAATTGCTGATATTCAACTGGACTTTCCTTTTTTCTGCTTCAGCTAAAGTGGCCACTCCAATTGAAGGTTCTGATACTGCAACAGGACAAGGACCAAGTTATTATGTACGCTTGGGATCTTTATCCTTGAAGGTTCGCAATCGTGCATATGAGTGTTCCATAGCCAGAATGCAAAAAGCCAAGGCGAATGGCCAGGAAACACTCTCTCATCTCCACAATCTTGTAGATCTGGTAAGAACAATTGGCTTGTTTGAAGATGCCCTTCAGGCACCCTAGTCTGAATGGCCTAGTCATTCATTAGGCATGCCTTTGCTCCATATGTACCACAGGTTAGTTTTCGGTGGTTCAAAAGCTTCCTATTGGAACAAACCAAGCTATTGCAACTGTCTTTCTCTTCAACAGGAAGGAAAGATAATTGATTTTCAAATCAGATGCTTGTTCTATGAAGCTGAATATTATCTTCCATAAATGTTTCCAGATTGAAATGGCCAAGCAAGGAGCTGAATCAACTATCAAACTTCAAAATATTCAAGCCAAACTAAGTCAGATCCTACTCCACTGGAAAAAGCACCAGCCAGGTGATCTCACTGAAGAGGAGCTGTCAGAAAAACCTGAAGTAAGAACTTTTTATCCTGACTTGTCATAGCCAAGAAACAGTTTGTGAAGCTATTCTTCCCAATGCTGTCACTGATGGTGCAGCAAAATCTTTAATCAATTGGAGCTCTTGTTAGTTGATTTGGCCCTATAATACATATCAGATTGGACTTTTCTCTGGAATCTAAGATGGCATGACCTCCCAAGGAGAGTTGGCGGTCAAGGCAACATTTTTCTATTTTAACCTGGCAATTATCCATAACTTGGCTTTTAACATTAGCATCCCAGTGCACTAGTTATTAAAACTGAATTTGAGCTTTGGGTTATATGGTCAAAAGGTTGATTGGATCTTTACAGGAGCTTGGGACATAGAGTGAAGGCATACCAAATGGGAGGAGTGAAGGTGGAGAATGAAAGATGGATGAGCCATTTGAAAACCCAAAGGACTGTTGCAAGTTTGGGTAACATAGTTTTGGAATGTAATGATCAAGCTCTTGATAGTAATGGCATTTTCAACAGCTCAGTTTGGTTAAAGATCAGGGTTGCAAAATTGTCTGGTTCAGCCTTTGGTTGAACAGGGAATAGTTTGCGGTCGGGATCAACAAACGAGCATAGAACATAGAATATACAGTGCAGAAGGAGGCCATTCAGCCCCAACCCACTTGAGCCCTCACTTCTACCCTATACCCAATAACCCCTCCTAACCTTCTTGGTCATTAAGGGCAATTTACAATGGCCAATCCACCTAACCTGCACATCTTTGGACTGAAGAAACCAGAGGAAACCTGTGCAGACTCTGCACAGACAGTGACCCAGTGGGAAATCGAACCTGGCGCTATGAAGCCACAGTGCTAATCACTTGTGCTACCATGCTGTTCTTCCAGCAGTGCTGGATGAGGTGCATTGGAAGAAATTTCTGCAGATTTTCTGGATAAATGAATGAAACCAGGCATTTCTATTGGGTGAGGAAAGATGTTTGAGAATGGTCTAGTGGTAAGGAAGATAATCTGGTGGTGAGGGAAAGAGAACCTCATTGGGGTGACAACATCCTCTGGGTTTAAGGCAAGGGAGTTGTATTACGGGGCTGTGGTATGAGGAATCCAAGATGGGCAGTTTGATGTGGGTTTTGGCAGGGGATTATAACTGGAGCAACTCTGAATTTAAGCTAACCAAACCCAACCCCCAAAACAATGTCCTGTTCTTGTCAAGCCCATTAACTAATTTATGTAAAGACCACTTGAATTCTCTAATTTGAAGGAATGCTTTTTTCCAATGGTTCCTAAATCTATTCCATAGACTGCTTGTTGCAAATTAAACTAGCTAACTCGTTGCAAGCACTTGTCTGTCTTTGCTGCTCCACCCTAATTTTCCACAAACGAAGGGTTGTAGGCTTAAACTATGTTTTTTAATATTGCAGCAACTTGAATCTAAATCGCTGGTCATGACTCAGAATTTCTCTGATCAACTCCAAACCATTTGCCAAACATTGGCTTCGAGTGTTCGTGGTCTGCCTCAGAATATTGAAGATCAAGTGCAGCAGGTCTGTAAATTAGCAGAAGAGATCTACACCTCTCTTTCTTCAGCCACGTCCTTCCAAGATCTGTCTGCACCATTCCTGACCCAGACTAAAGAGCAAATGCTGAAGATCCGTGAGGGAATGGATGGGGTGATGGACTATCTGCTTCACAACACCCCGCTTAACTGGCTGGTGGGACCCTTTATCCCACAGTTGGCTGAAGATCAGGAGTCTCTCCCTTCAACTGCAATGAAGCCATCTGATGCTGTGCCCCAATAGATGCTGCAGGAGGAGATTCTTTCATATCTTAAGATGGGTAGTTATTCAGATTATATTTATTGAATGCATGATGTAACTTTTCCAATGCAATAGTACAAATATACTTGGAGTAACTGATTTGTTAAGGAGTACAATTGTCACTTGCTGCTGCTTTTTGTCCAGTCAATAAACAAATGCATATTAAAATCATTTTGTCTGAGCATTCTAATTCTATGTCATCAGTCCACTTCTGCAGGAATCCACAAAGCTGGGGTATGACTGTAGGAGGGAACCAGAGCACCCTGTGCAGACACGAGTGCAAATACCACACACTCACTCCCAAAGCCAGAATGCCCTGGTACACAAGTCACCCAGGTCCCTAGCACAAAAGGTAGCAATGCTAAGAACTGCCCTACCACCCCAATTGCACACCTTTGAAATGTTGACCAACTGGCTCATCGATCTTTCTCTATAGTTTCCAATGATGTAACTGCTTCTTTCAAGCCTATTCAGTCCCAGAAACCAACAATTTAGTAAATCACTTCAATTTGTCAAATGGCTATCCTATTAGGACTTGCTGAGTTTCTTCAAATGCACTTGAGGATCAAAGCAGCAATTTTGGGTTTACAATCTCTATCTAGAACTTGTGAATGACTTGGTTATTAGGAGAGACTGGATAAATTGAGAGGAAATCATGAAGGGGCTGACAGGGTAAATGGGGATAAATTGTTTTCACTCACAGCAGAAGATGCCAATGTGAGAACATTTTCACGAGGTGGTTTCAGTCTGGAATGCGATCTGATGTGTTGGAGGCAGGTTCAATGGAGGTATGGGGAATGGCACTAAGCTGTGATGCTTGTTTGGCGAGCTGGTGCAAACAATGGGTCAAATGGCTGCCTTCTGCTGTTGTGCTAACTGCAAAGACTGTAATTTGTCACAATTACAAATGCTTTCCCGTGGCAGTTTGCATTCTGAAATCCAGACCAGGTTTTCTTCCCCAGGTTTTCTTCCCCTACACTTTTTTTTGGTCCAGGATTTTACACAGCCCCTCTTTGTCTAAACTGCTGACAATTGCTTTAACTCTATTTCCCTAGGCTCTTGTAAAATGGCATCAAACTTTTTATCTACTTCCTGATAAAATGGCATCAAACATTTTACCAATCTGGTTACTGCAATTGTCACAACACTTGGTCAGAGGTTTACAGCATGGAAATGGGCCCTTTGGCCCAATTTGTATCCTAAATTAGTCCCAATTGCCTGCATTTGGCCCCTCCCTTAGCAATGTTTCAATAATAGCTATAATATCCCAGTCCCATGTATCCATCCATGCCCTGAGCTCATCTGCCTTGCCTGTCAGGCCCCTTACATTGAAATAAATGCAGTTTAATCTAGACTTCCCTTGCTCTCTGCCCTACTTTCTCAGATTATCTGTCTGGTCATGTCTTGTACACTGTTTTATTTCTCAGCCTTACTGGGCCCTTTGAGTTCTCCACAGCCTCTGTACTGTGGCCCTTTTTTGACTTTGATTTCTCTGCCTTTCACTTTCCCCTCCCCTTCCCCCCCCCCTGACCTCCAGCATTTCTCTTCCCCCGGCCACAAAACACGCTACTATATTTTTCCCCACCCCTGAGGACATTGGTTGCAAGCTGCCTGGTTTGTACTGGTCCCACCTCTCTCCAAATCAGTTCCAGATGTCCCAGGAATTTGAATCCCTCCCTCTTGCACCATCTCTCAAGCCACATTCATCTTATCAATCCTCACTTACTGACTAGCATGTGGCACAGGTAGCAATCCTGAGATTAGTTTAACTCAGTTCAGCTTGTAGGACCTCATGTTTACCTATATTGTTTGTTCGTTACTGGATGTTCATCTCTTCCCCCCCCCCCCCCCCCCCCCCCCCCCATGTCCTGTAGCTGCTCGGGCATCCTTGACTCTTGCACCCAGGAGGCAACATGCCATCCTGAAGTCTCGTTTGCATCTGCAGAAACACCTGTCTATTCCTAGAGTCCACTATACTATAGCTCTGCCACCTTTGTTTCCTGCCCAACAGAGCCAGCCATGAACCTGGTTGTTCCCACCCTCTCCCAGTACAATCCAAAATGTTCTGTTTTGGAGAGCCGGGATACCCTGCACTCCCTCCTTACTCATCCTCTGTCCGGTGGTCACTCATTTCCTATCCCCTCAGTAATGCTTAACTGCTGTGACCAACTCGCTGAATGTGCTATCCATGACTTCCTCAGCACCATGGATGCTCCAAAGTGAATTCATCTGCAGCTCCAGAGCTGTCGAGCAGTGATCTAACAGGAGCTGCAGTTGGACACTTCTTGCACGTGAAGAACTAGACCCTGGAAAGGCCCCTGAATTCCCATATCGCAAGAGGAGCATGACACGGATCTCAGATCTACAAGGCTGAGAATAAAGAAAAACTACTTGCCAATCATTTACTTGCTGGCTGTGACATCACGGTTGGTTTGTTTATTTCTTGCCTCTCATTTGCCCTTGAGTCTCCTTTTAATAGGTCTGCCTCCCCACCTCCTGCCCCTCTGCACCAAATTCCCACTCGGTTCCAAATTCTCAATATCCTCATTCTAGCTGAAATCTCACTTGGGCTGACTGGTCATGCACAAGCTCTCTGATCGTGTGCTTGCTTAACCTACAGCCTTGCATACAGCTGGGATGACTCGCGCAGCAGTTTAAAATTCCTGTAATCACCCCTTTGTTTACTCTTTGAATTCTTCTGAACAATACCTTGATCTCTGTTCACTTAACTTCAGACATTCTTTCTGTCCCAATTTCCCCCTAGTTATCTGGATTGCATCTGTTCTTAGAAAGCGTGTACCTTTTGTCCCTTGTCCTGTTGACTTTCTCTGAGCAAACTTGAGAGCTGTTCACTCCTGTCTCCAATTGCAATCAAATTAGCTAAACTTAAAACTACTTCTGTACTTTAGGTTGCTGAGCAACCACTGCTAGTTTATTTACCCTTCATAACATAGCCCTCTCTAAGCACATTAGAATCACAGGAATTGAAACCAACCTTTACACATGAGACACCTTTGTCCAGTATGAATCTAACTAATATATTCTATCCTTCCAGCCACAGAAACATATAAATTAAAATGTTATTTCTAATGTTTATCAATAAAAGTCTAATTTTCTTAAAGCTACCTGTTTTCCTGTGCCCCAGAATTGAAATGCTGGTCCGAATCGGAGGTAAAATCGGGTGGCCATTCATGGGAATTCAGTTCTAGAATTTTGTTTCAATGATATTGAATCGTCCTTATCCCTTCTAAAGAGACTGATATTTAAACCATCAATTCAGCATTTCTCTGATTGGTGTAATCACAATTACGGGCTGTCATTGGGTTAGGGACGAGCTCATGCAATTGTGTGGCAGTTCTGTTTTGTGCATGAAGAATGCAGAGCAACTCATTACACCTATCTATCCTAAAGGATATCAGCTTAAATATTAAGGTGGCATCTCTGGGCTTAAATTTGCTGGACCCCATGAAGTTGTACTTTAACTCCATCCATTTCCTTCCACTTTCATCATATTTGTATCCATTCCAGGAGAAATTACATTTGACTTGGAAAAGGTAGCGTAATCCAAATTAAATCTTAAGTCACAATTTCATGAAGATGCCTGTAGCACTCAAATTTCAAATTCTAAATCTGTCAATACCACAAACGTACAGTTTCTCGGGTAGTTTATTTGTTCGTTTCTTCAATAAAATAATGGAAATCTTGGTATGTTGGAGTAATGGTATTTTGGGATATTGGCACATCAGTTTATTGGGATATTCCTTTATTTGGATATTAGAATACCTGCATGTAGAAGTCTGTGTCCCATTTCACTTTTAGTCGGTCTTCATGTTTCTACGAGTCATAAAGCTGTTTTTATCTGTTAGCTTTGTCACTTTTCTAGGTTGATGTGTTTAAACTGCTGAGTCTTGTTCTGCTTTATCAGTGTCATTCTTGCCTATTTGGAACATAGGAAAAAGATGGGAGCAAATCATACAGAGCCTCAAGCTTGCACCACCATTCAATAAATTATAACTGATCACCTACCTCCACTCCTCTCCCACTCTATCCCCATATCCTACCCAATATTTCCCCCATTCTTTTACTATGAATGTATATTAAACGGAAATGATTGGGAGGGGGACCTCAAAGTGCCCACACTTGGAGCAGCGGGCCTTCCCCCATATCAATGACTATCCGAGCATTCCGGCCTGCTGAAAGCTGGTGATCAATTGGGTCCTTGTACTATGCCCACCCATGGCCTCAGATCGCCAAGGGACATAGGCACACGTGAGTGATGGAAGAATGGGTTTTGCAGGATTGGGGGTCATAGGTGGTGTTTGTGGGTGGGGAGGAGGGTCAGCAGCCAGGGCAAGGGGTGGCTCTCAGCAGGCTAAGCTCCCTCTTCCACCCCTCCCACCATTCCAATGCCAGTTCCCCAACTCAGACACTGACTGCTTAGCAATGAGGGATATACCCCTCAGCACCCACTCCCCATCCCAGTGTCTACAAGCAAACAGACTTTTGCGACTGCCTGGGCAGAGCATTTCCTGCCCACTGCTGGGTGAATACCAGCTAAAGCAAGATAAGACCTTTAAGTGGGCATGGATTTTCTATTTAAACACCTCAATTGGCAATGGGGCAGGAAGGCTGTCCCTGGGGCATGCCATTATGGCCTTAATTGAGGCAGTGGCAGGAAGGTGTCCTAACACCTGATTAATTGCCCCCCATCTTCAAATTCACCATGGTGGCGGGGCTATTATCTGCCCATTGTCTCCTGTCTGTCTTTTATGTTTGACTTCCAGCCATCTCCTATTTTTTACTTGCATATTATTTCAATCATCCTATCATTTTTGAAATATTGGTGTATTCCCACCCTCCCAACCACCCCAGTATTATGATCCACAACCAGACCTCAATGTTTTCTGGCATACCGGACAGGAACCCCAATCACTTTTTTTTAATTTGTAAAACTGAGAGGAAAGGATATTTCGCTCCAGGAGTGATTCCAAGCACAAATAGGAATATAATAATAATCTTTGTTGTCACAAGTTTTTCTGGGGAAAACCAGAGAGGGAGAAAGAGCAGCTTCTTTCATTTGAGCATCCAGGACTCCAACTCTCCTTCCCCTAGCTCTCTGAAAATCATCCCACTCAGACAGGTTCTAATCACCGCCTGTTACCAGGCAGAAAACAGCCTTTTGACAGCCAACCAATCGAACGGAGTCCCACTGCTTTCTCAGGTGCTAAAAACTTTTGAGTTCTGCTGTTCTCTCTTGTAACTTTTGAATTCCTTACTTCCCCTGCTCGACTTAAAAATATATCTTGGATTGGGTGCTGTGCAATGAGAAAGGATCAGTTGGCAACCTAGTTGTGAAAGAACCCTTGGGGATGAGTGACCATAATATTATAGAATTCTTTATCATGGTGGATAGTGAGGTAGTTGATTCTAAGACTAAGGTTCCTGAATCTCTATAAAGGTAACTATGGTGGTATGAGGCATGAGCTCGCTATGATGGACAGGAAAACATTACTGAAAGGAAGGGCAGCAGATAGGCAATAGCAGGCATTCAAGGAATAAATGGGTGAACTCCAAAAGTTGTTTATTCCTATTTGGTGCAAGTGTAGAAAGGGAACCGTGGCCAAACCATAGCTTACAAGGGAAATTAGAAATAGTATTACATTCACAGAAGAGGCATACAAGTTAGCAAGAAAAAACAATAGACTAGGGGATTGGGAACAGTATAGAATTGAGCAAAGGCAGACCAAGGGATTGATTAAGAAGGGGAAAATACAATATGAAAGTAAGCTAGCGGGGAACATAAAAACTGACTGTAAAAGTGTCTATAGGTATGTGAAGAAAAAAAGATTAATAAAAATTAATATAGGCCCCTTACAGTCAGAAAAGGGGGAATTCATAACGGGGAGCAAAGAAATGGCTGAGGAACTAAATTTGTACTTTGCTTCTGTCTTCACAAAGGAAGACATGAATAATTCACCGGAAGTTCTGAGAAACACAACTTTTAGTGAATAGCTGAAGGAAATCAGTTTAGTACAGAAATAGTGTTAGGAAAATTAATCGGATTGCAGGCGAATACATTTCCAGGACCTGATCATTTTCATCCCAGAGTATTTGTCGAATTGGTTAGCACTGTTGCTTCACAGCGCCAGGGTCCCAGATTCAACTGCCGGCTCGGGTCACTGGCTGTGCAGAGTCTGCACGTTCTCCGTGTCCATGTGGGTTTCCTCCGGGTGCTCCAGTTTCCTTCCACAAGGGCTGAAAGATGTGCTGTTATGTGGATTAGACATTCTGAATTCTCCCTCCGTGTACCCAAACGGGTGCCGGAATATGGCAACTAGGGGCTTTTTACAGTAACTTCATGGCAGTGTTAATGTACTACTTGTGACAATAAAGATTCTTATTATTTAAGGAAGTGGTCCTGGAAATAGTTGATCCATTGGCGGTCATTTTCCAAAATCCTTTGGACTCTTGAATGGCTCCTACAGATTGGAGGGTAGCAAATGTAATCCCGCTATTCAAACAGGGAGGTAGAGAGAAAACAGGGAACTATAGACCAGTGAGCCTAACGTCGGTAGTAGGGAAGTTGATGGAGTCCATTATCAAGGATTTCATTTTACAGCATTTGGAAAGCAATGGTATATAGAACATAGAACAGTACAGCACAGAACAGGCCCTTCGGCCCTCGATGTTGTGCCGAGCCATGATCACCCTACTCACGGTAGGGGCCTCACGGTAGCATGGTGGTTAGCATCAATGCTTCACAGCTCCAGGGCCCCAGGTTCGATTCCCGGCTGGGTCACTGTCTGTGTGGAGTCTGCACGTCCTCCCCGTGTGTGCGTGGGTTTCCTCCGGGTGCTCCGGTTTCCTCCCACAGTCCAAAGATGTGCGGGTTAGGTGGATTGGCCATGCTAAATTGCCCGTAGTGTAAGGTTAATGGGGGGATTGTTGGGTTACGGGTATACAGGTTACGTGGGTTTAAGTAGGGTGATCATTGCTCGGCACAACATCGAGGGCCGAAGGGCCTGTTCTGTGCTGTACTGTTCTATCTGTTCTATCTATCTATCTAAACCCACGTATCCACCCTATACCCGTAACCCAACAACTCCCCCCTTTAACCTTACTATTAGGATACCACGTGCAATTTATCATGGCCAATCCACCTAACCCGCACATCTTTGGACTGTCTTATAGTCAGACAAAGTCCGCATGGATTTATGAAAGGAAAATCATGCTTCACAAATCTACTGGAATTCTTTGACAACGTAACTAGTGGAGTTTTTCAGGCAGACCCAGTGGATGTGGTTAATGTGCTTTCAACAAGGTCTCAGATAGCAGATTACCATGTAAAATAAAAGTGCATGGGATTACACAGAAACATACACAGAAAATAGAAGCCGGGGGGGGGGGGGGGGGGGGGGTGCATTTGGCCTTTCTTCACTAGAAATGTGAGGGGGGAATCTCATAGAAACTTATAAAATTCTAACCGGATTAGACCGGGTGGATTCAGAAAGAATGTTCCTGGTGGTGGTGGGGTAGTCCAGGACTAGGGGTCACCATTGGAATATAAGGGGATAAACCTTTTAGGACTGAGGTGAGGAGAAATTTCTTCATCCAGAGAGTGGTGAATCTGTGGAATTCAATACCACAGAAAGTAGTTGAGGTGTTAACTTTGTGTAAGGAATTAGACATAGCACGTTGGGCTAAGTGGATCAAGGGATATGGGTGGAAGGCAGGTTCAAGGTATTGAACTTGATGATCAGCCATCAGCAAGCTCAAAGCGCCAAATGGCCTCTTCCTGCTTCTATTTTCCATGTGTGTATATGTGTCCATTAAATATCCATGATCAAAATGATAACAGCAAAATAAAGGAAGGAGAAAAAAGGGAATCAACAGGAAAGGCCCTTATAAAATCAAAATCCACTTTTAAATATAATTAGCAAACACAGGATTACTTTCCTATCTTTGAATAGTTATTTTAAAAGGCTGTTGAACAGAGAGAGCAAGATCCTGTCAGATTAATGATAATCTCTGACCGCCTTTTACAGAAGCTGCTGTTCAGCACACAGCTAAACTCAGACTCTGCCTGTTACAGACTTGGCTCCTCCCATTAATTACATCATCCCCATTCCACTCAAACCCCATGACCTACTTGCTTATGTTTAAAAACAACGGGTGGGATTCTTCAGTCCGCCAGCTGTGTCTTCCAGCGTGGCACGCCCCCGCTGACCAATGGGGTTTCCATTGTGGCCACCCCATGTCATCAGGAAACCCTCAGGCGTGGGTATGCTGCTGGCAGACCGGAGGATCCTGCCAACTGAGAATTCCGCTGAATGTCTCTAATTGGCGTCTCCCCAGGGAATCCCCAGAAATCACTAAAGAAAAACATTAGGCGTCCCTTTGCAAACATATACAGGTTGGAAAGAAGGATTCATTCACTTTTACAACATCTTAATTGCACCCTTAATTGCACATTCTGCAGCCATAGTATCCACCTGTCTTTTATACCAGGATTTAAAAAAAATAATACTACAGCAGATATATACACACTGTTATGGGCCAGAGTTAGAAAACCCCAAAGTGCATCATGTAGTTCACCTGACCCACAACTTTTAATAGATTGTAGTTATAGGGGGGTCCACGGGCCCACTCTGCAGGTGAGATGCAACAGAAATCTTCAGTACTTTTGAATTAAACAATGTTTATTTATGAAACCAGTTAACACTTTATAAACCCACAGTAAACATCTTAACAACTATCAACACCAATAAATACCCCAAAGAATACAGTACTCTATACGTAACTCTTTCCTTGCAACATCCATAAGGCAAAAGGGACCCTCTTTTCAGAAAGACATCAGGTTTAACTTCACTACTGAGAATAGTTACCACTTTGAAATCACCAAATGAACATTCATAAGCTTGCAGAGATTCACACACATCTTGCTGTGATTGCAGCTTCTCCAAAACTAAAATGAAACCAAACCCACCCTGCAACAAAAAGCCTAAAGCGAAAGTAAAAAGCTGACAGACAACACAGCTCCACCCACACTCTGACATCACTGATAAACACCCATTTCTTAAAGGTACATCCACTACAGATATTTTTATAAACACCTATTTCTTAAAGGTACTCTCACATGACAACACCCTAAGCCAGACTTCTAAAACCATTAGTGCACCAGATACATATACTATATATACGAAATTCCTACATTCATCGCATTAGCCACTTGTCCTGTTATATAATACAACTCATTTGTAAAATCTTCCAGTCCTGACAAAGAGTTCACATGCTTAAAACAACTAGTTTGTTCTGCCAGTAGATGCTACTTGATGACCTGCTAAGAGTTTCCAGCATTTATGTTCTTGTTTCAGGTCTCCAGCAGCTGCAGTATTTAGCTTTAAGGTAGTTTAAAAAAAAAACAATTTGAGACTAATATCTGAACGATCTACACAGAGTGATCAGCACAACAACAATGACTTCCACTTCCGCCAAATGCCCAGGAATAATTTAAGAATCAACTGGACGGTGCAATGGCGACATGGGAGCGTGATTCTCTGGAAAGCTTTCTCAGTGTGGTAGCGAGTGGGACCTGCCACGTGTTTCCCAGTGCTCGGCACAGCAAGACCAGCAACGCAATGCAGCATTATTGGTCCACTTAACAAGGCCTCACAGGCTTCACATCGCAAATAAAGGTTCGGCAGCCCACCGCTAACAAGGTCGAGCAGCGCTGAGACCCAAGATGTGGAGATGCGGACCTGGGGAGGCTCCTAGATGCAGTCAAGGCCAGGACGGATGTCCTGTTCCGCCGAGAGTCCTGGAGAGTGAGCCACAGGGCAGCCAGTGCCGCCTGGGATGAAGTGGCATCGGCCGTCGGCTTGGGCAGCATGATCAAGAGAACAGGCCTCCAGTGCCGCAAGGAGGTCAACGACCTACACTGGGCTGCACACGTGAGTTGACACCGCCCCCACCCAAAACATTTCCACTCCATGCAACCAGCCCCCAAACTCTACATTAGCCTCCCCATCCCTCCCTTTACCCCTTCTTCACCTCCAAACCTTCCTTCACACCACCACCACGTCTGTGAACAACACATGTGACTAACAATGCCCTCTCTGTGTCTCCGCAGGAGAAGCTGTCCCACAATTGCTGGGAGAGGACCCAGACTGGCGGCGGGGTGACGGACAGAGTAATCCTCACCTCCTTCGAGGAACGGGCCCCGGAGGTGATGGGGGTGGCCGAGGAAACAGCGGTTACCGATGCAGAGGTCGGCACATGCCACAGAGATGAGGATCTACCGGACCCCACCCGGTCGACCTGTCAAACATGAGTTGTTAATGCATACAGATTGATCCATCCCTCCCACTGACCACGTGTCCATTCTCCCGCAAGACCTCCAGCCGATGGCGCCGGAACATCGGGCGTTGTCTCCCTCTCTCTCTCTCCCCCCCCCCCCCCCCCCCCCATGCCTTCCAGGAGAACACCTCAGAGGAGAGCTCTGAGGATGCCACCATCGATGCGTCACAGCTGTTCATCTCCAACCCCCACCAGCGCAGATGCACGCACCTTAGTGGGCAACACTAGTGGTCAGGCTTCTTACACATTATGGTAAGCCCCACACAGTTGCTGATGTACATCAGGTGGAGGCAGGAACCCCAAGGTGAGACAGCAGTCAGAGGTCTGCTGGGTCCCAGTCAGATTCCGAGCCTCTGGAACAGGTTTACCCAGAGCTGATGGAGACGTTAGGGTGCAGCCAAGACATTCAGAGGGAGATGTCAGCAACACTCCAGCAAGTCCACAGTCGTTTGGAGTAGACCCAGAAATTATGGGCGCAGGTGTTGCCATTAGTAATGTGTGACAAAAAGGCCAACACTGCTAGGGTGACGACCGCAGTGGAGAGCCTGGTGCACGATGTCGGCAGCACGAGTGGAGGTGTCCAAGATGAGGCGCAGTCGATGATGGACATAGATGAGGGCCTCGGCAGATGCTGAGGGGCATGTCCCGGTCTCAGATGGGAATGGCCGAGGCACTGTGGAGCTTGCCCCAGTCGCAGGTGGGCATTGCAGAGGCACTGCAGAGCGTGGCCCAATCACTGCGGAGCATCGCCAACGGCGGCGACGCCATAGTGCAGACAATGGGTAGCCACCAGGGCTAGGAGAGCGAGGGCTCGATCCAGCTGCCCCTCCTTTCCAAGGTGACTCCCAGGGCCCTATAGGCACCGACCAAGGGAGGAAGGGGCATCGGTAGCCACCAGCTCCTCCCATGTTCCACCCCTCTGACGAAACCGCAGTCAGCACCCGGAACAGGGTGGCACGGCTGTCCATGTGCTGCCATTAAGTGCACCAGTGCCCTCCAGCCCCAGTGCCCCTAGGACGGCATCAAAGACCACAGAACGTGGCAACCAGCTGGCTGCCGCCACCTCAGATGTGCATCCTCGGAATAGACTTAGACGTAGCGGTAGAGCAAGGAAGGCCAAGTATGTTGAGGATCGCTGAGAGGGCACTGGGAGGGGAGTGTCCATGGGGGGGGGGGGGGGGGGGGATAATGGGGCGGCACCATCGGGAGAGTGAGGCAGTGGTGTACACTTGCACGAGAAACATTAAAAACGCTCACTATAATCAATATGACGCCTCTGGCTCTTTGTTCCGCGATGGCAAGTTAACCACCAATCCCATGTACCATCCCCCCAGATGTGGGGTCCTGCAACTCCCCCCGCATCCGCCCCCGCACCTGACAAGACCTGCCCACCCAAACCTGGCCGTGGTGGGGGGGGGGTGGGTGCCTTCACACCGGACCACACACCATGCACCCCAGACATCCGAACAGAACATCGCCAAACCCCAGCTAAACAATTGCCCCGGGCTGGGTCCCATCCTCTGGGTGTTTGGAAGTTGGCTGCTGTATCTGTGGTGCTGCCGTCCGCAATGTTCAGGCACAGTGTCCATGCATCAAGGTGTGTTTGGGATGCTCGGCAATGAGCCCCACATGCTGCATGGCCCGCCCACGGGGATCCACTTAGGATGCATGAAGTTCTCACTTAACCATGATTGCCAATTGCCTATTAGCAATAGCCTTCAGTTGCATGGCCAGACGCCTCCGTGTGGGAAGACAGGCAGGGACTAGGGTTGCCTAGGAACCGGAACACACGATCCAGGGGTGGCATGGAGAACCTGCACAGGGTTGCCCCCCCCCGTGCCTTGATATTTTAAAAAAGGAGTAATAATGGGTGCCAGCGCGACCACTTGTTGGGAAGGCAGCTGGACCACGGGAGGTGTTGGATATGGGGTGGTTCCTTTTAATTGTATGGAAATAGGGCTTTAAAAAAATTTTACTGTACCCAATACATTTTTTTCCAATTAAGGGGCAATTTAGCGTGGCCAATCCACCTATCCTGCACATCTTTGGGTTGCGGGGGTGAAACCCACGCAAACACGGGGGGGGGGGGGGGGTGCAAACTCCTCACGGACAGTGACCCAGAGCCAGGATTGAACCTGGGACCTCGGCGCCGTGAGGCAGCAGCACCAGCCACTGCGCCACAGTGCTGCCATGGAAATAGGGCTTAAGTGCTAATTATTTATTGGTTTCTCGCCAGGCCACGGCGGGATCCCGATTTTGCCTATGGGAGCGGGTCGATCGCATCACAAACGGTTTGACGCCCGGCGAGGTTATCGTTTTTGGCCTCTCCCGATAGTCACCGTCCTCGTCGTGGTCTCGCTCGAGCGAAACGTGCCCCAGGACTGAAAATGTGAGTGAAGTGAGTCAAATTGGCTCTCTGGTCCAATGTGACTGTGTGCTTGTGGCCAGCTGATTAAAGCATAGCTGTTTTGTTATACTACACTCCTTTGTGTTTCCAGGAAATTTCATCAATCAAACTCTTCCAGGGTAACGTGGAGTAAGTCCCTCCCCGCGTAGCCTGTTGCAACCCTCGACGTGACTTAAATAAACCAAACCCCGCCTCTGATAGTCTTTCATTGGTCAGCAATTCAATCAGTTTCACTCCCTGCACATTGATTGCTCAGATATTCTGACAAACACTCGGTGTGCCCCACCCGGATCATGTCACAAGCCTTTTAAAATGCAGTGCCCCACACCAGGAACTGAATTTGTAGAGAGTGGAAAGAACAGTGCAAGTGCCTGAGACCAGCTGGCAAGTTCAACATTAAACTTTCTGCCTATTTCCCAAACTTTAATTAGTTTATTTTGTAGCCTCCCGATTGGGTTCCAAGCTGGCCTTTGCTGTTCCAAGAATCTCCTCTGGTGCATTTTGTCACAAGCAGACTTTTAAAGCAACTTTGTACTGAAGGGATTTTCTGCCCAAATTGGCAATAGACAGGCTAACTGTAAAAGTTGCTCTGAATCTGTTCTTAGTGTCTATTTATTTACTCCGGCATTATCCCACCCCCGGCAGCTGCTAGATAGCTGACCGAGAGAGTTGAACTCGCTGATTTTGTTTTTTTTCTCTCTCATCCCAATTTATTTCTATTAGATTTCGCTGATTTTGTTATGGCGTCGGAAATGGCCGGAAAGGTTGAAGTCTCCGAACTACCCGAGCCCCAGGAGAACGGAGAACAACAGGTAAGTGTGGGGCTGTGCAGTTCCAGCTTTCTGACTTGGTAACCCGTAGACTAGTCACTAACTACTGCAAAGGGTGGCCTGAGAAATCCTCCCATTGTGTATTGTAAGATGATCAATTGCTTTCACATTTAAATGGAAAGTATAGTATTACTCACTGGGCTGTTGTGTGACCCTTGGCCTAATTTGTAACAAACTTAAGTTTCATTTCCTTGAAATACAAAGCTGCAAGTTTGGGTGTGTAAGAGCTTCTTTTGCAACAGTCAGACTGTTTTTTAAAAAAAAAATCTAAGCAGCAAACTTAGAATGTGGCATTCATTCTAAACAGAACCTCATTCTTCCACCCCCCCATTCATCAAAGCACAGGGCCCTATCCTTAACTCCCAAATTCTCAATTTTTTTTTTTGTTAATGCAATTGTTTATTGCTTGTAATCTTTTTAATAAAACTAGTGTTTTTGTTTTAATTTTTATTGAATTCTCAAAGTTACAAAGGACAGAGCAAGCCCTTAATCCACCTGCTCGCTTGCTCCAAAACAAATTCGCATTGAATCCGATTCATGACCTCCACATGAAAGATATACACGAAAAGGCATTGCACTTGATTTTTGCCAAAATATATTTTGGGGTAGTGCAATGGATAGCGTTGCTTCACAGCACCTGGGACCTGGGTTTGATTCCTGGCCTGGGTCTGTGTGGAGTCTGCACGTTCTTCCCCATGTCTGTGTGGGTTTCTTCTGGGTGCTCTAGTTTCCCCTCAAGTCCTGAAAGATGTGCTTGTTAGATGAATTGGACATTCTGAATTTGCCCTCGGTGCCTAAAAAACTTACCCGAACGGGCGCTGTAGTGTGGCAACTGGGCGATTTTCACAGTAACTTCAGTGTAGTGTTAATGTAAGCCTACTTGTGACACTAATAAAGGTTATTGTTATTATCTAGCTAATGATTGAAAATGGCTGAATGAGAAGCTGGACAATCTCAGAAGGTCTGACAGCATCTGTGAAGAGAGAACAGAGTTAATGTTGAATCTGGATGATTCTTTATTAAAGCCAGAGAGAACTGGAAATGATCTATAATGTTGTGTGGGGGGGGGGGGGGGCAGTGATAGGTGGAGATTGAAAAAGATGTCATGGGCAAAAGGACACGGGGAATGTAAGTATGTGGTGAAAATGACTAAGAAGGGTGCTGTTAGTGGCACATAAAGACATCAAAATGTGCTCGTGGCAGAACAGGGGCAAGTCGTGTGTCAAAGGTCAACTTGGAACAGGGAACAGATGCCCTTGGGTGGGGGAGGGGAGTCAATGCTGGGGGGAAAATGAATCATTGGAGAGAAGCTGGTGTTGTATAGGGTTTTAAAAGACTGAGCAAAATGGGGAGGAGAGATGCACTGTGAGGCTAATGTGAGGACTCTGTCACCAACTGAATGAAGGGATGAGGAGGTTCAGATGGAGGAGCTTGCAGAATGAGGACTGAAGTTGGGAGAGGTGGAAGTCTTGTGCAGCTGGGGAAAGTGGGATGGTACCTTGGATTTTGTCTGGCTGTTTGGATGACCTTAATCCTTTGTCTCCCCACTAGGTCCTAAAGCAGAGGCAGTGGCATTGTGGTATTGTCACTAGATTTAAAAAAAAAAAAAAAAAAAAATTTTTAAGAGTACCCAATTCATCCCCCCCCCCCAGGGCAATTTAGCGTGGCCAATCCACCTGCCTGCACATCTTTGGGTTATGGGTGCGAAACCCACAAAAGCGCTGGGAGAATGGATTGAACCTGGGACCTCGCCGCCGTGAGGCTGCACGGCTAACCAACTGTGCCACGTGCTGCCCTTGTCATTACACTACTTAACCAGAGACCCAGAGTAATGCTCTGGGGACCCGGATTCAAATCCCGCCACTGCAGATGGCGAAATTTGAATTCACAAAGTCTAATGATGACCATGCCATTGTTGTAAAAACCCATCTGGCGCACTAATGTCCTTTTCGGGAAGGAAATCTGCCGTCCATCTCTGGTCTCGCCTACATGTGACTCCAGACCCACAGCAATGTGGTTGACTCTTAAATTACCCCCTCAAGGGCAATTAGGGATGGGCAATAAATGCTGGCACAGCCTGCAATGACCATGCCCCATGAACAATCTTTTTAAAAAGCTGTCATGCATTGAGCACAATGCTACAGTGGAGGCTGAACCAGTGTTATAAAAGTTTATTATGTAAGGTTTTGTACTCTGTCCCTGTTTTTGTAAAGTCTAGGATCCTGTATGCTTTAACCGCTTTTTCCGCCTGCCCTGTCACATGCGCATGTGTTAACTAAACATGTTCCAAATGGGAGAGCTGACTATATTCCTCTAGTATAGTTTCAAAATCGCTACTTCATGCTATCTGGGGAAAGGAAATGCAAAGATTTAATTGATGCAAAGCAGATTCTGGGATGATCTGACTATTTGCATATCAAATCAAAATATGAATGGATAGGACAGGATTGATTTACTTAAGGAGCCATAGATAGCTTTAATTCTGGAGGTTTTAAAAAAAGTTGTGGGGAGGGATTACATTTGGTGTTGTGCAACTAAAGAATTCAATTTGGGGGTGGGGGGTGGGATTGCAGATCTAGACAAGCTACACCCTACCAAAGTTGGGGGGAGGGGAGAAAGAAAAATAAGAGTTGTAGGAAATGGGATTGGTATTTCATTAGAATGTCTAATTGCTCATAGTTGGAGAGAGATGTGATGTTTTGTGGTCAATAACCCTTTTCTGCCTGAGAACCTAAACTAGTTGGGCTGACTGCCCAATTTCAGTATTGTAACTTCTATTTCTTGCCTGCTTTAAGGAAGACACTGGGTACAGTATCTCAAGTGGTAACTGTAAAACTCTGATGCAGATGAAGAAATACCCGAGATGCTTGCACTAAATGTCCAAATTAACGTGCTAAAATCCTTGCACAACTATCCTTCAGGATGTTTGCGCAATCTTTCCTGTATTTCCTTACACTGAGTATGGTATGTTGCTAGAAGTCCAACTGATCTCTCTGGAACAGTATTGAGAAGCATAGCATTATTGGAATGATTTGCTTTGCAATGATCTGGGATTCCACAACTTGTGTGTTTCAGAATGTGGTGAGCAGAGTGACCAATCTGCCACTTGTGAGCTCGGCCTACGACATGGTATCAGCTGTGTACAACAGCACCAAGGAGAACCACCCATATGTGAAGACTGTCTGTGATGTTGCTGAGCAGGGAGTGAAGACCATCTCTGCCGTGGCTGTCAGTGGTGCCAAACCAATTATAGACAAGCTGGAACCTCAAAGTAAGATTGGAGCATAAATTACTTCAGCTGACTGGGATTTAAAGGCAATAATGTTGCTTCAATGGGGACTGGATGTTAAGACTAAAATAATTCATGTTTTGCTTTAGGACACTTGGCCACATAGAATTTTGAAACATGAGTTTGTTCAAGCCAGCCTATTGGGCAGATGAATTGAACTTGGTACCCAGCAATTATTAAAAGAAACTAGGACTCAAAGCAAATGAAAAATTGTTTTTAAAACTTGTTAAAAATGGGTATAGAACTATTGGTTAACAAGTATGATTGAGTTATAATTTCTAGTTGCCACATGGCTCCACCCTAGTAGAGGGATAAGCAATCAAGTGTGAATTCTGCCTCCGATCTTAAAGTCTAAACACTGAAGTGCTTTTATTTAATTATTAAACTCTTATCTGTCCTTCTGAAGATTTAAAACTTGTATGGTAGTGTATTTGGGTACACATCACTGACTTTCGGATTAAAACAGTAATTGGGGAGCTGCAAAAGATCATGTTTTTAAATTAAAAAAAAAAAAACCAAGAGATCCAATAGTTGTTCCTCAACCAACGTCACAGATTTAGTCATGTTGGGACTTTATACTGGTTTGATTCAGCATTTCACCATATTACAAGTGACTACTTTTGTTCTTATTCTGCCAAAAGTACCAGTTTCATGTCACGTCTGCTGCTAAACACCAGAAATCATTGCATCATAAAAGAAAAGTAGGAAGTTATTTTCTGCATGGATGAGAAGGTTCAGACTGACTAGATTTGCATATTGAAGATTCAGTTTCATAAAAGCCATAGATGATTCCTTTGCATTACCATTAGCTATAAGAATGAACTGAGCTTTATTCAGCAGCTCCACCTTCCTGACATGTTCCTTTCTAGGTACGACCATATATTTCAAAAGAATCCTGGGCACGTTAAGCTTTGTTCAATACAACACTTGCTGACCAAGCTCAACATGAAGTTATCATGCGCCACTTGGGTGTGAAGCCTGCATAATTGGTTCCCAAGTTTGGCTTTTGTTTTTACCTTTTATCACAATGATTAGGGTGAAATTCTATCAAAGGTTATTGCTATGATTGTGTGTCAGTACAGTTCCATCGTGAGGAGTGACTTGATAATATAAGATCCTGAAATGTCTGACCAGGTGGATGTGGGAAGGATGTTTCCTCTTGTGGGTAAGTCTGGACCTAGGGGCACTATTTTTAAAATTAAGAGTCACCCTTTTAGGTAGAGGTGAGAAGAAATTTTGAGGGTTGTGCATCTTTGGAACTCTGCCTCCGAAGGAAAGATGGGGCCATTGGATATTTAGGCAGAGGGGTCGGTAGATTCTTGTTGAGCAAGGAGATCAAAGGTTATTGGGGATAGATGGGAATGTGGGGTTCAACACAAATTGATCAGCTATGATTCTATTGAATGATGGAGAAGACTGGGCCAAATGGCCGCCGTCTGCCTTTTGTATGACTTTAAAATCTGGTTTCGATTAGCAAAGCTTTGTGGCTACAATATTTTATTTAAACTTTTTTTTGGAAATGTTTTTTATTGAGTTT
Source organism: Scyliorhinus canicula (assembly GCF_902713615.1). Taxonomy (NCBI): domain Eukaryota; kingdom Metazoa; phylum Chordata; class Chondrichthyes; order Carcharhiniformes; family Scyliorhinidae; genus Scyliorhinus; species Scyliorhinus canicula. The sequence goes on along the minus strand of NC_052163.1, from coordinate 91,107,250 downwards.
TCATATTTTATATCCAACAAATTATTAGATAAAAACATGCAAAAATTAACATGTATATTTACAGGTAAGCATCTTCATAATAATAACTGTGGCCGCCCCCGCCCCCTTTAACCGGCATACATATTTTGCATTCCCCAATATGGCCGAGGCACATGTTGTTTATAGGCATTTATTTACAATTTGGTTTTGGGCCTTAGCTTGCCATCAGACTGTCGCTTGCGGCTTTGTCCTTCTTTTTTTCTTGGAATAATTTTTATTCAAGTTTTCAACAACAAATTTTATCACAACAGAGAAAAACAGTAACCCCTCCCCTCCAATACAAAAACAATAAATTAACAAAAAAAAGAAATAAGCGTAAAACCATGAGAACAAACCCCCATAATGAACCCGTAGCCCTCCTCTTCGCCTCTCTTTCCCTCCCCCCCCCCCCCCCCCCCCCCCGGCTACCTTCCCCTGATTCCCGTCCATTATTAACCTTTTTTTATGTTAAAGTGATGACTCCAACTTCCACGTTCTCAGCCCTTCTTTAACTTTCTGGCTAATGCTAAATTTGTAGAGTGAGTCAACTTGACAACACTTTACATTTGTTTGTCTCTAAGCCAAGGCTCTTCTGTGCTCAGTTACAGCAGCTAATGAATATGCCTGTAAAGGCCTGGATAAACTGGAAGAGAAGCTTCCAATTCTTCAACAGTCCACACCCCAGGTAAGAAACATCTACAAAATAACCCTGCAGATGGTACCTAGCTTTCAGAAGGATTGTAATGTATCCTGGTTATAGGAGGAATGTACTTCCAATCCACTAAAACCACTTTTATTATGATGCTGATGAAAAAGTTGTAACTTCTAACTCCATCTTTATACATCTACTTGGATGATGTGCCATTAAAAATCAATAAATGCCCAATATTTTTAATTCCCCTTGTCTATTAATTTCTAACTGGACACTCTGACCTTTGCATTATGTTCATATTCAAATATTGGCTGACAATTTTATTTTTAAAATTCTGGAAGTATCTAATTGCACAGGTCAATCTGACTGATTGACCAGCTGCATCTGAATCCATGCACATTTTTATTGCCTCCTGTCCTGAATGAATTAAGGAGCTGGATAATGAGAACCCTAATGTTCATTCCAGAACTTGATGATGTTTGCCTTCTTTTTGACTCTACTGTTTAACTAATTGACTAGTCTTTCAATGTACTGCATTGTCATCTTTTTATTTAATTAATACAGGTTGTTGCTGATACCAAAGAGCTGGTTTCATCCACCATAACTGGAGCAAAAGATGCCGTCTCCAACACAGTGACTGGAGCTAAAAATACAGTGACTGGGGTAGTGGACATGGCCAAGGGGGCAGTGCATGGTGGCATTGAAAAGACCAAGACTGTGATGGTTGAAGGAGTTAACACGGTCATAGCATCCAGAGTAGGGCAGATGGTGGTCACTGGTGTTGACAACGCACTCAATAAATCTGAGGAGATGGTTGATCATTATCTTCCTATGACTGAGGAGGAACTGGGTAAGTAAGACGGGGTCATTTTTACTACCTCCTACTTGTCTTGATGCTTCATCCAAAACAGTCAAGTTGGGTCTTGCATGTACCAATAATCATTCTATATACTGTCAACCTTGGGCATGTATGGCCTCTTAAATTTTAAAAATCTTTCTGCAGATTTGCATTCAAACTTTCTGTTTACAAACCAAATGTAACAGATTGCTTGTTGCCACTTATTCCACTATTTATTTCCTGCTTTTCCCCCACTCCATAATCTAGTCAAATTGTTCAATAGCTGAATTGGCCATGCTAAATTGCCCCTCGTGTCCAGGTTAAATGAGGTTACAGGGATAGGGCATGGAGCTAGCCTAGGTTGGGTGCTCTTTCAGAGGGTCAGTACAGACTCAATGGGCCAAATGGCTTCCTTCTGCACTGATTCTATAATTTCCCAAAAGGAAAATGGGTCTTGTAAGCCTCAAAAATATCATTCACTTCAGCATAGGGAACATTTAGAGCACTTGCTTGACTCTTCCCAAGGTCCGTAATGGCCAGGGGCTCTTATTTTCCTTCTGTGTAGGAGGCTTCAGACTGCAGGAGTATTAAACCCCTCCAATAATGGTAAATTCTACCTTCAATTAGAAATGATAACTGTTCAAAAGTTGTAATTTTAAATGCAGGTTTGACTAAGTATATTCCATCATGCAAACAGTTTCACTTGAGAACGTTGAGGGTGGGACTTGAACAGCACAGTGCTAATGCTCATCAAACTTTGAATGTCAAACCTGTTGCGAATAACTGCCGTGATTGTCAATAATTGTGTTGCAGCAAAACTGGCTACTTCTGTTGAGGGCTTTGAGGTGGCTCCAGCACAACAGCAGAGTTACTATGTACGCTTGGGATCTTTATCTTCAAAGATTCGTCATCGAGCATACCAGCATTCCATTTCCAAGATGCAGAAGGCCAGGCAAAGCAGCCAAGACATTATGGCTCAGCTTCACAACACAATGGATCTGGTAAGAGTACATCCTACTGCTTGGTGGTTTTGACATGGAATGGAGTCTTCTTGCCTCTGCAAGAATCTGCCATCTGGCCCAAATAAGGTCCGGTAGTTTTAACCTGCATTGATATCTTCCGGTTCCATATGATCAATCTCTTGTATCCCATTGCGTTTCCCCCCCCCCCCCCCCCCCTGCCCTTGCTCAATAAGAAGTCTTACAACACCAGGTTAAAGTCCAACAGGTTTGTTTCAAACATTAGCTTTCGGAGCACTGCTCCTTCCTCGGGTGAATAGTGCAGTGCTCCGAAAGCTAGTGTTTGAAACAAACCTGTTGGACTTTAACCTGGTGTTGTAAGACTTCTTACTGTGCTTACCCCAGTCCAACGCCGGCATCTCCACATCATTGCTCAATAAATTATAGCTGGACTAAGGCTTATTAAAGGATCCTCTTGTATATTTCAGGTACTGGAAGGTAATGTGCTCCTCTTCTTTGTTTTTAAAAAAGAAAAAGAAATTGCCACCAGCTTAAGGCATGTCTCTGCTTCGTTACACAATGGATAAAAATGCTATGCGGCATTGAACCATTACTAAAATGGGCAAGGCTCCGCCCCAAGAAATGGCTTTTCACTTGCAGCAAGCCATTGCATATTTGCTTTGTATACTAGATATTTCACTATTTCTAGCAGAATGTCGCACTTCATGCCAATAGTTGGGTTCATAATGGCTTGTAACATAACTAGGCAGGACCTGCTGCTGGGGTCAAGCAACATCTGGAGAGCTAAGCAGTAAACATTTGCTGGGCAGTCAATGACCCTTCACGTTGTTCTAATGCAAGTCATTGATCTGAACTTCCTGCTTTCTCGCATCTAAATTTACGTGCTCATTGTAACAAATATGGACTGAATTTTCCCAGTCCCCTCTGCTTGGTGGAAGTGTGCCTGGGAAAACGTGCAGGTTCTATATCCAGTCTGATGCAGTCCTACCACTGGGGAAGTTTCCCATGGGCGAGGTCAGGATGCCTGTTGAATGGAGGCAGATGGGCATAGCCACTTTAAAATACTTAAACCTCAGGCGTACCAGCATTTTGCTGACAGCAGAGCAACACTCCCACTGTGGGGAGGTAGTCAAGGCAATGGAGGCAGCCTCCTGCTGCAGGTGTTGGGGTGGGTACATCTGAGCCGGAGTCTTCATTTTCCTCAAAAGGGCACTGACCACATCAAGGGTACCAAAATCCCAAATGTTGCTCCCTGGAGGAATTCTCCTCTTATCAGTGTGGTCTCCCAGTTAAGCCTCTCTGAGGGTAGCTCCTGTCTATTTTGAGGCTGCTTCTGTGCCAATCTATTTTGACAGTGCCCATCTCTTCCCTTTCAGACTGCTAAAGCTCTGGAGTTGCCATCCCTATGATTTTGGCCATAAAAATCAGGAGCCATCTAAGACAAGTGCAAAGGTGACTAATTTAGAGACCACCTCCTTGAGGAGGGGGAAGGCATGGGTGGGGTGGGCAGGGGCAGGGGGGAGGAAACAGTTCACCCAGCGATCTGTTTCCGACCAAGTGTGAGCTTGTAATCCCTGGTGTCCTGAAGCCCCGTAGGGAAAATCCTGACCGATATCTTTAACTTGTTGGCGTTCAAGTCTGACTAACGGACGTTGCACTGAGGGTGGCACTGTGGCTAGCACTTTGCCCCTCAGCACCAAGGACCTGGGTTTGATTCTGGCCTTGGGTGACTGTGTAAACATTCTTACCATATCTGTATGAATTTCCTCCAGGTGCTCATGTTTCCTCCCACAGTCCTAAACTGCGAGTTAGGTGGATTATGCCAGGTTGCCCCTTGGTGTTGAAAGATATGCCAGTCAGGTGGAATTGCATGGAAGTGGGCCTAGGTAGGTTGCTCTTTCAGAGGGTGTGTGGATTCGAGGGGCCTCCTTCTGCATTGTAGGAAATCTATGGTTCTATGAAAGTATGATGTGGAGATAGATGCTGGCGCTGGACTGGGGTGAGCACAGTAAGAAGTCTTACAACACCAGGTTAAAGTCCAACAGGTTTGTTTCAAACACGAGCTTTCGGAGCACAGCTCCTTCCTCTGGTGAATGGAGAGGTATGTTCCCGAAACATTTGTATAGACAAAGTCTTTCTATGAAAGTAGGTCTGGAGGGATTGCACGTTGTACTGTCTGCCAGTTCAATTTTTCAGCACTTTGTGACCACTCCAGCTATATATGTATTTTTGCAGATTGAGTTGACTAAGAAAGGAGTAGATTCAGCAAATCAGAAGCTGCATGTGGTTCAAGACAAATTGCATCAGACCTGGATTGATTGGCAGAAGAAACAACCAAAGGATCAAGTGGAAGAAGGGGCTCAGAAACCAGAAGTAAGGATTCAATTTCATTCTGGTATCAATGGTGGAGATTGAGGCATCGATTGTACAGGACTCTTTGATTCAAAACAGCCACCAACATTTTGAGATTCCTTTTATTATACACGAGGATAAACCCCTTCATTTCAAAGCTATTAAAATTTAAAGAATGCTTGTTTCAGCAGCAGACGGTGATGTGATACCTGACACTTGCCATAATGTGAGCCTTCGGAAACATTTAAGTAAATGTTGCCCTGACAGGTAGCAAAACATGTCTTTGTGCTGACTCCCGAGATATTTTTCCCTTTTGCTTGCCGTATAATTGGGCTACACAGCGGTATCCCTAATTTGAGAATCTATTATTGAACATCTGAAACTTGCTTTTAAACCTTCAAATTCTCACTTCAGTGCCCTGCAAAAAAAAGCCATTTGTGCTCGGACAATCCAACCAGTGGACTCTTTGTGACTCAATAGGAAGGGCATAAAATGTGGCTTTTTGTTTTGTAAATTTTTGATGTCTTCTACTGGCAAGGGTATTGCAAATCCTTTTGAGTGGGTGGTGGTGGGCTACTGCCTCCTTCAACCGCTATAGCCCTTTGTAGAGATGGTACCACTTGGAGGAGGTGACATGACTTGGCTGCTCTTTGTCCCTCTTGCTGGTAGAGGGGAAGGGAAGTTCTACCAGGAGTAAGCTTGATGGAAATGCTGCAGTATACTTGGAGTAGATATTAATCCATGACACCCAAGTACATTGTTCCTCCAGCCTGGAAGATATTCCTTGGCTTTCTGAATGGGATATGCAATTGGGCCACGTTACCATGTGCAAGAAAAGTAGGAGGTAGAGGAGAGCAAATCTCAACTGCTTAAGACCGAACCGGTTGATTTTTGTTACCATTGCCTCAATTCTCAAGTTTGATTTTTGAAGAAAACTGAGTTTGATTATTACAGAGGACAGTCACCTAACCAAGCACAGAAATTTCAGACCCCTCCAATGATCTTCAGGCAACACCTTGAAGGTGATCGAAATTCTAAATTGTCTTTTTTTTTTGTGTATTGCAGCAGCTTGAATCCCAAACGTTAACTATGACTCGAGGTCTCACCCAGCAACTACAGACCACCTGCCTGACCTTGGTTTCAAACGTACACGGCCTCCCTCAGCACATTCAAGAAAAAATGCAGCAGATCCGCAGCACCGCAGAGAACATCCACACCTCCTTCTCTGCTGCCAATTCCTTCGCTGATCTCTCTGGGCAACTCCTGGTGCAAAGCAGAGAGCAAATGCTGAAGATCCGGGAGTCCATGGACGGGGTGATGGATTATGTGCTACACAACACTCCCCTCAACTGGATGGTGGGTCCGTTCGCCCCTCAACTGACTGAGCGCCCTCAGTCAGAGGAGATTGAAATGGATAAAGTTCAGGAATAGATGCGACCTGTCTGACTATTTACTGTGAGTGGTTACTCCGCAGGGCCACACTTGTAGTAGGTTTGGCATTTGAGCTTTGAATTGATCTTGCTGTTTTGACTAAATTATATTTCTCTCCTACATAACCTTCCTCAAACGGTATCTTTGTCTAACAAATTGCATGTGTGGCCCTGATGGGATTCTGTAATCTTACTCTTCTGACTGAAGATGTATACTGACGCAGATCAAGTAGCATCTCTGGGGGATGGGGGGGGGGGGGGGGGGGGGGGTGGAAATGATGAGCAGTCCAACACCTTGATAAATCTACATGGATGTACACATCTGAATCCTAAAGGTGAAGTTTCAATTGCAATTCCTTTCCAGTAAGCTAATTATTCAGACAAAAGGTCAACAAGCTGAAATTTTCAGTTTCTCTCCAGTTGCTGTCTGACCTGTTTTAATGCTCTTCATTCCTACTGCATTCTAAATTGACAAATTCAGAAAATGTATTTTGTAACATGTGCCAACAGTAGATTTAATCTTTTACCCAATTGTGCAATTTTGTTTTAGTCCTGGACCTGACTGAGAATGAACAATATTGATCTAGACTAACAAGTCACCAGCATCTTGAGACTATAGAAATTTCAAGACCTGGTGTTTAATATTTCATGCAATTAGTGACTGTACTAATTGGAGAATTTGACCATTTGTATTGCAAAGTATTATCCTGCCAAAAGAGTTTGACTTTACTTTTGTAGTTTTTCATCTTGTGATCCATGACTGAAGCTTTCTAAAGTGGCTACTGTGAATGATGTATCTGTACAATTGATCTGATTTTTAAATACACTTTTCATTTCTAATCATCCAGAAAGATTAATACTTTCCCAAGTGTCACCAATCTGAAATGGGTACAGGAAGGTAGGGTAAATAACCTAATACAATGGTTTTTTTTGTCATAAATGAACCAGAACTTTTACTGAAGAGTGTAATTCTCCAGTTAGGTGCTATGATCCAAGTGGATGCCTAGAACACTAAATAATACTAAACTGCAAACATTGGGTGGGTAGGAGAGAAGATGCAGCTAGGATAGAAATGCAATCCAGCATAGTGCCTTTTTTCATTATCTCAATTGAACTTCATCATCATCGTCATTTTTGCAGTAATCAATGGGGGATATATGGATACCACCATACCCTGGGTCTCTGGATGATTATTAGTCCAGTGGGGATGAAAGCAAATTGCTGCAGATGCTGCCATCCAGAACAAAAGCAGAAAATGCTCGAATCTGAAAGAGGAAATGCTGGGCAATCTCAGCAGGTCTGGTAGAGTCTAAATGTCTCTTTGTCAAAGGTTCTGGGGACCTGCATTTGAATCTTACACCACAGTTGATGGTGAAATTTGAATTGAATAAAATCTGGAACTAATGATTACCTTTGGCCCCAACAACCCATTTGGTTCACTATTGGGGAAGGAAATCTGCTGTTCTTGCCTGGTCTGGCCTACATGTTACTCCAGATGCACAACAATGTGGTTGACACTTTAAATGTTCTCAATTCAAGGGCAATAAATGATGGCCCAGCAGCTGACGATCCTGCAATGGCATAATGATGAGACTGTTATGTTGGTTGAATACTCTTCCAAATAGTGCTGTGTTTTTTTTTTTAACCTGATCTTGAAGCTTTGGCAGATGCCATCCTTTTTGAATTGTATTAAGTCACTGCAGTACAATACTGCATATCAGATAGACTCTTAAACAGGCAATGTTCTGACCCCCAAGGTGAGAGTGTTACCAACAGCGCTACAGCTATCGCATTTCAGTATTTTCTGCTTGGATTTCCAGAGGTACAAGATAAATAGTTACATATTAAAATGTGTAATTGAAATACTATTTGTGATCAAAAGAGGGTTTCCTTTGTTACAGGTTTTTTTCCTTCGTTAACAAAACATCCATTTTGCAGTGCATCCTATTACAGATGTTATGCTTTCATAAAGATCCACTAAGTTGGAAGACTGATGCAAAAATCTGAACTATTGTACTAGGTGATTTCCAATTCTGCCCTTGTGAACTGTCATTGCTTAGCCCAGATGCAGGGATACCACAATTTTGTCTAGTATGTACATTCAGCTCCTGGACAAACAGTCTCTGTTCTTGCAGTTAGACAGTACAAAGAGATTAAACCTAGAAAATCTGCCCTGGAAGGTGCAGATCAAGAACCAGCAGAGGTTCTGGAAGTTGAAAGATGGAAATATTGCATCATTGATTGTTGGGTAGTTGCTGTGTAATTTCCTCATTACAACTGCCAATTCAATTTGGCAGAGAGATCAGTTCCTTTCTTTATCATGTGGAAGAATAACACCCCAAACACTATTTTTAATCTTCTACAGGCGAGGAAATAAAAGTCACATCTATGTAATATATTTTCTTAATTTAACATTTTTATCCCTGGTGGTATTGTTTGTTGTATCTCTGCTTGCCCAGAATGGTATGCTGGAAAAAAGCTTTATATAAAATCATTTCCACCTCTTGTGTCTTAATCCCCTTTTTTAGAAATAGGCCAACAATCCATTGGCCTTTTTTTGTACCAGGTTCGTTCACCTTTAATTATTTCTGTAGCTTCTCACGAATTAGAAAATACTCGAATCTAAAAGTGGGTGACCATAAATCGATTACAGTTTTTCTGAGTTTTGGCTTCAAATAATGGCCTGTGCAGCAATTGCCCAGAAAGGTCATACTTCCATTGTGCCCGACAATTGGAACTTGGCCAAGGATATAATTTAAAAGTGCAAACTTGATGGTTCCAACTGTCTTACCTGAATGGTTACCAAGAAAATGTTAAGAATTAAAATTATTTCTAACTCCTGAGTAGCTTATCATACCCCACCCAAGTCTCTTCTCTCCCCCCTCCCCACCCATATACCTTACAAACTTCTCCCTAACTTCTGAGAGTGGCTGAACCTTGAAACCTATCTGCTTTATGGCTACTAGTGCTGTAAAAAGGGGATGTGACTTCCTTACCTCCAACTGTCCAACTCTCAAAAGGCCACAAGAAGACGCTATCCCAAACAGTTCCCGCCTGGTCTGAGTTGGAAGATCAGGAAAGAAAGGAACAACTGAATTTCCAGGGAACAAACTAGAAGCGGATTGGCAAGCGCAAGGTTCAGGCCCAATATATTAAATGTCCCTTTGCAACTTCTTGTTCCCAACTATACTTTTTTTATTCATTCACAAATGTGAGCATTCAGCATTTTGTGCCCATCCCTAATTGTGCTCGAGTGAGCCAGCTTCTTGAACTCGCCCCACTCCCCTTTAAGTCAGCCATTTTCCACCATGAGAGCTCGACCCCTCTGTCCACCAGACTCCTAAAATCGGAGCTCATCCCAGATGGCCGCCTGCTCCGCCCATGAATGGAACAACTTACTGCTCCCAGTCACCCTCGGCTTTCCATCGTTCCCATCCCAAATATCCCCCATCCACTTGCTTTTCAATTGCTGCCTCTCATTTCCATCACCCTCTCCCTGACCATTCACAACTTCTAGGCTCTGTGAAACCAGCCTCTTCCTCCACCTTGCTCTCATTCACTAGCCATCCTCACTCAGCTAGCAAGGTAATTTGCCCGCCACAGCCCATCCAATTCAAATAAACAAACAAAGAATAAAGCCAGGCCCCTAACCAAAATTCCCCCCCACCCCCATTCTCCACCATCCAGAAACTACTCAGCACCCTATTCCCTTCCCCCAACCCAACACCCCTCCAAGCCTTTAGAACCCTATAGGCCTCAAATAACCTAGGACATAGTGAGATTGAACCCCCCCCCCCCCCCCGCAACACACTAACCAGCAACCATTTTCAAATATAATCAACTGCATTATACAAAGGAAAGGGAATAAGAATACAGGTTCAAACGCCCTTTCTACAACAACATCTCCATACAGACCCACCCCAACCATCGACTAAGTCTCATGCAAACCCCTTCAGTTTAGTCCAAGTCAATCAGCTTTGATAAATGCCTCTGCTTCATCCGCCATCTTGAGAAAATGAAGGTTGCCCTCCTCGCCAACTCTGCAGCTCATTCCCCCGTGGCTTCGCCTGAAGTGATTAGTGGACCCGACCACGCATGATGGGAGCCCCTGTTCTTCCTCCCCCACCAACTTCTTCAACATTGACTCAAGGTATTCAGTTGATCTCGGACCCTCCACCCTCTCAGGCAGCCCACGATCCTCCAGTTATGCCGTGTCAACCTATTCTCCAGCTCATCAACCTTCGGTAACAGGCTCTTACTTCACTCTTCCAGCCTCTGCAACTCCGGATCTAGTGAGGGCAGCTGGTCTCTGTATCATGACAGCACCTCCTTCAACACATCATCATGGTGCTACACCATCACTGACATCTTCTCCATCGCCTCCTTTCCAGGTGCCAGGGCCTCATCCATCGACTTGTTGAGGGTCTCCATCATTTCCCTCATCCCTCTCAAAATCCCTCTCAAACTGTTCATCGCATTTGACAGCCATCACCTCTGTCAATGTCGACTGTACCATCTGCATGGCTCCACCTGATGTACTTGCCTCCGCCAATTAGGTCAACCCTGGGCTCTGCACCTTGCTTGACTCCTCCGACAGACTTCTGCTTCCACCTTTTTAAAAAAATATTTTTACTTGGGTATTTGCAATTTTTATAATAATAACAATCACAGCGACATAAACATGGTACAATAATATTTCCACTATCACAATCATCACGCCCCCAACTATAAAACAACAGTCTGTCCCTCCACCTCTCCCCCCGCCCCCCCCCCCCCCCCCCCCCCCCCTCCCCCACCATTGGATTTCTGCTTCTGCTGACATTTTAATTTTCCCCGAGGAAAGTCGATGAACGGCTGCCACCTCCGGGTGAACCCTAACATTGACCCTCTTAAGGCAAACTTTATTTTCTCAAGACTGAGAAGCCCAGCCATGTCACTAAACCAGGTCTCTACACTCGGGGGCTTCGAGCCCCTCCACGTTAACAAGATCCATCTCCGGGCTACCAGGGAGGCAAAGGCCAAGATGTTGGCCTCTTTCGCCCCTGAACTCCCGGTTCTTCTGACACTCCAAAGATTGCCACCTCTGGACTCGGCACCACCCGTGTTTTGAGTACCGTGGACATCGCCTTAGCGAAACTCTGCCAAAACCCTCTTAAGCTTCGGGCATGCCCAAAACATGATTTGCTGAACTTCCTGTGCACCTCGCACACCTGTCCTCCACCCCGAAAAACTTGCTCATCCGTGCCACCGTATGTGTGCCCGGTGGACTATCTTGAACTGTATCAGGCTGGCACATGATGAGGATGTGTTAATCCTTCTTAGGGCATCCGCCCACCGACCCGCCTCTATCTCTCCCCCAGCTCATCGTCCCACTTGCCCTTAAGCTCCTCCACCGACCTTTCCTCCGATTCCAAAAGTTCCTGGTTGATATCTGATATCTTCCCCTCTCCCACCCATGTACTGGAGACTACTCTGTCCTGTATCTCCCATGGCGGCAGCAGCGGGAAGGCTGGAACCTGCTTTCTCAAGAAGTCTCATACTTGCAGATACCTAAACCCATTCCCTGCTGGCAATTCAAATTTATCTTCCAAGGCTTTCAAGCTGGGGAAGCTCCCATCTATAAATAGATCCCCTATCCTCCTAATTCCTGTCATTTGCCATCTGTGAAACCCACCGTCCACCTTACCCAGTACAAACCAATGGTTATCATAAATCGGGGTCCAAACCAATGCTCCCTCCACTCTATATCTCTTCCACTGCTCCCAGATTCTCAGAGCCGTCACCACTACAGGACTTGTGGAGTATCCGGCCGGTGAGAACGGAAGAGGTGCCGTTATCAGTGCTCCCAAATTTGTGTCTTTACATGTCGCCGCCTCCATTCGCTCCCACACCGACCCCTCCCCCACTACCCACTTCCTAATCATGGCTATATTAGCTGCCCAGTAGTATTTTACAAAAATTTGGCAGCGCTAACCCACCCTCCCCACGACTGCGCTCCAGCAACACTTTCTCACTCGCGGGGTTTTACCCGCCCACACAAAGCCCGAAATAACCTTATTTACCCATTTGAAAAAGGCCCTCGGGATGAAGATGAGGGGGCACTGAAAGACAAACCGGAATCTGGGGAGAACCGTCATTTTCACAGTCTGTACCCTCCCCGCCATTGATAGCGGGAGCATGTCCCATCTCTTAAAGTCCTCTTTCATTTGTTCTACGAGCTGGGATAGGTTTAACCTGTCAGTGCCTCCCATTCCCGAGCCACATGGATTCCCAGATATCGAAAGGTCCTTCCTACCATTCTAAACGGCAGCTCTACCAGTCTCTTCTCCTGCCCTCTCGCCTGTATCGCGAACATCTCGCTTTTCCCCATTATCAATTTATACCCCAAAAAATTACCAAATTCCCCTAGGATCTTCACAACATCCCCCATCCCCTCCAATGGGTCCGAAATATACAAGAGCAGGTCATCTGCGTAAAATGAGACCAGGTGCTCCACCCTTCCCCCCGAACCAGCCCTTTCCAGTTCCTGGGGGCTCTTAACACCATGGCCAATGGCTCTATGGCCAGAGCAAACAGTAACGGGGAGAGGGGGCACCCTTGTCTCGTCCCTCGGTGTAGTTTGAAATACCCCGACCTCAACCGGTTTGTACGCACACTCGCTACTGGTGCCTGATAGAGCAACCGCACCCAGTCAATGAAGCCCTCACCTAACCCAAACCTTCCCAGCACCTCCCACTGGTAATCCCATTCCACCTGATCAAAAGCCTTCTCCGCATCCATCGCAACCACCACCTTCATCTCCCCTCCTTCTGAGGGCATTAGAATAACATTTGAAAGCCTTCCAACATTGGCCATGAGTTGCCTGCCCTTCACAAATCCCGTCTGGTCTTTGCTTCCACCTTTTAAAATTATGTTTATCCTTGCACCTTTGCACATCTTTATCCCCTGAACTCTCGAATAGGCTGGATCTGCTGACCAATTACTCCCGAGTAACGAGAGAAGTGAATCAAAAATCAACGAATCTGGCGGGAGCTACCTTCTATGCAGCTGTCTTCTACATGTCCCCACTGGAAGTCCGGTTCTCTATTCCTTTAACTATTTTTAAAATTCACTTTTATGGGATTTGGGCTTGCTGGCTAGGCCAGCATTTGTTGCCCATCCCTAATTTCCCTTGAGAAGGTGGTGGTGAGCCTGCCTTCCTGTACTGCTGCAGTCTGTGGAATAGGTACATGCACAGTGCTGTTAAGGAGGGAGTTCCAGGATTTAGACCCGGCGACAGTGAAGGAACGGCGTATAGTTCCAGTCAGTGGTGAGTGACTGGAGGGGATCTTCCAATTGGTGGTGTTCCGAAAGTTCATATATATAATGAAAAGCAGAGGCCCTCCCCCAACCACAGATTTTTTAAACAGATTTTAGGGGGCACCACTGATCATATCCTGCCAATTGGAATATTACACATTATCTGCACTATTTCCTACCAGTTTACTGTCCTCCAATTTCATGTGGTCATATTTTATTTTAAGTCTTGTTACAAATATGTATTTTTTAAAAAGAAAATGATACAATTTTTAATACATTTTTTTTGTGGCTGGAGTTTTAAGAAACTGTCATTAAGACAATGGAAAAACTGCCAGCCAGCCAAATATATAAGCCCCAAGAGAGATTAAAAAGAACAGACTCTGAAACTTCAAGCCCCCCCCCCCCCCTCACTTCCCCATGGAGTATGAACAACTCCCCATCTCCTGTTGACTTTTATTATATTACAAATCAAAGGTTTGAGATGAGACATCAACATTGTAATGACCACAGCAAGGTGATCAAATTACTCTGGAATATACAGCCAGCAGGGCTTTTAAAGTCTTTTTAAACCAAGTCAGAGCAGATATCAGAAAGATATACTGAAAAGATGCAAGACCTGTCTTTTGCTCTCTCTCTCTCTCTCTCGCTCTCTGAAGTATTGAGCATGGATATTGCAGAGTAACCATCCTGAGAAGAGGAATCGTCTGCCAAACAACATCTTTTGAAAATGAAATATGGAAATCTGCTCTGTAGCTATCCTGAGGAAGCCAACTGAACATAAAAGCCACAATGTAGAATCACCACACCAAGACCAGCCAAAGGACAGTGAACTGCATATTTCTCCATAGTTCATTTGCTTCACAAACTGTAAAATGTGTTTAAGTTTATGCTCATATTTACCACCTGTACTAGTGTTGTGTGTGGGGGGCCCCCGGGAATGTGTATTTGTGGTGTGAAACAGAGTTACGATTTACCTTGTTCTTTTTGAATTCTGAAAGCAGGGCCAATAAAATTATCCTGTTTTGTTTTGTTATTTACAGTACAGAAGGAGGCCATTCGGCCCATTGTGTCTGCACCAAAAGAGCTACCCAGCTAGTCACATTCTCCAGCCCTATCTCCGTGGCCCTCTAAATTAATCCCTTTCACATATATATCCAGCTCTCTTTTGAAACCTCCCACGGAATCCACCTCCACCACTCTCCCAGGCAGCACATTCCAAAGCCCAACAACTCTGAGGAAAGAAGTTTCTCCTCATCTTACCCCTAGCTCTCTTGCTGACCATCTTGAAATTGTGACCCCCCCCCCCCCTAGTCACTGACATACCAATGGAAATAGAATATCTTTATTTACCCTGTCAAAATTGTTCAGAATTTTCAACACCTCCCTCAATAAGGTAGCTTCTTAATCTTCTCTGCTCCAAAGAGATCATTGAATTCCTACAATGCAGAAGGCGGCCATTTGACCCATCAAGCCTGCACTGACACACTGAAAGAGCTCCCTACCCAGACCCAATCTCCTGCACTATCCCCGCAACTTCACCCAATCCAAGCCCAATTTCTCCAATCTCTCCTTGTATCTAAAATTCCTCTTTCCTGGTTTTCCTCTGCACTCTCTCTAGGGCTTTAACATCTTTTCTTAGATAAGGTGCCCAGAACTGAACACAATACTCCACATATGGTCTGAACAATGATTTGTACAGGTGTAGCATCACTTCCTTGCTTTTATACTCTATTCCTCTATTTACAAACCCAGGAACCTATAAGCCTTCTGCACAACTGTTTTCAACTTGCCTGGCCACCTTCAGAGAATTATGCACTTGAACCCCTAGGTCCCCTCCACTCCTGTACTCTCCTCAAAGTTGTACCATTGAGCCTATATTGTCTCCTCATGTTCTTCTACCAAAATGCATTACCTCACATTTTGCTGCATTGAGGTTAATCTGTCAGGTGTCTGCTCATTTGGCTAACTTGTCAATGTCCCTCTGGCGTCATTCAGTGTCACCCTCACAATTCATTATTCTCCCTAGCTTAGTATCATCTGAAAATTTAGAGATTTTGTCCTCAACACCTGCCTTTAAATCAGTTACATAAATCAGAAAAAGTAAGGGTCCCAACACTGAGTCATGGAGAACACTACTGTCAACTCGTCTCCAGCCTGAGAAATGCCCATCTATGTTAAGTAATAGGTTAAGAGACATTGCAATTAGTTGTCTCATTTATGTTAAGTGTTCAATGATTGTCTCA
Source organism: Scyliorhinus canicula (assembly GCF_902713615.1). Lineage (NCBI taxonomy): Eukaryota > Metazoa > Chordata > Chondrichthyes > Carcharhiniformes > Scyliorhinidae > Scyliorhinus > Scyliorhinus canicula. Next base: position 91,091,438 of record NC_052163.1, on the reverse strand, counting down.
TTTATGTTAAGTGTTCAATGATTGACACTGATATGTAAAGGGCCTTCAGGTGACTCTGGAGCTTGTGATGATCTGTAGAGTTCTGTGCAGAGTGAGTTTGAACCATTAAAGGTGTGTTGGTGAAAAAGGAGCTGAACTCTTGCCTCTTCATACCACAGCATCTAGTACATGTTAACAATCTATACCTACTCTCTGTTTCCTATCTCTTACCAAATTCTAATCAATGCTGCCGAGGAACCATCCATCACAAACATTTTTAATTTGCTAACCAACGTGCTAGGCGGCAACTTATCAAATGCTTTCTGAAAATCTAAATACACAACATCCATGACATTAACCTCATCCACTGCCTCTGTCATCTCATCAAAGAACTCAATTAAGTTTGTCAGACATGACCTGCCCTTGGCAAAGCCATGTTAACTGTCTAGTATTAACTTATTTTTCTCTAAGTGTATATTTATCTCATCCCATATTATGGCCTCCATCAGTTTTCCGACTATTGATGTCAAGCTGACAGGTCTGTAGTTTCCTGAGTTATCCTTTGCCCCTTTCTTAAACAATGGCATCACATTTGCAATCCTCCACTCCCCCACTAATCCTGTGTTTGGCGAGGCTTGGAAAATTTCTGTCAATGGCTCCGCAATATGCTTCTCTCAGCAATCTAACAATAATCTTTATTGTCACAAATAGGCTTACATTAACACTGCATGAAGTTAGTGTGGGAAAGCCCCTAGTCCGCCACATTCCCGCGCCGAGTTGGGTACACAGAGGGAGAATTCAGAATGTCCAATTCACCTAACAAGCACGTCGTTCAGGACTTGTAGGAAGAAACTGGAGCACCCAGAGGAAATACACACAGACACGGGAGAACGTGCAGACTCCACACGCACAGTGACCCAAGCCGGGAATCGAACTTGGGATCCTGGAGCTGTGAAGCAACAGTTCTACCCACTGTGCTACTGTGCTGGCCCTATCATCAATATTCTTGGGTCATCGGGGCAGCACGGTGGCGCAGTGGATTAGCCCTGTTGCCTCACGGCGCCGAGGTCCCAGGTTCGATCCCGGCTCTGGGGTCACTGTCCGTGTGGAGTTTGCACATTCTCCCCGTGGTTGTGTGGGTCTCACTCCCACAAACCCAAAGATGTGCAGGCTAGGTGGATTGGCCACGCTAAATTGCCCCTTAATTGGAAAAAAATGATTGGTACTCTGATTTTAAAAAATATATATATATTCTTGGTCATCCAGGTATTCTAGCTTTGTATACTACATATTTATTCTCATGGATATGTACCTAGCTTGCACCTTATTCTCTCTCCTGTGAAAGCCTCCCATTTTTCAGCCACAGTTTTATCCGCCAAAATGCATTTCCAATCAACCTGCTCCAGTTCAACTTTTAGATCCTTAAAACGCGCCATTTTCCAGCCTGGGATCTTAATCCGTGACCGATTTTTTCTCTCTTTTTCCAACTTATTATTGAATCGTATTATTATGATTGATATTTCCCACTGCCCATGCTCCCCATTCCTGACATTCTCCCACCTGTCCTGCCTCATTTCCTAGGACAAGATCCAGCATAGCTCCCTAGTAGGACTGGAAATGTACTGTTCCAGAATGTTCTCCTGCACACACTGCAGGAATGTCTCACCTTCCATGCCCCATACTCTACCCTTTTTCCAGTCTACCTTAGGTTAATTGAAATCTGGATTTGGTGATGCGCAGTGAGGCAGACTTGATGAGGGAACTTAAAGTGAAGGAACCCTTAGGGGGCAGTGACCTCAAAAAATAGAATTTACCCTGCACTTTGAGAGGATGAAGCTGGAATAAGATGTAATAGTATTACAATTGAATAAAGGTAAATACAAAGACATGAGGGAGGAGCTGGCAGAGTTGGTTGTGTCATGTGAGAGTACCTTTAAGAAATGGATGTTTAAGCAAAGTACCTTTAGGAAATGGAGCAGCTCATATTACTGAAGTGATGTCAGAGGGTGGAGAGAGCTGAGCTGAGCTCACTTCTGCTTTTGGTTTCAGTTTTAAGAAAAAGAGCTTGGGTGTGTCTGTGTTTGCAGTGAGCTGGATCTGCTGTGATCTCTGCCATGAAAGACTATCTCTGAATCATTTGGGTGATTTAAACTCATAATAGTAATGTCTTTAACCTGATGTTTTCTGTTTAAAGGTGTTAAGTCTCTTGGATGTTTAAAGGAACAACTGATGATTATTTAGTGTTGTATTATTTTCGGGGTATCTTTGAGAAGGGGTGTTTTAAGTGATCCAATGTTTATTTAAAAAGTTAAGTTGAGTTCATGGAATAAACATTGTTTCATGTTTAAAAACCTACGTGTCCATAATTGTAATACCACACCTGGAGAACAAGCCGTGTGCTTCAAAAGCGACAATACATTAAAGGGAGAGGTTGGCTGAACTCCATGATACATTTTGGGGTTCTGAAAACACACATCTCCCATAACATTGGAGGCTCGAGGGGGACAAAAGTCCCTATCTATTGGATTGGGCTTTTGTGAACTTAAAGACAGTGAAGGTTTGTTGCTTTTCCGGTGTGGTATTTAAGTTTAAGTTGGGAGAGTGTTGTGACAGTGGCTCTTTCAGAGGCTCAGAAGTTTTGGGAGTGGAGAATATCACACGCAGTACTTACGTTCAGAGACAAAAAGCAGACTGTTAGGTTTGGCAAAACAGTGCAGTTAACATTACCTGACAAAATGCGAAGAGAGGAGGTAATTATTGCGGTGGTTAAGCATTTAAAGTTGCTGAGATAGAGTCTGACTCATTGGAAATGGCAAAAATTCAGTTGCAAATTAAACATGAGAAAGAATTAAAGCGGCTTGAATACGAAAGAGAGATAGAGGAAAAAGAAAGAGAGAGAGAGGAAAAACATAGAGAGAGAGAAAAACAAAGAGAGAGAGAGGAAAAGGAGAGAGAGAGAGGAGAGAGGAAAAAGAAAGAGAGAGAGGGGAAAAAGAAAGAGAGAGAGAGGAAAAAAGAAAGGAGAGGAGAAGAAAGTAGAAAAGAAAGAATAGCCCTAGCAGAACAAAAAGAAAAAGAAAGGGAGATACAGATCAGGGAAAAAGATAAAGAGAGTGAGTTTGAACTTCGGAAAATAGCCATGAAACATGACAGTCAATTAAAATTGGCAGACGTAAAGGGAAATGTACAGTTGGATGATAGTGATGAGGATAGTGAGAAAGAGCATCATAGTCTAAGGCTTGGTGGGAATCTATTTAAATATGTCCAAGCATTGCCAAGGTTTGACGAGAAGGAAGTGGAAGCCTTTTTCATTTCATTTGAGAAGGTAGCTAAACAAATGAAATGGCCACAGGACATGTGGGTATTACTGATTCAAACAAAGCTGGTAGGTAGGGCTAGTGAAGTGTTGCATCACTACCGAGGAGGTATCTGGACGTAGAGGAGGTGAAGAAATCCATCTTAAGTGCATATGAGCTAGTACCTGAAGCTTACAGTCAAAGGTTTAGAAATGTAAGTAAAGAATTTGGTCAAACATACATGGGGTTGAAAGGCACAAACAGAGTAATTTTGATAGGTGGTTAAGGGCTTTGAAAATAGACCAAACGTATGAAGTTTTCAGAGAAAGTATACTTTTGGAGGAGTTTAAAAATTCAATTCCTGATATAGTGGAGAACTCATGTGGAAGAACAGAGGGTTAAAACTGCGAGATTAGCAGCAGGAATGAAGATGATTATGAATTAGTTCATAAATCAAAGATTGGTTTCCCACATCAGTTTCAGCCGGTGAGGGGTAGAAACTGGGGACATGAGAAATACGCAAGTGGTAAAGGTAAAGGTGATCTAATGGGAGACAATTAAGAGAGTGTACCTCAGATTAAAAAAGAAATCCAGGAGGGTGGAAAAGAAATGAAAAGTTTCAAATGTTTTCACTGTAATAAACTAGGCCATGTAAAGTCACAGTGTTGGTGGTTGAAGAAAGGCACTGGGAAGGCTTATTGGTAAAACAGGATAAGACAGTGGGATTTGTTAGAGTGGTAAAGGAAAGCCCAAGGGAAGCGAAGGAGGTGCAAAGGATTGTACAGCCTGTTCAAGAAGTAATTGTTCAGAAGGTGCCAGATGTCTTTAAAGAATTTACTTGTGTGGGTAAAATCTACTCATGTGTATCAGGAGGAGCAGGTAAAGAGGTCATAATTTTAAGAGATACAGGGGCTAGTCAATCTTTAATGGTAAGAGATGAGGAATTACGTAGTTTGGGAAGAATGTTGCCAGAAAAGGTGGTGATATGTGGAATTCAGGGTAAGAGGAGTAGCGTTCCATTATATAAGGTAAGGTTGGAAAGTCCAGTAAAGAGTGGTGAAGTGGTAGTAGGAGTAATAGAGAAACTATCTTGTCCAGGAATACAGTTTATCTTGGGTAACGATATAGCTGGATCGCAGATGGGAGTGATGCCTACTGTGGTTGATAAGCCAGTGGAAAAATCAGACAACTGAAGGGTTGAAGGATGAATATCCTAGGATTTGTCCGCATTGTGTAGTAACCTGGTCACAAAGTCACAGGTTAAGACAAGAGGAGAAATCAAAGAGTGAAGATGAAGTTGAAGTGCAATTATCAGAAACGATTTTTGATCAGATGGTTGAAAAGAACAAGAACAGATGGAGGGTTAGGCGGATATTTTTAGTTCAAGAAAATTGGCGGAGTTACAACAGAAAGATGTAGAAATAAAACGGATATATCAGAAAACATATACGAGAGTGTTATTACCGTAAAAGAGATGTCTTGATGAGAAAATGGAGACCTGTACATATGCAGGAGGATGAAAAGTGGGCAGAAGTTCATCAAGTAGTACTGCCGGTAGGGTATAGTAAGGAATTGTTGCGAGTTCCACATGAGGTACCAGTGGGAGGTCATTTGGGAATCAGGAAAACTCAAGCTAAAATACATAAACATTTTTATTGGCCTGGACTACATAAAGATTTAGTTAAATTTTGTCAATCATGTCACACATGTCAAGTGATAGGGAAACCTCAAACAGTGATAAAACCAGCGCCCTTAATACCCATTCCATCATTTGAGGAACCTTTTACGAGGGTCCTAATTGATTGTGTAGGACCGCTTCCTGAAATAAAAAGTGGGAATCAATATCTTTTGACTATAATGGATGTGTCTACGGGTCTCCAGAGGCCATTCCAGTACGTAATATTACAGCTAAAAGGATTGTGGAGGAGTTACTTAAATTCTTTACTAGATATAGACTATCCACAGAAATTCAATCGGATCAAGGATCGAATTTTACTTAAAGTTATTCAAAGAAGTTATGGATAGCTTAGGAATAAAACAATTTAAATCAACTGCGTACCATCCAGAATCGCAGGGAGCGTTAGAAAGGTGGCATCAGACATTAAAGACAATGTTGAGGGCGTATTGTCAAGATTATCCGGAGGATTGGGATTAAGGAATTCCATTCGTATTGTTTGCAATTCGGGATGCACCTAATGAGTCTACCAAATTTAGTCCTTTTGAACTATGAAAGACTATCTCTGAATCATTTGGGTGATTTAAACTCATAATAGTAATGTCTTTAACCTGATGTGTTTCTGTTTAAAGGTGTTAAGTCTCTTGGATGTTTAAAGGAACAACTGAACGATTATTTAGTGTTGTATTATTTTCGGGGTTATCTTTGAAGTAAGGGGTGTTAAGTGATCCAATGTTTATTTGAAAAGTTAAGTTGAGTTCATGGAATAAACATTGTATTGTGTTTAAAAACCCACGTGTCCATAATTGTAATACCACACCCGGAGAACAAGCCGTGTGCTTCAAAAGCAACAATCCATTAAAGGGAGAGGTTGGTTGAACTCCATGATACATTTTGGGGTTCTGAAAACGCCTCTCCCATAACAATTGGAAGGGGAGCCTCGCAGGGAAGACAGTGGAACAGCAATGGCAGGGGTTTTGGGGGTTATTCGAGAGGCACAACAATAATTCATCCCAAGGAGGAGGAAATATGCTAAGGGAGGGATGAGCCAACCATGGCTGACAAGGGAAGTCAGGGACAGCATAAAAGCAAAATAAAATGCATACAATGTGGCATGGATTAGTGGGAAGCCAAAGGATTGGGAAGCTTTTAAAAGCCAGCAGAGGACAACTAAAAAAGCAATAAGGGGGGAGGGGGGGCGAAGATGAAATATGTGTGTAAGCTAGCTAATAATAGAAAATAAGTACCTTTTGCAGCAGGGAAGAAGAGGGTAGGACATTCAGATTATAAACCATAATATAAACCATAAGACCATAAGGATGAAAAGAACTTTGGGAGAAATCCCGAATTTGAAAAAAACGGAAATGGTTGGAATCAGATAGATTTTATCTGTCCGAGATAATGCCGATATGAATTTGTTGACCCTAGTAAAAAATTATTTGGGTAAAAAAATGGGGATACTTTGAAATAAGAACAAAAACCTAGGTAGCACATTCACCTTAACAGTTTGGATCCCGCCCACTAAAGTCAAGGGGAGGTTATTCCACCTTGCTGATTTGTTCAGTTTGTGGAGTAAGGCCCAGTTATGAGCCACGCGGATCCCCAGATATCACAAATTAGAGGGCAAGAGGCAAAACGGCAGCAAATCAAGCTTAGCCCCTCTGGCCATTGAGTTTACTGGGAAACACACACTTTTACTGATGTTTAATTTATAGTCTGAGAGTGTGCGAAACCTTGTGAGTATCTTCATGATGTTTTCTATTGATGAGACCGGATCCATAACATATAGAAGTAGGTCATCTGCGTATAATGAGATCGGTGCTCCTCCTTTTCTTGGTCTATTCCCTTCCATCCCTCTGATTAACTCAACCCTATCGCCAGAGGGATAGGCCATCGCGAAGAGCAATGGAGAAAGGGAAAAGCCCTGTCTAGTGCTCCTACCTAACGGAAAGTATTCGGAGGAAGTCATACTTCGGCTTTCGGGGAATTGTAGATCAAACAAACCCAGGGGGAGAATTTGGGGCCAAAACTAAATCCATCCAAGATCTCAAAAAGGTAGTTCCACCCCACCCAAGCGCCTTTTCTGCATCCAAAGATACTATAACTTCAGCTTCCTGAACAGATGAGGGGGGATAGGACAATGTTCACGAGAAGTCGGACATTGGCCATTAACTGTCTACCTTTGATAGAGAATGTCTGCTCCTCCAAAATTATATCAGGAAGACATGGCTCCATTTGGATGGCCAGGACTTTCGCCACTATCTTAACATCAGTGTTAAGGAGTGAAATGGGTCGGTATTTCACACTCCACTGGGTCCTTACCCTCTTTCAGGAGCACCAAGATTGTGGCTTGGATCAAGGACAGGGGTAATGATCCCCTAGACAGTGAATCATTGACCATGTCCAAAATTAAAGGTATTAGTTGCTCTGAGAAACTCTTATAAAATTCAGATGGGAAGCTGTCAGGACCTAGGGCTTTGCCAGATTGCAGCCAACCGATACATTTCCAGTTCCCATTTCCTGCCTTCCTCAATGGTCGGAACGTGAAAACCATCTAGAAACCTCATCATGTCTGAAGTATCTGGAGGAGGCTCTGACTTATATAGCTCATAGTGAAACAAACTGAAAGCCTCATTTACCTGGAGAGGGGCTGAGACCAGGTTACCTTCTTTGGAACACAATACCTGGGTCGAGACCCTTCAAGTGTGCAAAAATCCTTGCCCACTTCATTGGTCCATTCAAACCCTTCACGTTCCAGGTTATAAGGCAGAGAGGAGAACCTCTACTGCCTCTTCCACCAGGGTCAGCCATTACATCTGTAGATCAGCAAGTAAGAAACTTTGTAACGCCACAGCGAGGAGATCCCACCAGGACAGCGGTCCATACCGGTCCTAAGGCCGGATAAGCACAAATTAGTGGACAACGTCAGACTAACAGCCATGCCTCCCTCTCTCCCCCTATCCCCCCCCCCCCCCCCCAACCCTGCCATCCCTACAAAGACATCAAATTTATATCAAGCCTAAACTCTCTGACACTAAAGTCTGAGCTCCCCCTCACCGAATATTGGCGAGTAGGTGCTGCACAATACCCACACTCACGACATCCCTTTTCGAGGCCCATCTCTAGCTATGGCTGAGAGGTTCTCCAACCGGCCCCATATTAAAAGACAAGAAACCTCATGACCATTATTCAAAATCAAGAATTTCACATATAACAATCCCATGGTGACAATCGCATTATAAGAATATATATATAACACTAGAATAATGAGGAAATAAAGGGGAACACTTCAACAGTAATGTTACAGTGTATTTAAAAAAAAAATTTAGAGTACCCAATTATTTCTTTTTCCAATTAAAGGCAAATTCACATGACGAATCCAACTACCCTGCACATCCTTTTGGGTTGTGGGAGTGAAATCCAAGCAGACATGGGGAGAATGGTCAAATTTCACACGAACAGTGACCCGGGGTCGTGATTGAACCCGGGTTCTCAGTGACATGAGGCAGCAATGCTAACCACTGCACCATTATGCTGTCCTAACTTTACAGTGTAAATCAACCAAATAAACAGTAGTGATGTAACTTCCAAACGTACAGTAATTTAACTTTTAAACAACAATAGCGAAAGATTCAAACCCAGTTTCTCAACAAAAGTGTTTGCCTCGTTAGGGGAGTCAAAGACGTGGGGCGGGATTCTCTGAACCTCCGCGTCGAAATCACGATCGGCACAGGGGCAGAGAATGGGCGTTTACGCCGAAATCTGGTCCGACGGCGCTCCCGCGATTGTCCGGTGACCAGAGAATCGCGGGAGCGGCGTTGGACCAGATTTCGGTCCCCGGAGAATCGCTTGGAGTCTCGCGCGCAAACTATGCAGCGTTGGTAGGGGGCCATTGACAGAGCCCCCCCCACCCTTCCTTAAGGAAAGTCAAGAGTGATTTGCCTGCGTTTTTACGCTGGCTTGGGGACAGAGCCCCATTATTGGAGAATCCTGCCCATGATCCTTTCCCTTGACCGAGACTCGAAGATGGGTCAGGTAAAGTAGCAAAAAACGGATACCCTGCTTGAATAGGGTCCATTAAATGCTGCTCTTTTCTTCACTAATTCTGTGCTAAGGTCTGGTAAAGCCGGATCGAGTGACCTCCCCTATTTAAAGTCATGGTGCTTCCTGGCCCATCACAGGATCTTCTCTTTTACTTTGAAGTTATGGAACCTCAAGATCATCACTCGCGGGGTTCCTCTGCATGAGGTCTTGGTCGCAGCATGCGATGAGCCCTCTCCAGCTCCAGGGAGCATTGAAGCACCTTCTCACCCAACATTTTAAGAAGCATGTCAGCTATGAATTCTGTGGAAGTGTTGTCCTCTGTTCCCTCTGGCAGACCCACGTGGCAGATGTTTTGCCTTCGAGGCCTGTTCTCCTGGACATTCACTTTATTCTTTAGAAACGTATTCACCTCCAGAACCAAAGACAGATTTTTATCCAGCGCCAGGATCCACTCACTGTGGTCGGTGAGGACCACCTCCATTTTCTGGATCTCACACTTCCAATTTTTATCCATCCCCTCCCAATTGCTCAAGATTTGACTTAGGGATTTGTCCACTTGACCTTTTTATTTCTCGGGTCCCCATGGAGGTTTTCAATTGAGCCACCACAATGCGGCTGATGTGTTCAACTGATGGCCATGTGGTTGCCTGGGGGGAGGAGGCGAACGCCACAAACATTTTGTCTCCTGCCGACTACAATGAAGCCTCCGAGTCTGAGAAGCACATTTGGCTCCCCCTGTGTTGTTCTCTGCCTTGCTCTATCACGATGGCTTTGATGTGTAGTGTTGATCAGAGAGCAAGTCTTTTAAACCAACAAAGCTATTTTATTAATCAGTACTAACTGGATTCGACACTTATCCCTAAGAAACAAACAATTGACAAATACTATACTCACTATACTTATCTATATCTACCTCACTAACATAATAAACTACTCTCTTGCTCTCTCACTATCTTCAGTCCTTTTAGCCAGCTCCTGCTCTTACCAATTACACCAGCCTTCTGTCCCACAAGGCTCTGCATCATCCCTTATATACTTCTGAGACTAGTGCCCTCTAGTGGCTCTCTGTGTACATTTTATTAACACTTGCATCCCCCTTTTTTCTAAAGAAAAAATATTTTAAAATATTTTCTTTCATTCTTGTGATGCAGTATAACCCATATGCTCCTTGTCCTATACTATCACTAATCACAACATCTGACACTAACCATCTATCTCGCTAAACCCTGTTGATACAATAAAGATAGATAATAAGAAACATCAAAATCAGCATTAGAGTGATGTCAGTTACATGCATGTGAGGACTTAACTAACAATGTTCTTTTATGTTTATAAATCTTTTACAGTCCAGAATGTGGACTCAGTGTTCAATATGCTATTGATACAGTGCCAAGTTATCAGTCCAAGCAATTAAAAGTTCTATAGGTCTGAACCATTCTTTGTGTCGACCCGGTCTCTCACCGTTCCTTCGATGTCGCTTTTGTGCTTTCTCTGTCCTCAAAACCTGCTTGCCGTTTGTTCTGTGCGCAAGAAGCATCATTTCCCAACCATCATCATTCGTGTCCTCAGAATCCTCTGATTTACTCTTGAACTTTCGATGTTCCACGATATCTTCAGCTTCCCGTAGGTTGTGCCTCCTGGCTCCCACATGACCAGTTCACTGGTGCACTTTGCTTATCAGCCCTCATTCAGTGGAGCTGAGATCCGTCAATCCCACTTTCACTCTGCACAACTGGATTGCTCCTAGTGATCGCTACTTCACTAGATGCGAGTGATTGACGTAGACTTTTGCAGTCTTCTTTGTGTTGCTCATTACACTTTGTTTCCTCACCGTTGTCTTTTTTTACAACACACGTTAATCAGACTCTCATGGACTTCTACTTGCTCATTGAATAAACTTGATAGACTTTCCAGTCTTCTCCTTCTTCTTCCGTCCAGGTAGTTGTTGAATATACTCTTCAGACCAGATCCAATGCTGTACAAGCTTGTCCACCTACTACCAATGTCTGCTCATTATTTATCACCTCAAAGTCTAGCGGCATTTCCATTTTTCCATGTCGCACCAGAAGACAAAATTTATCTTTCATGACAATCTTGATCTTATTGTAGTCCAGCAGTCAACATCTAGACTTCCCTATGGTTAGCGTTTCATAAGCTTACAACAAAGACTTCCACAACCCCATATTCACGTAGGCACCTGTATCTATCCTAAATGATGTTGCTATGCCATTCAGATCTAGATTTACAGCCCATTATTTACTTTTTTTTTGGAGAGGCGTAGTGGATTCTTCATCTGACTCCCTTGCAGCAACTTCATTGACTGTCGTTATCTGGAAGGTATCCTCTACATCAAACTGGTCGAGTTCGCTGTCTTCATTTGAGTTTCGAAACTTTTTTTCTTCATTTCGGATACTTCTGACCTGCCGATAGTCAGTGTAAAACTTGCTAAATCTGTTTCCTGGAACAACTAGTAGAAAACAGCAATGTGCTGCAAAGTGATCAAACGTGTTGCAGTTCCTGCACTGTCTGTCCAGCGGCGGTTCCACAGTATGTGCATGTCATGACGCTCGTGACGTCATCGGCAAAATGGCATTCTGCCGGTGTGAACAGTTTGCTTTACTGTGACACATCATCAATGGCACCAGCCACATTTTCCATCTTTGCGTCCTTCTCAGTCGCTACAAACTCAGCATATTTGGTCGATGCTTGCTCATTGGCCTTGCACAAATTTATTGCCTTTTGCAGCGATAGCAATGGCTTTCTCAGCATTTTCTCACGCATTCCAAACGCTACTTGATCTCATAGCATGGAATCAGATGCGGAGGCAAAATTACAAGACTGTGTTCTCAATTTTAACGCCGTAATTAATGCATCTACCAACTCCCCACTACATTGCAGCCATTTCCTGAACATATACCGTTCATACGTTTCGCTTACCTGTGTTTTGCGGTGCGCATCAAATTTTTTGCAAAGTTATACTGTACTTCGTTTTGTCCTCATTCGCATCAAATTCAAACGGGTTCTACGGCTAGTATTCCAGCTTGTATTCCAGCCATATTTAAGAGGAGCACTATTTTTCTTGAATCTGAAGCATTTTTGAGCACAGAGGCAGAGAGAAAAACTTCAAACTGCTGCTTGAAGAACGCCTTGTTTTTACACAGTTTACTGTCTGTTCTGAGATGATCCAGTTTCTACAGACTCTCCACCTTGCTTCACGGATTTCCCTTAGCAGTAGAGGCTTGATTGCTTTGTTCAATCTTCTTTTTTTGTTTATGGTGTCCTCTCTATTCTACCTAATTCTAGTTTTATATGGACAAACTCCTGGTACTATGTGTTGTTCTCTGCCTTGCTCTATCCCGATGGCTTCAATGTGTAGTGTTGATCAGAGAACAATGAGTCGTGTAAACCAACAAAACTATTTTTTTAAACACTACTGACTAGATTCAACACTTATCCCTAAGAAACAAACAGCTGATTGATCACACATAAACTATACTCACTATACCTATCTACATCTAATGCACTAATATAATAAACTACTCTCTTGCTCTCTCACTATCTTCAGTCCTTCTAGCCAGCTCCTGCTCTTACCTCCTACTCCAACCTCCTGCCCCACAAGACTCTGCATCATCCCTTATATACTTCTGAGACTAGCTCCCTCTAGTGGCTCTCTGTGTACATTTTATTAACCCTTACTTTACTGGCATGTATAATAATACCACCTCCCCCTCTCTTGTTCCTGTTATTTATGAGCATGTTAAGGTGCTGTACATTTCCCTTTGATCTTTCTTTCAGCTAGCGCTGCTCATTATGTGCTTTGTGAGTTGGGTCAGGTCGGAACATTTCCCGGTGTGTGTCCTTCGTTCACATCCACCGCCGGTAGTCACAGTCAAATCTGCATATTGAAGTGAGACATCTAGTCTCACTTTAATGTGCAGATTCCCGAGTACCCAGGGCGCTCGCCCCGGAGACCTGGGGCGAGTGCCGTTCTGTACTGGTCTCCACAAACGGAGACCAGATGCAATGGCACACATGGAGAGTCTCCAAGGGGATCAGAGGCATGCCATTTGGAAGTCCATACGTATAATATCCAGTGATGCTTCCTTATCTAACAGATTAGTTACCTCCTCAAAAATGTAAACCAATTTTGTTGAGACATGACCCGCCTTTCCAAAACCGTGCTGGTTCTCTCTAATCAGTTCATATGATACGAACGCCCGACCCGCCTTACCCGGTCTGGCCCACATGTGATTCCAGACTCATAGCAATGTGGTTGACTCCTAAATGCCCTCAAGGCCAATTAGGGATGGGCAATAAGTGCTGACACAGCCAGTGATGCGCACATTCTATGAATTAATAAAACAAAAGACATTGTAAATTTCTGTTGGCATTGTGGATGCTACCCCGAGCTTTTGGTGCCGTTTATCAACCGAACAGTAAAACATTTTGTATCGCAATAGGGGCACTACACGCTGGGCATTTTACCTTCTCATGTGCAAACATTTGTCTCACCCTTCTCGTCTGTTGGATCCAATCATAAAACAAGTCGTAACTTTACGAAAAGGAGCAAACAATACAAAAATGAAGGAAACAGGTAGAACTACCTCCAATAAGGATACGCTAAAGAGATGAACATTGAACAAAGGTTAAACCAATGGTAAAAAAGGTTGAACTTATTAAATTGTCCCAGACAATTCCAAAAAACCTTTCTGGCTAAGTTTTTCTTTTGTGCATGAAATAATGGCCAGAATTCTCCAGTTGTTGGGATTCCCTGTTCCCGCTGACAGCGCCCGCCTACGGTTCTCCTGATGGCTGGCGCTTCAATGGGAATTTCCATTAACACACGTCAGGAGCAGAGAATCCTGCCACCTGCGGACAGCGCACCACTGAGAAAGACGCGGCTGAGTGTTCGGAGATTCCCGCTCCATGTCTGTAGACTAACATAGACGTTAAATTGTTACAGGTATGAGAATATTATTAAATTGATGCATGCAATAATATTCCAGTGTTTGGAAATGCCTGTGATTGAAGGCTGAAATCTCTGCAGATTCTCAAACCATTCACTGATGGGACTGACCAAGAAGAAAAAAAACAATCACTGTAAGGATCCCAGCCGAGTAAAGATAAAGAGGGAGACTCGAGGGCAGGTAGAAGTAGAAAGAAGTTGAACCGTGATGTCACAGCCTGCAGGTAAGTGATTGGCTGGTGACTGGTAAGTAGTTCTTCTTTTCCCTGAGGTGTTCTCGTGCGGGGTGCAGTGGTTGCAGAGTGAGTGCTTGCTGAGGAGGGGAGAATTTTTTTTTAAACTTACTTTTGGGAGTTTCCAGCTGAATCTGGTCGGAGTGAGGACAGAGTGACTGCTGGGTAATTAGTAAAGATTTAAATTGTTTGCGCAGGCCCATAAGAGCTGGTTGCTGTTCTCATGTGGGACACAGTGGTTGCTGGTTAAGTGTTTTATTTTTACCTGTATTTAAGTTGGGCATTTCCTAAACCCTAGACACTACACTTGTAGTGTCCCCCACCCTTCCACCTCCTTTAACCTAAGTGGTAGAGTGAATAACAGGTAAGCTCTTTCTTTCTTTTTCTTTTTTTATCTATGGCAGGGAAGGCAGGGAAGGCAGTGCATTATTCCTCCTGCAGAATGTTTGAGGTGAGGGACGCCATCAGTGTCCCTGCTGATTTCACCTATGGGAAGTGCACCCATCTCCAGCTCCTCAGAAACCGCGTTAGGGAACTGGAGCTGGAGCTGGATGAACTTCGAATCATTCGGGAGGCAGAGGTGGTCATAGATAGTAGCTTCAGGGATGTAGTTAATCCGAAGAATCAAGATAGATGGGTGACGGTGAGAGGGGCTGGGAGGAAGCAGTCAGTGCAGGGATCCACTGTGGTCGTTCCCCTCAGTAACAAGTATACCGCTTTGGATACTGTTGAGGGGGACGACCAACCAGGGGTAAGCCACGGTGAACGGATCTCCAGCACTGAGTCCGTCCCTGTGGCTCAGAAGGGAAGGAGGGAGAACAGGAGAGCAATAGTTATTGGGGACTCGATAGTTAGAGGGACAGATAGACGGTTCTGTGGCAGCGGAAGAGACTCACGGATGGTATGTTGCCTCCCGGGTGCCAGGGTCCGTGACGTCTCGGACCGTGTTTTCAGAATCCTTAAGGGGGAGGGGGAACAGTCACAAGTCGTGGTACACATCGGTACCAACGACACAGGTAAGAGAAGGGACGGGGATTTAAAACAGCAATCTAGGGAGCTAGGATGGAAGCTGAGAGCCAGGACAAACCATGTTGTCATCTCTGGATGTTGCCGGTGCCACGTGCTAGTGAGGTGAGGAACAGAGAGAGAGTGCAGATAAACACGTGGCTGCAGGGATGGTGTAGGAGGGAGGTTTCAGGTACCTGGATAATTGGAGCACATTCTGGGGAAGGTGGGACCTGTACAGACAGGATGGTTTGCACCTGAACCAGAGGGGCACCAATATCCTGGGAGGGAAATTTGCTACGGCTCTTTGCGGGGGTGTTTCAACTAATTTGTCAGGGGGCTGGGAAAACAAGCTGTAGTCCAGAAGCCAGTGTTGAGAGTAGCGAGATACTGAGGAGGGTATCAAGGTCGCAGGAGTGTACCGGCAGACAGAAAGGTGGGTTGAAGTGTGTCTACTTCAATGCATCCGGAATAAGGTAGGTGAACTTGGAGCGTGGATTGGTACTTGGGACTACAATGTTGTGGCCATTACGGAGACATGATTAGAACAGGGACAGGAATGGTTGTTGGAAGTTCCGGGGTATAGATGTTTCAGTAAGAGTAGGGAAGGTGGTAAAAGAGGTGGAGGAGTGGCATTGTTAATCAAGGATAATTTAGCGGCTGCAGAAAGGCAGTTCGAAGGGGATTACCTACTGAAGTAATATGGGCCGAAGTTAGAAATAGGAAAGGAGCGGTCACATTGTTAGGAGTTTTCTATAGGCCCCCAAATAGTAATAGAGATGTGGAGGAAGAAATTGCAAAACAGATTATGGATAAGTGTGGAGGTCTCAGGGTAGTTGGCTTGGGTGACTTTAACTTTCCAAATATTGATTGGAACCTCCATAGGTCGAACAGTTTGGATGGGGCAGTTTTTGTACAGTGTGTGCAGGACGGTTTCCTGACACAATATGTGGATAGGCCGACAGGAGGGGGGGCCACATTGGATTTGGTACTGGGTAATGAACCGAGCCACGTGTTAGATTTGTTTGTGGGTGAGCACTTTGGAGGTAGTGACCACAATTCAGTGTCTTTCACTATTGCAATGGAGAGGGATAGGGCCATATGGCAGGGCAAGGTTTAGGGGCTGGTTTAGCACGGTGGGCTAAATCACTGGCTTGTAATGCAGAACACAGCCAGCAGCGTGGGTTCAAATCCTGTACCAGCCTCCCCGAACAGGCGCCGGAATGTGGCGACTAGGGGCTTTTCACAGTCGCTTCATTGAAGCAAACTTGTGACAATAAGTGATTACTATTATTATTATTATCATTAATTGGGGGAGGGGTAATTATGATGCGATTAGGCAAGAATTAGGGAGCATAAGATGGGAACAGAAACTGTCAGGGAAAGGCACAAATGAAAACTGGAGCTTGTTCAAGGAACAAATACTGCGTGTCCTTGATAGGTATGTCCCTGTCAGGCAGGGAGGAAATGACCGTGTGAGGGTACCATGGTTCACAAAAGAGGTTGAATATCTTGTCAAGAGGGAAAAGCAAGAGTATGCAAGGATGAGAAAACAAGGTTCAGTTGGGTCGCTTGAGGGTTACAAGGTAGCAAGGAATGAGCTAAAAAAAAAGGGCTTAGGAGAGCTAGGAGGGAGCATGAGAAGTCATTGGCAGGTCGGATCAAGGAAAACCCCAAGGCTTTTTACTCTTATGTGAGAAATAAAAGAATGACCAGGGTGAGGGTAGGGCCGGTCAAGGACAGTAGCGGGAACTTGTGCACGGAGTCGGAAGAAATAGGAGAGGTGTTGAATGAATACTTTTCTTCAGTGTTCACCAAGGAGAGGGGCCATGTTTTTGAGGATGAGAGTGTGATACAGGCTGATAGGCTAGAGGAGGTAGATGTTCTGATAAAGGATGCATTAGCAATTTTGAAAAACCTGAGGGTCGACAAGTCCCCTGGGCCAAATGGGATATAGCCAAGGATTCTTTGGGAGACAAGGGATGAGATTGCAGAGCCTTTGGCTTTGATCTTTCGGTCCTCACTGTCCACGGGGATAGTGTCAGCACGAGATAGATGATCTTAACTATCCGCATGCTTGTAACGATATAACTGCTCATGAAATGCCAGTTCATTTGCATCATTTACATTTAACATTACCCTGACAGTGTCCATGCCTCGTGGAGATGGTGGAGATTCTGCTTCCAAAGCTACAGGTTTCTCGCCTCCCAATATTTCAGAGCGCCTTCCTTCCACAGCAGATTTTAAAAACAATTTTCCGTAAAGGGGCAATCTGGCATGGCCAATCTACCTACCCTACACATCTTTGGGTTGTGGGGGTGAGACCCACACAGACACGGGGAGAATGTGCAAACTCCACATGGACAGTGACCCGGGGCCAGGTCCTCAATGCCATGAGGTAGCAGTACTAACCATTGCACCACCGTGCCACCCGCACAGCAGACCTAACATCACAGGCCTCTCTTTCCTCAACAACCAAACGGATAATGTAAATAATAATAATCTTTATTAGTGTCACAAGTAGGTTTATATTAATGCAATGAAGTTACTGCGAAAATCTCCTAGTCGCCACATTACAGTCCCTGCTCGGATACACAAGGAGAATTCAGAATGTCCAATCCACCTAATCTGCACGTCTTTGGATTGTGGGAGGAAACCGGAGCACCTGGAGGAAACCCACGCAGACACGGAGAGAACATGCAGACTCCGCAGAACAGTGTCCCAGAGGGGAATCGAACCTGGCACCCTGGCACTGTGAAGCCACAGTGCTATCCACTTGTGCTACCGTGCTGCCCTATCCGTGGACACCTCAGCATCTACCAAAAGGAAAACAAAATCCCAATTATTTGTTGTCACAATAATTAACTCTCCTCCTCCTGATGGTTTAAGCATTCAGCTGATGATATCTTTGCTCACCCCCATTTCTGATCCACCGTTGGTTATCGTGCCGCTTGATAACGCTGTTGATGTCTCCTTCCATCATTTACTGATAGTGTAGATTGATATAGCAGTAATTGGTCAGGTCGGATTTATCCTGCTTTTAGTGTACAGAACATTACTGGGCAATTTTCCACATTGTTGGGTGGATTCCAGTGTTGTAGCTGTAGCGGAACTGCTTGGCTATGGGCGCGGCAAATTCTGGAGTGCAATTCATCAGTAGTATTCCCAGATTGTTGTCAAGGCCCAAGGCCTTCACAGTATCCAGTGCCTTCAGTCCTTACTTGACATCACACTTGGAATGATTCCAAGTGGCTGAAGATTGGCATCTGTAATGGGGACCTCAGGAGGAAGCTGTAATGGACCTTTCACCTGGAAGTTCTGGTTGAAGTTGGTGGAATACGCGTCAGTCTTGTTTTTTGCAAAGATGTGCTGTGCTCCTCCAACATTGAGGATGGGGGGGATATTTGTGGAGCCTCCTCCTCCTGTGACTTGTTTAATTGTCCACAACCATTCATAACTGGATGTGGCAGGACTGCAGAGCTTAGATCTGATCTGTTGATTGTGGGATTGCTTAGGTCTGTCTATCACATGCTTCCTCTGCTGTTTGGCAGGCAAGTAGTCCAGTTTGTAACTACAGTCATTTGACACCTCAATTTTAGGTATGTCTGGTGCTGCTCCTGGCATGCCCTCCTGAACTCTTCATTGCATCAGGGTTCATCCCCTGGCTTGACGATAGTGGTAGAGTGAGGGATATGTTGGCCATGAGATTGCAGATTGTGGTTGAGTACAATTTTGCTGCCCACAGCGCCTCATGGATGCCTATTCTTGAATTGCTCAATCTAGATGTTGTTTAACACACTTACCCTGTCACCATAAGCAGACTGTTTCATGATATTGAGGGAGCAGGAGTGGTGGTCTTGGATCATTGCTTTCCAACCTCCTTAGCCCATTGACAGAAGTGTCCTTTATAACACCATAGCAGACGTGGACTAACAGGCAGTGAACCTGAGACCTTACCAAACAGTATGGTTCAGTATCTCAGTAAGCATAATTCTTACTTATAGCATGAGATTTCCTTTCTTAAGTTACAGCACCATCGTGCAGAGTGGGCAGGGCAAGCCCTTAATACATCTTTTTGCTTGCTCCAAAAACCAATTCAAATTGAATCCAATTTATTCTCTCCCACAAGGGAGACATACAAGGTCCAAGCTGACAAGAACATTACTGGGCAATTTTCCACTGTCACCTCATCTTGGGCTTGATCTGACGCTTGACCTTAGGCCAAAAACTAGCTTATCTTTCACTCACTTGAAATGCCTCTTAATAATCTATTGAATTTTATTGGAACCTGAGTAAACCCTCAAGACTCACTGCAATTGGTACAGCTATTTTGTGAATTTCTATTGGTTAGTTTAACAAAGAGCAAATGGAATCAGGTGTATAAATGCATTGTATGTGCCACTAATAGGAGAGCAGGCCAAGTTGGGTCAGAGGTAAGGGTTTTTATTTGGTGTCTGTGAGGAAACTGAAGGATAGTGTTACTATTTCTGCTAAAGTGTTTTTTTAAGTAAATGTTGTCATCTCTGTTTTGTTTAACTTTATGGGCCTTTATGGTCTTCTGTGTTTTTCTTTAGGAGGATCTTTGCTGTTTTATGTTAATGTTTCCATAGCTTTAGCAGATATGCTATTATTTCTTTAAAAACTTGAGAAATGTTTCTCTTCCTCAGTAGGATTTTTGCAGTTCATCATGGCATCAACAAACAATGTTGCCAACACTGAGGGCCAAGAAAATGGAAACCAGGTAAAGAGCCTGTGTGGAGAGAATATCTGTTTTACATTAGCTTGTTCAAGCTGCCATTTAAATCTGATCCCTTTTTTTAGGGGGCTTACTTTAAAGTGAAACTCTGGGTAGCCATAATAACAATGCTAATTCAATAATGCTCAATTGCCTGGGCCTTCCCAATGTGTTATGAATTTGAAATCAAGCCACTTGTCAATTGATTTCATTAGTGCCACAATGCTCTGCTTGATTACCCAATCAATTAACTACTCCCTCCTTTTGAAATTATTTAGGGATGCAAAATTAACTGCAGCTGAACTAGCCAGTTTAGCCTCCTTACTTCCTATGTATGGTATGTGTTGTCTGCATCACATGCAAGAAACAATACTTTTCACTGTATACTAATACATGTGATGATTCAAATCAAATAGATACTTGAATTATCTTGGGCATCAGCACTAACTTTAGGATGAATGGAAATCAGCAGTTAGTTAGTTTTAATTGAGTGATGGATTTGTTAGTCTTAATCCCTTGTGTGATGGACTTTATTTTGTATTTATTCTGCCTCTGTTTTTGTGAACTGAATGTTTATCTAGATTTTTTTCAATTTGAAATCATCTGATTTTAATGTCCTGGCTAATTGCCTCCTAAATAGTGAAAATTGCTGTTAAAAGAATATCTGCAGCAGATACTACTTGTACTATAATTAACCTCTTCCAGAATGTGGTTGATCGAGTGACCAGTCTGCCGCTTGTGAGCTCTGCCTGTGAGCAAATATCTGGTATGTATATGAGCACCAAGGAGAGCTCGCCTGCTGTGAAGACCATCTGTGATATGACCGAGCAAGGAGTGAAGACCATTTCTACTGTGGCTGCCACTGGTGCTAAACCAATTTTAGACAAACTGGAACCTCAAAGTAAGTGGAATCAGTTTTTTTTCCCCAAGAAATACCTGCCTACATTGTCAGTTTTAACTCCTTCTTCTTCTTGTGTGTAATTATCACTTTATGGTAAGGGCAGCATAGTGGTTAGCACTGGCTACACAGCACCAGGGTCCCAGGTTCGATTCCTTGCTGGGTCACTGTCTGTGCGGAGTCTGCACGTTCTCCCTGTGTCTGTGTGGGTTTCCTCTGGGTACTCTGATTTCCTCCCACAGTCCAAAGATGTGTATGTTAGGTGGATTGGCCATGCTAAATTGCCCTTAGTGTCCAAAAAGGTTGGGAGGGGTTATTGGGATAGGGTAGAAGTGGGGGCTTAAGTGGGTTGGTGCAGACTCGATGGGCCGAATGGCCTCCTTCTGGCCTCCTTCTGCACTATGTTCTATGTGTGCTAGACAAGTCACTGAATGGTTTAGACATAACTGAAATGAAGTCAGTGATACATGGGCAGCATTTATTCCATTTTAGTACATTTGTAATTGCCACTAACTAAGTCCTCGTACAGCACTGACATGGTGGAGTCCCCTTCAGCACACTGATGTCTACACCAGCCATCAAATGCCAATCTTTAATCACATTTACCAGCACTTGGTCCATAGCCTACTATGTCTTGGTGGGTGATCATTTAGATGTTGTGCAAAGAAAAGTTCTTCCTGATCTAAGAACAGTACAATATCTTGAATGACAGAACTGTAAACATGCATTTAATCATGTTGTATGCTCAGTTGCAGTAGCTAATGAGTATGCATGTAAAGGCTTGGATAAACTGGAGGAGAAGCTTCCTATCCTTCATCAGGTAACCGACCAGGTCAGTGCTATTCCATAAGAAGTTGGCAATGTAGTTAATTCATCGCCACCGCTATTTAATAATCCATTTTGGGATCCTTTTTTAGCCTTGTCCTTGTGTGCCTGATCCACGCAAGGTACTATATTAATTGTGCGGGAACAGGCCAATGGCCTTTAAAAGCTTGGTCCCTCTTTTAATGTGATACTGTTGTTGAATTTTTGAGCTTATTATATTGGATTTTGGTGGCAATTGGTGTGGAAAAAAAAAAAATGCTACTTGTAATGGGAATGGAGTAGCAAACGTGTTCTTGCTTTTTCAGGTCCTGGCTGAAACAAAGGAGCTTGTGTCATCTAAGATGGCCAATGTGAAAGAATCTGTGATGGGAGTTGTAGACATGACTACAACTGCAGTCCAAGGCAACCTGGAAAAAACTAAAGCTGTTGTGGTTGAAGGTGCCAGTGCTGTGGGTCAGCTTGTGACTACTGGCGTAGATATTTCTCTCCTCAAAACTGAGGAACTTGTTGATCATTACCTTCCTATGACCAAGGAAGAACTAGGTAACTAAAACTAATGGTTGGCTTCTGAGCCTAACACTGCTGGGTGGAGTATTAACTAACTACTGCTCATAAAAGTAATAATTACAGCATATATTTTTGTAACCCTTGGGAAAAACCATTTTGGTTTTCCTGCAATCCCTTCTATTCTATAGGCTTTACAATATCATGATGACTTGCGGGTAGGAAGAGTTACTGCATCCTGAGATATTTGTGTTTTCTTTCAGCTAAAGTGGCCGTTTCCACTGAAGGCTCTAACTCTGCTGCAGTACAAGAGCAAAGTTATTATGTACGCTTGGGATCTTTATCATCTAAAGTTCGCAATCGTGCATACCAGTATTCCATCTCCAAGATGCAGCGAGCCAAACAGAATGGCCAGGAGACCCTTTCTCATCTCCACAATCTTGTAGATCTGGTAAGGAAACTGATGTTTTTTCTGGATGCCATATTGGCCGTTTCTTTTCTTATCTATGTTAAGTCTTCAATTTTTGACCTTCCCCTGTGGTGTTTGCCTTGTATAACTTGGGGTATTTGCATGCCTGAGAACTTACTGAATGGTCACTGCTTCCGTTATTTTTAGTCACTACAAGTGCACTTCACCACCAAGAGCAACTATTGCAAGAACCCTGGGTGGGATTCTCCAATCCTGTGGCAGTGTAAACGCTGTCGCGTTTTATGACTGAACAGGCCAGCACAGCACTGGAGCTGCCACTCCACCTGCCAATCCTGTTGTGAACTGGCACAACTGCACATGTGCACTGAGGATGTGGCACCAATGCACGCATGCACAGTGGCCTCCTTCAACATGCTGGCCCTGACACAACATGGCACAGGGGCTGTGTGTAGGAAAGGAGCCCTCTGGCCACCGAGACCAGCCCCCAATCGTGGGCCAGGCTGAGCCGACCCCCGACCCTTTCCTGCTGGCCCAGAGCAGGTTAGAACGGCGCCGGTGGGACTCGGCTCCTTTTTCTTACGGGCCGGAGAATCGCAGGCCAGCTGTGTAGAGCAGTGCTGTGCCAACCATGTTGCTGCCAATGGCACTGATTCTCTGCTCTGCAGAGGATCTTGGGGCAATGTGGCCCGTTCGTGGCGATTCTCTGGCCCAGTGCTGGGAGAATCCCACCCCTACCTCCTAAATTGTGCTTTTTTTTTTAAGATTGAATCTGCAAAAAGAAGTGCTGAATCCACACACCACAAACTCGAGGATGTTCGAGCAACTTTAACTCAGATCCTGGTGGACTGGAGAAAGCAACAGCCTGATGGCAAAGCAAAAGAGGAACTAGAGGAACTATCTGGCAAATCTGAGGTAAGAACTCTTTGTCGAGGCAGGCAGTTCTATCAGCTTCCCTCCAGCGAATGACTTGGAAGGAATTGGTTTTTTTTGGTATGGTGGATGTGACTAGATATCTGATGGCCTTAGGATCTATCATGGCTCTCCTTAAATTGTTGTCTCAGAATTCCAAAGACGCTCTTGCCCTCAGAATTTCACCTCGCCACCTTTTTATTTAAGTGACTCTCCTCAGTTCTAGATTCTCCCACCAGGAAACCTCAATTCCTTTTATCTCTCCACATCCACCTTGTCAAGATCCTTCATTGCTTTCAACCCACCCCCTCCAATAGTTTTTATTCTTCTAACTGTACTCATTTGCCAAATCCTTTCATAAACCACCTATGCCGCTTCATATCATTCATTCCTATCCATCTTTTGTCACGAGCAAATTTGGCAGCCTGCTATTGTCCCTATTGTCTAGCTAAGGGTATTGTAATATTATCGTTGTAATTCACTGGCCACTGTCATTAAAGTGAATGTTGGAGTCAGATGACCGACGACTGACTGAAGCGCTGAAAGAGGTTGCTTGTGCATAATCATTCTGTTAATCTGTTCTGTAAGGTTTACCCGCAGTTAATTGCTCAGCATTCTTGTAATATAAATAAGGCCAGGTATGAGTTTTTTTTACTTTCCACAACCTGTGACACCCTATGAAAATCCAGGTACAACACATCCACTGGTTTCCCAAAAGCTCCAATAAATTGGTTAAACATATTCTCACAGATGTTTTATCTTACTGATCTTTAGTTTCTGCTGCAGGATCTATCATGGCCCTTGCTGCGCTCGCCCTTGCAACTAGTTCACCTAGGTTTTCAAATACATTTTGTCTTTGGTTTCCCTAAAAATGTTGGCGCTATTATGCTCTATCATAAACCATTATTCAATGTGTACCTTGCTGTCCAGCTTGATTTGGTTTCAAATGCATGATAACATTTTATTTAAAGAAAATAACAAGCCATAGTGAAAGTTCTGACTTGAAGAATAAAGTTCCTAAATCACAAGGGGGGGGAAATTCATGCTTTCTGCTTAAATTCCAGATCACCTTTTATTTCTGAAATAATAGATCTGGACTGGGAATTTTAACTTTGGTTTTCTTTATTCCAGAGAATTGAATCTGAAACACTGGCCATGACTCAGAATTTCTCTGATCAACTCCAAACCATTTGCCAAACATTGGCTTCGAGTGTTCGTGGTCTGCCTGAGAATATTGAAGATCAAGTGCAGCAGGTCTGTAAATTAGCAAAAGAGATCTACACCTCTCTTTCTTCAGCCACGTCCTTCCAAGATCTGTCTGCACCATTCCTGACCCAGACTAAAGAGCAAATGCTGAAGATCCGTGAGGGAATGGATGGGGTGATGGACTATCTGCTTCACAACACCCCGCTTAACTGGCTGGTGGGACCCTTTATCCCACAGCTGGCTGAAGATCAGGGGCAAAATAAAATCCAATAATCCACTACTGTAATAGGTTGGAGTTTCACTGTTCATGTATTTAAAAAATAAATAATTGTTGCAGTCATAACCAGCCAGTTGGCCCACTAATTAGCATTTAACAGTCTGGGGCAGCTTTGTTCCTTTTGCAGTTGTGTATGTATTTTTGTAA
This sequence comes from Scyliorhinus canicula, assembly GCF_902713615.1. Taxonomy (NCBI): domain Eukaryota; kingdom Metazoa; phylum Chordata; class Chondrichthyes; order Carcharhiniformes; family Scyliorhinidae; genus Scyliorhinus; species Scyliorhinus canicula. The sequence continues at coordinate 91,066,309 of NC_052163.1, read as the reverse complement.
TTATTGTAATAAATGTTGCATGATTAAATCCAATTCTGTACAAATTCATTCCACTGACCGAGCTGATTGGGTGGCATAATAAATCTAAGTGAGGGTTTGTCATACAAGTGGTGTGTAGCCTGTAGTTATTAGAGCTTGTCCTTGTATTTCCAAAATATTCAGCTTGAGGGGGGGGGGGGGCGGGCAGGGACCATAAACTTGCTGTCTTGTATTGCCAAGTACCATTTTCACCCTGCAGGATAATCGACTCTTGCAAAGAATAACATTTTAAGCTGTAAGTATCTCTTGGTACGCCTAGTGGAATTAACGTAGTGAATTTAACCTGAGCTGCATTGTGTATATAGGTGACCATTTGGCTGAAGACTTCATCCACGTTTGTGTTTTATGACCGAGGCCTGCCAGTACAGACTAATGGAGAGATTATCATGGCATTAGAGGGAGTACAAATTCAAACTAGGCAATTTAATGGTTAACTTAATGCTAGGTGTGGTGCCTTAGTATTGATTGATTGACATTGAGTGTTTGGAGAATTTTTCTGAAATGATGGAATGGCCAAATCCTAGCATAGCTTTGTGGGCATCACTGGCTAGGCCATTTCAGGACATGGTTTTGTGGGCATCACTGACTAGGCCATTTTGGGGAGAGGTATCACCCAGACTTCTATGGGTTGCCTGTAAACCAGACCAGGTAAAGGTGGCAGATTTCTCCTAAAAGGCCATTCGTGGGTTTTTTTTGCTTAAATCAGCAATGGTTTAAGGGTCACTGTTATCCAGATATTTCAAATGTCACCATCTGATCTACAGACTAGATTATAATTGTTGCACTGTGCATCGGTCCGTTCACTTTAGAACCTTCATCTGTATTTGAGTAACTTCAATTCCTCTCTTGTACCTAATTATTTTTTCCAATTGAGGGCAAATTAGCATCCCAATCCACCTGACCACATCTTTGGGTGGTGGGGGTGAAACCCCAGACATGTGGAGAATGTACAAGCTCCACACAGACATTGACCTGGGGCTGGGATCGAACTGTTTGTAGACAGCAGTGCTAACCACTAGGCTGTCCTGATTCATATCAAATCTATTCAATGATTGTTTGTTTTCTGGTGGTGATTTTTGTGGCTTCACTAGTCTGTTTTTGCCTATGTGGGAGGCTCCCAGAACCAAGATTGTCTATACTAGCTGTGTTTGGTTTTTCTTGGTACTATTGTATCACTTTTGGGTGCTGAGGATGTTAAGTGTAGAGAAATGCAAACAGACTTTCACCCCCCTCAACTTCTCCCTTAACTTTTTTTTCTCCTGGTTGTGTACAAGCTGAACAAAACATGGGAAATAGTTGGTGACCTCCTTGTATGTCTTTGGTTTGTTCAAAGATCAAACCTCTTGGGCTTTAAAGGAATGGCTGTTGCATAAATTGCCTAGACATAGAAAGTGGTAACTGCAGCAGATAAACATCTGTCCCTATGGGAGACAGCCCTGTTCTTGTATTTGCCATGTTTCTCTTGCAGGTACTTTGGAGCCACTCCTCCTCAGTCAACATTTGTCCATACAGCAGTTGTCCTGGAGTGAGGCTTATTAACTGAGTGGTCAAATGACAGGTCTTCAAGTGCAAAATGGCTTTGAAAGGATCAAAATAGTCATGGAGGACATTACCAGATGGCACCAAACATCCACTTCTAATTCTGAAGGCTAGTTATTTTACAGAACTTTGATTCGCTTCAGTAGCTTTATTATTCAACATATTCTTCTATCTTTGCTGTTTTGTGTTTTAATCCATTCATAAATATTTCTCTCTGGGATGGTCATCTCAATGTAGTGCTGCAACACTAAGTAGATTTTTATAATGTATGCTTATTTGTGAGAGCATAAGGATCAAAATTAAACCTATATTTTGGTTAGCTGTTATCTTGTACTCTTGCAGCTTAGCAAGGAAGTAGAAGAAATATTTCAATTACTGGCCCGGCCAAGCACAGGCTAGGTGAAGCATCAAATTATAACTTGTTCAATCCCTAAAAGGATTTTTAAAAAAGCATCATGTTGACTATGGATATGTCCTGTTATTTTAATGGATTTTTAAAAACTGAGCAGTACTGATTGTGATTTGACACTAGACCCACAGTATTCAAAGCAGCATTCAGTAAAGGGCTGCTGGTTAAGAACCCCAGTGATACCTTTTGAGATTGTCTTGAAAGATGAGTTGAAACATTGGTCCTTTTGTGGTGCATATCTGAGGAACCATGTGCAACCCAGTGAGGAACCTGTCCAGTCATTGTAAACTGTTAATTTAAAAAAGGACCACACAACAAAAGACTACTATGGCACATCTATACCCAAGTTCCCAGAATTCACTGGACACATCCAGTTTCCCCTAATTTTAGTACATCCATAGGTCAAATCCACAGGCTCGCTTAGGTGATTAGGTCTGGGAAAATGTCTGTGGCTCAGCACAGGCACAAAATTGCATCTTTTCGAGGAGAATGGCTCGCTTTGATATTCCCCTCTGTGGATTCTGCTGTCTACCTCACCCTAATTTCCCCTCTGTGGATTCTGCTGTCTACCTCACCCTAATTTCCTGCCTTTAGAAGTTACCATTTGTATTTCCTCACTGATCTCTGGTAAACAATGGCTGTTTTGTATGTCATTGGCTCTAGACTCCTTCCTCTTAATCTTGCTGAGAAGTCTTACAACACCATGTTAAAGTCCAACAGGTTTGTTTCAAACACTAGCTTTCGGAGCACTGCTCCTTCCTCGGGTGAATGAAGAGGCATGTTCCAGAAACGTGTGTGTGTATATATGACGATATTGAGTTCTTTACCCATCAGTCTGGCCCCCATAAAATTTGAGATGGATTTGCAGGTATATTATTTATTTTTAACCAACTTGCAAAGCTGACTCGCTCCAGAGATTCAGAACACAGGCAGTCTTCTGAAGCTCCAGAACCGAGTGAAATGAGAGAAAAAGAAATCTCTGCAAATATCATTCAAATGGCATAAAGTTTCACATACAAGGTTTCCATAGGTCATCCTATACACCTCCTGGCCATATATCCTGAATGGCTCACTTCGCATTCCTCAACCCTGGGCCTCTTGTTACCCAGCATCCTTTTCCCCATCCTCCACGAGGCACCCCTCCCCCCCCCCCCCCCCCCCCCCCTTCCTGGCTATGCTTTCTGAATTCCTTTGTTTGTGAGCTCGCCCATCCTCCATGAGGCACCCCCCACCCCTCCCTTCCTGGCTATGCTTTCTGAATTCCTTTGTTTGTGAGCTTGCTACTATCAGACTGGCTCACATCTACATTATTCTAACTAATAATCCTATTTTATATCACATTCGTTTGTTCAATTCCTCATGTATAGTCAAAGATGCAAGACAATGCTTTCAATGCGAGCATTTGCAGGTAATTAAGTCTTTACAGATCCAGTGAGAGGGCTAATCCCAGGTTAGAGGTGTGAATTGTCTCAAGCCAGGACAGTTAGTAGGATTTTGCAAACACAGGCCAGGTGGGGGGGGATGTAATACGACATGAATCCAAGGTCCTGGTTGAGGCCGTACTTGTGTGTGGAATTTGGCTACAAGTTTCTGTTTGCCGAACCTGCGTCTAAACCCTACCAACTGTCCTGGCTTGAGACAATTCACACCTCTTTAACCTGGGATAAGGCCTCTCTCTGGATCTGTAAAGACTTAATTACCTGCAAATGCTCGCATTGAAAGCATTGTCTTGCATCTTTGACTTTGTCTATTTATATTTATATTTATATTTATATTTATATTTCTGGAACATACCTCTTCATTCACCTGATGAAGGAGCAGTGCTCCGAAAGCTAGTGATTTGGAAACAAACCTGTTGGACTTTAACCTGGTGTAAGACTTCAACCCAGTCCCACACTGGCATCTCCACATCCTGTTAATCTTGTTACTGGGAAAAACTGATCTCATTATTCCTCTAGGTGTCTGTTAGTGTTGTTACTTTTCTGTTATTTTACTTTCATCTGAAATTCATTGTTAATCTCATCTTTCTAATTAATTTCCCACATTCCTGACATGTCACTTCCCAAATTTCTGGGATAAGGGAAAGGCTAGCGAGCATCAGTATAAAGAGTAACACTGCATTCATTAAAACATCCTTTCAGTGCTTGCTGTGTAGAGAATATCTCATCTAAATTTAAGGCCAGGGGTAATTTGGTGCAGAAGTTGTGCCAGTTGCTGTTTTGCACTTGATGGGCACACTGAGTATCTCTTGGCAGAATGCTTTAAGTAAGCATATGCCCTCTGCATAATTAAGCACGTTGAGCAGCTGCTCTTCCGTTATTGGCAGCAGTTTTAACTTGGTCTTTTACATGGGAATTTGTTGTTGAGCACAGAACCTCTGGCCTGTCTCTGGCTTCAGACCAAAAAATTATGGAAACAAGGGCAAACTAAATTTAAACATGTCTCTCGAACTCTACTATCAATCCAATTCACTGTCTGTGCGGAGTCTGCACGTCCTCCCCGTGTGTGCGTGGGTTTCCTCCGGGTGCTCCGGTTTCCTCCCACAGTCCAAAGATGTGTGGGTTAGGTGGATTGGCCATGATAAATTGCCCGTAGTGTCTTAAAAAGTAAGGTTAAGGGGGAGTTGTTTGGGTTACGGGTTATAGGGTGGATATGTGGGTTTGAGTGGGGTGATCATGGCTCGGCACAACATCGAGGGCTGAAGGGCCTGTTCTGTGCTGTACTGTTCTATGTTCTAAAACACACTAGATATTTCACAGAATGATGCAGCATAGGCTATGCAGTATCCATTGTGCTTTTCCTGCTGCTTGGTAGAACTATCCAATTAACAATTTCTGTGTGTTGCCCATGGCCCTTTTGTTGTTTTTTAAATCTCTTCAATTATTAAGCCAATGCTACTATTGATTCCACCACCTGTATGGGCAGTGGATTCTCTTCAACTTTAAAAAAAAAACATATCCCATATTGCCATTTGTCCAACAATTACTTTAAATCTGTGTCCTCTAGTTACTGCTCTGAACTCAAACCAGTTTTTCTTTGTTTATTTGCAAAACCATTTGCGTGGGGATTTTCTGGTTGGCAGGACTGGAAAGTCCTGCCAGAGACCACCCTCCTGTGGTGGGTACCCCAGCAGGTCTGGTTGAGCCCCATGTCACACATCACAGGCTACAGCGAGACCAGAAGGTCCCAACGGTGGCCAAAGGCAAACTCCCTGCACCACCAGAAGGCTCGCTGCCTGAGGGTCGGAAAACCAGACAAATTTGTGATTTTGAACACCTCTATCAAAACTCCTCTTTCTCTGCTCCAAAGAGAATCACCAAATCTTTTCTTATAACTAAAGTGCCTTTGAGTAAATCTTTCCTGTGCCATCTTCAAGGCCTCAACTAAAGTGGCTAAATTAACTGTCTGACATCCAACAAGTTTTTTAAATGGTTCTGCTAACTTGCGTTTGTACTTTCTATGTTAAAGCCAAATATTTCATGTGCCCTTTTTTAAGTCTTAATGTGTCCTGTCACCTTCAAAGATTTGTGTACGTGTATTTCTAGCTGCGTTTGTCCTTCACTGCATCTCCTCCTTTAAAATGATCATTTAGTGTACATTGCCTCTCTGCATTCTTCCCCTCAAAATGCATCACTTCACACCAATTCTCGTCTGTCATGTGTCAATGTCTTTCTTGAGTCTTTTTCTGTCTGCTTCATCGCTTTATTATATTTTTGTTTATTGTATCGTCCACACACCTTGAAATGTTGCACTTTACACTGAAATGCCTCTCATTAAGGTGTACCAAAAAAAAAACATGGTAGACCTCATACCAACCCCCAACCCTTGAGGAACAACATTTGATTCTTTGATTTGTGGAGGGAGGACCAAAGGTCACTGGGCCTTCAGGGGAAGTGATGCACCAGTTAGAAGGGGTCTTCTCATGGAGGCAACTCCACCATTCCTGCCCCAGATCTAACTTGGGTTATTTCCAGCACCACCAACCCCACCCCTCCCATAGATCTCTAATCTGCCTGGCAGCCTACAAATTCAGGCTAAATGGGAAATAGCCCTTAATGACCATTAATTAGCCAGTTCAGGGCAGTTGGAGAAAGTCAGACTTCCTGCCTGAGACCCTGCTAGTCCCAGAGTAAAATCGCTGCAACGTCTTGCGGGAACCTGGAGGAAATCCTGTTCCTGCAATTTGATGTTCTCCCTCTGACCCCAACCCCACCTAAAAGCCTGCTGGGAGGGGGGGGGGGGAGGAAGTGTTATTTTTATTTCGGCATGTAGAAGATGTCAATGCCATGTCCTAATGGAAAAGAAAGTGAGCCAGAATTTAATGGATGAAGGAACGAATGTTCTTACAAAGTTAGGTGGAAAGAGATGTAACCGCATTCCAGGAAGAGAAAAGGTCAAACTGCTTAGGAAAGTGATATCCTCAGTCTGGAAGGAAGTAGTTCAGGCAGTGAGTGTGAAAAACAGTGTGCCACCCACAGTGGATCAATGTAGGTAAAAAGCTTCATGATTTGTTGCGTTCTGCCAGGGTATGTAATTTTCTTCAACTTGCATCCTGGTTGAAAATGCAGAAAGGTCATGATGTTGTTTTTGAGGTTCCATTAAAATGACGATGCATTGCAGCTGACACTTACATTTGATTAGTTTTATCTCCAATGTCATGTAAGAGTACCTTTTAAGAAATGGATGTTTAAGCAATGTACCTTTAAGAAATGAAGCAGATCATATTACTGAAGTGATATCATGTGGGTGGAGCTGGGTTTTTTAGCTCCGCCATTTTGCAGTGTTCCGTTTCAGTTTGAGAGCGAGCAGCTGAAAAGTGCCTGGCTGATTTGCTGTGAGCTGTTTGAAAGGAAAAGCCAGTTTTGAGGAAAAGAGCTTGGGTGTGTCTGTGTTTGCAGTGAGCTGGATCTGCTGTGATCTCTGCCATGAAAGACTATCTCTGAAACATTTGGGTGATTTAAACTCATAATAGTAATGTCTTTAACCTGATATGTTTCTGTTTAAAGGTGTTAAGTCTTTTGGAGGTTTGAAGGAACATTTTGAGGGATTATTTAGTGTTGTATTATTTTTCGGCGTTAGCTTTGAGGTAAGGGGTGGTAAATGATCCAATGTTTATTTAAAAAGGTTAAGTTGAATTCATGGAATAAACATTGTTTTGTGTTTAAAAACCCACGTATCCATAATTGTAATCCCACACCTGGGGAACAAGCCGGGTGCTTCAAAAGCAACAATACATTAAATGGGGAGTTTGGTTGAACTCCATGATACATTTTGGGGTTCTGAAAATGCCTCTCATAACGATTGGGGGCTCGAGGGGGATAAAAGTCTATCTATTGGATTGGTTTTTGTGAACTTAAAGTTAGTGAAAGATTGTTACTTTTCTGGTGTGGTATTTTAGTTTAAGTGGGGAGAGTGTTGTGAACAATGGCTCTTTCAGAGGCTCAAGTTTTTGGGTTGGAGAATGTCACATGCAGTACCTTACGGACAGAGACAAAAAGATTGTTAGATTTGGCAAAAACATTGCAGTTAACATTAGCTGACAAAATGTGACAAGATGAGGTAATTATGGCGGTGGTTAAGCCTGAGATAGAGTCTGACTCATTGGAAATGGCAAAAATCCAGTTGCAAATTAAACAAATGGAACATGAGAGAATTAAAGCGGCTTGAATACAAAAGAGAGGAAAAAGAAAAGAGCGAAGAAAGGAGAAAAGAAAGAATAACCCTAGCAGAAGAAAGGGAGATACAGATCAGGGAAAAAGATAGAGGGAGTTTGAACTTCAGAAAATTGCCATGAAACATGAAAGTCAATTAAAATTGGCAGACATAAAGGGAAACGTACAGTTGGATGATAGTGAGAAAGAGCGTCATAGTCGAAGGCTTGGTGGGAATCTATTTAAATATGTCCAAGCATTGCCAAAGTTTGACGAGAAGGAAGTGGAAGCCTGTTTCAATTCATTTGAGAAGGTAGCTAAACAAATGAAATGGCCACAGGACATGTGGGTATTACTGATTCAAAAAAAGCTGGTAGGTAGAGCTTGTGAAGTGTTTGCATCACTATCGGAGGAGGTATCTGGAACGTATGAAGAGGTGAAGAAATCCATCTCGGGTGTATAGGAACTCATGCCTGAAGCTTACAGACAAAGGTTTAGAAAGTTAAGGAAAGAATTTGGTCAAACATACATGGAGTTTGAAAGTCTCAAACAGTAATTTTGATAGGTTGAAAATCGACCAAACGCATGAAGCTCTCAGAGAAATTATACTTTTGGAGGAGTTTAAAAATTCAAATCCTGATGTAGTGAGAACTCATATGGAAGAACAGAGGGTTAAAACTGCGAGAATAGCAGCAGAAATGAAGATGATTATGAATTAGTTCATAAATCAAAGATTGGTTTCCCGACATCAGTTTCAGCTGGTGAGGGATAGAAACTGGGGACATGAGAAATACTCAAGTGGTAAAGGTGATCTAATGAGAGACAATAAAGAGAGTGTACCTCAGATAAAAAAAGAAATCCAGGAGGGTGGAAAAGAAATGAAAAGTTTCAAATGTTTTCACTGTAATAAACTAGGCCCTGTAAAGTCACAGTGCTGGTGGTTGAAGAAAAGCACTGGGAAGGCTGATGTGGTAAAACAGGATAAGACAGTGGGATTTATTAGAGTGGTAAAGGAAAGCCCAAGGGAAGCGAAGGAGGTGCAAACGATTGTACAGCCTGTTCAAGAAGTTATTGTTAAGAAGGTGTCAGATGTCTTTAAAGAATTTACTTGTGTGGGTAAAGTTTACTCGTGTGTATCAGGAGGAGCAGGTAAAGAAGTCACAATTTTAAGAGATACAGGGGCTAGTCAATCTTTAATGGTAAGAGATGAGGAATTATGTAGTTTGGGAAGAATGTTGCCAGAAAAGGTGGTGATATGTGGAATTCAGGATGAGAGGAGTAGTGTTCCATTATATAAGGTAAGGTTGGAAAGTCCAGTGAAGAGGTAGTAGGAGTAAGAGATCAACTATCTTGTCCAGGAATACAATTTATCTTTGGTAATGATATAGCTGGATCACAGGTGGGCGTGATGCCTACTGTGGTTGATAAGCCAGTGGAAAATCAGACAACTGAAGGGTTGAAGGACAAATATCCTGGGATTTTTCCAGATTGTATAGTAACCCGGTCACAAAGTCACAGGTTAAGACAAGAGGAGAAATCAAAGAGTGAAGATGAAGTTGAAGTGCAATTATCAGAAATGATTTTTGATCAGATGGTTGAAAAAGTACAAGAACAGGTGGAGGATGAGGCGGATATTTTTAGTTCAGGAAAATTGGCAGAGTTACAACAGAAAGATGTAGAAATAAAACGGATATATCAGAAAGCATATACAGAAGCAGAATCTGAGAGTATACCAGAGTGTTATTACCGTAAAAGTGATGTCTTGATGAGAAAATGGAGACCTGTACATATGCAGGCGGATGAAAAGTGGGCAGAGGTTCACCAAGTAGTATTGCCGGTAGGGTATAGAAAGGAGGTGTTGCGAGTTGCCCATGAGGTACCAGTGGGAGGTCATTTGGGAATCAGGAAAACTCAAGCTAAAATACATAAACTTTTTTATTGGCCTGGACTACATAAAGATGTAGATAAATGTTGTCAATCATGTCACACATGTCAAGTGATAGAGAAACCTCAAGCAGTGATAAAACCAGCACCCTTAATACCCATTCCAGCATTTAAAGAACCTTTTACGAGGATCCTAATCGATTGTGTAGGACCGCTTCCTAAAACAAAAAGTGGAATCAATATCTTTTGACTATAATGGATGTGTCTACTAGGTTTTCAGAGGCCATTCCAGTGTGTAATATTACAGCTAAAAGGATTGTGGAGAAGTTACTTAAATTCTTTACTAAATATGGACTACCCACAGAAATTCAATCGGATCAAGGATCAAATTTTACTTCAACGTTATTCAAAGAAGTTATGGATAGTTTAGGAATAAAACAATTTAAATCGACTGCGTATCATCCAGAATCGCATGCAGCGTTAGAAAGGTGGCATCAGACATTAAAGACAATGTTGAGGGCATATTGTCAAGATTATCGAGAGGATTGGGATAAAGGAATTCCATTCGTATTGTTTGCAATTAAGGATGCACCTAATGAGTCTACCAAATGTAGTCCTTTTGAACTAATTTTTGGTCATGAGGTAAGAGGACCACTTAAACTGATTAAGGAAAAATTGTTGGGTGAGAAATCGGAAATTACACTATTGGATTATGTGTCAAATTTTAGGGAACGATTAAATAGAGCAGGTGAATTGGCTAGACAACATTTGAAAGTTGCACAAAATGTGATGAAACGAGTAGCGGACAAGAAATCCACAGTTCGTAGTTTTGCAAGTGGAGATAACGTTTTAGTGTTGTTACCAGTGGTAGGGGAGCATTTAAAAGCTAGGTTTTGTGGACCATATCAGATTGAAAGGAAATTAAGTGAGGTGAATTATGTGGTAAAAACATCAGATAGAAGGAAGACTCGCCAAATGTGTCATGTGAACATGCTTAAATGGTACTTTGAAAGGGAAGGAGAGAAAAAGGAAATTTTAATGATTCTAACTCAAAGCGACAAACCAAATCCAGATCACTGAATTTGACATACCTCAAATTAAATTGGAAAATGAGGATGTTCTTAAAAATTGGGATGCATTGTTAAGTTACCTTCCAGAGGAAAAATGAACTGACCTGAAAGAGTTATTGATATCACATGGGCAAGTTTGTAGAGATAAATTGGGAAGTACTAAAATGGCTATACATGTAGATGTGGGAAATGCTGTTCCTATCAAACAACATCCATATAGACTTAATCCTTTAAAATTGGCACAGGTTAACAGAGATTGAGAGTATGCTGCAAAATGGCATAATTGAAGTGGGTTGCAGCCAATGGAGCTCACCCGTAGTGATGGTACCTAAACCAGACGGTACCCAACGGTTGTGTGTGGACTATCGAAAGGTGAATGCAGTTACAAGAACGGACTCTTACCCTATCCCACATTTGAAGGATTGCATTGAGAAAGTGGGACAATCTGCTTTTATTTCCAACTTCCAGACGTGGAAAGAACATTTAAACCTCGTATGGAGTTCTTCGATCGACTTCAGGAGGCGGGTTTGGTGATGAACCTCTCCAAAAGTGAATTTGGAGCAGCCCAAATCATTTTCCTTGAGGAGTTTCCGATACCCTCAAGGTGAAGGGAAATGATGCGATTTCTTAGCATGAGTGGATTTGATCGAACCTTTGTGCAAATGTTTTGTGGCGTGATTACTCCACTGATGGACTTGCTAACGAAACGTCACAAATTTCAATGGACAGTGGACTTTCAACAGGCATGTGACTGCCTGAAAGCTGTGATAACCGATGCTCCTGTATTGGAAAATTGCAAGGTGCTCTGTGGTCAGATTGAACTAAAGTATCTGGTTCTAAAGAGAAAGGCCGAGTAGAGGAATGGATGGATCGTGCAGAGACTTTCTTGTTCAAAGTGACTGTCAATCAAGAAGGTTTTCGGTTGGAGGAAGAAGAACAAAAAAAAATGGACTATATTATTATGCCTGTTGCATGTGGTGTTTTCTTTTAAATGACAAAGTATTTTTACTGTGTGCATTTCTTAATTGATGGTGCAAAAGTGAAAAATTAAACCATCGTGAAGTTGATGGGTTTTCTTTCTTGGGGGGAGGTGTCATGTGAGAGTACCTTTAAAAAATGGATGTTTAAGCAAAGTACCTTTAAGAAATGGAGCGGCTCATATTACTGAAGTGATGTCAGAGTGTGGGTGGAACTGGGTTTTTTAGCTCAGCCATTTTGCAGTGTTTAGTTTCAGTTTGAGAGCAGCTGAAAAGTGCCTGACTGGTTTGCTGTGAGCTGTTTGAAAGGAAAAGCCAGTTTTGAGGAAAAGAGCTTGGGTCTGTCTGTGTTTGCAGTGAGCTGGATTCTGCGATGATCTCTGCCATGAAAGACTATCTCTGAATCATTTGGGTGATTTAAACTCATAATACAGTAGTAATGTCTTTAACCTGATGTGTTTCTGTTTAAAGGTGTTAAGCCTTTTGGAGGGTTGAAGGAACATTTTGAGGGATTATTTAGTATTGCATTATTTTCGGGGTTATCTTTGAAGTAAGGGGTGGTAAATGATCCAATGTTTATTTAAAAAGGTTAAGTTGAATTCATGGAATAAACATAGTTTCGTGTTTTAAAAACCCACGTGTCCATAATTGTAATACCACACCTGCAGAACAAGCCGTGTGCTTCAAAAGCAACAATACATTAAAGGGAGAGGTTGGTTGAACTCCATGATACCTTTGGGTGTTCTGCAAACGCCTCTCCCATAACACTAATCACAAAATGTCTTCGCCACCTGAGTGTAACAAAAAAGCTGTCTCCAGTGTCGGAAAATGTGTCACAAGACAGCACAGCAAAGGCTGGCGCATGATTTTAATTTTGATTCATTTCTTCTTTTAGTCAAATTTGGTCTAAAACACCCAGGAGCGCTTGTTGGCCTGGTGAGGGCGGTACTTTCGGTTTTCAAGATGGAGCTGATGGATGGAACAGAAGAAGTTGGCAAGGCAGCTACTTTGTGTTTCCAACCGCACTATAATCTGTCTCGTGTTGGTTTAGGTGAAGGGGGTGTCATCAGCTGAATGCATGAACCATCAGGTGGGTGGGGCATCACGGTGGCCTAGTGGTTAGCACAGCTACCTCACGGCGCTGAGGTCCCAGGTTCGATCCCAGCTCTGGGTCACTGTCCGTGTGGAGTTTGCACATTCTCCCCGTGTCTGCATGGGTTTCACCCCCACATCCATAAAATGTGCAGAGTAGGTAGATTGGCCACACTAAATTGCCCCTTAATTGGAAAAAATAATTGGGTAATCTAAATTTTTTTTAAAAACCATCAGTTGGAGGAGAGTTAGTTTCGGTGACAAAAAATAATTATGAATTTATTTCCTTTGACAGATCCACAGGTGTCCATGGAGACTACAGCTGGAGAAGGAGTTGAGTTAGCAGCAGTGTCGGAGGTTATAGTATAGAATCCCTACTGTGCAGAAGGAGACCATTCAGCCCATCGAGTCTGTACCATCCCTCTGAAAGATCACTCTATCTACGCCCACACCCTCACTCTGTAACCCGACCTAATCGTTAGGGGCAATTTAGCATGGTCAATCCATCTTTGGACTGTGGGAGGAAACCGGAGCATCCAGAGGAAACCCACACAGACAAGGGGAGAAAGTGAAACTCCATACAGTCATCCAAGGCCGGAATTGAATCCGGGTCCCTGGTGCTGTGAGGCAGCAGTGCTAAGCATTGTGCTACCGTGCCGCCTCTGAAAGGGATGATGTGAAATGGACAGAGCCGAATGTTTCACACCAAGGCAGTGTGGTAGCTGTGTTGCAGGAGGGAGTGGAGTGCTAAGAGGTTAAGATCTCAGAGCTTGAGGACAGTTACAGTGGTGTTGATACATTTGTGTCAAAATTAAAGCTTATGGTTTGTGAGGCTGTAATGGCCGCTATTGAAGCAAAGTGTTGGAAATCTAGGGAGGCACAGAATCTGCGGCTTTGGAAGCAGAAGCACCTCCGGCATGTTGGTGGGAAATAAACTGCAGATAATGCCAATGACCTGATTTCCTCGAGTTGTTATATCTCAACCAGCTTGAGGATAGTGAGAAGCATGTGGTCATGACGATCTTGCTGTAGCAGATTTTTGATTGATTTGATTCAAAGGGTGTAACATCAAAACGGGTCTCAGCCAGGCATTTGCAGGTTCTTCGCCAGCTTCAGCAAAAGAAACAATAAGGTTCTTTGTCAGCTTCTGGAAAGAAACAATGAAACCCTGACAGCAGTCAGGAAGACCCACCTTTAAATTGTGGTGGCTGCACCTTCTGGCCAGCAACAGCCCAGTGCAGACATCTGCTGGTGGGCATGCCTCAGGCACAGGAGAGCTCACAGGCGGGATTCTCCGACGCCTCCCCCCCACCCCCCCAGGGGTTGTGGAGGGGGGGGGGGGAGTGCCGGGGTGAGGGGGGCCGAGTGGCGGGGTGAGGTGTGGGGGGGGGGGGGGGGTACAGGCAATGCTGACATGTTGTCATTTCTTTACATCATATTATACATGACCTCTGACCACCAGGTGGCAGTGTAAACCCACCATATGACCCTGTGTCTGGGGAGTTGGGAGTAAGTCATGTTGGAGAATAGACGTATTTTGCAGTAGCTCTATAAAGTTAATTAGCGTTAGTACTTTATTATTTTGTTTATCCTAGTTATCTTTTATCGTGCAGTTGTTTCATAATAAATTATTTAAACTAGATGTTCTGTAGTTCATCATTCATATCGGCCAGTCTAAAGAACATGACATGGTACCAGGTTTGATGATTTACTCAGAACAAAAAGATTTCGTAAAAAATCCGATAACTTTGAAGATGAAGAAGAAGAAGAAAACGTGTTTTTTCTACTAACCTTGCAAGCTGCTGGCAACTGGTGCTCAACGCGCGGTAAAACTTCAAAGTCTGGGATAGAAGGTATCAAGGCACCTCAGCAGCTTCCGATTACCGGTAACATAGACGTGAACTGGAGGGTATTTAAGCAACAGTTCAAACTCTATGGCCCTTGGTCTGCGGGCACAGCCCGATAAGAGGCGTATCACGTTGCTGCAGGTCCTCAAGATATAGGCATTTTGAACACATTTGCCTTTGAAAACAAGGCAGACAGCAAGAGCTTTGACGACGTTCTCAAACAATTTGATCGGCATTGCTCTCCTAAAAAAAACCTTTGAGCGCTATATATTTTGTGCACGCACCCAGAACACGGGAGAGGCATTTGATAGCTTCCTCACTAACTTGTGAGTGAAGGCACAGTCGTGCAATTTTAGCACATTCCAGATGTCAATGATACGCGATCAGGCCATTTTCGGGATCTCCAACGATAAGATATGCGATAAGATACAGGAAACAGACCTGCAATTCAAAAATGCTATCCAAATATGTCACGCTAGCGAGCTTGCAGCAAAACAGATCAGCACATTAAATCTCCAGCATTTTGGCGCAAAGGCAGAAGAGGCAGCAGACGGCATTAGTGTGGTGACACAGCCGAATAAAAAAGGTGCTCCCAGTGCGAGCGGTCATTTTGAGTGGCCAACCCGAACTTCCATTTTATGTTTCTGATGTGGCAAATTGCAACGCCCAGCATTTGCATTTGGGAAGACATGTGCTAGCTGTAATGGCAGAAATCATTTTGCCACACTGTTTTTCGTAGAGAAGCCCTGAACTAACAAAGAGTATCAGCACAGTGGATGAAGTGTGCCACCAGGACACATTTTTGTTAGACATGATCTCCAGCAAAGCCAAGGTTACTCAAGTTATACCAAACGACAATGCGTTTGTACCAATCTGTAGCAATAGTGAATTAAAGGCAGAAAGTCATAAGGATAAATGGACAGTGCCATGAAGGATAAGTGGCACAGTGATAACAGTCAAGCTCGATACTGGTGCAAGGACCAACCTCATCAATGTGTCCGACGTAAAAACACTGCAAACTGAACTGAAAGTAGTTAACAAAACGGTATTGTTAAGAGATTACAAGGATAATGAAATCTTCCTAACTACTCTGTCCAGCCCCCTCGTGATATTGATAAATTATAAACTGTATAAGAGGGGGTGTAGCAGGTGGAACAAAATAGGTCAGTGATAGGTATGAGATGCAAAAGGACATTGTTAATGACAGTGTTAAGACCTATAGAAGGTGCTATGGTATAAAGGTAAGGCAGCTGAATGTTTCAATAGGAGAACAACTGGTCAGTGCTCAGTAAAAGCAAAACTTAAGAACCAGTGACAGATAGCCCTGCGGGGGAGATGGGGGCTTGTGTTGGGACAAAGAAAATTGGACTTAAAAACAGGGGTCAAGGTGGAGAAGAAAGTTCAGTCTAACGTTGTTGAACTCAATGTTGAGTTTCTCTGGATTACTCGTCGAATGAAAATACCACTATGCACCACCTTAATACCCAATGCTGCATACACAAAGCCACTTTTAAAAAGCATTCTAAACAAACAAATTGAACAACAAAAGTCAGAAGAAAAGTCACATTTTTTAAACAGGCGTCACAGTGGTTAGCACTGCTGCCTCACAGCGGAAGGGACTCTTGGATGACTGTGTGGCGTTTGAACTGTCATCTAAGGCTGGAAGTGAACCCAGGTCCCTGGCTCTGTGAGGCAGCAGTGCTAACCATTCTGCCACCATGCCGCTGAGTTTGCATATTCTCCTTGTGTCTGCGTGGGTTTCCTCCAAGTGCTCCAGTTTCCTCCCACAGTCCAAAGATGCGATCACACCTACGTACACAGCGACAGGGGTTCGTCTGCGTGGTTGGGTGGATTGGCTATGCTAAATTGCCCCTTCGTGTCCAACGGTTAGGTGGGGTTACGGGGATAGGGCGGGAGAAGTAGGCCTAGGTAGGGTGCTCTTTTAGTGGATTGATACAGACACGATGATCCCCAAGGGTATCCTTCTTCACTGTAGGGATTATATGCATCCTATGGTTACAGATCGTTGCATCATGTATTAAACATCCAAACCAACCTTCATGGGGTCTCAGATGCAGTTTCTACCACTCCCTTTAACTAGCTGAATCTATTTACCGGGTTGTAAAAGGGTTTCCTTTACTCCACAACAGACTGGTATTGGGTGTCACAGATAACTGTGGGTGTGTCTCTCTTGCAAGTGTTGATACCACAACCCAGAAGTGTTGCTTTGGGACAGCTTCGCAAGAGAGGGGGAACAATTTCACTGTTTATGCCTAACCAGTGTGTTTGTCCTTATGCCGCGCCAGTTACCTTGACTGCTACCTACGCCTGTGTGAGTCTCTCCCCTGTTAATGGTGAAATATCACCCGGAAGTGCCCCACTAGTGCAGCTTCACAAGAGAAAGATGGACCACTGTTTATCCCTAACCAGTAGCCTCTCTTGAGTAAGCGTGTTTGAAGCGCTCGGATTCCTTATGGGTCCTCAATTACGGAATTAAGTTCTGGCAATTATTGTGACTCAACCAGAGCAGACAGTGAAAGAAAGGTGAGACTACAACAATGGTAAATTTACAAGTAAATAATTTATTCAAGAAAATTACACCCTCCACAACTCAGACTATAACACACAAACACCGGTTATAAAAATACTATGGGAAGCAAGAAACTAAACTGTATATCGAAAATTCTTCCTTTTACCCAAGTTTACTTAGGCACACCCACCCCAACCTCAACAATCTAACGTAATTGGGAGTTTCTGTGAGCTGAGTGAGTATACTTGATGTGACCATCAATTCAATCGAGACACGAGAGGAAGTAAACTATGGCTTTAATAGGCTTACAACTGAGCCTGCCTGCGACCTGAAGAACTGAGGGCAGACTCACAAGACCGCAGCACTTTATACTTCCGCTAGTGGGAGGGGCCATGGGCGGAGCCATGGGCGGAGCCAAGGGTGGAGCCCTGTACAAGTTCAGCATTTCCCCCTGTGGGCAGAGCTGCACAATGGGTCACAGACAGAGCCCACAAGGACACAATGATATATAGTGTGAATTAAGCATTATACGTTCACCACATTCACCCCCTGTAAAAAAAATCAAGTCCGGTGGGGGTGACGGGTCTACAGATTGAGCTGGTCCGGTGGCTGAGTCGTCCGCTGGGATCGGCGGAGCGCTGGGGTTGCAGCTGCTTTGGATGGCTGTGTGCTGACGGGCGGTGTGGATCTGAGGGTGGACGCCAGGGGTGGTTCGTTCAGAGCTTCGTTCCTGACCAGTGCGATGGGTGAAGGGGGGGCACAGAAAACTTGTATGCATGGGGGCCAGGGTGTCGGGGGTCAGGTGGGGTGTAGTGTGAGGGGTACCTCGGCGGTGGTGGTGGTGGATCCTGTAGGCGCCAGGTCCCAGAGGGAAACGGTGTCCTGACGGCCGTCGGGGTGTTCTATAAAGGCGTAGTGTGGGTTTGAGTGTAGCAGTAGTACCCTTTCTACTAGTGGGTCCGTTTTATGTGTCCGGACGTGCTTCCGGAGGAGAACCGGGCCCGGTGTCCTCAACCAAGATGGGAGCGAAGCCCCCATGGTAGTGCCCCTAGGGAAAACAAATAATCGCTCATGAGGAGTCTGATTAGTGGCAGTGCACAGGAGGGACCTAATTGCATGGAGCGCGTCGGGGAGGACCTGCTGCCAATGGGAGGTCGGGAGATTCCTGGGCCGTAGGGTCAGTAGGACGGTCTTCCAGACCGTTGCGTTCTCCCTCTCCACCTGCCCGTTCCCCCTGGGGCTATAGCTGGTAGTCCTGCTCGAGGCGATGCCCTTGTCGAGCAGGTACTGATGCAGCTCGTCGCTCATGAAGGACGAACCCCTGTCGCTGTGAACGTAGCTGGGGAAGCCGAACAGGGTGAAGACACTGTGCAGGGCTCTGATGATTGTATGGGAGGTCATATCGGGGCATGGGATAGCAAACGGAAAAAGGGAGAATTCGTCGATGACGTTGAGGAAGTACACATTTCGATTGGTCGAGGGGAGGGGCCCTTTGAAATCAATGCTCAGGCGTTCAAAGGGCCGGGATGCCTTTACCAGGTGGGCCCTGTCTGGTCTATAGAAGTGCGGTCTGCACTCCGCGCAGATCGGGCAGTCCCTGGTGATGGCTTTTACCTCCTCGGTGGAGAAAGGCAGATTTCGGGCTTTGATGTAGTGGGCGAGCCGGGTGACCCCTGGGTGGCAGAGATCATTGTGGATAGCCTGTAATCGGTCGTCTTGCATCTGGGGGCTCGTTGAGCTTCCCTGGCCGATATATGATATCATAATTATAGGAGGAGAGTTCGATCCTCCACCTCAAGATTTTATCGTTTTTTATTTTGCCCCTGATGGAACCATCAATTCAGCGAAAACGTGTAGTTGGATCTGAACAGAAGCTTTAATACACTTACAACAGAGACAGCCTATTCGTCGTTGAACTCCAGATGACTGCAGGCTGGCTCTAAGGCACTGATCTTTATACCTCGGTCCCAGGGGGAGGAGTCCTGGGTGGAGCCAAGGGAGGAGCCCAGTACAAACTCTTGCGTACTCCCAGAGCGACTCCCCCTGTGGTCGGATAGTGCAACTGCACTTACAATGGTGGATAGTGAACATATATACACGGAGTTATATTGGCAGCTATATACAGCATTGATCTTACAACGGGTAGATAATGAACATATATACATGGAGTGATATTGGCAACTATATATAGTGTGAATCACATTCACCACATTCACCCCCTGTTAAAAAAATCAAGTCCGGCGGGGGTGATGGCTCAAAGAGTCAGTCTGTCCGGTGGACGAATTGTCCATTTTTATCTGCGGAGCACCGGGGTTGCAGCCTCTTGCGGTGGCTGGGCGGGTGTCGAGGTCTGGGGTACAGTTGCCGGCTCCGGGGCGAGTCTTGTCCGAGCCTCATACACCTCCTGGTCGAATGGAGACTCGAGACGCGGGGGGCGGGCTGGTGCTGGCGCTCGGGACTGGTGGGGTGAGCTCGCAGAATCGGGGGCGCAAGGGGGCGGCCGCATAGGGAACGGGGAAAGGAGTTCCTCGGTGGGGGTAGATGGGGGGCTGGATCCAGCGGGTGCCAGGTCCCAGGAGGGATACTGTGTCCTGGCGACCTGTCCTGGGAACTCAACAAATGCGTACTGTGGGTTGGAATGAAGCAGGCAGCACCTTTTCAACAATGGGGTCGGTTTTGTGCGCCCTGACATGCTTCCTTAGGAGAACCAGGCCTGGCGTCCTCAGCCACGCCGGAAGTGAGACCCCTGTGGTAGTGCCCCTGGAAAAAATGAAGAGCCGCTCGTGGGGGGTTTGGTTGGTAGCTGTACACAGGAGGGATCTAATTGCGTGGAGCGCGTCAGGGAGGACTCCCTGCCATTGGGAAACATGGAGCTTTCTGGTCCTGAGGGTCAGTAGGACGGTCTTCCAGACCATCGCGTTCTCCCTCTCCACCTGTCCGTTCCCCCTGGGGTTGTAACTGGTAGTCCTGCTCGAGGCGATGCACTTGTCAAGCAGGTACTGACGCAGCTCGTCGCTCATAAAGGACGCATCCCGGTCGCTGTGTACGTAGCTGGGGAAACCGAACAGGGTGAAGACACTATGCAGGCCCTAATGTCTGTGTGGGAGGTCATATCGGGGCATAGGATGGCGAAGGGGAATCGGGAGAACTCGTCAATGATGTTATGGAAGAAAATGTTTTTGTTAGTGGAGGGGAGTGGCCCTTTGAAATCGATCGCAAGGCGTTCAAAGGGCCTAGAAGCCTTGACCAGGTGGGCCCTGTCTGGTCTATAGTGTGCGGTTTGCACTCCGCACAGATCGGGCAGTCCCTGGTAACCGCTTTTACCTCCTCGTTGGAGAAAGGCAGGTTTCAGGCTCTGATGTAGTGAGCGAGCCGGGTGACCCCTGGGTGGCAGAGGTCATCGTGGATGGCTTTTAGGCGGCTGATTTGCGCGCTGGCGCTTGTCCCGCAGGATAGGGCATCCAAGGGCTCATTGAGCTTCCCCGGTAGATATTTGATATCGTAATTGTAGGTGGAGAGTTCAATCCTCCACCGAAGAATGTTGTCATTTTTAATTTTGCCCCTTTGCGAGTTGTTGAACATGAAGGCGACCGACCGTTGGTCGGTAATGAGGGTGAACCTCCTACCTGCGAGGTAGTGCCTCCAGTGTCGGATAGCCTCCATGATGGCTTGTGTTTCTTTCTCGACTGAGGAGTGTCGGAGTTCTGAAGCGGATAGGATACGGGAGAAAAATGCAACGGGCCGCCCTGCTTGGTTTAAAGTGGCTGCTAGCGCTACCTCTGAGGCGTCGCTCTCAACCTGAAAAGGAGTGGATTCATCCACCGCCCGCATGGCTGCTTTGGCGATGTCGTCCCTGATGCAGCTGAAGGCCTGGCGCGCCTCAGCAGACAAGGGAAATAGTGTGGCCTTGAAGAGTGGGCGGGCTTTGTCCGCATATTGGGGGACCCACTGGATGTAGTACGAAAAGAGCCCCAAGCACCGTTTGAGGGCCTTGGGGCCATGGGGGAGGGGGAGTTCTAAGAGGGGGCGCATGCAGTCCGGGTCTGGGCCCAGGACTCCGTTCTCCACGACATAGCCGAGGACGGCTAGTCTGTTTGTGC
This sequence comes from Scyliorhinus canicula, assembly GCF_902713615.1. NCBI lineage: Eukaryota > Metazoa > Chordata > Chondrichthyes > Carcharhiniformes > Scyliorhinidae > Scyliorhinus > Scyliorhinus canicula. The sequence goes on along the minus strand of NC_052163.1, from coordinate 91,045,171 downwards.
GGAACACGCATTTCTCCTTGTTATATGTAAGGTTTAATTTTTGGGCCGTCTGGAGAAAACGGTGGAGGTTGGCGTCGTGGTCCTGCTGGTCATGGCCGCAGATTGTAACATTATCCAGATACGGAAACGTGGCCCGCAGCCCGTACTGGTCTACCATTCGGTCCATTGGTACCATTCGGTCAAGGGCAGCACGGTAGCATGGTGGTTAGCATAAATGCTTCACAGCTCCAGGGTCCCAGGTTCCCGGCTGGGTCACTGACTGTGCGGAGTCTGCACGTCCTCCCCATGGATCGCACATGGCGGGTGGCGAGGAAGATGGCGCCCAAGATGGCGGCCCCCATGACTCGCACATGGCCGGCTGCGTGGGGGAGGATTGCCAAGATGGCGGCCCCCATGAGTCGCACATGTCGGGTAGAGGCGGAGTCGACAGACACGCTGCAGCATTGCGGGGTCTGCGGGCCTGCGAGTTGGGAGATCGATTGCTCTGGACAGCAGGAGAGTTAGAGGGTTTAGATTTAGATTGGCATGCCTTAGCAAAATATCCTTTTCGACCGCAGCTGCTGCAGGTCGCGTTGCGGGCCGGACAGTGCTGCCGTGGGTGTTGGGGCTGACCGCAAAAATGGCACGCCGGTGCTCCATAGTGGGTGGGTGGCTGCGCGGCGCAGGCCTGGGGCAGTCTCTGGTCGGGGATCCACGTCTGCGGGGAACGAGTTCAAACTTTGAAACGCGACCTCCAGTGAGGTTGCTAGCGTTACAGTGTCCTCCAAATTCTGGTCCCCTTTTTCGAGGAGATGCTGGCGCACGTAGTTAGACCGGACCCCTGCAACATACACATCACGGACAGCGAGTTCCATATACTGGGAGGCTTCATTTACCGGCCGCACGTATAGTCGGTCGAGTATAGCGACCGCCTCAGAGTACGAGTCGGTACTATCGAGTTGCGTAGAGATGCGATGGCTCACCCGTTCGTGCAGGCAGGGCCGGCCCAAGGTACCGGTAACTCGGGCAGTCGCCCGGGGCGCCATGTGCTAGGGGGCGCCAGAGACTCGGGTCCCGCGCATGCGCAGATGGGCCGGTGCCAACCAGCGCATGCGCGGTGGCCGCCCTCCCCCAGGGCGGCCCCCTCCGCCCCCCTCTGGCCGCCCCCCATCGCCCCCCTCCGGCCGCCCCCCCGCCCCCCTCCGTCCTCCCCTTCGTCTGCTCTCCGTCCGCCCCCCCTCGGCCCCGCCCCCTCACCCTCACCCCCCCCCTCTCGGCCCCCCCCCCTCGGCCCCCTCCCCCCTTGGCCCCCCCCTCTCGGCCCCCCCCCTCTCGCCCCCCCCTTGCCCCCCCCCTCAGCCCCCCCCCTCGGCGCCCCCCCCTCTCTGCCCCCCCCTCTCTGCCCCCCCCCTCTCTGCCCCCCCCTCTCTGCCCCCCCCCTCTGCCCCCCCCCTCTCTGCCCCCCCCCCTCTCTGCCCCCCCCCCTCTCTGCCCCCCCCCCTTTGCCCCCCCTCTCTGCCCCCCCCCCTTTGCCCCCCCCTCTGCCCCCCCCCCTCCGCCCCCCCTCGGCTTCAAGATATTTTTTGCTGACACAAAGTAACTACTTTTAACAGAACATGAAAAACATGCTCTAGAGTTTGGAATAACAAGGTTTCACACAACAGACCATTAGGCTGCTGGAAATTACATGGAAAAACCTCTTACCAGCACACCACTGAAACCACAACAGTTAATAATTAAAATCAAACGGTGACAGTGAGGTTTGATATAAGCCTGGGAAATGTAGGATTCCATCGGACATGTTAAGCAGATTATCGGGGACCAAATTTGGGGGCGACACAGTGCCTCACAACGCCAAGGACCCGGGTTCAATTTCGGCCTTGGATGATTGTTTGTGTGGACTTTGTATGTTCTCCCCAGGGTTGCCTCCGGGTGCTCCGGTTTCCTCCCACAGTCCAAAGATGTGCAACAGATAAAACCAGAAAATTCATCCTCATAATATGGGGAGGGGGGGGGGGGGGGAGTAATAAAGTCGAGGTTGGGGTGATGAAGGTACGGCTCCCTCGTCCCTGTGACGTGACCTGTGCTCGAGGCATATCCAGCAGCAGATGTCTATCTGCACTGGGTTGCTACTGGCCTGAAGGTAAAGCCTTTAACAATTCGTACATTAAGCACTCAATTCAAGAGGTTTAGCTACCTCTAATACTACAGAGCAAAATCTTACATATTTCCTAAAATGATAACATGCCAATCATTTGAATTTACAAAAACAGGAGAAAAATAAAGCTGACATGATTTGCTCTACATACAGCAGAGTGTTTGTGTTCTTTCCTTGCATTTTGTTTGTGTCCAATTCCAGTTTTCCAAATATGCCGGCGACATAAGCAAAGAGACACATCACATTGACAACCAATTAATTGTTTGTTTTGGGCAGTCCATCACAAATGCAAGCAGTTGATTCCTCAGTTCAAAATCCTTCGCAGTACCTTTTTCTCAACAGCCAGCGAACCTCACTGTGAAACAACACACGATCAGACCCCATATCTGTAGTTTTGCAATTTGACACGCACCAACTGGGCACAGTTTGATATGAGCTGGTGTAACCTGTCACTGAGAACCGTACTCGGTTCTGCCATTGCTAGTTGATCGCTGTGAATGCAATGAATCCAAATAGCAGATGGAGCCATTCTCTTCATCAAAGGCACACCGCTCTCACTTGCAGCCTGCCGTAGCTGCAGCACCATCGGTACAAAATCCAGCCAGGCAATCCCAGGGAATGTTTTAGCCCTCCCTAACCCTAACCTAACACACTGAATGTGCCCTGTACCGTTTCATGGTCAGGAAGTAAGAGACAAAACAATGGCTTCAGGAATACTATTTTCCAGCTTGAATCGCACAAAAGCTCATATGTGCGCATCATGCCCCTCAATATCATCAATTTGAAGAGCAAAATTGAACCAGGTCCCTTCAGAAGTGCGGACTGGATCCGTTCTCAATACTTAAGATGTCTGTCAGAAGGCAGTGCTAAGACCTCCACCATGGGTGGGTCAAGGAGGCAGGTCCCAAATCCACTGCATCTGGAACAAGGATCGAACCCATTCTGCTGTCACCAACCTGATCCACATTGCCTGTCCAGCCAATTGAGTCAGCCGGCCTTCAAGGAGTCAGCGTTGCTGCAGCAAAGTACATTTTTACACAAGACCACATCTGGAGCACTGTGAACAGTTTCGATCCACAAAAGGATATAATTACATCAGAAACAGTTTGCGTAAAATTCACTTTGCTCAATCGTGGGATGATGGGCTTTTTGTTTTTAAGAAATGTTGGCCAGGTTAGGCCTATACCCATTGGAGTTAAGAATCGGCTTCTCCAAGGGTCAGCCCCAGGACTAGACGTGATCCACGAGGTGGTACGATCTGGTCCACCACACCATGGGACTTAGCACTGAAGATTTGATTAGCATCGATTTGAAAAATGCTGTGCAAAGCAATGTGCAACTGGAGCAGCTGGGGGGGGGGGGGGGGGGGGAGAGAGGGTGGTGGGGGGAGGTGCACAAGACCCTTAATTAGACTCTGCCATTGCTTTCTTTAAGAGGGGTGATAGCAAACTGTATACTGAGAATGTTACCCTCATTTACAAGGCTGCAATTGTTCCTACCCCTTCCATACGGAGCTTTTTTCACTTGTGCTTACTTGCATTTCAGAAGAGTGATTTAGAAGAGCAAGATTTATACTCCGGGCTGAGAAATTATCACCATTAATCACCCAGAGCTTTTTCTAATTTGTTCATGGGGTGGTAGCACAGTGGTTAGTATAAATGCTTCACAGCTTCAAGTGAGAATCGGCCGATTAAACTCACCAAAGCTAAAAAAATATCTGGCAGCAATTTCTCTTTTCAAGGCTGTAAACCAAAGTGACCAAGGTCAGTTTCTTGATAGCTGAGGCACCAGCCAAGTGAGGGAAGTCATTATTCAATGGGGAATTTTTTCTGTGTGTTAGCCCACGCGGTTGTTTAAGAAATGTTGATGTGTTAAACAAAAAATTACAAATGCTTCAATAAAATATTTTCTTAAAAAAAGGACTGTATGAAATTGACAGTTGAACTCCATCATATGTCTCACCTCCAGGTTCTTTGAACACAGCCGATCTTGGTGGATGATGCAGTGATGTGTGATGACTTCCTGAGACACTGATTTAAGCATCAGGCTGGCAAAGCTATTGTGCCTGCCATTGAAGAAGCTCCATCAGTTGTCAGGCCGTAGCATTTGAACACTGGAAGATTGAATTTCACCAGGACAGATGAAACTTCAGTGAAAATGTCTTGCCCGTTGCCATTCACAAATCCCGTCTGATCCTCCCCTATTATCTCCGGGACACAGTCCTCTATTCTGGTGGCCAAGGTCTTTGCCAGTAATTTAGCATCTACATTTTAAAAGAGAAATTGGTCTGTACAATCCACAGCTCTCCAGGTCCTTGTCTTGCTTCAGGATGAGAGGGATTGATGCCTGTGATGCCATTGGGGGAAGCACTCCCAACTCCTTGGATTCATTGAAAACCTTAACTAACAGCGGTCCCAGTAGCCCCGAAAACTTTTTATAAAATTCCACTGAGAATCCGTCAGGTCCCTGAGTGCATTGCCCCCAATCCATCTATCACTTCACCGAGCCCAATTGGGCCCCCCAAGACTTCCACCAGCTCCTCACCTACCTTTAGGAACTCAAGCCTCTCCAGGAATTGGTTCATTCCCTCCTCCCCTGCAGAGGGTTCCGACTCATAATCGACTATAGAATTCAAGAGACACGTCATTAACCACCCCCGGGCCCCTCACCACTTTTCCCCTCACATCCTTAATTATCCCTATTTCTCTCGCTGCCTCCTGCTTCCGCAGCTGATGTGCCAACATCCTGCTAGCATTCTCACCATATTCATACACTATCCCTTTTACCCACCTCAACTGTCCCTCCGCCTTGCCTCTGGAAAGGAGTCCAAAATCCATTTAAAGTCTCTGACCCTCCTTCAGGAGCTCCTCATTTGGGGACTCCGCGTATCTCCTATCCACATGTACGATTTCTCCAACAAGCCTGTCCAGCTCTGCCCGTTCAGCTCTCTCCCTATGGGCCCAAATCAAAATATATTCCCCTCTGATGACCGCTTTCAATGCCTCCCACACCACCCCAGCTGCGGTCTCTTCCATGTCGTTGGTTTTTATATACCCCTGAATGGCCTCCCTCACTCGCTCACATATATTGTCATCTGCTAACAGCCCTGCATCTAGCCTCCACTGTGGGCACTGAAAATTTCTCGTGTTCACCTGTAGGTCTAGCCAATGGGGCGCACGGTCCGATACTACAATTGCTGAATACTCTGTTTCCACCACCCCCGCTAACTATGTTTTGTCCAGTATTTTTTTTTAAATTGATCCGGGAGTACGCCTTGTGCACATGAGAGTAGAATGAATATTCCTTGCTTCTTGGCTTCTCAAATGTCCACAGATCAACACCCCCCCATGTGCTCCATGAACCCCCTGCAGCTCTTTCACCATTGCTGATCCTTTCCAGGCCTTTAACTTGACCGGCCCATCCTAGGATCCAAGACCATGTTACAATCACCCCCCATAACCAACTGGTAAGAGTCGAGATCCGGGATTTTTCCCAGCACCTTCCTAACAAATGCGACGTCATCCCAGTTTGGGGCATATTGTCATGAGAATGTCGCTTTAAGAAATATTTGGCTGCTCATATTACTGCAGTGATGTCAGAGTGTGGGTGGATTGGGCTGTCTGTCAGCTTTTTACTTTCCTTTTTGAGCAGGCTGCAGGGTGTGTTTTAGTTTCGTTTTCAGATCTGGATCGCTGCAGTCACAGCCAGAAGGTGTATGAGTTTCTCTGTGTAATCTAAAGACTTGAAATCGATCCTTTAGTGATTTAAAACTAAGAACAGTAATGACTTTAATCTAATGTGCTTCTGCTGAAAGGTGTTTCTTCTGCCTTCTGGATGTTGTTTCGGAAGTTATTAAGATTAGTGTTGTATCCTTTGGGAGTTGTATTTGAATTAATGGTTGCTAAGATGTTCACTGTATGTTTTAAAAAGGTTAACCGGAGTTCATAGAATAAACATTGTTTTGCTTTAAAAAATACTTTTCCATTTCTGCTCTATCACACCTGTAGAGTGGGCCGTGTGTTGCCCATACCACAATCTAGTAAAAGCTGTGGGTCAGGTGAACTCGGTGATATACTTTGGGGTTCTCTAAACCCTTGCCCATAACAATATATATTTACCAACAACACTGCCATCCCTCCAGTTTCCCGCTAACCATAATAAATCTACCTCTAGGGTCTATCTCTATTTTCCCCACCTCAAACGCTACCCTTTTGTTAATCAGGATGGCCACTGCCCTGGTTTTAAAGTCCAACGCTGAATGGAACACCTGTCCGATCCATCCCTTTTTCAGTCTAAATTGATCCGCCAGCTTCAAGTGTGTCTCCTGTAACATGGCCACATCCGCCTTCAACTGTCTCAACTGTGCGAACACACAGGCGCTCTTGACCGGCCCATTCAGGCCACGAACATTCCACATAACCAGTCTGGTCGGGGGGGGGGGGGGGGGGGTGCAGCCCTTAGCCCATGGCCCGCACCTCCCCAGATCTGCACCTTGGCAGCAACTGCCATCTAGTCTCCATCTCCAGCCTCCTGGAAGTCCCCTAATCATTAGCAGTCCCCCCCCCTCCCCCCTCACTTTCAGCTCACCCCCCACTTTGCTCCCGTGAACCAGCTAAACCAGCCTAGCAGGTCACGCTGTTGGTACCTAGGATTCTACCACCTGCTGGATCTTTGCCCCGCAACTCTTTTTTTAAAAATAATTTTTATTAAGGTTTTCACAAAATATAAACAACAAAACAATATTAACAGAACAACCATGGTAAAAACCCAAGAACAACACCCACCCAACTACAAAAGCAACTACTGAAACAAAAAAAAAGCAAACAACAAAAAGGAAAGAGATAACACCCGCCACATCCAACAAACCCATGTACGCAATTCTCCCTCCCACCAAACCAAACCACCCCCCCCATTGCTGCTGCTGCCGGCCTAGTTCCCTACCGTTCCGCCAGGAAGTCCAGGAAAGGCTGCCACCGCCTAAGGAACCCCTGTACTGATCCCCTCAGGGCAAATTTCACCTTCTCCAATTTGATGAACCCCACCATATCATTGATCCAGGCCTCCACGCTTGGGGGCCTTGCATCCTTCCATTGAAGCAATATCCTCCGCCGGGCTACTAGGGACGCAAAGGCCAGAACACCAGCCTCTTTCGCCTCCTGCACTCCCGGCTCCACTGCAACCCCAAAAATTGCAAGTCCCCAGCCTGGCTTGACCCTGGATCCCACCACCCTCGACACCGTCCTTGCTACCCCCTTCCAAAACTCCCCCAGCGCTGGGCATGCCCAAAACATATGGCCGTGGTTCACTGGGCTCCCCGAGCACCTAGCACACCTGTCTTCGCCCCTGAAAAACCTACTCATCCTCGTCCCAGTCATGTGGGCCCTATGCAGCACCTTGAACTGTATGAGGATAAGCCTCGCACAGGAAGAGACGGAATTCACCCTTTCCAGGGCATCCGCCCAAGTCCCCTCTTCAATCTCCTCACCCAGCTCCTCTTCCCATTTACCCTTCAGCTCCTCCACCGAGGCCTCGTCTACCTCCTGCATTACGTGGTATACGTCCGAAATCCTCCCTCCTCCAACCCACACTGCCGAGAGCACCCTGTCCCGTACCCCATTTGGGGGCAGCAGAGGGAACCCCTCCACCTGCCGCCTGGCAAATGCCCTAACCTGCATGTACCTAAACATGTTCCCCGGGGGGAAGCCCAAACTTCCCCTCTAACTCACCCAGGCTCGCGAACCTCCCATCCACAAACAGGTCCCTCAACCTCCTAATTCCTACCCTGTGCCAGCCCAGAAATCCGCCATCGATGCTCCCTGGAACAAACCGGTGGTTCCCCCGTATCGGGGACTCCATTGAGCCCCCCACCTCCCCCCTATGCCGTCTCCATTGCCCCCATATTTTGAGGGTAGCCGCCACCACCGGGCTCGTGGTATACCTCGTTGGAGGGAGCGGCAACATCCAGCGCCTCCAGGCTCAGGCTCGTGTCCACACAGGACGCCATCTCCATCCTCTTCCATGCTGTCCCTTCCCCGTCCCTTACCCACTTACGTACCATCGCTGCGTTGGCAGCCCAATAGTACCCACAAAGGTTGGGCAGCACCAGCCCCCCCCCGCTATCCCTGCCCCGCTCCAAGAACACCCTTCTCACCCTCGGTGTCCCATGCACGCATACAAATCCCATAATACTCCTGTTAACTCTCCTAAAAAAGGCCTTCGGGATAAGGATGGGAAGGCACTGGAACAGGAACAAAAACCTCAGGAGCACCGTCATCTTGACAGACTGCACCCTACCCGCCAGTGACAGCGGTAACATATCCCATCTTTTGAACTCCTCCTCCATTTGCTCCACCAGCCTTGTGAGGTAGAGCTTGTGCAGGGCCCCCCAGCTCCTAGCCACTGGGACTCCCAGGTGTTTTGTTCCTCATGTCTTAATAAATCTCGTAGTCTCAAATGTGGAGAAGATGCTTTATTGTGAATTTGTTCTCTCTTCAGAGCGTTACCTACGGCTACCTCAAGTGCTACTAGCTGGCGTGTCTGTGTCCTGCTCCAAGTTCTGCCCTCTGTGAAGTGTGTCCCCACTTCCTGTCCCGGTCTATTTATATGGCTCTCCCGTGCTCCCTCTAGTGTTTGCTCAGTTGTATTGCATCTAGTTAACTTGTGATCACCACATCCCCCTTTTTCTCTTTACATATTTTCTGTACATCGTTAAAGAAAATTGTACATCCTGTCCCAGTGTATTTATAGCTCTCCCTCTAGTGTTTGCTCAATTGTATTGTATCTAGTCAATCTACGATCACCACATCCCCCTTTTTCTCTTTACATATTGTCTGTACATCGTTAAAGAAAATTATACAAAACAGTTACTTATGATATGCGTATCTATACAAGTGATGGTGCTATTTCATATTTTTTTTTTTTTTACAAAGCCAATGTATTTATGAGTCCAATCTTAATAAAACATTTATGAGTCCAAACTTGATGAAGTTGTTCATTTTTTTTTTCTTTTTGTTCTTGATGACGTGGTGACATTGATATTGCAACTCCGTTGTGAATGTTGTTGGTGTTCCTTGTTATTTTAAGTACCCAATGCGTCATCCATGGATGGTCAATGCATGGTCACATCACTGATGTTGACTGGCCTGGACTTTTTTTTCTGTGCTTGTGGTATTGATTTATTATCTCATCCGCCTTGGATGCTGGTGTGCTTGCTTGTTCTGGAGCAGATGTGAGTTTGTGCGATTTGTTGTCATCCCATGACATGTTTGTAGTCTTGTCATCGTTTTGCAGTGTGCTGTGGCATTGTCCTTCATGTGCCGAGTAGTACCATTGTGTACAAGTCGTTGTTTCATTGCTGTTGTTTCTGTCGTTCCTGTCTTTGTTGTTTTCGTTGCCGTACTTGGTGCTGTTTTTGTCGTTTCTGTCTTTGGTGTTGTCGCTATCTTTGTTCCTGATTTTGTTGTTTTCGTTGCCGTTCTTGTTGTTTCTGTCTCTGTCGTTGTCGCTATCTTTGTGCCTGACTTTGTTGTTTGTCTTGTCGCGCTTCATGTTGCTTTTGTTCTTGCTGTTGTTGTTCTCGTTTCTGCTGTGCTTCTTGCTATTGTTGTTGGTCTTGTCGCGCTTCATGTTGCTTCTGTTCCTGCTGTTGTTGTTCTCGTTTCTGCTGTGCTTCTTTTGACTTTTGTTTTTCTTGTTATACTCTATGAGTGCCCCGTGTGGATAATTTGAGTCATTGAGCATTTCGTCTCGAGAGTGGTGCGAATGATCTGATGTTGCATCGTTGCTGGTGACATCAATCATTTGTGGAGGATTTGATTCCTCATCTTTGCTTTCTTGGTGCTCCTCTTCTGGAGTCAAATTCTTCTCGATTTCATTTGACGTGGTGTCTCTGGACTCTTGGCGCTCCTCTTCTGGAGTCCCAATCTGCATGATTTCACTTGACGTGGTCTCTCTGGACTCTTGGTGCTCCGCTTCTGGAGTTAAAATCTTCATGATTTCTGTTGATGTTGTCTCACTGGACTCCAGGTGCTCCTCTTCTGGAGTCAAAATCTGCATGGTTTCTTTTGGCGTGGTCTCTCTGGACTCCAGGTGCTCCTCTTCTGGAGTCAAAATCTGCATGGTTTCTGTTGGCATAGTCTCTCTGGACTCCAGGTGCTCCTCTTCTGGAGTCAAAATCTGCATGGTTTCTGTCGGCGTGGTCTCTCTGGACTCCAGGTGCTCCTCTTCTGGAGTCAAAATCTGCATGTTTTCTTTCGGCGTTGTCTCTCTGGACTGTTGGGTGGCCCGACTCTGTGCTTCTGTACAGACAAGCTGAGAACTGTCAGTCTCGCTGTGATCCTGTACGTCGAGTGTGATCACCTTGTCACTGTTTTCGCGCTGTGCTTCTGTACAGACAAGCTGAGAACTGTCAGTCTCGCTGTGATCCTGTACGTCAAGTGTGATCACCTTGTCACTATTTTCGCATGCAGTAGGTAGAGGTACATTGTCTTCTTCTTGTTCATGTGAGCTTGTTAGACTTTCATAGTCTGCTTGTGGTTGCTCAGATACGGCGGGTTGACCTTCATGGTCTTGTTCATGCATGGTGTTCGCCAGGGAGTGTTTGCTTGCATCCCTGTTGGAGTCTTTCATCACTCGCACTGTGGGGCCTGTCATCGCTCGCTCTGTGGAGCCTGTCATCGCTCGCTCTGTGGAGTCTTTCTGTGCTCTCTGTGTGGCGTCGTCTTCGTCTTGGGTATTGCTGTCATCCAATGTATCGACGAGCTGCTGTGGCATCATGGTGTTGGATTCATCTACCACGAGTAGATTCGTGTTGAGCTTTGCAACGGTGTCGCTGATGCTGTGATCAGCATATCCAAATAACTCAGCCATCTCCGAGTAGTATTCTTTGAAACCCAAATCATCTTGGTTGGCTTCTTCTACCACGAGTTGATTCGTGTTGAACTTTGCGACCGTGTCGCTGATGCTGTGATTAGCATATCCGACTGACTCAGCTATGTCTGAGTAGTATTCTTCGAAAACCAAATCATCCTGGTTGGATTCTTCTACGACGAGTTGATTCGTGTTGAACTTTGCGACCGTGTCGCTGATGCTGTGATAAGCATATCCGACTGACTCAGCCATGTCTGAGTAGTATTCTTTGAAAACCAAATCATCTTGGTTGGATTCATCTACCACGAGTTGGTTCGTGTTGTACTTTGCGACCGTGTCGCTGATGCTGTGATAAGCATATCCGACTGACTCAGCCATGTCTGAGAGGTAATCTTCGAAAAACAAATCATCTTTTGTTGTTTCGGAATTCTTTTTGTTCTCTTCACTTTGGGTGGTGCAGACTGCTTTTTTCAGGGTGTTGTGCAAGTTGTTTTTAACTGTTGGTTTAAGTTCAGGCGTTTTTCTGTGTTCTGAGGCAAGAAAATTTGTGTTTACCACTTTAAGTGTCTTGTTTTCAATTTTCGGGCATTTCCCTTTTAAGTGGGCGTGGTCGGGATGCTCAGACGTCATGATGTCACGCGTAGGAATGAATTGCGCATGCGCAAATCGGCCTTCCTCCTTCACTGTGCGGTTTTGTGTCCATTGCGCATGCGCGGCGTGCGCATGCGCATAACGATCCGCGACCAAAACTTTTTTAAAACTGCGCATGCGCGGCGTGCGCATAACGATCGGCAACGCGACCTTTTTTTAACTGCGCATGCGCGGCTTCCGGTTCCGGCACATGCGCAGACGCAATTTGTAGTTCTTTGCTTGCCCGAGACTGCAAAATGTGCTCCAACGCCATTTCTTCGCAGATTTCAGCGATTTTTCTTTCTAAAAGTTGTGAGTTACCTTTTCTTTCCGATCTGGACTGGATTTCAGCGTTTTGGCTTTGTGAAAAATTCATGTTATTTCTTCTTTTTGATTTGTACTTTTCATTCGCGATTTCTTGTTCTTTTCGTGATTTTTTAAGTTTTGCATCACTCAGTCTCTGTGCAGTTTGGCCTCTGAGCATGCCTTGCTGTGCAAATTCCTTACAGTACTCTTCAAATTTGTTTAGTATCGTTTGTAAGCTGTTTCTGTCTTCACCTTTTGAGTATTTAAATCCATTATAAACTTTCGTAGCTTCATGTCCTTCGATGAGAATTGCTATTTTAATTTCGTCTGAGGCTGCTTCTGCATCATATGCTATGATACCGTAATCGAACCATTGTTTAAACGTTTCCCAGACACTTTTTACATTTCCAGTCGTGTCCAGCTGAAGTGTGAATCCAAGGCACTTCCTCCCATCAGCGATGTCTTCCCAAGTCGAATGTCCAGTAGGAGATTTCCATGCCATTTTGTTCTTTCTGTGTCTGCCACTGAGTTGTCCTGTAGTAAGCATCTGAAGCCACTCCTTGGTACCATGTGTTGTTCCTCGTGTCTTAATAAATCTCGTAGTCTCAAATGTGGAGAAGATGCTTTATTGTGAATTTGTTCTCTCTTCAGAGCGTTACCTACGGCTACCTCAAGTGCTACTAGCTGGCGTGTCTGTGTCCTGCTCCAAGTTCTGCCCTCTGTGAAGTGTGTCCCCACTTCCTGTCCCGGTCTATTTATATGGCTCTCCCATGCTCCCTCTAGTTAACTCAAGTTAACTAGTTGTATTGCATCTAGTTAACTTGTGATCACCACATCCCCCTTTTTCTCTTTACATATTTTCTGTACATCGTTAAAGAAAATTGTACATCCTGTCCCAGTGTATTTATAGCTCTCCCTCTAGTGTTTGCTCAATTGTATTGTATCTAGTCAATCTACGATCACCACACCAGGTACCTAAAGCTCCTCCCTGCCTGCTTCAGTGGGAGCCTACCAATCCCCTCCTCCTGATCCCCCGGGTGCACCACGAACAGCTCGCTCTTACCCAGGTTGAGCTTATACCCAGAAAAGCCCCCAAATTCGCTGATAATCCTCATCACCTCCGGCATTCCCCCCACCGGATCCGCCACATACAGCATAAAACGACACTCGATGCTCCTCCCCACCCCGCACCAGGCCCCTCCAGTTTCCCAACTCCCTCAACACCATGGCCAGGGGCTCAATTGCCAACGCAAAGAGCAAGGGGGACAGGGGACACCCCTGTCTCGTCCCCCGGTGCAGCCGAAAGTACTCCGACCTCCTCCTATTCGTGGCTACATTCGCCATCGGGGCCTCATAAAGCAACCTCACCCAACGGACAAACCCCTCCCCAAACCCAAACCTTTCCAACACCTCCCACAGATACCCCCACTCAACCCTATCAAAGGCCTTCTCCGCATCTAATGCCATCACTATCTCCGCCTCCCCTTCCACAGCCGGCATCATAATGACATTGAGAAGCCTTCGTATGTTGGTATTCAACTGCCTTCCCTTTACAAACCCTGTCTGGTCCTCGTGAATGACCCCCGGTACACAATCCTCTATTCTTGTAGCTAAGATCTTTGCCAACAGCTTAGCGTCTACATTTAGCAGCGTGATCGGCCTATATGACCCACACTGCAGAGGGTCCTTGTCTCGCTTAAGGATCAAGGAAATCAGCACCCGTGACATAGTTGGGGGCAAAGCCCCCCCCCCTCCCTTGCCTCGTTAAAGGTCCAAACCAACAGGGGGCCCAACAGGTCCGCATACATTTTATAAAATTCGGCCGGAAACCCATCCGGCCCCGGCGCCTTCCTCGACTGTATGCTCCCTATCCCTTTAACCAGCTCCTCCAGCTCAATCGGCACCCTCAGTCCCTCCACCACCTTCGGAAATCGCAGCTTGTCCAAGAAGCGCCCCATTCCCGCCCCCCTCCACCGGGGGTTCAGACCGGTACAATTCCACATAAAAGTCCCTAAAGACCCCATTAACGTCTACCCCCCTCCGCACCACCTTCCCATCTCTATCCTTCACTCCCCCAATCTCCCTGGCCGCGTCTCGCTTTCGGAGCTTGTGTGCCAGCATCCTACTCGCCTTCTCCCCGCATTCATGCGCCGCTCCCTGTGCTTTCCTCCACTGAGCTTCCGCCTTTCTGGTGGTCAGTAGATCGAACCTGGCCTGAAGGCTACTCCGCTCCCCCAGCAATCCCTCCTCCGGAGCCTCTGCATATCTCCTGTCCACCCTCACCATCTCCCCCACCAATCTCTCCCTGCTCTCCCCTCTCCCTATGGGTTCGGATGAAAATCAACTCCCCTCTAATCACCACCTTCAATGCCTCCCAGACCGTCCCCACTCGGACCTCCCCGTTATCGTTGGCCTCAAGGTACCTCTTGATACACCCCCGAACCCTCCCAGCCACCTCCTCGTCTGCCAGCAGCCCCACCTCCAAGCGCCAGAGCGGACGCTGGTCCCTGTCCTCCCCCAGCCCGAGGTCCACCCAGTGCGGGGCATGATCCGAAATGGCTATGGCAGAGTATTCAGCATCCTCCACCCTCGAAACCAGCCCCCTGCTCAGGACAAAAAAAACAATCCTGGAATAGGCCTTATGCACGTGGGAGAAAAACAAGTACTCCCTGGCCCTTGCAAACCTCCAGGGATCCACCCCTCCCATCTGGTCCATAAACCCCCTCAACACCTTAGCCGCCGCTGGCCTCCTACCCGTCCGGGACCTGGATCGATCCAATGGGGGATCCATCACCGTGTTGAAGTCCCCCCCCCATGATCAGGCCCCCCGCCTCCAGATCCGGAATGCGGCCCAACATGCGCCGCATAAACCCCGCATCGTCCCAGTTTGGAGCGTAAACATTCACCAGCACCACCCGCTCCCCCTGCAGCTTACCACTCACCATCACATACCTCCCGCCACTATCAGCCACCCCATTTAACACGTCAAAAGACACCCTCTTTCCCACCAGGATCGCCACCCCCGATTCTTCTCATCCAGCCCTGAATTAAATACTTGGCCCACCCACCCCTTCCTCAGTCGAACCTGGTCCACCACCTTCAGGTGCATCTCTTGGAGCATGGCCACATCCGCCTTCAGCCCCTTCAAGTGCGTAAACACCCGGGCCCGCTTGAGCGGCCCGTTCAGCCCCCTCACATTCCCGCTTATCAGCCGGATCAGAGGGCTCCCTGCCCCCCTCCACTGCCGACTAGCCATAACCCATCCCCTGCCCGCCACTGGCCAGCGCCCCCCGCTCGGCATGTTCCCCACGGCGGCAACTCCCCCCCCCCCCCAGCATACTCCAGCTCCTTCCCTGCCATTTTAGCAGCAACCCGGTACCCCCCCCTCCCCCAGGCTAGGACCCCTCCTAGCCGCGCCCCCCCCCCCCCCCCCCTCCATAGCACTCCCGTGAGCCAGCTAACTTCTGCTGACCCTGGCGACTCCCGCCACACCTCCAACCCCATCCCACATGGGGCTACTCCTCCTCCTCCGTGCCCATCAGCAGGCCCTCCTCCCCGCCTCGCTCTTGCGCAGGAAAATAACAACCAGCAAAGGCCCACGCTTCTCACCCCCGACCCCGGCCCCGCCCCATCACCCCACAGCGCGGGAAACCAGAGGAAAGCCCGCGCTTTCGCCCTGCCCAACTCCGCCTCCTCTAGGGCAACTCCCATTGCTGGTCCCCACCACCAGCTCCCCGCACTCCCAGTTGACCTTCTTGCCCGAACCCGTCCACCAGACCCATACAAAAAGACATAAAGACATCATCCCACCCACCCTAAAGCCAACACACAGCCTACATGAAACA
Source organism: Scyliorhinus canicula (assembly GCF_902713615.1). NCBI lineage: Eukaryota > Metazoa > Chordata > Chondrichthyes > Carcharhiniformes > Scyliorhinidae > Scyliorhinus > Scyliorhinus canicula. Next base: position 91,029,385 of record NC_052163.1, on the reverse strand, counting down.
GAGAATCCCTCCTCCAAAGAAAAAATTAGACACAGTTGCATTTACATACAAATCCCCCATCCCTGACCCTCAGTTTGAGTCCAATTTCTCGGCCTGCACAAAGGCCCACGCCTCCTCCGGGGACTCAAAATAATGGTGCCGGTCCTTGTAGGTGACCCACAGACGCGCCGGCTGCAACATGCCAAACTTCACACTCGGTCTGTGGAGCACCGCCTTCGTCCGGTTGTACCCGGCCCTCCGCTTAGCCACCTCCGCACTCCAGTCCTGGAAGATTCGCACCTCCGTGTTCTCCCACTTGCTGCTCCGCTCCCTCTTGGCCCACCGAAGCACGCACTCCCGGTCAACAAACCGGTGGAACCGCACCAGCACCGCCCGCGACGGCTCATTTGGCTTGGGCCTCCTGGCCAGTATTCTGTGGGCCCCCTCCAGCTCCAGGGGCCCCTGGAAGGACCCAGCTCCCATCAGCGAGTTCAGCAAAATGACCACATAGGCCGCCAGGTCCGACCCCTCCAGCCCCTCCGTGAGGCCCAGGATCCGTAAATTTTTCCACCTCGACCGGTTGTCCAGCTCCTCGAACCGCTCCTGCCACTTTTTAATGGAGCGCCTCGTGCATCTCCACCTTCCCCACGAGGGCCGCGGCCTCGTCCTCCCTTTCGGAGGCCAGCTGCTGCAGCTCCCGGATTGCGGCCCCCTGGGCTGTCTGAGTCCCCAGCAGCTTACCGGTGGCAGCCTTCAGCGACTCCAGCAACTCCACCTTAAGCTTCTGGAAGCAGCGCCGAAGAGTCTCCTGCTGCACCTGCGCCCACTGCCTCCACTCCTCGAGGGATCCGCCGGCCGCCATTTTGTTTCCCTTCCCCCACTTTTCCAGGGGCACTGCCACCGCCTTTCTGCTCACCCCACTCCTGGTCCGGACCATAGAACCCTGGGGATCTACTGCAGACCCCTTCCCACGTCAGGAATTGTTGAAAGATCTCCGTTGGGTGACCATGAAAAGAGCCCCAAAGTCCGTTTCTAGCGGGAGCTGCCGAACGTGCGGCTTAGCTCCGCATAGCCGCAACTGGAAACCATCTTTACCCCCAACTCTTAACACGTTTTCAAAACAATAGCACCAAACACAGAAAGCAAACAAACCATCCACTTAAGGTCTAGGCTTAACGACCACCCCTCCCCCTTTACAACATCTTATCAATCCCATCACCTTCAAACAGAGCCCCAAACAATGGAAGTGAAAACAAACAGGATAAATGGAAAGACAGAAAAAATTATGCATGCAAAAACTCAGACAGATGTCTTTCCTTCCTAGAACATCACAATTTGATAACTTTTCTTCACCCCCCTCCATTTTTTCCTTTTTACAAACACAAAAATAAAAGAAACTGTACCTTGGTGCATTCATTAAAATGTCAGTTAGATAACTCTGAGAAATCCTTCTCTTCCCGGTCATCGCAACTCAAGTTACAGTGCACCACAGAACCTTTTGATTCAAATCGCTACCAACCAGTTTTTTCTTTTTTTTAGTCCCTATGGGTCCCCCAGGCTGTTGTCTTTCATAAAGACCATCATTTCTTCCGGCGAGCCAAAATATAGTTCCCAGTCCTCATAGGTTACCCAAAGACGGGCCGGGTAGAGCAGTCCAAATTTTATTCCCTTTGCATATAGGGCCGCTTTAACTTTATTAAAACTCGTCCTCCTCTTAGCAAGTTCTGCACCCAAGTCTTGGTAAACCCGGATCTCGGCTTCTTCCCATACAAACCATTTTGTCTCTTTTTGTCCAGGAATCGATGCAGCCTCACCACCATCGCCCTCGGGGGCTCACGACACTGTGAGCCCGGTCCATTTCCAACGGCCTGTCAAAATCCTCTGCCCCCATCATTTTCTCGAACATCGTCGCAACATGGGGCCTCACGGTAGCAGGGGGCCTCACGGTAGCATGGTGGTTAGCATCAATGCCTCACAGCTCCAGGGTCCCAGGTTCGATTCCCGGCTGGGTCACTGTCTGTGTGGAGTCTGCACGTCCTCCCCGTGTGTGCGTGGGTTTCCTCCGGGTGCTCCGGTTTCCTCCCACAGTCCAAAGATGTGCTGGTTAGGTGGATTGGCCATGCTAAATTGCCCGTAGTGTAAGGTTAATGCGGGGATTGTTGGGTTACGGGTATACGGGTTACGTGGGTTTAGGTAGGGCGATCATTGCTCAGCACAACATCGAGGGCCGAAGGGCCTGTTCTGTGCTGTACTGTTCTATGTTCTATACGCACAGGCATCCGATCCTTCCTTTCCCTCTGGCAGACCGATGATCCGAATGTTCTGCCTCTGGGAACGATTCTCCAGGTCTTCCACCTTTTCAGCAGCCACTTTTGCCTATCCTGTGAAATGCCAATTTGCAGTGCCATCCCAGTGGACTGTTGTTCCATCACCTGCTCCTGTAGCTTTTGGATCGACTGTCCCTGGTACGTCACTGTCACCTCCATCCAGTCGACAGCCTCCTTAAACGAGGCTACCACCTTGGTCACGTCCTCCGCACACTCCTTAAAATGCCGGGCAAACTTCTCATTCAGGTATGTAACCAACCAATCCATCGACCATTGAGCCGGCGGGACCGGACCTAACTTCTCTGCCATTGCAGCCACCAAACTCAGATCCTCACTTCCAACCAGCTTTTGATTCCTTCTTTTGCGATTACATTTTGAGCGTAGTTCCATAGGATAGGGGTCGCCTTCTTCTCCTCTCACTTTTGTCCACTTACGTTAGAAAAAATTTCCACGAAAATCCAGCTTAAAAGCCGTTACAAAAAACCACCAAGAGCGGGAGCTGCTAAAAGTGCGACCATTCATAGCATGGTTGCCACCAGATGTCCAATTTCATACAGTCCTTAATCATGACAGGAATGAGCCTTTCTTTGTAGAGGGAAGCGCATAGCATGAGGGCTTCTTTTACTTCAGCCAGGTGCATTAGCTAAAAAAGCCAATCACACAATCTGAAAGTGAATCACAAGGAAAGGATCAGTACTTCGACTGTGCGAGCATGTCCATGTGTTCATTCAAAACTTAGAATTGCATCAGGAACGATTAGTCAAGAAGGAAGTTGTCCATTTTGCAATACTGTCATCATGACATGCCGAGGGAGTGGACCATGAGAACTATGCTGCACTGACCAGTGGCTTGAGATAAATTGAAGCACAGATTTGTGGTATTCAGGGGGCACAGCGATGAGCTGAAGTTGTTTGCAGATCTATTTGGAAATGATGATGCTGATGCATTCCATATGGAGCTAATTGAGATGCAGAATGACAATGCCCTGAAGAGAGCTTTGGAAGACCATAACCGTCTAACATTTTACAGTTATGTTCCCTCAAATTCATACCCAAACCCGTCACGACATGCTTGTTGTTTCATTGCATTGTTTTGCAGCACATATTGCAAGTAGCTTTTTTCATGAATTAAAAGTATCAAGTCAGAATCAGGATTACTGCTGACAGATGAACATCTATCTGGAACTCAGCACTTCACTTGCAAGCAACAGCAATGCCAGATGTCTCACTGAATGGTGCTTACTGTGCTGTGGAGAAGATATTGTGAAAAATTAGTCTTCTTATATTAGACCTTACTCTTAAAGATGCAGATTGCTGTTGCACGAGATAAATTTCAAATCATCTGGTTGTTTCCCTTTCCTCCCAGAATTTGCACACGGCAAGGAAGTGAAGCAACGATGGAAATGTGGTCCCTCCCACAAAGAGGATGGAGAATAGGGAATCAGTTTCACTTGTGACAGGTGGGCATCAGGTCTGATACGTCATGGCGCTACATCATGTACATGGGCAGGCATTAACATGGTCAGATATCTCGCGTTAAGGTGATAAATGAGTCTTCTCATCTGCAGCGTGTTCATAGAGATGCAGATTTGTATTGCTTGGAGTAACAGGAGGATAAATTTCCTTCTTCCTCCAAAATATTGCTCCCAGTCCCTATCCTCGTTTAGAAGAATGAAAAGTGGTCTTATTGAAACATAAAATCCTGAGGGGACTTGAGAGAGTAGCTTCTGGGAGGACGTTTCCTCTTGTGGGGGAAGACTAGAACTAGGGCCACATTTTATGATCCTAGGCCAGACCCCTAAGCTGTTGGTAAGATCTGGTTAGGAACCAAAAACATTTTATTTGAGGTAGACAAAGTTTGCGATCCAAGACACCTGTTCAATGAATAAAACCATAAGATTCCACGGGTTTTTAAACACACATAAACATTACAAAAAGATTAGTCAATTCACACCATCTATCTTATATGCTAACACTCAGGGTAAATATGAGGTACATGTGAATTAAAAGCCAACTATAGGCAAACATACCACAATCCACAATAAATGGCAGGTGCGACAGAGGCCATAGATATCTCAACAACCCACTTGGGCATGAGTAACACTGAGTCAACAAATTTCACTAAAACTCTTTTGTCTCTCTCATGAGGGATTACAGTCCAAATTGGCAATTCTTCCCTCGCTCCAGCTCATATGGATTAATGACTGTCCAATTTGTAGAATTTCAATCTCGTCTCCTGAGATTCTGTTCCGCTAGATTCCCAAATATGCATTAAAAGAACCAACTTAAGTGCAATTTCACATCTACCACCACGTCAAGCAGAATGCGACTGCTCCAAAGGTGCAACTTTACCCAAACCCAAATAGCCCACAGCATGGAGTTACCAACCTTCAGCTGTCTTTTTGGATCTTTGGGGCTGCTCTTGAGCCCTTTTCAATAACCAAATTTTACAGAAAGCCTGCTATTCTCAGTCCTTTCCCTATTTGAAGCCTCCACCCACCTCCCGCCATTCTCTTTTTAACTGAACTGAGACCACTTCCTTCCCCCTCTCTGGAACTCTTTTGGGGCCTCTCAATGTCCCATCTCCCTTTGGGATCTCTTCTTGTCCCACTCCCTTTTGGGACCTCACTTGTCCCCGGCCTGAGATATTCTGCTCTCACTGGGAAGCAGGTGTCCAGTTATTCAAATTGATGTCGACACTCAGTCAAGTGCACATAATGAGGTTTGGCTGAGACCCCGGCCATCTATTAGAATAACGGTACAGGAATCCCCAGAAGAAACATTGTTTGATTGTCAGCTCACGCTCTGTGTGTCATGTGAGGGTACCTTTAAGAAATTGGTGTTTAAGAAATTTACCTTTAAGAAATGGGCGTTTATCAGTGATGTCAGAGTGTGGGTGGAGCTGGGCTATGTCAGCTTTTTACTTTCGTTTTGCTGTTTGCTACAGGATGTGTTTTAATTTCGTTTTCAGTGTTGGAGCTGAAGCCAGACAGGGCAGGTGCACTGTTGATCTTTCTGCCATGAAAAGACCATCTCTTGATCATTTGGTGAATTCAGAATAAATGTTTTCAGTAGTGACTTTAACCTGATGTGCTTCTGTTAAAGGTTGTTTTTAAGTCGTATGGATGTTAAAAGGAAAGCTTAAAGATTAACTTAGTGTTGTATTCTTTGGTGGTTGTATTTGAATTAATGGTTGCTAAGATGTTCTCTGTATGTTTTAAAAAGGTTAACTTGAGTTCATAGAATAAACATTCTTTTGCTTTAAAAAACACTTATCCATTTCTGCTGTACCACACCTGTAAAGTGGGCCATGTGCTCCCCATATCACAATCTATTAAAAGTTGTGGGTCAGGTGAACTCCATGATACTCTTTGGGGTTCTCCTGACCCACAACACATAACACTCTGCTTTACTGGAGTTTCCAAGAGTGAAGACCTGCTTGACACATACAAGGTCCTGAATGTTCTTGACAGGGTAGACATAGAACAGATGTTTCCTCTTGTGGGCGAAGCCAGAACTGGGGGGGCACTGTTTTAAAATTAACAGTCCACCCTTTTAGGACGAAGAGGTTGTGGGCTTTTACAATACTGCCTCAGAAGGTGGTGGAGGCAGGGTCATTAAATATTTTTAAGGCAGAGGTAGATTCTTGTTAGGCAAGGGAATCAATCTCAGGTTACTGGATGGGGATAGATGGGAATATGAAATTCAAAACACAGATCAACCATGATATTTCTGCTCCTAATTCACGTTGGTATGTATGTTCATATGTATCGGTTATCAATATTACAACATTTGCTTACATAGCTCAGTCGGTTTCAAGTGCTTGTGCTTTGTGAAATTTCAAAAGGCCTGGGCGATTGAGCTTTTATTAACTTTCAGTTCTGACCTTCCATATGAGAAATTTATCAATGGAGTACATTTTTCAAAGCCTTTTAAACACATCCTAATTTACACTGTGATGCTCTTTGATTCGAGAAAATAACAATGGGCCAATCAGGCAGAGTAGGTCTCTCAACTCCTCTAGGGGCCGTGGACCATGTGTCTTTTAAAACCTGGCCCACTTCAATGAAAATTGCAACGGAGGAGATACCTATCTCAAGAGTGCAGCAGACCAGTTTGGGAGTGCCAGAAGCAGGCTTCTGGCAAGAAGTAGCCCACATCATTTAAAGACACTCCCAGAACTCTAAGCCTGGGAATGGGATGAGGAATGTCAGGAATTAGGACCCACAGGCCATTTTTAAAGGGCACCTGAGTCAACCTGGATTGGTAAGAATCCAGGCCATTGTTCCAGGGTATAAAGGGTCGTCCATCTAAGACTGGCAGGGGGAAAAGAGAAATTCTTCTCTCAGAAGTTTGTGAATCTTTGGAATTCGCTACCACCGAATGTTGTGGAGCTGGGGTCATTGGCTATATTTAAAAACAGAGTCAGGGGTCATGGACATAGACAGGAAAGTGGGGTTGAGGCCAATATGAGAGCAGCCATGATCTTATTGAATGATGCAGAGTGTGAAGAGACTGAATGGTACGCTTCTGCTCCTATTTCTTTCGTTTGTGTCCACAGCCTTTTGGACACATACCTAAATAAATAGTTTGGTGTGCTGTAATGTTTTAACATTTATAAGTGCATCAACATTTGAAACAAAATAATGTGTAAATATGTAAGAAAACTCCTCCAACATACCAAAATTATGTACGTGCCTTTTCTTTCTTCTTCCGTCCCCCTCGCAACCACATTTCGTTTTTTCTGTGTATTGTCATCGCTTGCACCTTCGTGATGACCACAGTAATGAATGCGGTTCTTAGAACCATAGAATTCCTACAGTGCCAAAGGAGGCCATTCGGCCCATCGAGTCCACACTGACCTTCTGAAAGATCACCCCACCTAGACCCACTCCCCTGCCCTATCCCCACAACTCCAACTGCACATTAAAGGTCAATTTAGCTTGGCTAATCCACCTAACCTGCACATTTTAGGACTGTGGAAGGAAACCGGAGAACCCAGTGAAACCCACGCAGACAGAGAGAAAGTTCAAACTCCACACAGTCATCCAAGGAAGGAACTGAACCTGGGTTCCTGGCGCTGTGAGGCAGCAGTGCTAACCTTGCAATCCTATACTAATGGGATATTCAAAAATGGCTGACAAATACCATTTATTTGCTAAATATTTTAAGTGGTGACATTTCAATACAAATTGTACCAAAACCATGCCACGAAAGCATTTTTTCAGCTAAGCTAACAGATTCCTACTGCTGTGTAGTTCTATGACTGCTAGCAGTCCTGCCCCAGTCTAGATATGAATCACAGCAGGATGTTTGGCCATGGAGGACATAACAGCTAAGCCCCAACTTCTTTCACCAGCTGCCGATGAATGCACTTATGGAATATCTGAAATGTTACCACCCAACGTCCTCCAAAGCTAAGGCAATAAAGACAATTGGACTTCTCCCAAAGCAACTCCCAGCAGTTAATAATGTTCAGGAGCTAGAGCCTGTACAGACCAATTACAAACTACCCTTTGTTGCTGAGCCCCTAGCAGAGCATGGCATTTTTTGCATACTTGAAAAACGGGCACCTCTGTTGTGTCCAAAGTGATGGTGAGTATCTTATAATGTTCACACCTTTAGGGTGCTACCACTTTGATACTGTAACCTCTCAGCTAAAGAAGTTTGAGATACAGATAGTGAATTCCCTGCCATTGAACAAACCTTTTTGCTTCAAATGTCTATGTAGAATAGGGTGATCATTGCTCGGCACAACATCGAGGGCCGAAGGGCCTGTTCTGTGCTGTTCTATGTTCTATGTAGTGAGGAGTTTCCATTGTGAATAAAAGCTTTTTAAAAGACATAAAAGCAAATAATTGTGATCTGATTTCTGGTCTACATCTCAGCTGCAGTAAAATACATTCATTTTAAATTTTATTCATTGTGTGAGTTCAGGTAGGAAGATGAAATGGTCACAACTATGTGTTTGAACAGCACCACTATAATATTTCAAATATGGGCAAAAGCACTCACCCAAGACAAATAGCCAAGTAAAGACTCTTCTAATTTCCACAACAGTCAGATTGAGGTCATATTCACGATCCTTTGCTAACTAGTAGAAACAAAGTCAAAAGAAAACTCCACACAAAATGTTTTTTTTTAATATATAAAAGTTTGCATTTTAAAACTTTCTAGATTAACCTGCTAAAGGCCATTTTTCCTTGGTGGTCTTTTACAACAGATTTGATTTTCTTTCCTTTAAATTATTAACAAACAAAAGCCAGAGGTCAAGGCTCACAGTGCAGACCACCACAGTTAAGACGAAAAGCCACAAGGAGGTTGATCAAGACGTAGAGGTTAGGCAATGTCAAAATAGAGTTTTATAAAGTCTCTAAGTTAAGGGTGGAAGGGAAGATAAAGAATTATGAGTCCCACACAGTTTTGAGGTCACATGAAAGAATTAGAGGAAGAGATGACGTGGCAGGTGTTGATTTCAATATAGCAAGGATGAAGAGTACGTAGAATGACACACTTGGAATTTAGAAGGAATAAGAGAGGAAGACATTCAGAGGATTAACATCCATAAGTAGCTACAGGTCTCCCCTGCAGTGCTACTCTCTCACAACCTATTCATAACATAAAGTAACTTGAAAAGGGAGCTCACTACACCTGTATCGACAGCACATAAAAACTCCCACGAGGTCAAACTTTAATAACTGGTATTGATAATAAAGCTACGATGACAAAACCAAAATCTCTACATAATCAATTTATCCTGTAAAAAAAAAAAATAGGTTAAATGCTGAGAAACCAGCTGTTTGGGGAAATTATGTAATGGAACATTGCGGCTGGAAGAAGTTAAAAAAAGAAAATGAAAGCAAAACACATTTTCTTTGTCTAATTCTGTGAGCCAACTCATCATGGAGAACATACTTCAGATTGATAAAAGCTTTAAACAAATAACTTCATGAGAAGTAAAAAAAAACATACGCTCTGAAGTAAAGCATCCACTATTAATTTCCTCGAGCGTTCTCCCGATTGGCCACTGCAGCATTAAAAAAAAAACTGTTTACATGCCTAGCCAGGAATTCCACTGGTAGAGTGAACCAGGAGGAAATTCCTAGTGATAAAATTTAATCCACCAAAAAGCAGCTATTTCTGTACTTTGCACCTCATTCACTTCCTCTGCTCAAGGTAAGAAAAAAAGATACATTAAATGTGCAGACCAATATTTTTGTTTCTTTTCAACAAAATGAAGAAATACAGAGTTCTGCAAAGTAAGTGACCTCATTCAGCTTCTTCACGTGGGCAGACAACAAAACAGTCTTTACTAGGTTCTAGGACGATTCAAGTGACAAATGTTCTTCTTTGAAAACAACCCAGATTTTAAAACGTGTCCCATAGTTGAGTATGGCTCAAAGCCTTAGCTCTCATTAGCTGATTCCATCTCCATTGGAACGGTCTCTTTATCGGCGGTGTGTTGCTCATCTGATTGAAGCACTGCAGATTCGTTTGGAGCACTGCAAGAGAAAATTAAAGAAACGTATAATTTTTATTCTATGCAATGTTAAAATCATTGGAACATGCCTGAAGCTTCCACATTTAATCTATTCATAAATCTAGCACCTTATAGGAGAAACTAAACACTTTTGCTTGTTAATTTTTAATAATTTATCATTTCAAAAACTGATTACCAAAACATCATCAATGCTAAAATGAGCAATGTTATCCACATGTGAATTAGTTGTGAGCTGCTGATCTACAAAATAAAGGAATGTTCATGATTTGATCCTCAGTATGTGCGCTGTTCTCAACCGGGAAGGCAGCAACATGGCACAACAATTAGTTTCCTTTGGGTCACATGAGGCGGAGGAAAGGAAATCAGTTAGGCTGCCCAAATATTCATTAATGATTGACAGACTTGCCCTGACAAATATCTCCTGTCATGACGAATATCTCCAACAGTTGAGAAAGCTACCAGCATTAACTTTGAGTTGCTTCCCCTTCCAACATTTTCCTTGGCAAGTAAGGTTTGTAAAGATGCCTGGCTCTAGTTTGAGAGGGCATTACCTCTACTCTGCAATTCACAGAATTCTCTTTGCATGATTAGGTTTTGAGGAAACTTGAAGAACGGGGAAAAATAAGAGAAGCAAATTAAAGTTACAGGTAAAAAGACCAGATTAAAATTACACAAGGGATTTGCCCATTTAAAGTCCAATACAATTCAAACTAACACCATTTATTAAAAGTTGCAAACCCATGAATCGCTTAGTAATTAGGAAACTGGTGATATAATTTTATGCAAATCATTTGATGCAAAGCTCGTGTGCTTTTTCACACACAAGAAAAATGCAGTAGAGACAAATTGGAAGAATCAGATCACAGACAAAAAATACAAATGATTTAAACCCAGATTCCACTAGCGGATATTTAGGCAAGTGGACAGAATTCCCTCCAGGTTCCCGCCCGTTCCAACCACACAGCGCCCATCTTTGCCCCAACCGAGGCCCTTAAGCAGCCAATTTTCAGGCTGGCAGGAGATTGGACTTGCATGGAAAAAGGAAAAGTCCTATAGAAATTCAGTAAGGAACTCCTTCAGTTACACTTTATATGTCGTTTTGACACCCAAATCCCTAATCTAACTCCAACAATATCCCAAAGGTCCTTTGCCCAACAAGGATTATTCAAAACATTTTCTGATGCATATTCTATTTGGGGCTGGTTTAGCACAGGGCTAAAGAGCTTTGTTTTAACACAGACCAAGGCAGGCCTGCAGCACGGTTCAATTCCCATACCAGCCTCCCCAAATAGGCGCCGGAATGTGGCGACTAGGAGCTTTTCACAGTAACTTCATTTGAAGACTACTTGTGACAATAAGCAATTTTCATTTCATTTTCATTTCAGGTTCATACTCAGCTAGCATAGATTTTGCCTTTCAGGATCCCTGCAAATGTTGAAATTGAAGATTATAGATCTTTGGTCTCTACTGGAATGGTCTATATTTCATCTTCACATGAACAAAAGAATTAAGAAATATAGCATTTATTTGAATCAGGGCCATCTCTTCAAACAGGATTTCCAAATACATTTTGTTACAAGTATTTACTTTTGAAGTGCAGTCATTGCTATGCAGGGAAATGCACCAGACTATTGTGTGTGCAAGGACCCAGATAGCAAATGGAATTAACAAGCAGTTAATTTATTTTTGATAGCGATGTTTTGTGTGTGGAACATTGGCAAAAACACTGAGAGAACTCATCAAGTAATGTCACGGGATGGTTTGTGTCATGCTTGGAGAAAAAAGTTTCAAAAGCATAATACTCCCTCACTATTGTAATGGTTAACCTAGATTGTGGGCCCAAGCCCAAAATGAGACTTGGCTCTACACACATCTAGCACAAAGTTTTGATAGCTTCCAACTAAGCAGAGCCGATTGGAACTAAAGGTTCATGTGTAATGCAGTGTCAAGGGTGTGATTCACTTGCTGTTGCTTATACCACACTCACCTATTCTGTTGGCCAACCAATATTTCCTCAGCATTCTTCTCCTTTTCTGTCTGTGACGGATCTTCTTCTTGGTTGTCTGGAAGTATTTCATTCGTCTGAGATGCTGTCTCCCCATTTACTGCGGTAGAGGAATCTGCAAATAATTTATTGGGGAAAACAGAACTGATCAACTGCAGATCTTTTTTTTTCCCCCCAAATAAACTTAGCTCAGGGATAAACACAGTAGTTAGCACTGTTGCTTCACAGCGCCAGGGTCCCAGGTTAGATTCCTGGCTTGGGTCACTGTCTGTGCAGAGTTTGAAAGTTCTCCCTGTGTCTGCGTGGGTTTCTTCCCACAAGTCCCAGAAGTGAAAAATTAAATGAAATGAAAATCGCTTATTGTCACAAGTAGGCTTCAAATGAAGTTACTGTGTGAAAAGCCCCTAGTCGCCACATTCCGACACTTGTTCGGGGAGGCTGGTACGGGAATTAAATCGTGCTACTGGCCTGCCTTGGTCTGCTTTCAAAGCCAGCGATTTAGCCCTGTGCTAAACCAGCCCCATTAGAAGACATGCTGTTAGGTGGATTAGACATTCTGAATTCTCCCTTTGTGTACCCGAACAGGCGCCAGAATGTGGCGACCTGGGGCTCTTCACAGTAACTTCATTGCAGTATTAATGTAAGCCTACTTGTGACAATAAAGATTATCAAACTGGTACAATAATTAAACAGAAATTATCACTCCGAGAAGTGAATATTTGTTTTTGAAGGCAGGTAAGAACCCAGAGGAGTTTGCTTTCTATACACCAATCTCGCTTCGGAGTGATAATTTGAAAATACTGTCTAGAGTGTCAGCGCGGCGATTGCAGGGAATTCTCCTATAGATCATCGGTGGGGGGGGGGGGGGGGGGGGGGGGAGGAGAGAGAATCAGACCGGGTTCATAAAGGGTTGGAATTCTTGCAATGTCAGACGGTTACTGAACATTATCCAACCCTTTGAAAAACAGACGTTGGATGGGTTAGTGATTTCCGTGGACTCAGGAATCTTTTTAATCAGGTTGAATGGAAATACCTGGTTCATACGGAGATTTGGGTTGGGGGAGAAATATGTTAACTGGATACAGGTGCCGAATCATAGGCCCTTGGCGGCAGTGCTCACAAATGGTTATAGACCTGAGGATTTTGGCCTTCAGAGAGGGACCAGGCAGGGGTGCCCCTTATCTCCCTTGTTGTTCGCATTGGCCATCGAGCCTTTGGCAGAGGCCATGAGACAGCAGCACAGGAGCCTCTAGTTTTTGGGCTGCACAGTGGTGATGGTGGGTGGTTTGGTGGTGGTGGTGGTGGGGGGGGGGGGGGGGGGGGACAGCACAAGATCATACTTGTTGAAGATGTACTTCTGTTTGTGTCAAAGCCGGACATCTCGGTTCCCACTATTATTGATGTAGTAGATAGATTTTTTTCTGGCTACAAGATTAATTTTACCAAGTCTGAAGCTATGCCAGTGGGAGGTTTGAGAGGTAGACCACTACCTGAGCTGACTTCCCATTCAGGTGGTCCCCCCTCAGAGTTTACTTATCTGGATGTTGCAATTGCCCCTTTGTTTAAGCAACTGTACAGGGCCAATGTTCCATTGCGTCCATCAGGTCAGACTTACAGAATCACAAGGAGGCCATTCAGCCCACTGAGTCTGCACCGGCCCTCCGAAACGGAATTCCACCTGGGCCCAATCCCCTGTCCTCTCCCCATAACACCACCTAACTATTGCACACCAAGGGTCAATTTGGCATGGCTAATCCACCTAACCTGCACATCTTTGGACTGTTGGAGGAAACGGAGCACCTGTCGGAAGCCCACACCAACAAGGGGAGAAAGTGCAAACTCTGAACAGACAAAGGTTGGAATTGAACCCGGGTCCCTGGATTGGTGAGTCAAGTCAACAGTGCTGACCACTCTGCCACCCGTTGATCCTCCCTGCTGGTAGGATTGCATTGGTCAAGATGAATGTGCTGCCGAGGTTGCTGTACCCTTTACAGATGCCACAAATCTTATGAAAGCAAATTACTGCGGATGCTGGAATTAACGAAAACAGAAAATACTGGACAATCTCAGCAGGTCTGACAGCATCTGCAAAGAGAGAAGGGAGTTAATGTTTCGACTCTGGGTGACTCTTTGACAAACCTTCTCTTTGTCAGATCTGTTGAGATTGTCCAGTATTTTCTGTTTTTGTAGCCCGAAGGTCTTAAAGGAGATCATAGAGTGATCAACTCGTTCATATGGAATAAGAAGCCTTGTTTGAAGTTGGCCAAGTTGCAGCTTCCAGGTTCTAAAGGAGGACTGGGGGTACTGAATCTTAGAATGTACCAATTGGCCTCTCATCTTAGGTTTTTAAGGGATTGGGTTAGAAGGGATCCCAACTCCATTTGGCTCAGTATTGAAGCAGGCCAGTCTGTGTATCCTTTACAGGTCCTGTTGTTTTACGGGGACTTTAGACTACGTTTTGTCAAGTGTAAGAATCCTATAATCATTAGCACTCTTACAGCGTGGAGGTTGGACCGTCAATTAGAAGGGAGATCTAAACTGACTTCCCCTCTCTCTCTCTCATTCAGGGCAACCTCAACTTCCCACCAGGTCTCCTGGACTATGAATTCGCTATTGGGAGAGAGAGGTAATTGTAGGCTGGGAGATATGTTCAGTGCTGCCTCCTCGTCATCCTTTGAGCAGCTTTGCCAACAATTTAACATTCCGAGACACTCCTTTTGTAAGTACCTGCAATTTAGAGACTTTATCCTAAATAAGACAACTATGCATCTTGACAATTTGGTTTCCCTGATGGGAAAACAAATCCTGATTTCTGGGGAGCCTAAACAGTTAATTAGCAAGCTCTATGATGCCTTGCGTTCCAGATCCTGAGAGAGTATATTGGCTACCTTGCAGTCTTGGGAAAGAGACTTGGTAACCAACATTATTGAGGATACATGGAGTAATATATGGGATTATGCCAATAAAATTTCGATAAGTAACAGAACAAAGGAGACCCAATTCAAGAAACTGCGCCATTTGCACATTACTCCGAGTTTGAGACACAAGTTGAATCCTGCTATTTCTCTGAAGTGCTTAAAGTGCCTGGTAGTCGAGGGTAATTTTATGCACTGCATTTGATCCTGTTTCAAGATTCAATCCTATTCGTCTGGTGTTATTAAGGAGCTCGAGAGGATATTTGGTATAGCCTTGGAATTTGATCCTTTATTCCTAATTCTGGGCCTCCCCGATAAGATAATTATTGACACTAATGAAAAAATGCTATTTAACATCCTAACTTTTGCAGCTCAGAAAAATATCCTCTACTCCTGCATTAGTGACAAGTACCCTTCAATTCAAAATTGGCATAAAATAGTTATGGAATGTATTCCTATGGAATCCCTCAACTCTGTGATCGGTTCAAAGTCAGATACATTCCATAAAGTCTGGAACCCCTATCTCAAATTCATAGGCTCCGCTCTGTCAGACCCGCTCCTGCAAGGTTTTCCATGAGCCATGTTGTTAGTCTTGACCTCGCTATAAATAAAGATGTGCATCTTGCGATGTTATTTTTATTTTACCATGTTTGTATGGCTTTATCCTCGTTCCCCCCCTACTCTCCGATTAATCCGTTGTGTAATTAGAGGTACTAGTTCTTAAGGAACATAAACTTCTGAAATTATCCCATCTTTGTCTGCTCGTATGTTTGCAGAAATAATTGTTCTGTACTGTACCAGTTTGTGTTTTGAAAGTTTGTTGCGTTATCTGTAAAAATGATAAAACTCGAATTGAAATATATATTTTTTAAAACAGAAATTATCTTGGTCTCCACATATTCAGATATTCTCATCAAGAATGAACAGCAGTGCAGGTTAGGTGACAACAATTGGCAACCAAGTCAAGTCTGGCCTGTCCTTGAAATAAACACAAACACAGTGACTTTCCAGTATAGGCTGTTAGGACAATCATCTTCTCCTTCCATAGCCCAAGGGCTCTCATGGCCACTGCACTGGCCCAACTGCTGGTGATCAGCTAACACTCAAACAAGAGGACTTTCACCTGTGAGATCCAGTACCAAATCAAAGAATATGATTTTACACTAAACCATCAAGGAAATATATGAACATTTTAAACTGGCACTCACAGTGAATTGCAATCCATGCCAAAATGAAGAGTAAACAACAGAACATTATGACGCTCACAAGTTAAGTGATGCAGGTGATATGGTGAGCCCCAGCTGGTTGTATTTATCTGGAGCTTTTAACATAAAAGGTTTCTGCAATACATTTTACACATACAAAGAGACAGGGACATGAACACTAAGTCACGGAGAGGGAGATTAGATGGGCAACAGACATGATCATAGAACCGAGCTGCAGTCTGCACCACAGTATCCCACTTTAAACAGTGCTCACCGGAATCCTGCTTCTCCTTCATGCTGTTCTCAGCTTCTTTCTCCTCCTCTTTGGTTTTGTTATTTTGCTGCTGCTCCTGGTCAGAATGAGTCTTCTTCAGTGTACTATTGCCAGAATCATCTCCCACAAACATGGACTTTAAATGACTGTAGATCTCACCCGCTTTTGCCATTACTTCCTGACTGGCTTTATAGCGGCGTATCTAGAAAACATTGCCAACAATATGTAGACACATGAGTTACAGCGGTCTTACATATGAAGGACAACATTTCAAGTACTTCTTAGGGTGGTCCCAGAGTTCTCACTAATGGAGATGGGGAATGGTGCAGAACAACACCTTCCAGTTCTCCTAACACTCTTTTCAGCTCTCAGCTTCATTCTATGTCTCTTCAAACTGCTTGGGTGAATTCAGGAAGAAAGATTACAAGGGAGGATTGTGGACAAATGTGAAGCATAATTTGTTGCTTTAGTTTCATATTAGGTCCATTAATTCAGTCACTTAGTCAGGAAGAGTTTTTAAAAACGGTGAGAATTTTGTCGCAAGTTTAAATTAAAAACTATTGTCAGATGCTACATCAGCTGTTTACAACTCGAGGGAGAATTCAAATTACTTTTAAACAACCCATATGTTGTGGTATTTGACCAGTTATTTGTATAATTGTCATTTACTTTTAAATGTATCAATACCTATTCAAATCCAGGATTTCCCAGTAACTGTTTACAGGACTTTAGCTCTATTAGTTGGAGAGTCAGTTCAGAATTTTCAAGAGATATAGTTCAGACTAACACAGCTCCCAAAGTGATTGAACGAATGTAAGAAAAAGAAAAACATTGTCTGTAAAAGTTAGCAGCAAAGTTCTTTGTTTAGCATTGAGATGCCAACCTTTCATGTTGAACAAGAGCATCTCATAATCTTATGATCCTTCAGACACAGCACTAAAGCTTTCAAACCAAATCCTCTCCAAAATCATTTACTTCCAGTTTCACAACCAAATCAGCTCTTGGCCACCCATTGCTGAATCATTTATTTAGCAAATTGTCACTTCCAGAGCCAACCATTCTAATGAGCCCTTTACAGGCGTTCCATCCTTCCGAAACTCAAACTTTCTCAAAACTGGAGCATATATTCTGCCCCATTTATCAATAATTCCATCTTCATTGACCTACTCAAGCTCACAATCTTTGAATGCATTACATTTAAAGTCCTTGCTTGCATTGATAATCTCTTCATGGTTTTGAATCATCCTAGTTCTGCAATTTTCTCCAACCCTGCAGCTCTTACCAAACACTCCGATCTTCTGGTGATTCCCAATATTGTTGCAACTACTTAGACTTCTGCCATGCTAAGCATGCCAAGCTTTCAGACACTTAACTCTCTCCTTTCTGGCTCACCATCTGTTTTTTATTACTTATTTCTGAAACACTTTGGAATGCTTGTGTTAAGGTGCCATATAAAAAGAAGGGGCAAAATTCTCTGTTTGGAAGACTAAGTGTCGACACCAGGACAGAACTGCGGTTCATTTTCTCATTGGGGGCATACTAATGGGCCAACACTCTGCAAATTCCAAACAATTCCTGGTTCAGTGGATGTTCTTTTTCAAATTTTAAAATTATTTTTTTTTTAAAAACAAATTTAGAATACACAATTATTATTTTTTTCCGAATTAAGAGGCCATTTAGGGTGGCCAATCCACCTAACCTGCACATCTTTGGGTTGTGGGGGTGGAACCCACACGGAGAATGTACAAACTTCTGGCGGACAGTGACCCAGGGTTGGGATTCAAACCCAGGAACTCAGCGCCGTAGTCCCAGTACTAACCACTGCGCCACACTTCGAGCGGATATTCTGACCGCTGGGGCCGGAGTTAGTGCCAAAAGAGCCCGGCAGGTGAAGCTGTTTTCAAGCACCACTGACTACACACTCGCTGCAGCACCAAGAAGGCTTAGAGAAGACCTGCCCCCAAGGTCGGGTGTCCGAGGTAAACTCACAGCTCATGTTAGCGTGTAGCGGAGGGACACCCTCTTCCCCAGGGTGGGCCGCAAACTCTCGCCTGCCCTCCTGAACACTGCCTGGGAGGTGGTGGTAGAGGCGGTCAACCCTGCCAGTCTCACAAGGAGGAGACAGCTGGTGATCCGGTGGGGGTCACTGGCGAGTCCTCTGCCCCGAGAAGGGCAGAGAACCAGGGAAGGTTCCAATGGCTGCAGTGCAGGTGTCCTCTGGTTGAAGGCGAGTTCTGCTGATCCCTAGCTTCCTCTGCAATAGGGCAGTGCTTCTGAGGAGTGCCAACACCTGGTGGGCTTCTGATTGAGCTTGGCACTTGATGATACAGCTGGGGTATGAGGGTGTCCAGAGGAGTGGCCTGGGTGGGCTTCTAGATGACCAGAGGCCTTCTGGGCATTTAAAGGATACAGGCAGCACTCAGCAGAGAGAGCAGCCAGGAACCTGTAGCACCAAAGGGATGCACATTTAAAAGACAGACTGCAGCAATGGTGATCTGAGCCAGTCCAATACTTGTAGTAATTCGCGATTGTGAGACTTCTCCCTGAGAGGGGCGGAGAATCGTGGAGACCCAGAGCATACTGGTCAAACTCACTGATGACATTTAAATGCATGCAAATGCCAGTTTTGCATGCTGCCAATTTGTTATCGCCGCCAGCGTGAGACCGGAGCATGGCATCCGATTCAATTTTGGCCGGATGCCCGATTCTCCGCCCGATCGCCGTTCGCAGCGTCACGAGGCGGAGAATAAGTTGTTTTCCTTGAGAAGAATTACTTCGGATTTTTCTCTCACTTCATAGGCATAATTTTACTTTATTTCTACATTTATAATTTACTGAATTCTACATTTATAATTTACTGAATTACTAAATATTTAATTGTTCAGGATGAACAATTCTCAGTAACAAGGCTCATGAAATAAAACCTTTATTTATACTCAAACATAAGAACGTGCACTGTATCACCCAACTATCTTCAACATTTTAATCAAGTGCACAAGTATCTTATAGAAATGTAATCAAAATAAATAACATTTAAATGACACATTGTCATATCTCTTATGTTGTGCCATTTCATATATAATTACTTACATCTGAAACACAGTCCAGTATGCTTTTTCTTAAACAAAGCAACGCTATTTTCCAAGACATTGGGAAAAACACCCTCAATTTGTACATATAATGATATGGGATGGATCATATTTGCAGCACTCCAAACAGAGACAAAATTCCAGTTTAGTTTCTCAACTGAACAGCAGCATTTCTATCTGTGCAGCACCTGGTGTATTGTCTTGGAATATCAGCAAAGATTCGTGCTCGAGTGCCAGAATAGGCTTGGAACCTACAATCATTTACAGTCAACTCCCACTGTTAATGACCCCTTCCACCATGAATTTGTTCACCCTCACAAAAATGCTTGTACAACGTATCATGGTTCACGAACCCAAATCTTTGCCCAAACACAAGTTAACATTTAAAGCTTCTCACCTAAATACACGTCGATCCTGAAATAAATAAAAGACTGAATTTAGCAGCCATAAAAAAAATTATGTTTCCGTGTTGACATTCCCATGTAGAAAATGCACACTGCACATGGTTTGCTGCGATTACAGGAAACTAACTCCCAACCAGTATTTTGCAGTTCAGGCACAGTAAAGCACTTTACTAAAAATGAACAAGTCAGCGCCAAGCAGAAAATGTCTCAGGAAAGTAATGGCACTTGAACAAAAAAGGTCACAATTTTGGGTAGACGGAAAAGTATTGCAAATGCTACCATGGTGGCCAGGGCATACTCGGTCAATGAATGGGGTATATTACGCCATCTGAGGAAAAAAATAAGGGGCAGTGTTAGTGTTTCTTACTGCCAGGTTAAATTTTGTGAGCAGGAGAGGAAATGGTGAAGTTACTCAACATGTTGATAGAGCACCAGCATGAAAGGAGGACCCCAGTTAATGGCCCAATTATTTGAAACAAAGCACTTGAATTGTACCAGCAGATACAATGGTAGTACTGGTGTCACTAGTGATGATGTGGTGCCGAAAGTGCGTCTGCTTCAATTTCCAAAAGATTTTCAGCCAGCACAGATAGGTTTGATCGTTTTAAAAAGTGTTTTGGGCTGCATAATGGTGGGGGGACTGTTTCAGCTGACCTTGCAGCTAGAGTTTTCCAAAGTGCTGCAGGCACACATTGAGGAGTGGCTACCAGGTAAAGCAGGTCTTCAGCAGAGGCAAAACTGGCCTGGTTCTGGAAGATGATGTCAAATAGGACCTACATTTTGAAAGAAGACAGCAGCACCTGGTTTTAAAGCAGCAAAGGACAGGCTAACATTTCTACTATGTGCTAATGTGGCTGGCTTTAAATGTAAACCAATGCTGGTTTATAAGTCAGAAAACTCTTGAACTTCTAAAGGGAAAAATAAATCTCATCTGCCAGTCTTTTGGAAGGCTAAAAGCAGTGCATGGCTTACAGCAGCAGTCTCTGAAGACTGGTTTGCCAATTGCTTTCTGCTGGAGGTCAGGATTTATCAGAGGGAAAAGAACCGGTCTCTCAAGGTCCTATTAATCCTCAATAATGTACTTGGGAAGGGCAGCACTGTGGTGAAGTGGGTTAGCCCTGCTGCCTCACGGCGCTGAGGTCCCAGGTTCGATCCCAGCTCTGGGCCACTGTCCGTGTGGAGTTTGCACATTCTCCCCTTGTTTACATGGGTTTCACCCCCACAACCCAAAGATGTGCAGCGTAGGTCGACTGAACACGCTAAATTGCCCCTTAATCGGAAAAAAATGAATTGGTTACACTAAATTTATATTTAGAAAAATAAATGTACCTGGGCATCCGAACACTCTCATTGAGCCACCCAGATGTTGGCATTTTGCTTTTACTCCCAAATACTACCTCACTTATCCAACCAATGGACCAGGGAGTCATTCAAGGCTTCATTCAACCATAGAAAAGTTGCGGTGCAGTAAAAGGCTTCAGAACTCTCTTCCTTAAAAGGCAGTGAAGCGGAGTCTTTGAACATTTTTAAAGCAGAGGCAGCTAGAGTCTTGATAAGCAAGGGGGTGAAAGGTTACTGGGGGGAGGCAGGAATGTGGAGTTGAAGCTACAATTAGATCAGCCATGATCTTATTGAATAGCAGAGCAGGCACGAGGGAAAGAGTCGTCTGCTCCTAATTTGTATGTTCGTACATATTAAATAATCACTTGAACACTAAACAGGATCTAATGCTATGATACTGTTAAGAGAACAGCTGATGATGAACACCAGGGTGTGCAAAATCCCAAAAGTGAAACTTGAAACACCTGCTCTCAGCTGCATTTTGCAATTTGGTATAATGTGAGGAAAGGTGTGAAAATCAGAGGAGGATGTCCCAAACATCCTTGTGATGATTTTAAACAAAATGTTTATTAAACAACAAAATACACATTAATGTCAATTAGAAATACACTTAACTCAATGGCTGCACACAGTATTCTGAAATGTATCCAGTTACAAATCCCTTTATTATCCTAACTTCAAAGTTAATTCTCCCCAAACAACATCATATAAATTTTAGAAAAATCCAGCAATAGCTACCACACGAGGCACCTTTATCTTTCTGGGTTGCTTCTGATGTAGGGCAGAGCAACTGCTTATTCAAACAGGATTTTCTACAGACACACCTTGCTGGGAGTTCACACAACTTTTCCGGTTGTGGGCTGCATTCTCAAAACAGCTAACCTGCATATATTGAAATTGCTCCTGATATACCATTTCTTCATTATTTCTTCCCTTATCTGAACTAACCTCCTCAGAAGTCACTCGTAATTTATTTAATTTGTGAGCCCACCTTTTAGAATGTAATAGTAAAATTCACACCTTGTCTCCTCCTTTGAACTTCTAACATTACTAGAACCCTTTGAGATTCTATTCTTCATTGTTACCAGCTTGCCTTGGGTAAACATTTGTTTACAGGGCTGCTAGATTTATCAACATATCAAAAGCACTAGTTCCATCGACCTAGCCAAACTGTCTTTACCACTAAAGTTTCCATTTGAAAATAGTTTTTAAAAAACATATACTCAGCAGAATACATTGAAGTTTTAATTATTTTTAATGCAACTAGCAAGAAGAAAAACATTGCTCACTCCAATATTTCTCCTCACCTAAAAGGGGGTAGGAACAGTCCACATGTGGTTCTGCTTATGATGGTGCCACTTGACACAGGACTTCTTGCCACCCTGTGTTTTGCCCCTCTATTTGTTAACTCACTTTATAATTAACCTTCTTTAAAGCAAAACTGAAATCAGAAGAGACATGTTATTATTTTGTTGACTTTCACCTGGACTGTGCAAACTATTCTCCATTCCCTCTACCAAAAAGCACCACAGTTGTAATTGGGGAAACTCTCAGCTCAGGTTGAGAACTAAATAGTTGTGGTACAACCTTCAGCACTATCTCACGCCATCAAAATCTCATCCTATATTCATTATCTTGGAAAATTCCAAATTCAAGCCGTCCACCTTAAATATGAAGCAATGTTGGAGACACTACTGTGCAAGTAGTCCACCCACTACTCTAGAATATGGAGACAGAATATTAACTGAAGGGCCATGCGATGTGATCACAAGACTGGCTGCACTTTCGCAAATTCTGTCCTGGCTCTTTTAACGCGTCTTTTCATCCTCGCACACATTTCATATTTGCCTCTTCTTGGTTTACATGGTTGTTATGTCCCGAGAAGTGTTTGGTCAGTGTTTTTGAATGAAAGACGATAAAATGCTGACATCTTCCTTTGTTCGTGGCAGCTGGAGTGGGTTGGGGTGGGGCCCTGCTTTCAGTGATGCAGTTGTTATTGTGCGGGCTCCCGCCTTAACGATGCTGTATGAATGATGGCTGCTAACAACGATGCTATTCTGGCTGAAAATCTCAGCTTTGAGGTAGAGGTTTTTAGGGTTCATTTCCAAGAATTGCAGGGTACTATTATGGAGGTGATGGAGGCACACAAGGAGGATCTTGCAACAGAGGATCTTGCAACAGAGAGAGCACTGGCGCTGGTGGGGGGCCACCTCCATACTGCTGCATGGCTTGTCGTCCATTGTGGCAGATTCAGGGAAGAGAGGGGTGGGGCGCTGTGGTGGTATATATCACTGAGTCTTGCCGAAAGGTGATGGGTGAGTTCCCAAGTGAGTTTGCAAATTGGCTGCCATGTTTCGGTAATCTTGAAGTCTGGCCGTTATCAAATTCGATGGAGCACAACATATCCTGTCTTCAATGCCTGGGGTCGGTTTGGCCGACTAATCACTAGTCCTATTTTGGCCTGTTCCTGATGCTGTTTGGGAAGGGTTGAAGGTGCCGAACTGGTCGAGCCATCTCCCCCGGCTGGGGCCTGGGCTGTAGGTCACCTTGGTGTCGGTGATGTCATGGTGTCTCTCACTTCGATCACTGGAAAACTTGACAGATCCGGACGGGTGCTCATTGATCCTGTTTCACCCGTGGCTATGCATTCTGTGTGTTTCCGGGAAAACTCTTTATCCTAAGGACTGCCCTGCATTTCAGTCGTTATCGTGGATTTTGCTCCCGGTTGATCATTTTGTTGTTTGCTTGATGTCGTCTCATTTTTTCCCACAGGGGACTGTCTAATGCAGGTGTGATGGCCAGTATCTTTGGTTATCCTGATTTAGCAAGTCTAAATTGAGTTGAATGTGGAGAATGGGATTTGTACACAGTTTCAATCCTAAACGTAATTATGCTTTATTATGTCTGATAATTTTGTGGTGGAGGGAGGGTGCAGTGTTCTTTATTAACTCCCCCACCCCCCTCTCATTTAGGGGGAAAATAAGCACAGCCAGAGGAGGGAGAGCTGTGGAAGGTTGGGGTTGATAGGGCTAGTTTGTCTTCACTGTGATTGAGGATCACCCTCTGCCCAGTTAGAGATAATCCGTTTTGGGTTTTTTTTTTGCTTTTGAGAATCTGTGTTTTCATCTTTATTTGGCCTGGGCAGACTTCTTGTTATCCTGGGGAAGACTGGGTCTACCGACTCTCCCTTCGGATCGAGTTTGTCTTTTCTCCTAACATGGGTCACTCGCTCTCTTTAGCTGTTTTCGGTGCGATTGCAACAAATAGCGTGTCTAGTCCGTTATTGAAACAGACCATAGTGGTGTCCGTGTCTGCGGCTGGGATGAGGATGGCCTTGAGTATCCTTTGTATGGCGATGGATTCCGCGATCCAGTTTAGGTATCCCCTGGCGGGGGTGGGTTCATATTACTTCTGTTATCTGGGTGAGTGGCTGGTCCTGGTGGAGTGGGCAGGGGCATTGGGTGAGGAGGACTGACCCTCCCTCCCAGGACAACAATAGATGGATGTCTTGACAGTTCTTCTTCCGGACTGGGTGTGCATTCGGCGGTTGCCCGAAAGTTGGGGGTCTGGGCTGAATGCCGATATCCAGTGATTAGTTCTGATGGTTCTTGATATTTCTTACCCTTTTTCTCTTCTGAGACACCGTGGAGGTGATTCTCACCTTTCGGCTGGGACCGAGGCATAGCCTTAAATTCTGGGCCTCATGGTTATCCTGTCGTTCCGCCTAGGGGTGTGTTGTTGCTTGGCACTCGAGTCGCCTATTCTCCCATGGTTGATGGATACTTACGAGTGTTGTGACAAGTAAGGACCTGGGATCAGGCGGGTCGATTCTGGTGGCTCAGAGGTGGGATTCTCCGTTGCCCGACGCAGATATCGATATCGGACGGAGAATTAACTCCGCGCCCAAATTGGAGCCGGCACTGCCGGTTTGACGGCGCTCAGCCATGTTCTGCCACCTCGGAAATGACATCATTGCGTCGCGCGCCATTGCAACGCCATTGGCGCGCCTTAGGCTGGCCCTTTCGCGATGCTCCACCCCCCCCCATGGGCAGAGTTCCCAACGCCACAGGACACATGTGGTCACAATGGTCGGGAACGCAGCGAGGCGGCTGCGGACTGAGTCCAGTGCCGCCACAGTCGGCTGGGGCCATGGGGTCGCGGATAGCCGTGGGCCTTCAGCCATGCGCATGCGCGGCCAGGGACCTGGCCATTCTCCGAACATTTTCGGCACGGGAGCCAGGAGTTTCACTCGACGCCGCTGCCAGCCCCTCACTGGAACCAGAATCGGTGAGGGGTTCGCGCCGTTTTTTTCCACGTAATCCTCCTGCAAATTCTCCATTCGAGCCGGCACTTAGCTGCTGAAATGGAGAATCCTGCCCCAGGTTTTTCCCCTTTTTTTCTTCTTTTTCTATGAGAGACCCTGCATCTGAGTATAATTTCGACTTGCTGTCGCTGGTGTTTTCTTCATAATTTTGTAGTCATATGACTGATGTCAGATCTGTCCTGGGCCTGGATGGGGGGTTGATTAGTATGGCGAGGTACAAATGTAATTCCCCCTCGTGCGAATTTCCATTTTTTGTAGTGCTGGTATGATGCATCTCCATGTTGGTTTTTTATTCTCCTTTTTCATATTTTCTCCCAAATTTACACCCAACAATAAACAATAATCAGTAACGAATGTAATGTCAATCCCCATAATCAATAACAACGATCCCATCCTCCCACCAAACCCCAGACATTAGCCCGCATGTCAACATAAACAAATGACAAAAAGGAATCACCCATAGTCACCATTAACACATACAGTACCCCCCCCCCCCCCCAATGTTTGATGTGATCCAATTCTTGCAAGTGCATAATGAATAATGCCCATGAATTGTAGAACCCCTCCATCCTTCCCCTCAGTTCAAATTTGACCTTTTCAAGCATCAAGAATTCCAGCAGGTCCCCCCCTGCCACGCCAGGTTGGTGAGGTTGATCTCCACCCTAACAGAACCTGCCTTCGGGCGATCAACGAGACGAAGGCTACAACATCTGCCTCCGCGCCCGTTCCCAATCCCAGCTGGTCCGACACCCCGAATATGGCCTCCCGTGGGCCCGGGTCCAGTTTCACATGCACCACTTTAAAGATTACCCTAAAAACCTCCTTCCAGTAATCCCCCAGCTTTGGACAGGACCAAAACATACGAACGTGGTTTGCGGGCCCCCACCCCCAGCATTCACATACATCTTCTATACCCTCAAACAGCTGACTCATCCCCGCCCTTGGATGGTGTGCGCTGTACACACCTTCAGCTGTATCACACTAGGTGGAGGCGTTCACCCTCCGGAGCTCCTCATACCAGAACCCCTCCTCCATACCCTCTCCCAACTCTTCCTCCCACTTTGCCTTGATCCCTTCTAGCGGGCATCTCTATGTTGCTGATTACATCCTGCATTGGATGGAAAGGTCTTATATCCGAGGAAGCGAATAGTGTTCTTAATTCATCCTGTCTTGTCTGTTCCCATGTTTTCAAACTTAAAAATCCAATAAAAATGCTTATTAAAAAAAGATTAAGTGAATCAAAATATTTTAAAATCAATTACACAGGCAATGGCAAATAAATACCAAAAAAATTATTTGATTATTATTTAGCCTAAGTTTTCAAACAATTAAACACACAAGTAAATAAACCCATACGACTAGATGATGTCAGACTGACTCAAATTAGGATCACGTGCTATAAACATCAATAGAGCGTGCAGTACAACAAACATACCTTTTTTAATGTTGCGACCAGATCACTGTGTTTCTGCAAGAGCTGTGTCGTGACTTGCAGTGTCCGCAGTTCTTCAAGTGCCTCCACACATTTCTTGACATCCTACAAAACAACAGCAGTTAAAGCATTTGTTAACAAGTTTGGCTTCTGTATACTGTTTGCTTAGCTTTCAATTACTTTTCAGTGGAATCTCTGTATCCCTCTTTAAGATCATAAGAAATAACAGCAAGAGCAGGATTAGGCCATTCAGCTCATTGAGTCTACTTGCCCTTTTTAAAAAAATATATAAATTGAGAGCACCCAATTCTGTTTTTTTTTTCCAATTAGGAGCCAATTTAGCATGTCCAGTCTACCTACCCTGTGGTTTGGGTTGTGGGGGTGGGTCGCACACAGACACAGGGAGAACATGCAAACTCCACACGGCCACACCCGCTGCTTGCCCTTTCAATAAGATCATCTAATTGTGGCCTTAAGTCCATTTTTCTACCTGTCGTCCATAATCCTAGACTCCCTTGTTGATCAAAAAATCTGTCTATCTCAGCTTTGAATATATCCCATCACCTAGAGCGAGAAGAACTTCCTCCTCATCTCTATCTCAAATGTGGGACATCTTATTTTTAAACTGTATCCTCTGGTTCCAGATACTCCCACTGGAGGAAACAACCTCTCAGCAGCTACTCTGTCTTTGTTCAGAGTTATGAAATAGCTCTTTAAATGTTTACCATTCATTCTCTACCTATTTTGCCATTATACTTTAGTCAACTTTGTCTTCATCCCCTTGTAATTGCCTTTATTTAAGTTTAAAACACTTGTTTTAGACCCAAATTTCTCATCCTCAAACTGAATGTGAAATTGCAACATATTAACATCACTGTTAGCAAGAGGATCCTTTAATAATAATAATCTTTTTATTGTCACAAGTAGGCTTACATCAACACTGCAATGACGTTACTGTAAAAAGCCCCTAGTCGCCACATTCCGGTGCCTGTTCGGGTACACAGAGGGAGAATGCAGAATGTCCAATTCATCTAATGGCACGTCTTTTGTGACTTGTGGGAGGAAACTGGAGCACCCGGAGGAAACCCACACAGACACAGGGAGAACGTGCAGACTCCACACAGACAGTGACCCCAGCCGGGAATCGAACCTGGGACCCTGGAGCTGTGAAGCAACAGTGCGAACCACTGTGCTATTGTGCCACCCACTATGAGGTTATTAATTCATCCTGCCTCTTTACACATCACCATGTCTAAAATAGCCTGTTCACTAGTTGGTTCTGAATTATTTTGTTCTAAGGAACTGTCCCAAACACATTCCATGAACTCCTCCTCCAGGCTACCGTGGCAAATTTGATTCATACAATCTATATGAGGACTAAGGTCTCTCATATTTATTGCAGTACTTTTCATACTAGTCTGTAATTTCTTGATTTATGATCCGCTTTTGTCCATATGCTAAACATCACAAGCTGTTATACAGTCCTAAATTCTTAAATTGTCTGGCTTCCCTGATATTTCTAATTCTGTTTTTTCCACATATTATTGTACTGTAATAGTAACAGGGTAACATTTATTACTACTTTCTATGCAAAATAAGCCATGCCTGTGACTTTTAGATACACAAAACCAGAGCAATGATGCCATCCAGTGACTTGCTATGAACAGGGTGTCTGAATGGCCTGACTAGAGAAGTCACTTATTCTGCTCTCAATCTCCACAAAGAAAATAGTTGTTTTCCTTTCATGTAACAATGGATATATACAGTAATAACGCTTCCTGTTGTATTTCAATTGTGCAGCTTGAAAGCTAATTCCTATTATTACAATCCTAGAATCCTTACAGTGCAGAAGGAGGCCGTTCGGCCTATTGAGTCTGCACCGACCCTTCGAAAGACCACCCTACCTAGGCCCAATCTCCCGCCCTAGGGCCCTGTAATCCTACCTAACCGTTGGATACTTCGGGGCAATTTAGCACCTAACCTGCACATCTTTGGAGGAAACCAGAGCACCTGGAGGAAACCTACGCAGACATGAGAAGAATGTGCAAATCCACACATCACCCGGGGTCGGAGTCGAACCCGGATCCCTGGCACTGTGAAGCAGCACCGCTAACCACTGTGCCACCAGACCCCAACAGTGGTTAGGATACTGGACCGAAAAAACAATATTTTATGTT
This sequence comes from Scyliorhinus canicula, assembly GCF_902713615.1. Lineage (NCBI taxonomy): Eukaryota > Metazoa > Chordata > Chondrichthyes > Carcharhiniformes > Scyliorhinidae > Scyliorhinus > Scyliorhinus canicula. The sequence continues at coordinate 91,000,413 of NC_052163.1, read as the reverse complement.
TAATTTTGTAAGATTTTGAGCAAAGGATACTTCGCTCCAGGAGTGATTACATGAAGAAATGGGGATATGGTATTTAAAACAAAAGTCTTACTAACAGTAATAAAATTGTAAGCATACCCTTATTTGCTATCTTTATTCCCACTTAAAAAGAAAATAGACCATCTCAGCTCTCAATCCGTCCGAAGTACCAATAGCACAGAAGAATACTTGCTTTACAGGCTTATTCTTTAAGAATGAGATCTCTTGACACTGCTTTACAGAACTGATCTGACTGCGGTCTGAGCCCTTTCAAAAACTCCATCTGGATATCTTTCAACCCCATTTTCAACAGGCTTGTTTCAGCTCCCCCTTATCCTCAGATAAGTCTGCTCTACTTTTTTTTTATATTCGTTCTTGGGATGTGGGCATCGCTGGGTGGGCTAGCATTTGTTGCCTATCCCTAACTGCCCTTGAACTAGTGGTTTGTTCAGCTATTTCAATGGGGAGCAGTTAAGAGTCAACCGCATCGCTGGGTGGGTCTGGAGTCACATGTAGGCCAAACCGGGTAAGGAGGGCAGATTTCCTTCCCTGAAGGACATTAGTGAACCAGATGGGTGTTTACGACAATCAACAATGTTTCATGGTGACTGTTCGACTTTTAATTTGATTTTTATTGAATTCAAATTTCTCCATCTGCCCTGGTGGTAGTCGAAACTGGGACCCCAGAGGATTACCCTGGGTGTCTGGATGACTAGTTCAGTGACAATACCATAACACCACTGTCTCCCTTTAAATATAGTTAATCTTTTTTAACTAACTTAGTGAGAACATAGAACAGAGAACGATACAGCGCAGTACAGGCCCTTCGGCCCTCGATGTTGCACCGACATGGAAAAATACTAAAGGCCATCTAACCTACACTATGCCCTTATCATCCATATGCTTATCCAATAAATTTTTAAATGCCCTCAATGTTGGCGAGTTCACTACTGTTGCAGGTAGGGCATTCCACGGCCTCACCACTCTTTGCGTAAAAAACCCACCTCTGACCTCTGTCCTATATCTATTACCCCTCAATTTAAGGCTATGTCCCCTCGTGCTAGCCACCTCCATCCGCGGGAGAAGGCTCTCGCTGTCCACCCTATCTAACCCTCTGATCATTTTGTATGCCTCTATTAAGTCACCTCTTAACCTTCTTCTCTCCAACGAAAACAACCTCAAGTCCATCAGCCTTTCCTCATAAGATTTTCCCTCCATACCAGGCAACATCCTGGTAAATCTCCTCTGCACCCGTTCCAAGGCTTCCACGTCCTTCCTATAATGAGGCGACCAGAACTGTACGCAATACTCCAAATGCGGCCGTACTAGAGTTTTGTACAACTGCAACATGACCTCATGGCTCCGGAACTCAATCCCTCTACCAATAAAGGCCAACACACCATAGGCCTTCTTCACAACCCTATCAACCTGGGTGGCAATTTTCAGGGATCTATGTACATGGACACCGAGATCCCTCTGCTCATCCACACTACCAAGAATTTTACCATTAGCCAAATATTCCGCATTCCTGTTATTCTTTCCAAAGTGAATCACCTCACACTTCTCCACATTAAACTCCATTTGCCACCTCTCAGCCCAGCTCTGCAGCTTATCTATGTCCCTCTGTAACCTGCAACATCCTTCCGCACTGTCTACAACTCCACCGACTTTAGTGTCGTCTGCAAATTTACTCACCCATCCTTCTGCGCCCTCCTCTGGGTCATTTATAAAAATGACAAACAGCAACGGCCCCAGAACAGATCCTTGTGGTACGCCACTCGTAACTGAACTCCATTCTGAACATTTCCCATCAACTACCACTCTCTGTCTTCTTTCAACTAGCCAATTTCTGATCCACATCTCTAAATCACCCTCAATCCCAAGCCTCCGTATTTTCTGCAATATCCGACCGTGGGGAACCTTATCAAATGCTTTACTGAAATCCATATACACCACATCAACTGCTCTACCCTCGTCTACCTGTTCAGTCACCTTCTCAAAGAACTCGATAAGGTTTGTGAGGCATGACCTACCCTTCACAAAACCATGCTGACTATCCCTAATCATATTATTCCTATCTAGATGATTATAAATCGTATCTTTTATAATCCTCGCCAAGACCTTACCCACCACAGACGTTAGGCTCACCGGCCTATAGTTACCGGGGTTATCTCTACTCCCCTTCTTGAACAAAGGGACCACATTTGCTATCCTCCAGTCCTCTGGCACTATTCCTGTAGCCAATGATGACCTAAAAATCAAAGCCAAAGGCTCAGCAATCTCTTCCCTGGCTTCCCAGAGAATCCTAGGATAAATCCCATCCGGCCCCGGGGACTTATCTATTTTCACCTTGTCCAGAATTGCCAACACTTCTTCCCTACGCACCTCAATGCCATCTATTCTAATAGCCTGGGTCTCAGCATTCTCCTCCACAATATTATCTTTTTCTTGAGTGAATACTGACGAAAAGTATTCATTTAGTATCTCGCTTATCTCCTCAGCCTCCACACACAACTTCCCACCACTGTCCTTGACTGGCCCTACTCTTACCCTAGTCATTCTTTTATTCCTGACATACCTATAGAAAGCTTTTGGGTTTTCCTTGATCCTACCTGCCAAAGACTTCTCATGTCCCCTCCTTGCTCGTCTCAGCTCTCTCTTTAGATCCTTCCTCGCTTCCTTGTAACTATCAAACGCCCCAACTGAAACTTCATGCCTCATCTTCACATAGGCCTCCTTCTTCCTCTTAACAAGAGATTCCACTTCTTTGGTAAACCACGGTTCCCTCGCTCGACCCCTTCCTCCCTGCCTGACTGGTACGTACTTATCAAGAACATGCAATAGCTGTTCCTTGAACAAGCTCCACATATCCAGTGTGCCCAACCCTTGCAGCCTACTTCTCCAACCAACACATCCTAAGTCATGTCTAATGGCATCATAATTGCCCTTCCCCCAGCTATAACTCTTGCCCTGTGGGGTATACTTATCCCTTTCCATCACTAACGTAAAGGTCACCGAATTGTGGTCACTGTTTCCAAAGTGCTCACCTACCTCCAGATCTAACACCTGGCCTGGTTCATTACCCAAAACCAAATCCAATGTGGCCTCGCCTCTTGTTGGCCTGTCAACATATTGTGTCAGGAAACCCTCCTGCACACATTGTACAAAGAATGACCCATCTAATGTACTCGAACTATATCTTTTCCAGTCAATATTTGGAAAGTTAAAGTCTCCCATAACAACTACCCTGTTACTTTCGCTCTTTTCCAGAATCATCTTTGCCATCCTTTCCTCTACATCCCTAGAACTATTAGGTGGCCTATAGAAAACTCCCAACAGGGTGACCTCTCCTTTCCTGTTTCTAACCTCAGCCCATACTACCTCAGAAGAAGAGTCCCCATCTAGCATCCTTTCCGCCACCGTAATACTGTCCTTGACTAGCAGCGCCACACCTCCCCCTCTTTTGCCCCCTTCTCTGAGCTTACTAAAACACCTAAACCCCGGAACCTGCAACAACCATTCCTGTCCCTGCTCTATCCATGTCTCTGAAATGGCCACAACATCGAAGTCCCAGGTACCAACCCATGCTGCCAGTTCCCCTACCTTATTTCGTATACTCCTGGCATTGAAGTAGACACACTTCAAACCACCTACCTGAACACTGGCACCCTCTTGCGAAGTCAAATCTGTGCTCCTGACCTCTATACTCTCAATCTCCCGTACCCCAAAACTACAATCCAGGTTCCCATGCCCCTGCTGAATTAGTTTAAACCCCCCCAAAGAGCACTAACAAATCTCCCCCCCAGGATATTGGTGCCCCTCAGGTTCAGATGTAGACCATCCTGTCTATAGAGGTCCCACCTTCCCCAGAAAGAGCCCCAGTTATCCAGAAATCTGAATCCCTCCCGCCTGCACCATCCCTGTAGCCACGTGTTTAATTGCTCTCTCTCCCTATTCCTCATCTCACTATCACGTGGCACGGGGAACAACCCAGAGATAACAACTCTGTTTGTTCTCGCTCTCAGCTTCCATCCTAGCTCCCTAAAGGCCTGCCTGACATCCTTATCCCCTTTCCTACCTATGTCGTTAGTGCCAATGTGGACTACGACTTGGGGCTGCTCCCCCTCCCCCTTAAGGACCCGGAAAACACGATCCGAGACATCACTTACCCTTGCACCTGGGAGGCAACATACCAAACGTGAGTCTCTCTCGCTCCCACAAAATCTCCTATCTGTGCCCCTGACTATTGAGTCCCCAATTACTATTGTTCTACTCCTTTCCCCCCTTCCCTTCTGAGCAACAGGGACAGACTCCGTGCCAGAGGCCCGTACCCCATGGCTTACCCCTGGTAAGTCGTCCCCCCCACAAGTATCCAAAACGGTATACTTGTTACTCAGGGTAACGACCGCAGGGGGGCCCTGCACTGACTGCTTCTTCCCAGTCCCTCTTACAGTTACCCATCTATCTCCAGTCTTTGGTGTAACTACTTCCCTGAAGCTCCTATCTATGACCCCCTCTGCCTCCCGAATGATCCGAAGTTCATCCAGCTCAAGCTCCAGGTCCCTAACACGGTTTTTGAGGAGCTGGAGTTGGGTGCACTTCCCACAGATGAAATCAGCAGGGACACTGACGGTGTCCCTCACCTCAAACATTCTGCAGGAGGAGCATTGTACTGCCTTCCCTGACATCACCTCTAGATTTTAAAAAAAACAAGAAAAAGAAAAAGAAAGGAAGAGCTTACCTGATATTACCTCAAACCCTGCTCCCGCTGAAAGTTAAGCAAATTTAAAGGCACTCACTCACCTTCACGACAGGCCCCTGCTCCTGCTTCCCAACCACCGTGGGGTGGGGGGGTTGGTTAGAGGAGGAGGTAGGGTGGGGGGGTTGGTTAGAGGAGGAGGTAGGGTGGGAAACACTCACAAAGTGTTTCGGGTTTAACTGTCAGTGGCCAACAGCCCCTCCACAAACCACCTTCAACTTAGGCTGACCGCACTGCACGTATGCAAATTTCCCCAGAACAGCTGATCAGTAGCTCTGCTCTGCTGCCCTCTGCTGGATGCTTGTCTTCACTCAAACTCCTTGGGTCTCCTTCGCCAGTTCACCTTCAACTTAGGCTGACCGCACTGCACGTATGCAAATTTCCACAGAACAGCTGATCAGTAGCTCTGTTCTGCTGCCCTCTGCTGGATCAAACTGCCTTACTTGGTCTCCGCTTCAGCCAGATCAGAACTCAACTGAAAATGGTTTCTCAAAATGCCTGATGCCTTAGCTCCACCCAACAATGACATCATCTCACCAAGCTAAAATCTAATTAAACCAAATTGCATTAGCCCATACTTTTGCTTGCACCTTTTAATTGCATCTCAGGCTCCTAAAAGCTGTCCTTCAAACCAAGATTATTTTAAAAACATAACCGCAGCAGTCGAACACACTAACCCAGGCTTTTAACCATTACTTCACTAACTATTTATAATACAATATATCTAAAATCCTACATTCATCACACTATCGAATCTTTGTTTCTCGGTTGTAAATTCTGCGTTTAATAAGGCAAATAATATTAGTTCTAAAAAAGTAGCGGAAATAGTGCAAGGGGTTGGGGGGAAGCACAATTCTTGTTTTTCTGCATCAGGAACTTGCTTTCTATGTAGGGGGTTACACATTTGGGGTTTCTACTGTACAGTATAGGCCTTTGGGTTCTGCATTTTGCAGCATATTCCTTTGGGTGCACTTTTGTGTAATTAAATCAGCATCCTTTATGATCAGCAATTAACATGTATGTGAACCGGATATTGCAATCTTACATCAGTCCCTCAATCTTCTGGACAGCACTTGCTTGTTCCAGGCAAGGCCAATTACAAAACAATAAACTGATTAATTTTACACATGGATGAACAGAGTAATTATACAATGATTTGTAAATAGTTTTCTTAGTGCTCCTCTTGACATAGTGTCTCCACAATATCCACATTTAGCTGGCTAAATGTTTTCTGATCCGCATTCACCCACAGTCTAGTCATACTAGATCTAAAACAAGACTGTTTTTCTTATTTACTTCCTTACTCATGCAGACTTCTCACATTCTTTCACTCACTGTGCCTCCTTAATGATGCATAAAGCAAAAATCTCTGACCCTTACTGCCACTATTATAGGCATCAGTTTCCTGTAATGATTTTCATCACATCATTCCACCACCGCCTCACCCTGCACCCAATCGTTGCTGGGCCCGCATGCATAAAGCCGTTCAGTATCAAACCCAATTTTCTGTGAGATGCGTTGAAAGATTCTAATTTGCTCAAACCGATGTGGTACTTGAGAAATACATCCTGGACAAGCACCAAGTCTAATTCTCTATCAGTTGAATAATAATCTACAGCTCCAAAGGTTGTATGTTGTGAACCTAACCTCAGTTTGACTGCATTAAACTTTTTTTTAAATATAAATTTAGAGAACCCAATTCATTTTATTTCCAATTAAGGGGCAATTTACTGTGGCCAATCCACTTACCCTGCACATCTTTTAGGTTGTGGTGGCGAACGCCAGGCAAATACTGGGAGAATGTGCAAACTCCACACGGATAGTGACTCAGAGCCAGGATCGAACCTGGGGCCTCGGCGCCATGAGGCAGCAATGGGGCTGGTTTAGCACAGGGCTAAATAACTGGCTTTTAAAGCAGACCAAGGCAGCCCAGCAGCATGGTTCAATTCCCGTACCAGCCTCCCTGAACAGGTGCTGGAATGTGGCGACTAGGGGCTTTTCACAGTAACTTCATTTGAAGCCCACTTGTGACAATAAGCAATTTTCATTTAATTTTTTTTTCAATGCTGCCACCGTGCTGCCTTGACTGCATTAAATTTAGCAGAATATATTGATGCAGGCTATCTGAAATTCCTCCAAGATGAAAACAATCCCAAAATAAGTTATTTGGTTAATTGGAGGCCTCATCTTTGTGTGGTGGGCTTCCCTTGGGAGTGTCATGGGAGTGTCTCTTTAAGAAATGTTTCTGTCTTATCACATGGCTTCAGTGATGTCATTGTGTGGGTGGATCTGGGCTGTGGCTCAGAGTTTTTACTTTCACTTGTGTTTGGACTGGTTTGAACTGCACAGGTTGAAAGAAGCGTCTCTCTTCATTTTAAAAGCTGTTTCCAAACTGCTTAATAACGTAAAAGAGATAATTGCTTTCTGGAAGGAATTCAAATCTGCTGTTTGAAAAGGGGAACAGAATATCAATAACAAGCCTTATATCAGTAAGAATGCCGTGTGCTGGACCGCCTTGAAAAAGGGGTTTCTGGTTTTTACTTGGATTTTGTTATTGAATTGGAACAGTTATGGGGGGATACATAGATTACTGTATCTGTGTGGGATCTTTATGTTTGAAATTGATAAAAAAAAGTCTTGCTGTGTGTGTCTATACAAATGTTAACTAAGTTCTTAGAAAAAAGCTTGTTTTTTTTTACTAAGAAGTCCACTGAACAACACCTGAAAGGCAGGCTCTTGTGGTCATCTTAGCTAAATTCAACAAACAGTTGTATGTCAGGTGAACTCCATAATATACTTTGGAGTTGTTAAACTCTGGTCCATAATAAGTGTCTAACTTAAATAGCTTGATGCATGTACTTGGTCCCAATCTCCAAGTGACTGGATATCCTTGCTTTAAGGCATTTGATCTTAAAATAGGATTTATCTTCCTAATCTGAATTATATAAATTAATGCAAGTGTAAACTATGATATGTCCAGGCAGGAAAAGAATTCAGCACAAAAAAAATTAAACAGAATAAAGAAAAGCTTTACACAAAACGATATTCACTTTAAAGTTGCTTGATTCTTTAAAGTGTTTGTAATTAAAAAGACAAATTATTTTAAATCCTATACAAGTTTCAAATCAGCCCCAATGGAAATACAAAGTCTGGCCTTCAAGGCAAATCTTTACTGATACTCACAGGATTGTCAACCTTCAGAGCATGTTTAATGTCTGTGTGTATCTTCTGAAGCTTCTGCTCTGCCGTCATCTCTGTTAAATAAAAGTGTCATCAGAAATGTGTTGGATCTTTCACAATGTCTTTATGAACCACAAGAGGGAGACAGCATGAACTAAGTGATCAACTCACTTGGTCTCTATCATTTAGGCAGTAGGGTTGATGTGTGCACATCAGTAACCACAAGTTAATGGTCTGGTTACTTAAAGAGGGCAAGATGTGTTTGGCATATAAAAAATCGCCCTGCTCTCAGTTACAAAAACGAGCTTCTGCAAATACAAAACTTCAGAACCCCAGATACTACGGAGAGGCTGCTCCACCACAAAATATTGGCCAGGATTTTGCGGTTGTAATGACAAGACTGTTGGCATTTAGCATCCTTAATCTGGTGAAAATGACAGCAACATTTAGGTGTCCACACATCTCAATTTTTATTTTGCTTCTAAAATTATAGAAAGAGAACTGCAAAGCCTCTAGGGCAGCACGGGATCAAAAGTGCCTAGCACTGTGGCTTCACAGCACCAGGTTGCCAGGTTCGAATTCCTGCTGGGTCACTGTCTGTGCGGAGTCTGCCCGTTCTTCCAGTGTCTGTGTGGGTTTCCTCCGGGTGCTCCGGTTTCTTCCCACAGTCCAAAGACGTGTAGGTTAGGTGGATTGGCCATGATAAATTGCCCTTCGTGACCAAAAAGGTTAGAAGGGGTTATTGGGTTACGGGGATAGGATGGTAGTGAGGGCTTAAGTGGGTCGGTGCAGACTCGATGGGCCAAATGGCCTCCTTCTGCCTTGTATGTTCTAAAAAAGCCTGATTTTACTTCTGGCTTGCTGACATTGAGAATGCTTCAATGTGATTGGCTGCTTGGCTGACTTGATGACATTACTATTTCTGAGTGTCATGAGATCCACTACAGCTGGCACTGGGATAAAATTCACATCGGGGGGAGGTGAAATCAATACCAAACAGAGTGCTAGATCTTGTGGGCAAGATGGGAGTGCTGTCACTTCATGCTGACCGGCAAATCTGGGCTATCACATTCCCTTTAGGCTGCATGTTTAAACTGTTTGTTTCCAGCAGGTCTTAAATCCTACGAGGTATGTACCTTTTTTCTTTTCTAGTTTCCTAGCTTGCAACTTTTCTTCTTTCTTCTTTGCCTTTTCTGCTTTGGCTGCCCTGCAGAAAAATGAATTACATAAATGAGAAAAGAAGCAAAAAGTCTTCAATTAGTAACTTCAATTTTGGGTTTCGGTAGTGGCATTCTTCTTCTAAACAATAAAGAGAAAGATTGCATTTCTGCAGTTTTTTGACCTTGGGGCATTGCAAAACGCTCAAAACTAGTCCAATGTAGGAAACGTGGCAGCCACTACGCATAGAATAAGGTTTCATAGTCAGAAATGTGACTTTAAAATATTTTTATTCATCTTATTTTCGTCATGTTCGCCATGCAAACAATAAAACCAGAAAAACAACAAAACAACCATACCAATGAGAAAACCGAAAACATCAACTCGCAAGTTAAAAAACGGAAAGCAAACAACAAACAAGCCCCTCCACCTCCCACCCCCCACTCGCATTCAACGGCAATCAACTCCTGAAAGTGCATGATAAATAAACCCCAAGAATTGTAGAATCCCTCCTTAACTCAAACTTCACCTTTTCCAGAGTCTAAAACTCCAGCAGGTCCCCCCCGTCACACCAAGGCAGAGGGTGGAGAAGCTGACCTCCTCCCCAACAGGACCGGCCCACGAGCGATCAGCGAGGCAAAGGTTAAAATGTCTGCCCCCGCATCCAGCTGCAACTCCAAAAATGGCATCTAGAAGACCAGGCTCCAAACCCATATGCAACACCCCCGAGATAGTGCTAAATACCTCCCTCCAATATCTTTCTATCTTCGGGCAGGATCAAAACATATGAACATGGTTTGCGGGACTCCTCCCATATCACTCACGAACATCCTCCACCCCCTCAAACAGCCGGCTCATCCTTGATTTTGTGAGGTGCACCCTATACGCGACCTTCAATTGTATCAGCTCCAACCACGTGCACAAGGTTGAGGCATTCACCTTTCACTGCATTTACATCGCTCCTCCCCCCGCAGGTCTATCTCCCATTTCGGCTTAACCCCTCCATGGACACCCTATCCTCCTCCAGATTCCTCAATAAATCACCGATACCACCCCTTTCTCCAGCCCCCCCTTCTCCAAACGCCGCCACCCCAGCCCCACTCTTCGACAGTACCGCATCCCACAGCGAGGGGCCCGGCATTATCGGGAAGGTTGAGAAAGCCTTCCTTGCAAAATCCCAAATCGGCAGGTATCCAAAGCCTTCATCCTGCGCCAACCCGTACTTCTCTCCCAGCTCCCCACAAGCTCACAAATCGTACACCCAGGAACTGATTTTTCATTTCCTTAATCCCCCTCTCCTCCCATCTCCGAAAACCTACATCCAGCCGATACCACCCCTTTCTCGAACCTATGATTCCACCTAATCAGCACCTCCCTGACCTGGCCCCCAGCTTAAAGTACTGTCTAAACTGTCTCCAGATCTTCAAAGTAGCCACCACCACCGGACTCACTGAATAACAGCCCTCCTCCATCAGGAGCGGCACTGTTGGCAGTGCCCTCAATCCCGGACCCCCCACCCCACTACGAGCCCTCCTCCATCTTAACTCATCAGACCCCCCACCCCTCCCCCCTTAACCACCCCCACACCTTCTCAGCATTCGCCACTCAGTAACAGTACAGCAAGTTTGGGAGGCCTGGTCTCCCCACCTGTCACCTTCTCTGCAAGACCACCCTCCTAACCCTGACCACCTCTGCCCCCCACCCCTCAAAATAAACAAGGTGACCAATTTGTCCACCTCCTTGAAGAAAGATTTCAGGAGAAAGACCAGCAGGCTCTGAAATAGAAACAGAAATTGTGGTTGCACATTCATTTTAACTGCCTGCACAAGGCCTGCCAAATCAGCCTTCACCATCCCCACCAAACTAGTTAAATTACACCTTCGGAGCCCACCCCAATCCTCCGCCACTTGCATACCCCAGGTACCTAAAGTGGGTTGCCGCCATACGAAATGGCAGCCTCCCCGCCTTACTGGCTAGGATAACATAAAATACTCGCTTTTCCTTATGTTCAGTTTATACCCCGAGAAAGACCCAAATCTTTGGAACAGCCCTATTATATTCCCCACCGCCATGCTCAGCTCGGAGATGTACAGTAGCAAATTGCCAGCATATAAGAATACCCTATGTTCCACCACGTCTCCTCACTATACCCTTCCACAACCCCGAGCTCCTTAGTGCGATGGCCAAAGGCTCTATAGCCAATGCAAACAACAGGGGGGGAACACAGGTCACCCCTGCCTAGTAACCCAGTGCAGAGCAAAGTAGCCCAAATTCATATTAGTGCGAACACTCACCATCAGCCCCCTATACAACAGCCGTTCCCGCGATGTGAACCTAAACCCAATCCCAAATCTTTCTCAGATCATCATCAAATAACCCCACTCTTCCTGATCGAATGCCTTCTCCGCATCTAGTGCCACCACCACCTCAGTCTCCTTTCCATCCGTCAGCAACATGATCGCATGTAGCAACCTTCTGACATTCAAGAACAGCTGCCTTTCCTTCACGAACCCAGTCTGATACTCTCCTATCACCTTCGGGAGACACCCTTCCAACCTTGTAGCCAGCACCGTTGCCAAAATCTTGGCATCTATATTCAATAGGGATATAGGCATGTACGGCCCATACTCAACCGGCTCCTTATCCTTCTTTAATAGCAAGGAAATCGAAGCCTGCCCCAACGTCTGTGGCAAGACCCCTCTACCTATCACCTCCTCAAACATTCCCACCATCAGCGGTGCCAACTTGTCCTTAAACGTCTTATAACATTCCACTGGGAATCCATCTGGTTCCGCCACTTTCCCTGACTGCATCCTCCCAATTACCTCCTGTTCCCCCACCAGCCCCCCCAGCCCTGCCCTGTCCTCCTCCCCCAACCTTGGATACTCCAACCCGTCCAGGAATTCCCTCATCTCTCGCTCCTCTCCTGGTGGCTCCGACCTACACACTTTCTTATAGAACTCCACAAAGACTTCATTGATATGCACCGGGGCCATCGCTAGCTGATCCGTCTTATCCTGTACTGGGACTATCTGCCTCCCCTTCGCCTCCCTCCAGAGTTGGCCAGCCAACATACGCCCGCCTTCTGCCCATATTCCTAAACTGCCACTGTCACCCTTCTTAATTGGCGCACCGCTTTCCCTGTGGACAACTGATTAAACTTTGCCTGAAACTCATTCCTTCTGGCCAAAAGGGCAGGATCCGTGTCCCCTGCGTATCTCCTGTCCACCTCCAGCATCTACTGTCAATTTTTAGTGCTCCTCCCTCTCTTTCTTGTCCACCTTAGCCTGAACCAAGATTATCTCCCCCTCACTACTGCTTTCAGAGCCTCCCAAACTACCAATTGCGAAACTTCCTCAGTGCAATTAAACCCCACATATTCCTCGATCACCTTCCCGATCTTATCGCAAAAACTCTGGTCCATCAACAACCCCACATCCATTCTCCACCCTGGGTTTCTGGGCCACCCACTTCTCCAGAACCACATTCACCCAATGCGGCTCATGGTCCGAAATAAATATCGCTGAATACTCCGACCCTTTGGCCCCAGCCAATAACTCCTTCCCCACCATGAAAAAAGTCTATTCTAGAGTACACTTTATGTATCGGGGAGAAAAACGAACTCTCCCCATTTCCTCGGGTGAAGAACCTCCACGGGTCCACAACTCTCATCTCTCCCATGAGCCCAGCCACTGTCTTTGCCCCCCACCCCCCCGACTGGACCATTAAGCATGGCTGTGACCTGTCCATCCTCGCCTCTTGCATCAAATCACCTCAGTCAAACTCTCAACTGTGAAGGACGTGGCTCAAGCCAGCGACACAGTTTCCGCGATCTTTCCTGCAGTCGGGCTGACCCGCTCGCTCAACAGTGAACGTTCGCTTGCCCCTTCTTCTCAGCAGCTTTTTTCTGGGTCTTCGACATTCCCCTCCCCCTCCTTCCTTAGGTCTACTTGCACCAGCTTCTTCAAAAACTGCTCCTGGAACCAGGCATTAAACTCCAAAATTCAGAGCCTCAAGCAGGGGCCACCCAATGTGCGACTTCCACCTACATGCCACCAACGGGAGTCCTCCCCTTTAGTCATAAATGTGATCATGACCAAATTGCCTTCTACTTTTAAAGTGTTGGTTGAGGGATAATTATTGACCAGGGGAGCTCCCTTATGATTCTTTAATAATATAGTCATGCCATATTTTGTTTTAAATTTAGAGTACCCAATTCATTTTTTCCAATTAAGGGGCAATTTAGCGTGGCCAATCCACCTACCCTGCACATCTTTGGGTTGTCGGGGCGAGACCCACGCAGACACGGGGAGAATGTGCAAACTCCACACGGACAGTGACCCAGAGCCAGGATCGAACCTGGGACCTCGGCGCCATGTGTTATGCCATCTTTTCGTCCAAGCGAAGATTGGGTCGCGATTTTAAAAATTTCAGGAGCTTTTTACAGGCTGTGGTTCCATGGCACCGGTAGCCCTCTGGCAGCTATTGTTTTGGGAGATTAGCTGATTCTTAGTCAAGAACATTATCTGCAAGTCGAATACTATTTTTAGCTGAGGCACTGCAAGTGCACTGGGTTACGACTGCTGTGAGAACTTTGGCTGATTTTGCTTCCTTAGTCCAGGGAATTATTCAATTGCTTGTGTGAGATCAGTCATGGATTGCTTTCTCCAAAAACAGGAAGGCATAATTTACTGAGAACTTGGATGTTTAATAGATTTTTGATCACTTTTGATATACCACTGGGTAAACAAAAAGTGCTGACGGCTGACTTCTTGTAGTTGCAGAAGTACAAAACAAAACTCACCTTTCTTTCTGACGTTCTTCCAGCTTACGTTCTTCCAGTTTACGTTTTCTTTCTTTTTGTTCTTTTTCTTTTTTCTGTTGATTCTGCTTATTTGTGGGCTCGGGGGGCGGTTTCTTAGACTTTTTCTTCACCTGTAAACAATAAAGTGATACTTATTTACTTTTGTTCAACAAACCCCGTCCACTTAATGTATCATGTTTTTCCTAAAATTTCCTGACTTTCATATATCTTAACCTTCGATATGTAGAGTTCGATTTTTCTGGTACGAAGAGATGTTCTGCTGACCAATTTGACGAAAGCAGACAAAAATCTTGTTCTACCAAAGCAGCAACTCTCTCTCTTCTCTCCAGGTGTACTCCGTAACCAATACAAATATATATTCATAACCAAGTCATCTTAGGCAGCATTTATACTACAACTTTAGCATCAATTCAGGCAGTTTGCAGTGTAAATCCAGAATCTAATTAAAGTGGACCCATTTCCTTTGTACAGTGTGAGGTGGAGGCAGTGGAAGACTTCCTCATCCAGGGTGCAGTCAATACATCAAACCAGAGGGAGGCACGGTGGCACAGTGGTTAGCATTGCTGCCTACGGCGCTGAGGACCCGGGTTCGAATCCCGGCCCTGGGTCACTGTCCGTGAGGAGTTTGCACATTCTCCCCGTGTCTGCGTGGGTTTCACCCCCACAACCCAAAGATGTGCAGGTTAGGTGGATTGGCCACGTTAAATTGCCCCTTAATTGGAAAAAATGAATTGGATATTCTAAATTTTAAAAAAAAATACATCAAACCAGGTGAAAAAAATCAACAGTTCGTCAACTTGCATGCAATGAACTTAAATATTTAGAGAGTGGAGAAAGTGACTCGCACACCAGTTAAACATTCAAAATGTAACTGCATACATTCACAAGCACACAGTTCTCTCACCTGAGCAGCAGAATTTATGTTTCAACTAGTCAATGTAAACTGCCAGCTGGAGTGAAATTGCTCCACCAAGTTGGAGTTGGGCTAATTCTTTTCACTGGCCGACACAATCCAAAAGACTGGTTAATAACATACTTCTATTCTTTTCATGTGTCTCCCTGAATGCATCTATGCATCAAAACTCAACAGCTGAGCAAGTTCCACAACTAACCAGCTGTCTATTATAATTCTCAAAGTCAAAACTGTGTCAAGTTATTGCATATGTATTAGTTGATGCATCTCTGTATCTCATTTTATCTTTGATGAACTAGCTAATTTTGTCATGTGGTGTGCTTTGCTGTGATCAGTGGCGTTTAGGAACTATTATTTGAACTGGGATACAATACAGTTCATGGGAAACCCAAACTTTGGAATCTAAATATCGATGTTTTTCATGTGGACTTGCAGAAGGTAATTCACAAATTCCCTCTTAGAGATTGTTAGCTAAAGTCGAAGCTCAACAGGGTCTGGTTTAGCACACTGGGCTAAATCGCTAGCTTTTAAAGCAGATCAAGGCAGGCCAGCAGCACGGTTGAATTCCCATACCAGCCACCCCGAACAGGCACCGGAATGTGGCAACTAGGGGCTTTTCACAGTAACTTAATTGAAGCCTACTTGTGACAATAAGCAATTTGCATATTTTTGTTTCATGAAATTGAACACACCTGGCTCGGAAATTGGCCAAGTGACAGGAGAAAGTGTAGGGATAATGGGCAAGTACTTAATTGGCAGAATGTGACCTAGTGATGTCCTACAATAATGATCTTGTTATGTGGCTGATCAGGCTCAAGATACTAAATGGCCTGCTCCTTTGTTTCAATAGAGGTAAATACAGACATTTTGCTCACACAATGTACAAAGTAACAGCTCCCGTCATTATTATTATTATCCAGTCAAATAGCTTGCCACCATTCACAGTGTGGACGCACACATCTAGTATAGCAACTTGAATGAGTATCAGTTGGCAGCTAATGGCCATAAAACGGCACCCCAAAATGAGTCGGTGCCTTCAACAATGTTAGCATGAACATTTAAACGAAAAGATAAACATTTTAAATTCAACGAATAATGAAGATGTATGAGAAAGCAGTCACCTCTTTTTCCACTTCCGAGTCAGAATCAGAGGCATATTTCAATTTAGTCCTATTTTTTTTTGTCTTCTTTGATGAATCTTTCTTCTTTATGTCATCTACTTCATTAAGTATTTTGTCCTGTTCCTCCTCTTTTTCTTTCTCTTCTTTCCGTTTCCTCCTTTCTTCCTCCTCCTCCTCCCTTTCCTTTTCTCTCAACTTCTTCAGCTCTTCTTCCTGCTGTTTCCTCCTCCTTTCCTCTATCTCTCTCTTTCGTTCCTCATCCCGTTTTTTCCAGTCGCTGATCTTGCTTTCAGCATCGCTGTCACTGTCACTGCTAAAAGTTAAATACTAAATGTAAGATACATTCGCCATTCGCCTTTTCACATGGAATTTCTAAACAACTAGTACAGGTGCAATGGGCCAAGCAGAGAAGCTGTATTTTAAATAGTTACAATTACAGGTGGGGTTATACCAATTCTTGGATTTACTAATAAACTTGTGTTCTTTAACACAAGTCATTGATTTTGAAAAATTTATTATTCTGCTCGTGTCAAGGTAATCTACAAGGCAGTAATAACCAAATTTTGACTTTAGTGGACAATTCTAGACGATTTCCAAATTATTTTTTCCTTTAACATACCAACATATACTTCATTCTGTTTCAGTAACTTTGTAAATCCAATTTGGTCTATTTGCAAAATCAAATAGTTTTGACTATTTTACTAACCTGAGGCTGCTGGAGACAGACGGTAACCTTTCAGTCTTTGGCTTCCTCCCTCGAGGTTTTGGAGTCTTCTTTTGAGTTGCTGAATAAAAAGAAAAATAAGGATGAGGTTCTGTCTAAAGTGGGCCTGTAGTTAATCTGATATTCACAATTTATTTGTTGGCTGTACAAAGCTCTGTATTTTCAACATAATAAACTAACCACATTATATCTTTAGAAAGTTAGATATTGTAGGCTGCAAAATAGCAAACAACATAATTCATTTTGTTTAATTAATCCATCATAGGAGAGATAGGTTACAAATGCTAATAATGGCAGCGACAGATTGCAAATTGATTAATGTTTAATTGTTACTATGTAATAATTAAACTAATAACAAACTAGTCCACTATCCAATATTTGGACACGACCAAGGGTTATGAAAAGAAATGCTGAAAAGTTCCAGAAATTATTGACCCTCATTGTTATACCTGGTTTCCTGCCCCTGACAGGTTTCTTTATAGAATCATCAGAGTCAGATTCTTTTTTATATTCTTCATCATCATCCTCATCCTCCTTAGCTTGTTCCAGCTTCTTCTGTTCTTCCTCTTCCTCTTCCTTTTCCTTTTCCTTCTCCTCCTCCTCCTCCTCACCCTCCTCCTGATCTTCATCATCATTCTGCTTCTCATCTTCTTCCTCCTCCTTTTCAGAATCAGACTTCTAGAAAAGGTTTACATAGAAAACAATGAATGGTTTTCCTATTCATCTTGTGGGAGGGGTGGGGTTGGAGTCAAACTACACAAAATCTGAGTGGTTGGCTTCATCCAAAAATTAGACAGCTGCTTGCAAATCACTCATAAACAACATTTGCATTTAGCACTTTTAACTAATAAGATGTCCCAAAATGCTTCACACCGAGAGAGCCAAATGAAAATAATTGTTTTGAGGGGATTTTTAAAGTCATGGAGGGAAGTCATGCAAAGAGGTTTACCAAAGGTTGAGCCACCTTCACCAAAGGTTGAGCCAACATGGTGAAGGCTCTGCCACCAATGAGGTTGCTGAAGGGAATGGGTTCAGAGAGAGAGAGAGAGAGAGAGAAAAACAAGAGTCAGAGATGGTTGCAGAAAAATTGGGGATCGTGTTTATGAAAGATAGTGAAGTAGTGGTAACGTCACTGGACGAGTAATCCAAAGGTCCAGGCTGGTGTTCTGGGGTCACGGGTTCAAATTCCACCACTGTAGCTGGTGGAATTTAAATTAATAAAATAATGAAATCGGGGCAGCCTGGTAGCGCAGTGGTTAGCACGACAGCTTCACAGCGCTGAGGTCCCTGTCTGTGTGGAGGTTGTACATTCTCCCAGTGTTTGCATGGGTTTCGCAGGGATGTGCCTGGTAGGTGGATTGGCCACGCTAAATTGTCCCTCAATTGGAAAAAATTAATTGAGTACTCTAAATTAAAACGAAACAATTAAATTATTTGTTTTTTCAATCTGGAAATGAAAGCTCGTCTCAGTAATGGTGACCACGAGGACTTCCGGTGGCAGCTATGAAGGAATAAGTGGCACATTTGGTGGCTTCCGCTCGGGTCGGACGTTTGGACCCTTTCCCCCAATTTTCTACCGGACTTGAACTGTAAAATTGAAGACAGAGGCAACTGTGTACTGAATTCCCACATCGGTGCATGGAGAGAAGGACTAGAAGTGCTCATAAAGGCACAAACAGAAAGACAGAGAAGGCTTGGGCTGAAGCTGCAGCGGGAGACAGCATGGCGGAGGACCGGACCTCTTGTCGACCCAGCGGTCAATGGAGCAGCTGAAGCAAGTTATTCAGGAAGGCTTTGCGAAGCAGAAAAAACTGTGTGGACCCGATAAAAGAGTTGATTGAGCGGCTGGAGCTTAGATAGGACGGCCAAGATTGGTCGATCCAGAAGGTGGAGAAGGCGCTGGCTGAGCAGGAGGAACATCAAGCTGATGTGGAGTTGGAGGTGGGGATGCTGAGAGACCAGCAGAAGAAGCTCCTGGAGAAGGTAGAGGACCTAGAGAATGGGTTCCACCGGCAGAACATGAGAATCGTTGGGCTCCCGGAGGGGTCCGAAGGAGCAGACGCTGGGGCACACATCGCAGATATGTATGAGAAGTTGCAGGGGGATGGGATTTTGTCCTTCAGGATTGAGGATTGTGTTCCGGACGTTTTTGGGGAGGACCAGACGGGGTTTATTAAGGGTATGCAGTTGGCGGCCAATGTAAGAAGGCTGTTAAATGTGATCATGATGCCCCCGGAAGGTAGGAGGTGGAGGTAGTGATCACAATGGCTGCAGAAAAGACTTTTGATCGGGTAGAATGGGGTTATCTGGAGATACTGGGACGGTTCGGATTTAGGCAGGGCTTTATTGACTGGGTCAGTTTGCTGCATCAGGCTCCTGCAGAAAGTGCACGGACGAATAGGATAACATCGGACTATTTTAGACTACACCGGGGGACGAAACGGGGTTGCCCCCTCTCCCCACTGTTGTTCGCGCTATAGAGCCGTTGGCAATTGCTCCGAGAGCCTCAAGGGGCTGGTCCGGGGGGGGGGGGGGGGGGGGGGGGGGGGGGGCGGCGTGCACAGAGTCTTGCTCTATGCAGACGACCTGCTTCTGTATGTATCGGAGCCGTTGGAGGGGATGGAAGAAATCATGAGGACTCTAGGGCAATTTGGCCGGTTTTTGGGGTATAAGCCAAATATGGGGAAAAGCGAGATGTTTGCAGTCCAGGCGAGGGGACAGGAGAGGAGATTGGGGGAGCTGTCGTTTAGATTAGTAGGGGGGGGGGGCTTTAGGTACCTAGGCATTCAAGTGGCGCGGGAATGGGACCGGCTGCATAAATTAAATCTGGCCAAGCTAATAGACCAAATGAAGGACGATTTTCGGAGATGGGACGCACTCCCATTGTTATTAGTTGGGAGTGCAGACGGTGAACATGACGGTCCTCCCGATATTCCTGTTTGTGTTTCAATGTCTCCCTATCTTTATTCCGCGGTCTTTTTTAAACGGGTCAACAAAGTGATTTCTGGCTTTGTTTGGGCGGGCAAGACCCCGCGGGTAAGGAAGGTAATGCTTGAGCGGAGAGAGCGCGGGCTGGCGCTGCCAAATTTTTGTAACTATTACTGGACAACGGATATAGGCATGATTAGGAAGTGGATGGTGGGGAAGGGGTCAGCATGGGAGCGTATGGAGGCGGCTTCATGCAAGGACACCAGTTTGGGGGTGTTGGTAACTGCGCCTCTGCCGTTCCCGCCGGCACAGTACTCCACCAGCCCCGTGGCGGTGGCGGCCCCGAGAGTCTGGGGGCAATGGAGGAGACATGTGGGAGCAGAGGGAACATCAGTCTGGTCCCCAATCTGTAATAATCACCGGTTTGCCCCGCAAAGTATGGATGGGGGGTTCCGGATATGGTGGAGAGCAGGGATCGAGAGGATGGGGGATATGTTCACAGAGGGGAGCTTTCCGGGTACGAGGGCGCTGGAGAAGTTTGGGTTGGCGATGGGAAACAAATTCAGGTATCTGCAGGTGCGGGACTTCCTACGTAAACAGGTGTCAACCTTTCCGCTCCTACCGCTAAGGGGGATTCAGGACAGGGTAGTTTCCAGAGGGTGGTTGGAGAAGGGAGCATCGCGGACATTTACAATGAACATATGGAATTAGAGGAGACGCAGACCGAGGAGCTGAAGCGCAAGTGGACACCAGAAGGACCTGGGAGGAGAGATAGAGGATAGCCTATGGGCAGACGTGTCGAGTAGAGTCAACGTGTCCGCAACATGTGCCAGGCTCAGCCTGATACAATTTAAGGTTGTACACCAGGCGCACATGACAGTGGCCCGGATGAGCAGATTCTTTGGGTTGGAAGACAGGTGTGTAAAATGTGCGGGAGGACCAACGAACCATGTCCAAGTGTTCTGGGCATGTCCAATGCTTCGGGGATTTTGGCAGGGGTTTGCAGATGTCATGTCGATGTGTTAAAAACAAAGGTTGCCGCTGAGTCCAGAGGTGGCGATTTGCGGGGTACAAGACTCAGGAATCCAGGAGGAGAAAGAGGCAGACGTTCTGGCCTTTGCTTCCCTGGTAGCCCGGAGACGGATACGATTAGCTTGGAGGGACTCAAAGCTACCCAAAGTCGGAGACCTGGCTACCGGACATGGCTAGCTTTCTGTTTGGAGAAAATCAAGTTCAACTTGAGAGGATCACTGTTAGGGTTCGCCCGGAGGTGGCAATCGTTCGTCGACTTCTTCGCGGAAAATTAATCGTCAGCAGAAGGGGGGGGTGGGTTAGTTTAGCTTAGAGTAGGGGGGTTAATAAAGGTGTGACCTGTAAGGGAGGGAGCCGACTTTGGCAATATGTTTATAGTTTCATGTACATTGTTTATTGTGTTGTTGTTATAATACCAAAAAATACCTCAATAAAATGATTATTTAAAAAAATAATGGTGACCATGAAACTATCAATGATTGCCGTAAAGACTATCTGGTTCACTAATGCCTTTTGGTGCAAAACATCTGCCATCTTTACCTAGACATGACTCCAGATCCACAGCAATGTGGTTGACCCTTAACTATCCCCTGAAATGGTCTAGAAAGGCAGAGTTCAAGGTCAATGAAGGAAGGGTAACAAATGCTGACTCTGCCAGCGACACCCACATCCCATGAAAAAATAAAAACAGTGTTGCATGGTTATGGGGTGACAATTGAAGTCAGCAAGAATTTAGTGTCACATCATAATTGAAGGTTCCTTTGTTTTTCTGTCTCCGTAGATAGTTCAGGCAAGTGCCCTATTGGGCCCCCTCCTCCACCAACACCCTGACTCCCTCCCTCCCCACCACCCTCCTTTCCACTCTCTCCCCACTCCCGCCCTCCTTTCCCTTCTGTTGGTACAGAGGCGAGGGTATTTGGTGTCTCCAGTGCAAAGTTTAGTGCTTGTACCATTTATTTTTTGTAGAAATGTGTTGTGAACCGTTTTAATAATCAGAGTATCCAGCCCCCTTCCCGTACATTGGTACTGAGGGCTGGGTACCCTGTTTCTCTAACACAAAATTAGCGTTTGTACCATTTGGCCTTGTATTTTTTTTTTGCTGTTTTAATAAAAAGATATGGATTAGGAAGCAAGCACAGGATTGTGAAACAGCTATGTAACAAAGTCAGAATAAGGGATAGGAGTACAGGTAGACAATATTG
Organism: Scyliorhinus canicula; assembly: GCF_902713615.1. NCBI lineage: Eukaryota > Metazoa > Chordata > Chondrichthyes > Carcharhiniformes > Scyliorhinidae > Scyliorhinus > Scyliorhinus canicula. The sequence goes on along the minus strand of NC_052163.1, from coordinate 90,978,553 downwards.
TGGCAGTGATAAGTCTTGGTTATAGACAGGATATGGGATTGAAGCTCAAATCAAGATCAAGAGAACATCAGTATTGCATAGCATGTTTCAGCCTCATCACTGGAGGTAAAGAATCACAGAATTGTTACAGTGCAGAAGGAAGTCATTTGCCCATAGTGTCTGCACTGGCTCTCCAAATGAGCATCATGCCTAAGCAGGAACGTTTTTCCCCTTCTACCCTCTCCAGTACCGTCATAATTTTGAACATCTCTATCACATCTCCTCTTAGCCTTTTTCTCTCTAAGGAGAACAGTCTCAATCTTTCCAATGTATCAAAACTGATGTTTCTCTCCCTGGAACCATTCTTGTAAACCTCTTCTGCGCTCACTTCAATGGATTCACATCCTTCCTCGAGTGTGGTGCCCAGAATAGTCCAGCTGAGGTCTAACTAGTTGTCTTGTATGAAAATAGTTTCATGGTCACCATTACTGGTGCTCATTTTATATTACAGAATTACTAATTCATTGACTTTAGATTAAACCAGCTGTCAAGGTGCAATTTGAACCAATGTCCCCAAAGAATGAACTAGATTTTGGATTGGTTGGGCCACTGTCTCCCAAAAACAAACCAGCCATTTAACTTTACACAAGTATTGAAGCTGGTGTCCGTAGGTTAAAGCTTCTTCTGAAATTCTCATTCCACATCTTGATGACTAATTTGTATTGGTAGTCTCTAGTTTAGCTCTTCCTTACAATCAGAAACACCGTGTCTATTCAATCAAACATTTTCATAATTTTAAAGACCTCTATCTGCCCTCGGCCTATTCTTTTTATGGGAAAAGAGACACAGTATGTTCGATCTTTGCCGATAAGTGCAACCTCAGTTTTTGAACTGGGGAGTGCGCAAATCTTATTTGCACTCTCTCCAGTTCCTCTACAACCTTTTTATAGGATGTTGGACATACTACTTAAGGTTTAACCAAAAGTTTAGTAAATCTTCTCCAGGTTTCCATTCTATCGCTTTAGAAAATGAACCCTAGTGATTAGCTTGGTTTTATTACGCCCTCATGGACCTGCGTTACTTATTTGTATACCCAGATCCCGATGCTCCTCAAACCCACTTGATTCTGATCTTTCAAGAAATATGTGACCTCAATTTTTCTTACTAGAATGCAATTCTTCACACTTGTGTTGATATTCAATTGGCAATGATATGCCCATTTTGATTCCTTGTAATTTGTACAGTCCTCCTCAGTGTTGAGTATTCTTCTCAATCAGTCATCCACAAATTTAGGAAAGCTGCTTTTGGTTCAAAGTCTAAATTGTAGAGGCCCAGCACTGATCTTGGAGAGGCCACACTTCCTGCCTTTTGCAACTCAATAACTACTCCTTATTGGAGATTGACAGATGATCAGATAGAGGTATTTAAAATGTTAAAAATATTTAATAGGGCAAATATGTAGATGCTATTTTCTCTATGGGAGGTTGGGGCAGCATTTCTAAATTTTGTGGATGACTGATTGAGAAGAATAGTCAACACTGAGGAGGACTGCACAAATTACAAGGAACTATTAATAAACTTGCAAAATGGGCACATCATTGACAATTGAATATCAACAATCAAGGTGGTCTAATTGGAGGAGCATCAGGATCTGGGTATACAAATACACAATAAGTAAAGCAGGTAAAAATACCCTATCCTTTAATAACACTTTCTTAATCTCATAATAGAAATCCACTCAAGCTCCACCAAAGCTTACACCTTTGGATCATTAATCAATCAGGCATTTTCCAATCTTCATAAGAGAACTCCATTACCCTGTCACAACCAGACATTAGTACAGTGCAATCCAGTCACAAAGTTGAAAATGCGAATTACCTTTTTCTTCCTTCCAGCTGCAGGACCTCGCCGAGGTGTTCTGGAAACTACTTTCTTTTCTAGCGTAAATTCCTAAAGGGACAAATGCGAGAGTATTCAAAAATCTTCGATGGTGACTGCCCTGGGGATTGTCCTTGGCTGCTGTGCATTCGACTGGATAGATTCGGCCTCACTAACTCAGAATCACCAAATATCATCTCACAGCAGCAATTAGCTCACCACAAACTGGGACAAGTCAGAGACCCTTCTGGCCTGTGTAGCTTAACTATTCAGTGGATAAACGCATGAGCCATCAAGAGAGCTTTCTACTTTAGAGTGAAATGGTGAGGGAGGTGGGGCGGGGCAGGGGGAGCAGAGGGAGATGACTGTCAATTGATGTGTCTGACACTGCCGAAACGGAGACCGATAGATTTCTACATATTAAAACAGGAAGCAATAGTGCGGGAAAACGGTGCTGAAGTAGATCAGTCATGATCACTCACTGCTCCAATTTCTGTTCTTGTGTTCTCCAAAAATTGTGCGCAAGTATGAAAAGGTAAAAACTCATTTTTATTATTTTCCCTTTGATGAATCACTATTTAAATGTTTATACTTACTTGGTCACTATTTTTCTCAGATTCTGAAGAACTTGCTTCAGAATTCTCCTCTAGCGAGTTGGAACCACTTTCCTCTTCCTCTTCTTCACTTGATTTACGAGCTCGCTTTGGAGGTGGTTTCTACAGATTTACAAAAAAGTGAATATATTTTTTTTTCCCCACTGATGAGCATTGTTTGCTGCGGGTTGGGATTTATTGCTTTAAAAAAAAAGGCAATTATGATTAACTTGAATTAAAGATAAATATGCTACAATTATTCCGGACACACTTTAATTAGTTTCCCATCATATGACCCTAGAAAATAGGAATAGGATAAAGCCATTCAGCCTTCAAGCCCATTCTACCATTTAATAAAACTATGGCTAATCTAACACTCACTAATTCCACTTGCCTGCCTTAGCTACAGAAACTTCAATTCCCCTGTTGATTAAAAACCTGTCAATCTCAGCCCTGAAAATGTTCAAGGACTTGACCGCCACAGCTTCCTGGGGTAAAGAATTCCAACGATTCACTACTCTCCAAGAGAAGAAAATCTTCCTCATATCTTTCTTAAATGAGCAACCCCTTAGTCTGTGACTATGCCCTCTGGTTCTCCACTCTCCCATGTGTGGAAATGGCCCCTCAACATTTACTCTGTCTAACTCACGTATACGTTGCAATCATGTCACTTCTCATTCTTCTGAACTCCAATGAGTTCAGACCCAACCTGTTTAATCTTTCCTCATATGTCAGTGTCTCCATACTTGGGATCATACTAGTAAACTTCCTTGATACTGCCTTCCAATTATAATACATCTTTCCTTAAATAGACGGACCAAGACCAAAACTGTACACAATATTCAAGATGTAGCCTCACTTGTACCATATACAGTATCAGCAACAGCTCTTCACTTTTATATGCCAGCCTCTTTGGAATAAAAGCCAGCATTCCATTTGCGTTCCCCGTTACCCTCTACACCTGTGTGCTAGCTCTCTACGTTTCATGAACAAGGACCCCCAAATCCTTTTGTGTTACTGCTTTCTGCAGTCTCTCTCCATTGAACTAATAATCCGCCTTTTAATAGTTTTTTCCAAAATGAACAGTCTCACATATTCTCATACTGAATTCCTTCGGTAACTACATAAGACTGGAGGAAATTATTTATAGTAGCTACAATATGTAACCTTTCCAATAATTTCTCTAATCCTTCAGAAATACTCAGCTTCTGCTTTGCATGAATGATTTCTTATATTAAATGCCACAAAACAACAGTGTAATTCCATGGAACACCACGCAAGACTGATTTCTGTTATTAATACCTATTTTTGGGGCAGCATGGTGGCACGTGGTTAGCACTGCTGCATCACGCGCCAAGGACCCAGGTTCAATCCCAGCCCCGGGTCACTGTCCATGTGGAGCATGCACATTCTCTCAGTGTCTGCGTGGGTCTCAACCTCACAACCCAAAGGTGTGCAGGGTAGGTGGATTGGCCATGCTAAATGCCTCTTAATTGGAAAAAACATAATTGGGTACTCTTAAATTTATAAATTAAAAAAATGAATACCCATTTCTGATTCAATTTTGACAGCAATAAACAAACCCTTTAAAAAATGTTAAAGGGCTAAATTGGGCTAACGGTACAATACTAAGATGAGGAAACAATGCACATTTATTAGCCCCATATTAGGATAGAGCATCCTAATCGAGACATCTGGAAAACAGATCAAGTGCCTACTATCTGTTTGCAGAAGGAATGACAACTGCATCTTCAATGTATTATATTGATAGTTGGATGGTAACCCTAATTTGAAAAAGTCTGGGTCAACACTGCTAAAATTGTAATCAAATTTGTCGAAATTCACGTCAGATAAGCCAGACATTTTTTTTCTGCCCAGCTAAATGAAAAGGCAGAGTTATGGTATTGTGGCTTTCTTTGAGTTAAGTGCCTGATCCTTTGAATTCAGTACCATTAATTTGATAGTTGATGATTTTCTATAGGTTTTGTTTACTTTGAAAAGAATCCAGAACCAGGTCGTTACAGATAATCTGTTTTGGGAGGCAAAGGTAGCTCATGGGAGCATTTTGAGTTTTGATTGTACAGCATTAATTTAATTTATAGAATTTTCATAACGTTAAGTGCAACATTTTTGACTCAACATAAATTAGTAGACATAAAATATGTTGATGAACTTGAATATGTTGTTGAAGCCAAGGTAGCATATTTTCTGTGAGATTTTCATTGGTGTGTGAATCAAAGGGGAAACATTGTCAATCAAAAAGACCCAGCGCTGACAACATCTTGGGCTTAGCAAGAATGGTCTTCATTCATTGTTGATGACAGTCTACTTTGTTTGTTGAGAGATCTGTTGGAAGCAATTTTGAAAATTAAGACGTCAGCATTTTCAAATTCGCCCATTTCTGGTTTTAACAGAGCCAGGATGAGGGTCAGTTGACCAATCCACACTACTGTTAACTTCTGTCGGATGACTTTCCGATCAGAAAACAGGAAAGGAAAGAGGGGCAATCTGGAGGCGATCCAGATTGTCATGTGCCTTTACATCACTGCTTGTGGGCCAGGTGGAGCAAGAGTGTTTATTCATGGCATAAAGAACTGACCCTACAACCCATCCTCCCAGACTGCCTGACCCAACTCCATGATCTGTTTGACAGCAATAAACAAACCCTTTAGAAATTGTTAAAGGGTTAAATTGGGCCTCTTTCCCACCCTCGTATCACTAAACCTACATGAAAATTTTCCTGCTTAACATTCAGACAGCTAGTCTGTCAACCAGGCTGGCTGTTGGGTGGAATACCTGGCAGAGTTTAAACATGCCTTGGGAGTTAAAAATCAGGAATTTAATAGTTCCTTTTTTTTTCTCCTTGGAGAAGTCTCTCTCCACCTGTAACCTCTTCCAGTCCTACAACCCTCAAAAATATCCAGAATTTAGCTACTCCACCATTGGCTGCCTCCGCCTCAAGCTTTAAAGTTTCCCTCAAAGTTCTCTATCTCTCTTTTTCTTTATCGTGCTCTTTTAAAGCCAAATCTTTGACCACGGTTTTGTTCTGAGAGATTCCTGTGAAGTATTTTGTAGCGCTTTACCAGATTAAAGCCACTATGTAAATGCATGCTGTTGTAATTTTCCCACTCTTGTCCAGCTTTATCTTTTTTTAAAAACTTTCTCAGCTTGTTAAACTTGGTGGCAGATTTGCTGTGATAGTAGTTTTGATGTCTGGCTCTTCATAATTACCTGGCATATTCCCACATTCTCTGATCTGTTCAGTCCTACGAAGCAGCTCAACTTCCATTTTCCAGCACTGTCCACATTTGAAATGCTAACCTGCCTTTTCAGATATTGCTGGACCTGCTCCTTATTTCCAGCATTTTCTCTTATTTTTGTTGCTGAACTGCTTAGTATATTTCCTAAGCAGCTGAAGGAGATACAAAACCAATATTTTACAGACCCACCATTATACTTCATATTCAGCACCACACAGTTGTGGTGGTCGGCAGCAAGGTGGCGCAGTGGGTTAGCCCTGCTGCCTCATGGCGCCGAGGTCCCAGGTTCAATCCCGGCCCCGCATCACTGTCTGTGTGGAGTTTGCACATTCTCCCCGTGTTTGCGTGGGTTTCACCCCCACAACCGAAAGGTGTGCCGGCTAGGTGGATTGGCCACACTAAATTGCCCGTTAATTGGAAAAAAATGAATTGGGTATTCTTTTTTTTAAAATAATTTTAATTCATATTTTCACATTTTCACAAAAAAGAAAACAATAACAGATAATTCTAAGAACAAATAAAAAGCAGAACCCCCCCCCCCCCATAAATACAAAGGAGAAACAATAAATTAATGCTCGTCATTGGCAAAAAACAGATATTCAACCCAAAACAAAAACAAAGCCCCCCCCCCCCCCCCCCCGGTTGCTGCTGCTGACCTTTTGGGCGAGATTCTCCGCAAATGCGGAGAATCGTAAAGGCTGCCGTGGGACAGGCCGTGACCCACGGCAACCTTCACGCCCACTTCCGGGGCCGATTCTCCCCCCCCCCCCCCCCCCCGGGTGGGGCTAGGAGCGCGGCCCCGTGCGTCATGGCCTTGACAACGGTCATCAAGGCCGCACGTCAAGCATCACGCCGGCTGACGCGGCCGATGACGTCGGCCGTGCATGCGCAGGTTGGACAACGCCAGCCCGCGTATGCGCAGTTGGCGTCTTTTCCCTCAGCCGCCCAGCAAGACGTGGCGGCTTGATCTTGCGGGGCGGCGGAGGGAAAAGAGTGCGTCCGTTACTGACGCACGGCCCGCGATCGGTGGGGGGGGAAGAAGAGAATAGCGGGAGGGCGTGAAAAATGTCGGGAGGCTATTCTCCCACCCGGCGTGGGGGGTGGAGAATCGCGCCCTTTGTTTTTAGCGTTCTGCCAGGAGATCTAGGAATGGTTGCCATCTCCTGAAAAACTCCTGCACTGACCCCCTCCAATTTAATAAACCCCGCCATATCGTTGACCCAGGCCTCCACGCTTGGGGGGCCTCGCATCCTTCCACTGAAGAAGAATCCTCCGCCGGGCTACTAGGGACGCAAAGGCCAGAACACCGGCCTCTTTCGCCTCCTGCATTCCCGTCTCCACTGCAACCCCAAATATTGCGAGTCCCCAGCCTGGATTGACCCTGGATCCTACCACCCTCGATACCGTCCTTGCTACACCCTTCCAAAATTCCCCCAGCGCTGGGCATGCCCAGAACATGTGGACATGGTTTGCTGGGCTCCCTGAGCACCTAATACACCTGTCCTCGGTCCCTGGCTCATCCTTGTCCCGGTCATATGAGCCCTATGCAGTACCTTAAACTGTATGAGGCTAAGCCTCGCACACGAAGAGGAGTTCACCCTTTCTAGGGCATCCGTCCACGTCCCCTCCTCAATCTCCTCACCCAGCTCCTCCTCCCATTTATCTTTCAGCTCCTCCACCGAGGCCTCGTCTACCTCCTGCATCACCTGGTACACTTCCGAGATCCCCCCCTCTCCAACCCATATCCCCGAGAGCACCCTGTCCTGGACCCCACGCGGCGGCAGCAGGGGGAACCCCGCCACCTGCCGTCTATCAAACGCCCTTACTTGCATGTACCTAAAGATGTTCCCCGGGGGGAGCCAGCTCACCCAGGCTCGCAAACTTCCCGTCTATGAACAGGTCCCCCAGCCTCCTGACACCTACCCTGTGCCAACTCAGGAACCCGCCATCAATTCTCCCCGGAACAAACCGGTGGTTCCCCCGTATCGGGGACCCCATCGAGGCCCCCACCTCCCCCCTGTGTCGCCTCCATTGCTCCCAAATCTTGAGGGTAGCTGCCACCACCGGGCTCGTGGTATACCTCGTCGGAGGGAGCGGCTCGTACCCACACAGAATGCCATCTCCAGCCTCTTCCATGCCGCCCCCTCCCCGTCCATTACCCACTTACGCACCATCGCTGCGTTGGCAGCCCAATAATACCCACAGAGGTTGGGCAATGCCAGCCCCCCCCCCCCCCCCCCACTGCCCCGCTCCAAGAACACCAGTCTCACCCTTGGAGTCCCGTGTGCCCACACAAACCCCGTAATGCTCCTGTTAACCTGCCTGAAAAAGGCCTTCGGGATAAGGATGGGGAGGCACTGTAACAGGAACAGAAACCTCGGGAGCACCGTCATCTTGACTGACTGCACCCTACCCGCCAAAGACAGCGGCAGCATGTCCCACCTCTTAAACTCCTCCTCCATTTGCTCCACCAGCTTTGTGAGGTTTAGCTTATGCAAGGCCCCCCAGCTCCTGGCCACCTGAATCCCCAAGTACCTGAAGCTCCGCTCCGCCCTTTTCAGTGGGAGCCTCCCAAATGAATTGGGTATTCTAAATTTTTATTTTTTTTTTAAAAATTGTGGTGGTAACCCAAAATACTACTTCAACGTCAATATTGTTCTATTTTATAATTATTTAAATTTGGGTTGCCTTTCAATACTCCACGGTTATCATTTGATTGATAATGTTAAGTATTAGAGAACAGTGCATGGCATGGGTGACACCCTGGGCTAGTGAGTAGTCAATTCCAGCCCCAATTGACCTGGAGTCGCAAAATAATTTAAATTAACTATTAACTTTTTAAAAAACACCCAAAGTCTTTGACTGCCCAAAAACGAGTCATCAGGTTTGAAAATTTAAACACAATTAATTTTTATTAATAACAATAACTATTAAATAGGCAGCAAATACAACTGGTTAACTATTATCTAATTCTTAATCTTCCTTCTTTATCTCACCCCCTCTGCACACACAAGACAGACAAACACAGAGGGGTGTAAAGGAAAATAACATGAAAAGTAAAAGGATAAAAGTCTCTGTTTCAGATAGACGTCTTCCAGTATACCTTTCTTCAGTCTAGGCCTCCAGTTAGATACGGTCTATGCTCTCAGGCTGTAATGGTTTTCATTGTAGATTCATCAGTATCTCAAAACTTCTCTGCAGGTTCACAAAGAGCGGGCAAGAAGCATTTTTGGAGAAAGAGAGAGCGAGAGACACATAAAGATAGGCAACTCACAGCTTCTTCTCTCAGCGTCCAGGCGTGTTCTGTCCCTCTGGGTTCTCTGAAAACATCCCATCTGGCAGGACCCAATCACTTGTCTGTCACAGGCAGAATATGGTCTTTGGCCAATCCAATGGCCACCAATCGAACTGTATCCCTCCAATCTCAGGTGCCAGAAAGTCTGAGTTCTTCGGTTGAAAATCTTCATAGCACAGTGTACTACCTTGCAAATTTTGAGTTCCTCACTTCCTCTACTCGACTTAAAGATATATGCCCATTAAATATCCATGGATCAAAAATAATAATGACAAAGTAAAAGAAATGGGAAACAAGGAAATCAACAGGATGGGCCCTTACACGGGTTCTTACTCAAATTTGAACATGACAAAAATGAAGGACAGAAAAAGCAGGATCCATCAAGCCTGCACATTGTGACCCCCATCTGCCTCATTTCCAGCCCCTCCCCTGCCACCAGCAAGCCACACAATCTACCTCAGGAGACTAAATTGTGTTCATTGATTGTTAATGTAAATATGAATTATTTCAATTTGGGAAACGTTGCAGCATTAAAATAGTGCCACGTGTCCAAGTTCATAATATCTATTGGGTTTCATTTGGTTCCAATGCATCACGATAATTCACCAGCTTTGATTACAACATTGCTGTTGAGGGATTCGATCATTTAATACTCTATAACCACTGCTTCATTACACCTATATTGCATTAATACAGAATTAAAATTGTACACATTACCTAGGACAACAGCAGCATTAATATTTAAGAGCCATTGGTCACCATTAACAATGCAATTTTACAGAGGTAAATAACAAACACTACAATGGTACCTGCTTGTACCAGTACAAATAATAGCAATAGTTTTGAACATCCCTCGATTAGTGCTGCAGGAAACATGTCATGGCATGGCATTTCCTTGTTGATAATGTGATGTTGTCAGTAAGAATACACTGCAGCTGCAAGGGAGGGAGAAAGAGAAAGAAAAAAAAGAGGGAAGGAAAGAGAGAGTGAGAGAAAAATAATGAAGAGAGAAGGAAAGAAGAGAGCGAGAGGGAGACCCAGAGAGGGAGACTTTATACATCTTCCGAATGTCCCAAATGATTCATCAACATTAAAATATTCTAAAACGATTATGCAGACAAAAGCAGCAACCAATTTGCACACAAGTTCCCCACCAATTTCAACGGTGTAATGGATTAATTATTTACTTTCTTTTTTAAGAATAGTGTTGGTTGAGGTAGAGATGTTGGCCGTAATTAGAATTCCTTGCGCTTCTTTGAGAAGGGTTGTGAAATATTTCATATCCACCGGAACAAGCAGCTGGGTCCTTGGTTTACCCTCTCATCCGAAAGACAAACCACCAGTCCCTTTGGATTGCATGGGAATGTCACCGTGGTGTATCTAAGTTCATATCAACCCGTTGACCATCAAACTCAGACGAGCATGCTACCAGCGAGACAAGCTGGCACATGCTAGCACCAAGAGTTACAATGCAGCTATATTTCAGCATGAATTAGCATCTTCAGGAGAGATGGAGATAATGTGGGGAATTAGGGTGCAGGGGCAGAAAGAATATCGCTCTTAAAAAGATTACATTTCTTAAAAAGCACAAAGACCATGTACCTTTGCAAGTAGGGGCTTCCTCTTCATTCCACTCTGTTCAATGCTGTCCTTCTCAGATTCCACATCACTCACTTCTTTCTCCACTTCTGCCCCACTTCCTGGGACTACTTCATTTTCTGGAACTTCACTGTCTGATGAACTTGATGGCTAAACAAAAGAATTAGAAATGGGGTCAGCTACCAAACCTTAGCAAAATAGAAAATAAAAGCTCCAGAGTCATTGCTTATTCATTCTCTTCATTTTCAAGGAAAACATACACGCAGTCAACAACTCTGGAAAAGCAGTGTAAATAAACAAATTACATTTGGAGAACGTTTAATAATATAAAACATTCCCAAAGTGCATCACAGAGCATAATCAGACAAAAAATGACTGAGCTGTAAAAGGAGGTATTAAGGATGGGTGACTATAAACTTGGTCAGAGACATCTTAAAAGAGAGATGTGGAGAGTTTAGTGAGGGGCTACTGAGTAGCAGTTAAGGGAAATAAGATGTTGGTGGTACAATTCAGGTTTTCACAGATACTTTATCTTGCATGCAACCTAGAGGTTTGGCACCCATTCGCAAGCTCTTAACCCTCCTGTGAAGCAAAGCAAGGTCTTGTGTGCCTGTAGTACTTTTAGATAAGTGCCTTCGATAAATATTGGCTTAATATCTCTGGATTACATATAGGCTTTCGACATGATGCCTACGTCACTTGATTGGTATCAGTCACATCAGACACATTCTCAAGTGAAATATTCAGAGGGGTCATTTGTAGAAGCTGCATTAAAAGCCAATTATGGTACAAATACCAGCCCATGAAGTTGTGGTAAATTACAATTCCCTTCTAAACAATAAAAAGTTGCTACATTCTTGCAGAACAGAGTTCTGCATAATGAAGTGCAAGAATATTCCACCGTCCTCGAATGTCAACTGCTTACTAAACCTAGTTCTTCAGAACATTTCAATTAGGCAAACCATGATTGTCCATCCCACACTTACAACTTTGATATATGAATTGAGACAAAGAAATTTGTAACGGTATATTTTCACAATTAAATAAAACTAATAATCAAATCTAGAGTTAAAGACATAGATCTTTTTCCAATTCATTTTTACAGGTGTGGGCTTCGCTGGCTAGGCCAGCAATTGTTGCCCATCCCTAATCTCCCTTGAGAAGGTGGTGGTGAGCCGCCGTCTTGAACTGCTGCAGTCCATGTGGTGTACACCCACTGTGTTATTAGGGAGGAAGTTCCAGGATTTTGACCAGCAAGTGAAGGAACAGCGATATATTTCCAAGTCAGGATGGTAAGTGACTTGGAGGGGAACTTCCAAGTGGTGGTGCTCCCATGTTTCTGCTGTTCTTGTCCTTCTAGATGGCAGTGGTCATGGGTTAGAAGGAGTTGCCTCAGGAGCAATGGTGAGTTCCTGCAATGCATCTTGTAGATGGTACACATATCTGCTGCTGTGCGGTGGTGGAGGGAGTGAATGTTTGTGGAAGGGGTGCCAATCAAGCGGGTTGCGTTTTACTGAATAGTATCAAGCTTCTCAAGTGTTGTTGGAGCTGCACTCATCCAGGCAAGTGGGGAGTATTCTATCACACACCTGACTTGTGCCTTGTAGATGGTGGACAGGTTTTGGGGAGTTACTCACTGCAGGATTCCAAGCTTCTGACCAGCTCCTGTAGCCAGTATTTATATGGCAAGTCCAGGATGTTGATAGTGGGGGATTCAGCGATGCTAATACCATTGAATGTCATGGGGTGATGGCTTGATTCTCTTTTATTGGAGATGGTCATTGCCTAGTACGTCTGTGGCGCAAATGTTACTAGCTACTTGTCAGCCCAAGCCTGGATATTGGTCTTGTTGCATTTGCACGTGGACTGCTTCAGTGTGAGGAATCGCGAATGGTACTGAACATTGTGCAATCATCAGCAAACATCTCCACATCTGATCTTGTGTTAGAAGGAAGGTCATTGATCAAGCAGCTCAAGATGGTTGGCCCTTGGACACGACCATTAGGAACTCCTGCAGGACTGAGATGACTGAGTTCCAACAACCACAACCAAATTCCTTTGTGCTAGGCATGATTCCAACCAGTGGATAGGTTTCCCCTTGACTCCAGTTTTGCTGGGGCTCCTTGATGCCATACTCGATCAAATGCTACCTTGATGTCAAGGGCAATCTCACACATCTCACCTCTCGAGTTCAACTCTAGTTCAATTATTTTGTCCACGTTTGAACCAAACAGGAGCCAAGTGGTCCTGATGGAACCCAAACTGAGCGCCAGTGAGCAGGTTATTCAAAGTAAACGTCGCTTGGTTCTGTCTATCACTTGTTGCTTATGATAGTTTTTTTTTGTAAGTGTGCCCAATTCATTTTTTCCAATTAAGGGGCAATTTAGCGTGACTAATCCACTTACCCAGCACATCTTTGGCTTGTGGGGTGAAACCCACGCAAACACTGGGAGAACGTGCAAATTCCACACGGACAGTGACCCAGAGCCGGGATCGAACCTGGGACGATAGTGGCATTTCAGGGTTGATCCCCTGGCTTGGTCATTTGCCTCGGTGCCGTGGGGCAGCAATGCTAACCACTGTGCCACCGTGCTGCCCAGTTGCTTACGTTATTTGGCATGCAAGTAATCCGGTTCTGTAGCTTCACCAGGTTGACACCTCATTTTTCAGTATGCCTGGTGCTGCTCCTGGCATGCCCTCCTGCACTCTTGTTTGAAACAGGGTTGATCCCCTGGCTTGGTCATAATGGTAGAGTGGGGGATATGCCAGGCCATGAGGTTACATATTGTGGCTGAGTACAATATTTCTGCTAAACAAAGAACAATACAGCACAGGAACAGTCCCTTTGGCCCTCCAAGCCTGCGCCGACCATGGTATCTGCCTAAACTAAAACCGTCTGAAATTTCAGAGTCTGTATCCTTCCATTCCCACCCTATTTATATATTTGTCTAAATGTCCCTGAAATGCCACTATCGTACCTGCTCCCACCATCTCCGCAGGCAGCACGTTCCATATATTTACCACCCTCTTGTGCAAAAAAAACACTTGCCTCGCTCATCTGTTATGTCCCCTAGTACTTAACACTCCTACCCGAGGAAAGAGCATCTGACTATCAACTCTGTCCTTGCCACTCAGGTCACCTCTCAACCTCCGTCATTCCAGTGAGAACAGACTGGGTTTGTCTAACCTCTCCTCATAGTTAATGCCCTCCATACCAGGCAACATCCTTGTAAACTGCTTCTGTACCCTCTCCAAAGCATTCACATCCTTCTGGTAGTGTGTTGACCAGAATTGTACACAATATTCCAAAAGAGGCCTAACTAAGGTACTGTACAGCTGCAACTTGACATGACTTGCTAATTTTTATATTCAATGCCCCAACCGATGAAGGTGTCACCTTATCCACACGTGTTGCCACTTTCGGTGATCGGTGGACATGCACACCTAGATCTCTCTGCCCGTCAGTACTCGCAAGAGTTCTACCATTTATTGTGTAATTCCTACATGCATTGGACCTTCCAAAGTCCATTACCTCACACTTGTCCGGATTAAACTCCATCTGCTATTTCTCCACTCAAGACTCCAACCAGTTGAAATCCTGCGGTATCCTCTGACAATCCTCCTCATTATCCACAACTCCACCAATTTTTGTGGTCGTCTGTGAACTTACTAATCAGACCAGCTACATTTCTTCCAAATCATTTATACACACCACGAACAACAAAGGCCCCGGACCTGATCCCTCTGGAACGCAGCTAGTCACAGCCTTCCATTCAGAAAAGCACACTTCTGCTGCTACCCTGTCTTCTGTGCCCAAGCCAGTTCTGTATCCAACTTGCCAGCTCTCCTCTGATCCCATGTGACTTCATCTTTTATACCAGTCTACCATGAGGTACCTTGACAAAGGCTTTACTGAAGTCTATGTATACAAAAATCTAGTGCCTTTCTTACATCTATCATCTTTGTCACTTCCTCAAAAAACTCGATCAAATTAGTGAGGCATGACCTCCCCCTCACAAAACCATGTTGTCCATCACTAATAAGTCCATTTGTTACAAATGTGAGTAAATCCTTATTTACAACAATCGACAATGGTTTCATGGTCATCATTAGACTTTTTATTCCAGGTATTTATTGATTCAATTTCCACCACCTGCAACGGCAGGATTCGAACCTCGGTCCCGAGAGTTTTATCCTGGGTCTCTGGATCACCAGTCCAGTGACAATAGCACTATGCCACTACCTCCCCTTTGATACTGCCTCATTTGTTTTTTTGTACCTCTGGTATAAAAAAAATATTTTCCCCATGGGGGATGCCCTGCATCATTCATGGTAATCGTACAACTACTGGTTAACAATTGAACTGACATGGCCTTTGAAATGACATTTGTAGGAAACGGTGACATTGTGAGAATGTCACAGGACTAGTAATCCAGAGACCAGGCTAATGCTCTAGGGACATGGGTCCAAATTCCCACCACAGCAGCTAGTCTAGTTCCTCTAGAGCCCTTGGAAGAATGCTGCAACTTCCCATTTTTGACGCAAGTGTCATGCTGTAAGTTACAGTGCTGGTGCAGTCCTCAACAGTGGCATATCTCTCAGCATTCACCGCCATTGAGGCCATAAAATCCATTTAAATGTCAACTGTAATTCTCCCCTTTTCATGATACTTTTATATTTTTCCTTTTGAAATATTTATTCGATTCTCTCTTTGAAAAATGTTGGAGCCTTGGTCTCAATAGCCATTTGTGGAAAGCACACAGGGAGTCAGGAGCAAGTCTAGCCTTTAAATGGTAAATAATTGGACCACTATTTTTAGGTGTAAAGGAGCCACCTTTTGAAAGTTATGCATTCTGTCCTTATTTTTAACATTCCAAACTATAAATTATGCCAAAATCTACAATGCAAATGGCATGCGTGTACATTTCCTGTAAAGCCAAAACTTAGCTTACGCATTGTACTTAGCAGAGTCCTTAAAGTGTGATTCTCATGCTACTATTGCATACTCATCTCAGACTATACAACTTTCATGGCCAAGTTGGGAATGCTCCTGTCTAACCATACTACCATTCCCATGGGCTATGGACAGGGTGCAGAAAGGCGAGATTAGAAAGGGCACCTGGGTGTCCTCAGGCTGGTATGGACAAGATGGGCCTAATGGCCTCCTTCTGTGCTGTAACCTTTCGATGATTCTATGATCTCATAGAATTGGGCCTGCCTTACCGAACTGTTACTCCACCTTTTCACTGACCCACGCCGTGACTGGGGGCCCTCAGACATTGCCCTAACCGTAAATCTCTGTCCTCCTTGCCACCACTAAACTTCAGGGGTTCTAAGCAATCAAGTGTATATTGTATAATGCAGTTTTAAGGTCCATTTTATAGAATGTTAATTAATAAATGCATTTGAAAGCCCAGTTAGAGTTCTCCGATCCTGCTGTTCAATCACCAAGTTGTCTCAAAATATGACTACGGTGTATTATCAAGCATTTGCTATTCTTAAAACACATTATTTCACAAATTCTTCTCTGGCAATTTCCATACTATCTTCACATACAGTGGAGGAAATTTCATGACAACACCACTGGCGAGTCTGCACTGTGGTTTTAATGATTCAGCAGTGCATTATAAACTATGATAAAAGGACGATAGGTTCTAAATAGCAGCAATGAAAATAATATGACTGCCTGAAAAAAAAAATTAACAACTTCTTTCGTTCTGCCTTCATGGAAGAAGCACAAATAACTTCCCAGAAATGCTATGGAATGAATGAGAAAGAGGAATTGGAAGGAAATTTGTAATACTAGGAAAATAGTCCTGGAGAAATTAATGGGACTGAAAACTGATAAATCCTCAGAGCCTGATAAGCTATATCCCAGTGTACTAAAGGATGTGGTCACGAAAATAGTGGATGCATCACTTGTCATCTTCCAAAATTCTGTAGATTCTGGAACAGTCTCGGCAGATTGGAGGGCAGCAAATATAAACCCGCAATTTTAAAAAGGTGAAGGAAAAAACAGGTAATTACAGACCAGTTGGCCTAGCAGGTAAAATACAAGGGTCTGTTAAAGGATAACGATGCAATAACAGTACACTTAGAAAATATCAAAAGGATTAGACAAAGTCAACATGGATTTTTGAAAGGGAAATCATATTTGACAAACCTACTGGAGTTTCTTGATGACATAACTAGTAGAATAGAGGAGGGTGAAACAGTGGATGTGGTGTATTTAGATTTTCAGAAAGCTTTTGATAAAGTGCCACATAAGAGATTAATGTGTAAAATTGGAGAGAATGGGATTGGGGGGTAACATCTTGGCATGGATTGAAAATTGGTTAGCAGACAGGAAAGAGAGTGTAGGAATAAATGGATCTTTTTTAAAGTGGCAGGCAGTGGCGAGGGGGTTCTTCAGGGATCAGTGCTTGGGCCCCAGTTTTTCACAACACCAATGATTTGGATGAGGGAACCAAAATTAATATTTCCAAGTTTGCTGATGACATGAAACTTGGTGAGTGGTGAGGACGATGTTAAGAGGCTTCAAGGTGATTTAGACAAGCCGAGTGAGTGGGCAAACACATGGCAGATGCAGGAAATTGTCTACTTCGGATGGATAAACAGGTGGCAGGGTATTATTTAAATGAGGATGGATTGGGATATTTTAACAGATAGGGATCTGTGTGCCTTAGTACACCCGTGACTGAAAGCAAGTATGCAGGTGCAGCAGCAGTTAGGAAGGCAAATGGTGTACTGGCATTCATTGCAAGAGGGCTTGAAAACAGGAGCAAGGATGTCCCGTCGACTTTCAGAAGTCCACTTCTATTTAGCACTCAATTGAGCATTGATTGGCAATGTGTGGGAATTCTGTCCACCTTTGGAAGGAGATCCCGCCTTGGAGAGTTGTCAGCCAGAAGAGGTACTGCAGCATCCTGCCTGGAACTAAGTACCGGAACCAAACTATCCTCAAACTATTCTCCTAAGACAGGCTCAATTAACTTATGGGTGTGTGTTTTTAAACTGCTTGGACACAATTGCAGAGCATGTCCATTTAAATTTACTAGTCTTGGATTTCACGCCACAGTGCCTACAGTCCTCAGGCGTTGAGAATTCCAAAGATTCATAACCCCCAAGTAAAGTTTCTCTTGATCACAGTCTTAAAATGGCTAATCCCTGATCCTGAGACTGTGTTCAGGCCTAGTTCTACACTCTTCAATCAGAGGAAACAGCATCTCAACACCTACCCCATCAAACTCTCTTAAGAATTTTAAAGTTTCAATAAGATCTCTAATTTTACTAAACTCAACAACATATTCCACTATTCCCATTCCACTAAATCTTTCATTAGGACAACCCATTCGTCCTGGGCTTGGTTCTAGACCTTGGCATTGAGCACCAGGAATCAAGGTGCTCTATGGGATCCATCAATGCCTGTCACACCATTTGCAGGCGTTAATTATCGCACTCCCAAACGTTTGTGTTGGGACAATGTTCTTCATAATAAGAACATAAGAACTAGGAGCAGGAGTAGGCCATCTGGCCCCTCGAGCCTGCTCTGCCATTCAATGAGATCATGGCAGATCTTTTGTGGATCAGCTCCACTTTCCGGCCCGAACACCATAACCCTTAATCCTTCAAAAAACTATCTATCTTTACCTTAAAAACATTTAATGAAGGAGCCTCAACTGCTTCACTGGGCAAGGAATTCCATAGATTCACAACCCTTTGGGTGAACAAGTTCCTCCTAAACTCAGTCCTAAATCTACTTCCCCTTATTTTGAGGCTATGTCCCCTAGTTCTGCTTTCACCCGCCAGTGGAAACAACCTGCCCGCATCTATCCTATTTATTCCCTTCATAATTTTATATGTTTCTATAAGATCCTCCGTCATCCTTCTAAATTCCAAAAAGTACAGTCCCAGTCTACTCAACCTCTCCTCATAATCCAACCCCTTCAGCTCTGGGATTAACCTAGTGAATCTCCTCTGCACACCCTCCAGTGCCAATACGTCCTTTCTCAAGTAAGGAGACCAAAACTGAACACAATACTCCAGGTGTGGCCTCACTAACACCTTATACAATTGCAACATAACCTCCCTAGTCTTAAACTCCATCCCTCTAGCAATGAAGGACAAAATTCCATTTGCCGCCTTAATCACCTGTTGCACCTGTAAACCAACGTTCTGTGACTCATGCACTAGCACACCCAGGTCTCTGCACAGCGGCATGCTTTAATATTTTATTGTTTAAATAATAATCCCGTTTGCTGTTATTCCTACCAAAATGGATAACCTCACATTTGTCAACATTGTATTCCATCTGCCAGACCCTAGGCCATTCACTTAACCTATCCAAATCCCTCTGCAGACTTCCAGTATCCTCTGCACGTTTCGCTTTACCACTCATCTTAGTGTCATCTGCAAACTTGGACACATTGCCCTTGGTCCCCAACTCCAAATCATCTATGTAAATGGTGAACAATTGTGGTCCCAACACGGATCCCTGAGGGACACCACTAGCTACTGATTGCCAACCAGAGAAACACCCATTAATCCCCACTCTTTGCTTTCTATTAATTAACCAATCCTCTATCCATGCTACTACTTTACCCTTAATGCCATGCATCTTTATCTTATGCAGCAACCTTTTGTGTAGCACCTTGTCAAAGGCTTTCTGGAAATCCAGATATACCACATCCATTGGCTCCCCATTATCTACTGCACTGGTAATGTCCTCAAAAAATTCCACTAAATTAGTTAGGCACGTCCTGCCCTTTATGAACCCATGCTGCGTCTGCCCAATGGGACAATTTCTATCCAGATGCCTCGCTATTTCTTCCTTGATGATAGATTCCAGCATCTTCCCTACAACCGAAGTTAAGATCACTGGCCTATAATTTCCCGCTCTCTGCCTACCTCCTTTTTTAAACAGTGGTGTCACATTTGCTAATTTCCAATCCACCGGGACCACCCCAGAGTCTAGTGAATTTTGGTAAATCATCATTAGTGCATCTGCAATTTCCCTAGCCATCTCTTTTAGCACTCTGGGATGCATTCCATCAGGGCCAGGAGACTTGTCTACCTTTAGCCCCATTAGCTTGCCCATCACTACCTCCTTAGTGATAACAATCCTCTCAAGGTCCTCACCTGTCCTAGCCTCATTTCTATCAGTTGCTAGTATGTTATTTGTGTCTTCCACTGTGACGACCAACCCAAAAAACCTGTTCAGTTCCTCAGCCATTTCCTCATCTCCCATTATTAAAACTCCCTTCTCATCCCCTAAAGGACCAATATTTACCTTAGCCACTCTTTTTTGTTTTATATATTTGTAAAACTTTTACTGTCTGTTTTTATATTCTGAGCAAGTTTACTCTCATACTCTATCTTACTCTTCTTTATAGCTTTTTTAGTAGCTTTCTGTTGCCCCCTAAAGATTTCCCAGTCCTCTAGTCTCCCACCAATCTTTGCCACTTGATATGCTTTTTCCTTCAATTTGATACTCTCCCTTATTTCCTTAGATATCCATGGTCGATTTTCCCTCTTTCTACCGTCCTTCCTTTTTGTGGGTATAAACCTTTGCTGAGCACTGTGAAAAATCGCTTGGAAGGTTCTCCACTGTTCCTCAACTGTTCCACCATAAAGTCTTTGTTCCCAGTCTACCTTAGCTAGTTCTTCTCTCATCCCATTGTAATCTCCTTTGTTTAAACACAAAACAGTAGTATTTGATTTTACTTTCTCACCCTCCATCTGTATTTTAAATTCCACCATATTGTGATCGCTCCTTCCGAGAGGATCCCTAACTATGAGATCATGAATCAATCCTGTCTCATTACACAGGACAGGATCTAGGACCGCTTGTTCACTCGTAGGTTCCATTACATACTGTTCTAGGAAACTATCGCGGATACATTCTATAAACGCCTCCTCAAGGTTGCCTTGACCGACCTGGTTAAACCAATCGACATGTAGATTAAAATCCCCCATGATAACTGCTGTACCATTTCTACATGCATCAGTTATTTCTTTGTTTATTGCCTGCCCCACCATAACGTTACTATTTGGTGGCTGATAGACTACTCCTATCAGTGACTTTTTCGCCTTACTATTCCTGATTTCCACCCAAATGGATTCAACCTTATCCTCCATAGCACCGATGTCATCCCATACTATTGCCCGGATGTCATCCTTAAATAACAGAGCAACACCACCTCCCTTACCATCCACTCGGTCCTTCCGAATAGTTTGATACCCTCGGATATTTAACTCCCAGTCGTGACCATCCTTTAACCATGTTTCAGTAATGGCCACTAAATGTCCATTATTCTACACAGAAGGTGTAAAAGAAATCCAAGGCACAGTTTAGAATATGTTACAAAAACTCCATAATATTGCAATTGTTCATATTTTTATTGTGATTTTATACAAGCTAATGATTTTCCCAAACATGTTTGGTTAAAATAGTGATGTAATTTAATCCCGAGTACATAACCTCTACATTCTAATTCTTGTGGGAGTCTTTCACAATCAAGCCTCTTTGATCTAGGTTAATAATCTGCATATTTGGCATCAGCAATGCAGCTCAAATGGCAAGAATCCAACTGAATCTATTGAGCTTCTTATACAAAAAGAGCAACTATTTAACCCAGTCCTCAAGTCCCTAAGCTCAGGAATGCCCTTCCTCGATCTCTACACTTGACCCAGTTCTCCTTTAAGATGCTCCTGAAGACTTACTTCTTTGATTAAGTTATTTTTCTTATTTAGGTTGGGGTCAAATTTTAAACCATAGAATCCATCGAGTCTATACTGGCCCTTAAAAAGAACACCCCACTTAATCCCATGCCTCCACCCTGTCCCGGTAACCCAGTAACCTCAACTAACCGTTTGGACACATTCGCAATTTAGCATGGCCAATCCACCTAACCTACACAACTTTGGACTGTGGGGTAAAACGGAGCACCCAGAGGAAACCCACGCAGACACGGGGCGAAAGTGCAAACTCCACAAAGACAGTCACCCGAGGCCGGAATTGAACCCGAGTCCCTGGAGCTGTGAAGCAGCAGTGCTAGCCACTGTGCTACCATGCCACCCCCAACCTGCAATCTTCTAACATCATCACTAGAATCACCAAAGTCAGTTTTGTTTGATAACGCTTCTGATAAGTGCCTTGGGACATTCTACAGCATCATATAAACACAAGTAGTGTTCTTGTTGAATTCACAATGTTCAACATACCTTTCAGTGTCATTTACACGACTGTGTATGTCAATTTGTCGGAGGATGGTATTGGGTAGAACAGAATCATATTTCATAATATTCCCACACTGAGTGTAGCATTGACATGGATATCAAAATAACACTCAGTTCAGACAGAATACCTTCTGGAAACCAATCTGGGTGAACTTTTCTAACACGGCCATGATTTTGGTATATCTTAGGGCCACTATTTCTGGATACCATAATTATACCAGGGTTTCTCAGCTGGGGCTCTACTGCCACCCCAAGGTTTGAAAGCATTCATCATAAATACAGGTACACAACTATCACAAAAACCCAATCTTTCTGCTGACCTGCAGCATTTTCTGATTTTTGATTCCCAGAATTCAGTGATTCCGTTCAGTAAATCAGAAATCACTACTGCACCTGCAATAGGTTAAATTAAAATTCCCCAGAACCAGGCAAAACAAAACTTAGCGTCTTCTAAATTCTGTCATTCGCAATCTTCTATCACAATTCTCTGCCATATCCTGGCTCACGAGCACTAGATTCCATGCCCCCAACCTCAATATTAAACCAATTACATTCCAGCTAATGTGAGAGAAACACTGGACAAAACTGGCAGTGGAACGAATAAAGAATGTAACTTGGACAGGACAATGCGTTGCTAGGGGCTGATTTAGCTCACTGGGCTAAATCGCTGGCTTTTAAAGCAGACCAATTCTGACGGTTCGATTCCCGTATCAGCCTCCCCGGACAGGCGCCGGAATGTGGCGACTAGGGGCTTTTCACAGTAACTTCATTGAAGCCTACTCGTGACAATAAGCGATTTTCATTTCATTTTTTTCATTTCATTTCAGTTGTTAGCCAAGTGAGTTCAATGTGAATTTGAGAAAGCAGGAGCACGGGTTTGTGTGCACGTTGTTGCTAACTTATATCAGAACGCGTGGGAAGAAAATTTAAGTGGGAAGGAGTTATAATATTTTTCCTGTATAAAAGGTTGCACTAAAAATTCCAACATCAAAATTTGATCATTTAAAGTGCTCTCCTTTCTGTTCAATTGTTGAAAAAGCATCAATTGTCCTGCTAACCTATTCAGCCTTGTGGTTGCTCTATCTCCTTGACAGGCCATTCCAGTAACGATGGGTGGACAATGGATATGTTTTGAGCTCTTACGTTCTTTCACTGAAGAAACATTGGGTCAGATTTTGGGAGTTGGGAAGATTCTGCGGACCTTTAAAC
This sequence comes from Scyliorhinus canicula, assembly GCF_902713615.1. Classification (NCBI taxonomy): domain Eukaryota; kingdom Metazoa; phylum Chordata; class Chondrichthyes; order Carcharhiniformes; family Scyliorhinidae; genus Scyliorhinus; species Scyliorhinus canicula. Next base: position 90,955,502 of record NC_052163.1, on the reverse strand, counting down.
AGTGAATGGGACCCGGATGTGCAAGTCCTGCCCCCACTTCCAATAGATTCCATTTCTGTTGGTAGGGAATTGGGGATGGTGCACGATCCATGCAGGAGAGAATCCAAACCTCAGTAGGGCCATTTGAACTCAGCCGAGTTCAAACAGATCCCATTTTGGCTTTTGTAAGGGCCTTAACCCACAGTGTGGGTGTCACAAATTTCTGAAGTAAACATTCTTGAAGGGTGGATAAGCTCTGTTTCCTAGTCATGAGCGGAGATTTTTAAAATTCGCTACTCTTCGAACTGCAGCTGTTAGTTTAGAAAATACCGCTGCTGAACTGCTTTGATTGGCAGGCCATCTGATGTAGCATCTGTTTGAGCAGTTCCAATCGAGTTCTTTGTTGACACTTCCCCAAGGGCTATTTACTTTGAATGCTTGGCTGAGTCTCAATGGCTATAATTATCTCAGTGAGGTTCAGAGTTCAGTTTGACTGACAGCTTAACAAAGCCCAACCATGTCAACCCTGCACAGTCTGTCGACTCTGCAAAGTCCTCCTTATTAACATCTGGGTGCTGGTGCTTAAATTGGAAGAGTTGCCTTACAGACTAGTCAAGCAGCTGCTGGGCATAGTCATACTCATGGAATCATACCTTCCAAATAACATCCCAGATACCACTATCTCCAGTCCTGGTATGTCCTCTTCCACCGGCAGGACAGACCTAGCAGAGGTGGAGGGACAATGGCATACCGTTGGGAAGGAGTTGCCCTATGAGTCCTCAACATCGACTCCGGATCCCATGAAGTCACATGGCTTCAGATCGAACGGGCAACAAGACCTCCTGCTGATTACCACATTCTGTCCAATCTCAGCTGATGAATCAGTACTCCTCCGTGGTGGACACCATTTGGAGGAAGCATTAAGGGGGACAAGGGTGCAGAATATATTCTTGGCGGGGGACTTCAGTGTCCGTCACAAAGAGTGGTTCGGTATCCCCATTACCGACCGAGCCCTAAAGGACATAACTATTAGACAGAGTCTGCGACAGGTGGTTTGGAAACCAACAAGAGGGAAAAACATACCAGACCTCATACTCACCAAACTGCCTACTGCAGATGAATCTGTCCACGACAGTATCAGAGGGATGACCACTGCACAGTCCTTGTGGAGACAAAGTCCCGTCTTCACATTGAGGATACCGTCCATTGGGTTGCGTGGCACTACCATCATGCTAAATGGGCTAGATTGAGAACAGATCTAGCAACTCGGGACTGGGCATCCATGAGGTGCTGTGGGCCATCAGCAGCAACAGAATTGTAGTCAGCCACAATCTGTAACCTCATGGCCCAGCATACCCTCTGCTCTACCATTATCACCAGACCAGGGGATCAACACTGTTTCAATCAAGAGTGCAGGAGGACATGCCAGGAGCAGCACCAGTAATCCGAAAAATGAGGTGTCAACCTGGTGAAGCTACAACACATACTACCTGCATGCCAAACAACATAAGTAGCAAGTGACAGAGCGAAGTGATCCCACTACTAATGGATCGGAACCAAGCTCGGCAGTCCTGCCACATCCAGTAGTGAATGGTGATGGTCAATTAAACAACTCACCGGAGAAGGAGGCTCCACAAATATCCCCATCGTCAATGATGGAGGGAGCCCAGCATGTATGTGCAAAAGACAAGGCTGATGCATTCACAATAATCTTCAGCCAGAAGTGTTAAGTGGATGATCCATCTTGGTTTCCGCCAGAGGTCCCCAGCATCACAGATGCCAGTCTTCATCAATTTGATTCACCCACACGGGCAGCACTGCAGCACAGTGGCTTCACAGCTCCAGGGTTCCAGGTTCGATTCCCGGCTTGGGTCACTGTCTGTGCGGAGTCTGCACGTTCTCCCAGTGTCTGTGTGGGTTTCACCCGGATGCTCCGGTTTCCTCCCACAGTCCAAAGATGTGTGGGTTAGGTGGATTGCCCATGCTAAATTGCCCTTAAGTGTCCAAAAAATGTGAAATGGGGGTTACTGGGATAGGGTAGATACGTGGGCTTCAGTCAGATGCTCTTTGTAAGGGCCGGTGCAGACTCGATGGGCCGAATGGTCTCCTGCACAGTAAATTCCATGATATCAGGAAACAGTTGAAAACACTGGATACTGCAACAGCTATGAGCCCTAACAATATTCCGGCAATAGTACTGAAGACTTGTGCTCCAGCACTTGCTGCATCCCTAGCCAAGTTGCTCCAGTACAACTACAACTCCAGCATCTACCCACAATGGGGAAAATTGCCCAGGTACGTCCGGTACACAGAAAGCAGGATAAATCCAACCCGGCCAGTTACTGCCCTTTCAGTCTACTCTCAATCATCAGTAAAGTGATGGGAGGGGTCATCAACAGTTCTATCAAGCGGCACTTATTTTTCAATAACCTGCTCACTGAAACTCAGTTTGGGTTCTACCAGGGTCACTCAATCCTGACCTCATTACAACTTGGTTCAAATATGGACAAAAGAGATAAACTCCAGAGGCGAGGTGAGGGTGACTGCCCTTGGCATCAAGGCTGAATTTGACCGAATTGGGATCAAGGAGCCCTAGCAAAACTGGAGTCAATGGGAATCAGGGGGTTTAACTCTCCACTGGTTGGAATCGTATTTTTCGCAAAGGAAGATGATTGGAAGTCAGTCATCTCATCCCTGGGACATCACTGCAAGAGTTCCTCAGGGTAGTGTCCTGGGCCCAACCATCTTCAGCTGCTTCAACCTAAGATCAGATGTGGGGATATTCACTGATGATTGCACAATGTTCAGTACCATTTGCAACTCCTCAGACACTGAAGCAGTCCACGTGCAAATGCAGCAAAGCCTGGACAATATCCAGGTTTGGGCTGACAAGTGGCAAGGAACGTTCACGCTACATATGCCAGGCAATGACCATTTCCAATAAGAGAGAATCAAATAATCGTGCCATGACATTCAATGGCATTACCATCACTGGACCCTCCACTATTAACATCCTGGGGGTCATCATTGACCACAAGCTGAACTGGACTAGCCATCTAAATAGTGTGGCAACAAAAGCAGGTCAGAGGTTATGAATCCTGCAGTGAGTAACTCATCTCCTGACTCCCCCAAAGCCTGTCCACCACCTACAAGGCACCTGGATGAGTTCAGCTCCAACAACACTCAAAAAGCTTGATACCATCCAGGACAACACAGCCCACTTGATTGCACCCCTTCCACAAGCATTCACTCCCGCCAACACTGCCGTAGAGCAACAGCAGTGTGTACCACCTACAAGGTGCACTAAAGAAATTTACCAAGGTTCCTGCAGCAGCACCAACCACTACCACTTAAACGGACATGGGCAGCAGATACATGGGAACATCACCACCTGGAGGCTCCCCTCAAGTCACTCACCATCCTGGCTTGGAAATATATTGCCATTCCTTCACTGTTGCTGAGTCAAAATCCTGGAACTCCCTCCCTAACAGCACAGATGTGCACCTGCACCACATGGATTGCAGAGGTTCAAGAAGGCAGCTCACCACCACTTTCTCAAAGGGATGGACAACAAATGCTGCCAGCAAAGCCAGCATCCCATAAAAATGAATTTTTAAAACCCTTTGAAAATACTTCTTAATAATGGAGAAGACAGCATCTGCTCAGACATTCTGCAATATTCAAGTTATATCACTGGAGGTATGCAGCTTATAAAAATGTTGCAACTCTGTTCTCAGTGCACTTAACCCTGGGCTCAGCAAGTGGATGTCAAGAACTACTTCAAATAGTCGTTGGCAGTACAGCAAAGGAAGCACTATTGGTTGGAACACTGCCAGTTGGTATTGATCTCCGTTGTCAAATTAAAAAGCCTTTCCTTATAGTTCCACTGGGCTTTTTGGTAACCTGATGACCTGTGCTACCCGAGTCAGCCAGGCTTTGAGCATAAAGTCAATCTGTTGAACTTGCTTAGGCTTCCCTAGTTGGCTGTGTGCTGCGAAATTTCATGCAAGTAACCCTTGTGGGCTTTGACAGGAATATCCTACCCCTGAAGCCTGTGGCCAAGCTGGGTTCAGTTGTGGAATCCCTTGCTGCACCAGGAGGCAACCGCCATCAGCTGCCTTGAGGTTGCTTCACCCTGGCTTTTCTTTCCAGCCTACACCTAGCTCCGAATAGTGGACTTCCAAATCAAGATTCACGCTGCACCCCCACAATACGTTACAGAATAATGCATCTTACTCTGGTGTACACTTCCACCGTTCCAAAATTTACTTGATCAGATGGACCTCTTATTGCCCTGAACCTGCTGCAGAACAGTCTTCCCCTTCATTCTGATCATTCCAGAATGTCTTTTCCACACTGGGACAATTAGTGTACCAGAGACAAAGTCGGATGTGTCAAAATCTTCTTCCCCTTTTTTCCAAAATACAGAACACAATATAAAAATAGGTCATTCCTAATTCCTCCATAATACATGCGGCAATTTCATATTTGACTTAGTCTTCAATCTCAAATTTCTGGAAAATTCACCAATTTGAACTGTACTACAGCTAACATAGTTACACAAGTGAAGCTTTCCTAAAGTTCATAGTATAATCTGGCTGTTGCAAGAATTTTGCAATTCTTAATCACTACAAACTGTCACATGCAGAAAGGCCACATCTCTCACTGACAAGACGTCACAGCGGAATTAAACACATGACAGGATAGTGTCTAACTCACCAGTTGTGCAGTAAAGCTGACGTTTGGGTTGTTTTGTATTTCCCACAGTCCTTCATTGAATCCTTTCCTCTTGTTTGGTTTCCCATATTTGTCTTTGTACTTTTCAAATAGGAAAATATCTTTTGGTCCCAAAAATGCCCTGGATAACCAAAATAAAACAAACTAAGCGACCAAACTAAGGCCAAGAGTCAGTGTGACCTTCAAAAATCATCTATGCATCAATATACAAAAAAACTTGCCATTATTTGAGGGGGAAAATGGAAATGGAGGGATGGGAGATTTTCACAAGGATAAAATCTGATTGATAGCAAATCAGAGTATTTTCCCCAGATAACCCTTCTTTTTCTTTTCCAGTTTTGCTTGGTTTAATACTAGAAATGCTAAATTTGAGGTTACTTTGTGGACTGTATTTCCAATCTGTATTTGCAAGGCTGTGCCCATCTACGCACCGCAATTGATGACATTTACTAGGCTTTCTAAAATACTCGAAACCACAATTAGTTTTTGAACCATACACATAATTAAGCATCATCAGTAAACCAGGTTTAGCTGCTTTTACTTAGCAGAATAAAGGCATGTTCCTGTACACAAACATTATATTGTTGAAAAGTTGGATTGAAAGCAAAAAACAATGGTCTAGTCTGGCAAACAAATCCAATATAAGGGCTGATTATACATTACATAGCTGTTGGAAAGCAGAGATACATACGTTTCGTGAGTGCCATAGAAGAAAATTGGGTACTTATTTGATGGAGGTTTCACGGCTCCCTCTGCAACATCATCAATCTGAAATAGAACAATATGGAATTAATATACTGCAGGGTTATCATTCATTTATTAATAAAAATATTCCACCAACACCAATTCTCCAACATACATAGCTCATTTTACAGGTTTGAAACAGGCATGCCCAACGATTTGTTCCAGTCATAGTAACAGTGACCAGTATTTCAGCATGCAAATTATCTGTACATTAATAATCAAGGGAACAAATTTTGCAGCGCAGTAACAATTTTCAATGGTAACTACACCCATTTTTGAACTTACTAATTACCATAATTTCTGAATTCAGTGGCAGTTTTGTGCTTTTAATTCCGATTTTCCCCTCTTTTGGCATCCACCTCCTGCTCCTTAGTCACAAGCAGGTTGGCCTCTCAGCCATGCAACCAAGGCACAAGAAAATGCTCAGGCAGGCCACATGATTCACTTGGGATTTGGCTTCCTTCCCACAGCAATGCGCCGAACCTTGAATCAACATCAACAAAAAAAACACAAACTTGGCTCCCAGGAAAGATTTTTATGCACCTCGAGGTGAAGGATTTGCATTTACATAGCACTTTTATTGACCTTGGCAAGTCCCAAAGCGCTTTACTGCTAACGGGAGTATTTTTGAAATGTTGTCATTGCTGAATAATGAGAAAACCCAAGGGGCAATTTGTGCACAGCAATGTCTGACAAATTGCAACAAGATAAATGACCAGATTATCTGTTTGAGTGTGGTTTAAGGATAAATATTATTATTAATAATAATAATAATCTTTATTAGTGTCACAAGTAGGTATAGGCATACATTAACACTGCAATGAAGTTACTGTGAAAAATCCCCCAGTTGCCACACTACGGCACCTGTTCGAGTACACTGAGGGAGAATTCAGACTGTCCAATTCACTGAACAAGCATGTCTTTTGGGACTTGTGGGAGGAAACCAGGGCACCAGGAGGAAACCCATGCAGACTCCGCACTGACAGTGACCAAAGCCGGGATTCAAACCGGGGTCCCTGGTGCTGTGAAGCAACAGTGCTAACAACTGTGCTACCGTGCCGCCCATACTGGTTAGGACACAGGAAGAGATCCAATAATTTGGTTACTCAGCCTAAATCCAAAGGTACAAATAGATGACCTGCTAAACTTCAAAGACACAACCATCAGCCCTCTAACAGCAAAGGGATTACCATGTCCTGTTGATCATAGCTCATTAAACAGCTAATGTGATTTCCACTTACAGGCTTTAGAACTTATTTGTTCCTCTTTTCACTGATATCATTTACAATTGTTTGAATTCATGCCTCTGGTGTACTAAAAATATCCCGGTGGCACAGTATGCAACCACTGCACACACATGGCCAGAGTTTAGAAACTTTTCCCTTAAAGAAGTTCTCTTGTAAACTATTTATTTATTCTTCACCTAGAAATGCCTAGCTGAGTTATAACAGCAAGCATCCAGACGTTGTAGCACAGTTTTCTGAACTCAACTTTGGCAATTAAACTGGGATTTATTTTCTTCGCCTTTTTGAATAGGAGTCAAAAGCTGCAACTACAAGAACGTATCAGTTTGGAGCTTGTACCAAAATATACAAGCAGCTCCATTCTCAAAGCAACCCAAGTATATTTTAGTTTACGGTAATCTATATTCAAGGTAATCTATATTCAAGGACCTGAAAAGGTGGTGGAAACAGATTCAAGAAAAACTTTTAAAAAGGGACTAGATCAATACTTGAAAGGGAAATAAAAATGGAGACAAGAGCTGAACAACAGAATGACTAATTGAATACCTCTTTCAAAAGAGTTGGGACAGGCGCATTGTGATCAATAGTCTCCTTCAACACTACAATTTCAAATCTCAAAGCAGCACCGTGGCGCAGTGGTTAGCACTGCTGTCTTGCGGCACCAAAGATCCGGGTTCGTCCCAGCCACAGGCCATTGTCTGTGTGGAGTTTACAAATTCTCCCTATGTCTGCGTGGGTCTCACACCCACAGCCTAAAAAGATGTGCAGGGTAGGTGAATTGGCCAGTCTAAATTGTCCCTTAATTGGGAAAAAAAAAGAACTGGATGCTCTAAGTTTAATTTTACAAATTTAAAATCTTGTTTTTTTCTTTAAACATTAGAGTCTTTTAGTGTGTATAACAACAACAACAACTTGGCTGAATAGAACCTGTAAAATTGACCCAAGCTCAAAACAGAATGCAACTTTGAAGTATCCTTACACTCTATACAGGATACGTTATGCAGTTTCTTTCAGATTATGTAGTTTGAAATATTCTCATTACATGCAAGATTTTATTTATTGAATTAAAACGCAGCATAAAGATGGTATCAATTTATTTTTGAATATTTTAAATGTATTTTCAAACAATGAACTGAAAATAAATACGCACCTTGCAATGTGTTTAAGAGGATCACAATGCAAAGGCAAAATAGGTGTTGCAGGCTTGGGTACTCTCCAACAGGTATATTTGTAATTCATTGTTTTCAGATCCAAATAATAGTTATTATTCTCTCCAAAGTTCCCAACTGATCTTATAAGAAAACAATAGGTATCCCATGTATTATTATTTCATATGATCCCAGGTCCAGATCTATATGGAGTCAGTTGATCTGTCACTGCAGCAACAAGGAAACGACAGCTGGACTGTGGAGGAAATATTACTTATTTTGCTCTATGCATTTTCCCAGTTTTTGACTTTAAGAGTCACCCAATAATTCCTGTTGAAAATGTGTGCGAGTACAGAAATCAGGAGAGTATAGCATTTGAGTTCAACTGGTTAAATAGCTTGCTCACAATTATTGCTGGGCTCAGCATTTGAAGAATGGTCTGTAAACCCTCAGGGACCTGGAGCCTCAGAACAGGAGGAATGAACAGTGAAAAATACATATCCTGATTCCCAGTTGGTAGATTTAGGTGGATTTGCAGATGTAAATAAGTAAATTTGCCATAGCCCCAGATGACCATAGACTGCTTTCCTTTTTGAGGAGGAAATCATGAAATTTACAGTGCAGGAGGCCATTCGAGTTTACACCAGCCCCAGAAAGAGCACCCTATCCAAGCCCACACCTCCACCCTATCCCTGTAACCCAGCAACCCCACTTAACTTATGGACACTTCAGGGCAATTTAGCATGACCAATCCACCTGACCCGCATATCTTTCGACTGTGGGAGAAAACCGGAGCACCCGGAGGAAACCCACGCACACATGGGGAGAATGTGCAGACTCCGCACAGACAGTGACCGAAGCTGGGAATCGAACCCGGGTCTCTGGCGCTGTCAATCAACAGTGCTAACCACTGCGCTACCATGCCACCCACAGGGAGAGCTGACTGGTGATGATTTAACCCGAGGATCACCACACCTTGGGCGAGCAGCAAGGTTGAGAAGGCATGTCTTCGCGACGCTGCAGATGATCGCCACAATCTTAGGCTGGGGTGGAAATTGGAAAATATCTTGACCCAACATTATTAAAAGTGCATATGAAGATGGTAAGAAGTCTTACAACACCAGGTTAAAGTCCAACAGGTTTGTTTCAAACACGAGCTTTCGGAGCACGGCTCCTTCTTCAGGTGAAGATGGATTACATTCAGCAGTGCTGCCCATGTGGCTCGGGGGCTTGGCAACACTTTATACAAAGCTCCTATTTGAATAATGGCCATTTGACTGAGGTATTGGAGGGCAACTAGAACCTATGCTATTGTAAACGGAGGAATTAATGGTTACAGAAAACTGAAAGCTGGTAAGAAAAGAACATGTCCACACTACTGCTCCTCGTTTCTTTAAGATAAGCCAGAAAACTTTCCATTTAGACACACCTTTAGTCACAAAAGCTTTTTGACTGTTTATTTTCCTTGTCTCCCATTTCTCTTAATCTGTAATGCATCAATTTCCCATGCTATTTCAGATACACATGCAACCTTCAGATTAAATTGGGAATAACTGGACTGGAGCATGTAGTGTAATTCAGCCTGACTTGCAAATCACATGTTCTATGCTTATATTTCCACTATAAATTCCTACATCTGTAACAAAAATTGCTCATTTAAACTTGAATCAGACCCTCACACTAGTCGGAGTGAATCTGTCTCCATTGGTGTGAAGATGTAATTACAATGCGACAAGTTTATATGAGCAGCTTCCACTAGATTCAGATAGAGGAATTTATAACTGAAAATGCTGGTGGAGATGCCTCCATATCTTTAGCGTAGACACCACCACTGGATTTGTCGAGTAACTTGCCGGCACCAATGGAAGTAGCGCTGTTACCAATGCCACCAAACTTGTCCCCCTACATGACCCTGACTTTATCTGAACCCAGAGAGCCCCCAGGTTTCCACATCACCCCAACCTCTCCCCGCTCTGGCCGCCCAATAACAATACAGCAAATGTGCCCGTCTCTCCCTCTGGAGCATCCCCTCTGAAACCTCGGGGTCAAACTCGCCCAAATAAACTTGAAAATAAGCCGCTAGACTCTTTGGAAAAACAACTTGGACAGGAACACCAGGAGAAACTGAAATAAAAATAGAAATCTCGACAAGATATTAATCTTTTAAAAAATATTTCTTTATTCTTCTCCTTTTTCGCATTTTCTCCCAAATTTACACCCACCAACAATAAACAATAATCAGTAACAAATATGTCAATCCCCATATCAATAACACCGATCCCATCCTCCCACCAAACCCAAAACACTCGCCCACATGTTCACATAAACAACTGACAAAAAGGAATCAGGAATCACCCATAGCCCCATAGCCCCTCCCCCCAACCCCCCCCCCCCCCCCAACCAACTAATTTTCCATGTTATCCAGTTCTTGAAAGTGCATAATGAATAATGCCCATGAATTGTAGAACCTCTCTCTCCTTCCCCTCAGTTCAAACTTAACCTTCTCAAGAGTCAAGAATTCCAACAGATCCCCCCGCCACGCCAGGGCACAGGGTGGAGAAGCTGCTCTCCAACCCATCAGGATCCGCCTTCGGGCGATCAATGAGGCGAAGGCTACAACATCTGCCTCCGCACCCGTTTCCAACCCTGGCTGGTCCGGCATCCCGAATATGGCCTCCCGGGAGCCCGGGTCCAGTTTCACGTGCACCACATTAGAAATTACCCATAAAACCTTCTTCCAGTAATCCTCTAGCTTTGAACAGGACCAAAACATATGAAAGTGATTAGCGGCCCACCCCCCGCAACGTTCACACACATTTTCTACTCCTTCAAAGAATCGGCTCATCCTCACCCTAGTGAGGTGTGCTCTGTACAATACCTTCAACTGTATCAGCCCCAATCTCGTGCACGAGGTGGAGGCATTCACTCTCCGGAACACCTCACACCAGAACCCTCCTCCATATCCTCCCCCAACTCTTCCTCCCACTTTCCTTTGATCCCTTCCAGTGGTGCCTTCTCCTCTTCGAAAATAGTCCTGTAGACCCCTGACACTACCCTCTTCTCCAGCCCTCCTGTCGTCAGCACCTCCTCCAGCAATGTGGAGGCCGGCTCCTCTGGAAAGTTCTGTATCTCCTTTCTGGCAAAATCTCGAACCTGCATGTATCTAAACATTTCCCCCTGCTCCAGCCCATACTACGCTTCCAGCTCCTTTAAGCCTGCAAACCGACCCCTAAGAAACAAATCTTTCAATGTCTTAATCCCCTTCTCCCATTTCCAAAAATGTCCATCCCATTTCCAAAAATTTCCATCCCACCTCCCTTGCTCAAATCTGTGGTTCTCGCGAATCAGCATTTCCCTTGACCCTGCCCCCAACCCGAAGTGTTGGCGAAACTGCCTCCAAATTCTCAATGAAGCTATTATTACCAGACACCCAGAGTACTTCCCCGGGCTGTCGGAAGCGGCGTTGTTGCTAGTGCTTTCAATCCCGACCCCCTGCACAAACTCTCCTCCATTCTGACCCACTGGGAATCAACCCCTCTTACCCAGCTCCGCACCTTCTCCACATTCAGCATCCAGTAGTAATACATCAGGTTCAGAAGACCCAAAACCTCTGCCTGCCTTGCCCTCTGTAGGAGCACCTTTCTAACTCTGGCCACCTTCCCTCCCCATATGTACGACGTAATCCTTCCCTCAATCTCTCTGAAAAAAGCCTTTGGCAGGAAAATCGTCAGGCATTGAAAAATAATCAGAAATCGTGGAAACACGTTCATTTTAACTGCCTGTACCCGACCCGCCAGTGACAGAGGGAGACCATCCCACCTTGCCAGATCAGCTTTCACTCTCCCCACCAAACTAGAAGTGTTGTACCTGCGGAGCCCCCCCCCTCACCAGCCGAGATACCACAAAATACTCACTCTTGTCTAGATTCAGCTTGTACCCTGAGAAAGACCCAAACACTCAAAGCAGCTCCAATATTTCCCCTATCGACACACTCGGTTCCGACATGTATAACAGCAAGTCATCGGCATATAAGGACACCCTTGCTTTATCCACACCCCCCCCCCCCCCCCCAACCGCACTATTTACTTTGCATACCCCTGAACTTCTTGATGCAATGTCCAACGGCTCAATCGCGAGTGCATCCCTGCCCAGTCCCACAGGGAGAGAAAAGTATCTCAAGCTGATGTTGTTTGTACAGGCACTCGCCCTAGGCTCCTTATATAGTAGCTTTCCCAATTCACAAATCTTGGTCCAATCCCAAACCGCTCCAGAACTGCCATCAAGTACCCCCATTCTACCCGGTCGAACGCCTTCTCAGCGTCCAATGCCACAACCACCTCTCTTGTTCTTCCCCTCTGCCGGTGCCGTAATGACGTTCAATACCCTTCTAACGTTTGAAAAGAGCTGCCTCCCTCTTACGAACCCCGTCTGATCTTCACCTTCGGGAGGCACTCCTCCAGTCTACCCACCAGTACCTTCGTCAATACTTTTGCGTCCACATTCAGAAGTGATATGGGCCTATACGACCCACACTCCGTTGGATCCTTATCTTTTTTCAGCAGCAGGGAAATTGATGCCTTCCCCAAGGTTCATGGCAACACCCCCTTCCCTATCGCCTCTTCAAACATCCCGACCAAGAGGGGTGCCAGCTTATCCTTGAATTTTTATAATATTCCACCAGAAACCCATCCGGCCCTGCCACCTTCCCCGATTGCATCCTCCCTATCGCATCCTTTATCGCCTGCTCCACTATCGCTCCTTCTAATGTAGCCCTGTCCCCCTCCCCTAACCTTGGGTACTCCAACCCATCTAGAAATTTCTGCATCTCACGATCTCCCCCGGGTGGCTCTGACCTGTACAAACTCTCATAAAATTCCTCAAAAACCTTGTTAATCAGATCCGGCGCCACCACCAACTTCCCTGTCCTATCCCTCACCTGCACAGTTTCCCTTGCCACTGTTTCCCTCTGGAGCTGACCTGCTAACAGCCTTATCTCCATGCTCGTAAACTGCACCCCTGGCTCATCTCAGTTGGCGCACCGCCTTCCTGGTAGATAGTTGGTCAAAGCTCGCCTGTAGTTTCTTCCTCTTTTCCAGCTTTGCTGGGTCCCAATCCTCTGCATAACTCCTATCTACCTCCAATATCTCATCTCTTACCCTCTGCCGCTACAACCTCTTCTCTTTGTCCACCCTGGCCTTAAACGAGATCACCGCCCCCTCATCCGTACAGCTGAAACCTATATATTCCTTAATTACCTTTTCAATTTGTCACAGAACATTTGGTTCTCCAAAAGTCCCACATCTAATTTCCAACCCGGCCTCTGTGCTACCCCCTTCTCCAGCACCAGATCCACCCAATGCGGAGCATGATCTGACACTGCAATTGCCGAGTATTCCGACCTTTTAGCCCCAGCCAACAAAGCCTTCCCCACGACGGAAAAGTCGATCCGTGAATATACCTTATGGACTGCTGAGAAAAACGAGTACTCCCGCTCTCCAGGGGGACAGAAACCTCCAAGGGTCCACCCACCCCATTTCCACCATTACCCCAGCTAATGCCTTCGCCCCCCACTGGTGGGACCAGCGAGCACGGCCGTAACCTGTTCAATCTTAGCTCCTGCACCAAGTTCCAGCCCCGCCCCCCAACTATCAGTTTCTGTGTGTCCAAGTCGGGGATGGCCCCAAACACCTTCTTTGCGAAATCCACATCATCTCAACTGGGGCCATACACACTTAACAGAGCCACTAACCTCCCCTCCAGTGCCCCTGGCACAATCACATATCTATCACGGGGCAGCACGGTAGCCTTGCGGATAGCACAATTGCTTCACAGCTCCAGGGTCCCAGGTTCGATTCCGGCTTGGGTCTGTCTGTATGGAGTCTGCACATCCTCCGTGTGTGTACGTGGGTTTCTTCCAGGTGCTCCGGTTTCCTCCCACAGTCCAAAGATGTGCAGGTTAGGTGGATTGGACATGATAAATTGCCCTTAGTGTCCAAAATTGCCCTTAGTGTTGGGTGGGGTTACTGGGTTATGGGGATACGGCGGAGGTGTTGACCTTGGGTAGTGTGCTCTTTCCAAGAGCCGGTGCAGACTCGATGGGCCGAATGGCCTCCTTCTGCACTGTAAATTCTATGATACCCCCCTGATCTGCCACCACCTTCTCCATCTGGAAGCGTGCTCTTTTGCTGACCATTACCACTACCCCTTGAGCCATTCCATTAAGTCGAGTGAAACACCTGACTAACCCAGCTCTTTTTAAGTCTCACCTGGCCCTTCACCCTCAAGTGAGTCTCTTGCAGCATTGCTACATCGGCTTTCAAACTTTTAAGATGCGCAAGCACCCTTGACCGGACCTCCTAACCCCCTCACGTTCCACGTGACTATCCTAACTGGGGGTCTCTCTCCCCCCCCTCAAGGTATTAATCTTAACTGATTGGACCGGGCCCATCAACGATAATGGGAGACTATTCCACCTCTACAAGTCCACCTTAACTCTACTCACCAGGCTTGTACAATTCACACTTCAAAGCTGTTCTCTGGATTGCTAGGTATTAAAAACTAGTCCCCGCCAACCAAAATGGCAACCCCAATCCGGCTCCCCTTTTTGATGCACTGACCACAAAATATTCACTCTTCTCTATGTTCAACTTGTAACCGGAAAAGGCACCAAAGTACTGCAAAATACCCATAATATTCCCTATAGATGACCCTAGGTCCCTAATATAAGCAAATCTTCAGCGTATACCAACACCCTATGTTCCACCCCCTTCTAATGATCCCACGCCATGCATTTGAGGTCCTCAAAGCAATGGCCAATGGCTCAATTGTCAACGCAAACAACAAGGGAGACATCAGACACCCTTGCCTCGTACTCCAATGCAACCAAAAGGACCCAGAGCTTATGATGTTGGTGCAAACACTAGCAAACAGGGCCGCATACTGCAATCACACCCACAACACAAACCCAGGACCAAACTCAAACTTTTCCAACACCACAAAAAAGTACCCACACTCCACCTGGTCGAATGCCTTATCCACAGCCAATGATACAATTATCTCTGGTACCGGCCTGGCCACAGGGGTGAGCACCACATTCGGCAACAACTTCTGGCCCTTCACAAACCCCATTCTTCCCCTACTACCTCCAGGAGGCAAGGCTCCAACCTTAATTCCAAATAACTTGCCATCTACATTGAACAGAGACATCAGGCGATATGACCCACACTCTTGTGGGGTCCTCATTCATTTTTTAGAGCAGCAAGATGGACTCCTGCCCCAACATCTCTGGGAGGGGGCCCCGTGCCAAAGAGTCCCTAAACATGCCCAGCAACAATGGATCCAACTGATCCAGAAATTTTTCATGAAATTCCTCCAGGAACCTATTCGGCCCCGCTGCCTTCCCTGCCTGCATTTGCTTCAACGCTATCCGACTATCCTCCAGGCCCAGTGGCACCTCCCACAATTCCTCCTCCACTGTTGGAAACTCCAACGACCCCTCTGCCATCCTTTGTTCGTCCTCTGGCGACTCCGACCAACAGCCTCTCATAAAAGGCCCTAAACACTCCATTCACATTCTCTGGGCCGGAGACCAGCCTATCCTTCAAATCCCTAGACTGAACAATTTCCCTGGCCGTCTCCTGCCACCTTATTTGGTGGGTCAAGAGACAGCTGGCCTTTTCCCATTACTCATACACCGCCCCTTTGCCCGCCTCAATTGCCACACCACCCTGCCCATTAACAGCAAGTCAAACTGCATTTGCAGTTCTTTTTCCTACATGCCAGGGTTAGGATTAGCGAATTTTAACGGCGAAGCATGAGGTGCTTTGACCTGGATGGTGCCACATTCATCCAGGCAAGTGGGGAGTATTCCATCACACTCCTGACTTGTGCCTTGTAGATGGTGGACATGTTTTGGGGAGTTACTTGCTGCAGAATTTCTGGCCTCTGATCTGTTCTTATAGCCATAGTATTTATATGGTTAGTCCAGTTTAGCTTCTGGTCAATGGATAACCACGGTGTTGTTGATGGGGTTTCAGTGACGGCAATGCCACTGAATATAGTTATTGAGCAACTATTGAGAGTTAACTTCAAAATTATTCAAACCGTCTGTCTGCGGCTGGAAGTTGCTATTTCAGATGAGTTAACATGCATAGAATTGTTACTGTATTTGCATTGCAGGCTATGGCAATAACAAGAGGAAATAAACAGAGTGCAAAGTGCAAGTGAACCAATAGCTGAAATTCATCAATATCTACAAGTTTCAAGTTTAGTCACGGTGTCTACCGAAAGTTGCAGGTGGCACAGTGCTTCAGGGACTGGTTTAACGTCACTTGAAAATACTAAATACAGGTCGTACTCTCCTGATGTTTTTTTTAAATTAAAATTTACCTACCCTGCACATCATTGGGTTGTGGGGGCGAGACCCACGCAGACATGGGGCGAATGTGCAAACTCCACACAGATAGTGACCCGGAGCAAAGATTGAACCCGGTTCCCCAGTGCCGTGAGGAAGCAGTGCTAACCACTGCACCACCACTCCAGTCCCGCTCTCCTGATGTTGTCAGATCAAAAGGTACTATGCAATACATTGACAGCGTGCAGGTTGAATGCAATAACATGTGAAACAGCAAATCTAACTGGCTGTCTGCAAGCACGTAACTACGGCTAATAAGAGTCCCATAATTCACAACTCCAAAACATGTGCGCATGGTTCGCTAGCCCCCGCCCACACCTCTCACACTCATCTGCTACCCACTGAAAGAACCCACTCATTCTCGCCCGAGTCATATGCACCCTGTGCACCACCTTAAACTGTATCAGGCTCATCCTTGCACAAGAGGTCCTGTTTACCCTTCGCAGTGCCTCACTCCATACTCCCCAATTGATCTCCATTCCCAACTCCGCTTCCCATTTCTCCTTGATCTTCACCATTATGAAAAATTGGGAAGATTCTGGGAGGGAGTATTCACCGTCTTAGCCAGGACTGTGGAGGAGGAAGTGGACCTGGACCCTTTGGTGACGATTATTGGGGTTTCAGAGAAGCCCGAGGTCATGGAGAGGAGGAAGGCCGATGTCATGGCCTGCGCCTCTGTGATTGCACGGCACCGAATTTTGCTGGTGTAGCAGCATGGTTGGTTGACCTGTACGACTTCATGCAGTTAGAGAAGATAACGTATGAGTTGAGGGGCTCAGCAGGGGAGTTTGAGAAAAGGTGGGGGATGTTTGTGACCGTGTTTGGGGAGCAGTGGGGGGGGGGGGGGGGGGGGGGGGGAGGATGGATGTTTCCAGGGGTGTTTATTTGCTGTAACTACTTTGATACAAGTTTTAATAAAATGTGTGGTTTTTTTTAAAGTCCCAGAATTCAGTAAAGCAAGCATATTGCTAAAACAGTAACAGATACATTTGTACAGTGAATGACTAGTACTAATTACCCACAACAAATTTCAGGAACATATAGATTCCATCCTGGGACCTGGTGTTAGCACTCAGTCTCTAGACAGACGAGAATCACAAAAAAATCATCAGCTCATGCAATTATTTGTGGCAAGAGGTAGGTAGGACCAACAGTCCCTGCCGAGAGAAAAAAAATGAAGGCACAAAGTGCTGGAGCACAAATGCAGAGATTTGTGACACTAATAAAGATTTTTATCACACAGTGAAGAAATCCTCCACTCCAGGGTTTATGACCTGTGTTGAACCAATTCAGGAGGTACAAATGCGAGAATCTTAGAGGCAAAAACAATCACAACTATTTTCCATCAAGAGGACTTTGTTTCTTTCACAATTAAAGCAAAAGTTGTAGAAATCAATAAAGTAAAAAAGATTGCCATTGATACAAGTTTGTCATCTGAATTCTGTAAGTTGCAAAAAAAAAGACAAACCGTCTTACACTGGTCGGGGTTATTCAATTTATTTTCTAGGCCCTTCCCTTTATCTCTACTTTTAACTTCCATCATAAGTTTTACAATTTGACTTTTCTTCCTCTTTCAAGTTCATGTGTCACTGAATAACTTCTGCTGAACTCAATCTAACAAGGTCTTAACTCAGACCGTGCGGAGCATCCTTTGAACCAATAGCAATGCATCACACCTCAAAGCTACAAACTGCAATTCTGTACGCCAAAACACTGAATCATGCTTGCTGTTCGAAATGCACACGAAATTCAAGGGATAAAAGTTTTCTTTATATCAATGTTTCTAAAATAATCCCAGACAAATACACCTGAGCAAGCAGGAGTGCAACAAAGAGATTATTTCAGTAGTACATTTTATACACAAACACCCTTTTTGTCCATAATGATCCTCAATATCCCCTTGCACACTCTGCAACCCCCACCTGACATTATCATCGCATGCCATTTTTTGCTTTATTTTAACTATTTCCTTTGTCATCCATGGAGATAGTTCCTCTTTTGGCAAATATACCCGATTTTAACGCAAACCATCTCTGCCCTGAAGCCCTGACATTGTATTTTCATGGTTTAATTGTTCTGTATCCCTTTCCATAAAAACTTCACATCTTATTATCACTATTTCCCAGATGTTCTCTCACTGGAAGCTCAACTTGATAGCTTCATTCCGTGGAACTAGATTGAACATAGTTCCTCTCTTGTTGGGATAGAAATTTGTACAAAAAGGTTTTTCAGCCTCCTTGTCCTCTACTTTGTGTACACCCCCCCCCCCCCCCCCCCCCCCCCCCTCAGTTCACATTGGCCCATTGGAATCCTGTGTGTTCTATTATATTTTACATTCCTTTGGAAGTTCTCTACACAGATTTGTTCCTCCGTCTAACAATTTGTGTGGTGTAAACACCCTGCAGCGTAACATTTTTTTTTCAGTTCCTTAACACCAATAGTTACTGAATAAATACAACTGCATTATTTTTCATAGTTTACAGTGCAGAAGGAGGCCATTCGGCCCATCGAGTCTGCACCGGCTCCTGGAAAGAGCACCCTACCCAAGGTTAACACCTCCACCCTATCCCCATAACCCAGTAACCCCACCCAACAATAAGGGCAATTTTGGACACCAAGGTCAATTTAGCGTGGCCAATCCACCTAACTTGCACATCTTTGGACTGTGGGAGGAAACCGGAGCACCCGGAGGAAACCCACGCACACACGGGGAGGGTGTGCAGACTCCGCACAGACAGTGACCCAAGCGGGAATCGAACCTGGGACCCTGGTGCTGTGAAGCCACAGTGCTAGGCACTTTTGATCCCGTGCTGCCCTAGAGGCTTTGCAGTTCTCCAATCGCTGTGAAGCGATTGTGCTATCCACAATGCTACCGTGCTGCCCTTGATCCTTGTATCCTTGATCGATACTGCCACCCCTTTACCTCAAACCTCTTCATTTTCTTTTCCAATGTCTTCCAAATATATTGTAGCCAAGTATGTCTAGTTTCTATTCCTGTCCAGGTTTCATTTTGTTACAACAGTCATTACACTTCAAACATTTTTAATTGGGGGACAGCAGGGTGGCGCAGTGGGTTAGCACTGCGGCCTCACGGTGCCGAGGTCCCAGGTTTGATCCCAGCCCTGGGTCACTGTCCGTGTGGAGTTTGCACATTCTCCTCATGTTTGCGTGGATTCCGCCCCCACAACCCAAAAGACGTGCAGGTTAGGTGGGTTGGTCACGTTAAATTGCCCCTTAATTGGAAAAAAAGCCCCTTAATTGGAAAAAAAATGAATTAAAAAAATAATTTAATTTTAAATATATATTTAATTGGTTGTAAAGAACTTCATATGCCAGGTGATCATGGAAGGTGCTATATAAACGCAAGTCTTTTTTGACTTCTGTTATAGTTACTTTATCATAAACCCATATGACAACTTGTGTTTGCAACTCATCATCCTTATTTATAATACTCATATTAATACATGCATTCCAACAATATGGTAGCCTGCCTTGCATTTTTCCTCCCCTACAGTAATTTTTTACCCCCATCAACATTATTTTTTTATTCTGTTGTTCTTTTTCCCTTCTGGCTTTCACCAGTAGTCTTTTACCTGACACATCCTAGTTTGCCTCCCTGCCAAATTAGTTTAATCCCTCCCAGAATGCACCAGTTAACCTCCCTGTGATCCCAAAGTTGCCCAAATTTAAACCGGTCCCGCTATTATCAAGTCCATCCTGCCCCAGAACTAGTCCCAATGCTACAAGAATCTCAAGCTCTCTACTCTTGCACCATTATTCAACTGCACATTCACTTGCACTGCACCACTACCCAACTTTGCATTCACTTGCACCTCACCACTTCCCAACTGCACATTTACTTGCACCACACCACTACACAACGGCGCATTCACTTGCACTGCACCACTTCCCAACTGCGCATTCACTTGCACCTCACCACTACCCAACTGCACATTTACTTGCACCGCACCACTACACAACGGCACATTCACTTGCACTGCACCACTTCCCAACTGCGCATTCACTTGCACTGCACCACTTCCCAACTGCACATTCACTTGCACCACACCACTATCCAACTGCGAATTCACTTGCACTGCACCACTTCCCAACTGCGCATTCACTTGCACTGCACCACTTCCCAACTGCACATTTACTTGCACCGCACCACAACACAACGGCACATTCACTTGCACTGCACCACTTCCCAACTGCGCATTCACTTGCACCACACCACTTCCCAACTGCGCATTCACTTGCACCTCACCACTACCCAACTGCGCATTCACTTGCACTGTACAACTTCCCAACTGCGCATTCACTTGCACTGCACCACTTCCCAACTGCGCATTCACTTGCACCACACCACTATCCAACTGCGCATTCACTTCCACTGCACCACTATCCAACTGCGCATTCACTTGCACCTCACCACTATCCAACTGCGCATTCACTTGCACTGCACCACTACCCAACTGTGCATTCACTTGCACAACACCACTATCCAACTGCGCATTCACTTGCACTGCACCACTATCCAACTGCGCATTCACTTGCACCTCATCACTATCCAACTGCGCATTCACTTGCACCTTGCCACTACCCAACTGTGCATTCACTTGTACCACACCACTATCCAACTGCGCATTCACTTGCACTGCACCACTATCCAACTGCGCATTCACTTGCACCTTGCCACTATCCAACTGCGCATTCACTTGCACCTTGCCACTACCCAACTGTGCATTCACTTGTACCACACCACTATCCAACTGCGCATTCACTTGCACCTCACCACTATCCAACTGCGCATTCACTTGCACCTCACCACTACCCAACTGTGCATTCACTTGCACCACACCACTATCCAACTGCGCATTCACTTGCACCTTGCCACTACCCAACTGTGCATTCACTTGTACCACACCACTTCCCAACTGCGCATTCACTTGCACTGCACCACTTCCCAACTGCACATTTACTTGCACCGCACCACGACACAACGGCACATTCACTTGCACTGCACCACTTCCCAACTGCGCATTCACTTGCAATGCACCACTTCCCAACTGCGCATTCACTTGCACCTCACCACCACCCAACTGCGCATTCACTTGCACTGTACAACTTCCCAACTGCGCATTCACTTGCACTGCACCACTTCCCAACTGCGCATTCACTTGCACTACACCACTATCCAACTGCGCATTCACTTCCACTGCACCACTATCCAACTGCGCATTCACTTGCACCTCACCACTATCCAACTGCGCATTCACTTACACTGCACCACTACCCAACTGTGCATTCACTTGCACAACACCACTATCCAACTGCGCATTCACTTGCACTGCACCACTATCCAACTGCGCATTCACTTGCACCTCATCACTATCCAACTGCGCATTCACTTGCACCTTGCCACTACCCAACTGTGCATTCACTTGTACCACACCACTATCCAACTGCGCATTCACTTGCACTGCACCACTATCCAACTGCGCATTCACTTGCACCACACCACTATCCAACTGCGCATTCACTTGCACCTTGCCACTACCCAACTGTGCATTCACTTGTACCACACCACTATCCAACTGCGCATTCACTTGCACCTCACCACTATCCAACTGCGCATTCACTTGCACTGCACCACTACCCAACTGTGCATTCACTTGCACCACACCACTATCCAACTGCGCATTCACTTGCACCTTGCCACTACCCAACTGTGCATTCACTTGTACCACACCACTATCCAACTGCGCATTCACTTGCACTGCACCACTTCCCAACTATGCATTCACTTGAACTGCACCACTTCCCAACTGCGCATTCACTTGCACTGCACCACTTCCCAACTGGGCATTCACTTGCACTGCACATCTTTGGACTGTGGGAGGAAACCTGAGCACCCGGAAGAAACCTGGAGCAGACACGGGGAGGAAGTGCAAACTCCACACAGTCACCCGAGGCTGGAATTGAACCCAGGTCCCTGGAGCTGTGAGGCAGAGGTGCTAACTACTGTGTCATCAGTTTTGTAGAACACACACAAATAGAGACATAATTCCAAATGTACCTTCCTATTCCCTAAAGAAGATAGACTATATTTTGCTGGTTAGTAAACAAATGCGCAATTTTGTTTTGACTCTTTCCTCTGAGCCATCACAATAATCTGGCCAGCTACTCTTACCTAGTTCTCGTCCCAATCCTCTATTCATTTTATTTTTCATTTTTAATCCCTTTATAGAATGTCTGCCTCAAAAGCTACTTATGGCAATACAGTCCACATTCCAAATAAGTTTCAAAAATTCTTCTAACCTCCCCTTTTCTTAATCTAATGATAAACCCGATTCCACGTCTTGTTATTCTGTCAGCCAGAGGGAACAATCCTCCATTAATTCCTACTTCAACAAGAGTCTGGTAGCACTGTTCCTTCAGAGGCCTGGACTAATAATCCATTCAATAAAACGCAAGCTCAAATTCAGCCATGGCTGTTTGAGGAATGATTCATTTTGAATAAAAACACAGCCAGAATAAACAGACTTGTATCAGTACAGGTGCTGTGACTGACTCTGAACTTACCTCTGAAACTGCTTAAAAATCCAGCCACTCAGTTGCATCCAGTGGTTCAAGAATACAACCTGCTGCCACCTTCTCTTGTTAACTGGGGATATGCAGAAATGCCTGGCCCCTAGAAACTGCCATTGAAACCTACATCCTGAGCTTTTTTTTAATTTGTAAAAAAAGCTCCATTAAATCCTCCCTAGATGTTTCTAGTGAATCTTTCCAGTACCCTTTCCAAGCCTGTAATATTCTTCCCAATTAAGTACCCAAAATTGTGTTGCCTTTGCCTCCTTGAAAAAAAACTTCAAAACATCCAACTACAACATAATAATGGATCACACTGCAATCAAGTGACTCAATTAAATTATCTCTGATATTCTTATTGGTTTGATTATGATTATTGATTATGTTTCTGCAATACAGGCAGCACGGTGGCGCAGTGGGTTAGCACTGCTGTCACGCGGCGCCGAGGTCCCAGGTTCGATCCCGGCTCCGGGTCACTGTCCGTGTGGAGTTTGCACATTCTCCCCGTGTTGGCGTGGGTTTCGCCCCGACAACCGAAAGATGTGCAGGGCAGGTGGATTGGCCACACTAAATTGCCCCTTAATTGGAAAAAATTAATTGGCTACTCTAAATGTATTTTTTTTTTAATGTTCCTGCAATACACAGTTCTGCAGCTAGACAAGGTTCTTCCCATACAACGGTAGCCTCCACTAAAACAGCCCTAATAGCATTGGATACAACCAAGTACATGGCTAAATCATGCCTCCTACCTCAGTATAAATCAGTCATAAGTGATGAATGCATTACAAATTTTAAAAGGCTATTCTACAAACCTATGAATAATCAGTAAATTTTACTTCAACAATGCAGAGTGGTTGATGTAAAAGCAGTATACTTTATAATGCAATTCATGAAGTAGCTCCTCCAGGCACTTTAAGAAAATGTATGTTACAACAAAAACAGGATTTGTATGTTTGACTGTGTCAAAGCGACAACAGATTGGGTTTACAGCCATAATTCCACACATCAAGTGTTCCTTTAGAGAAGGAAAAGGCCAGTGTGAGAATTCTTCTGTTCCACTCCATTCTGGCTTATTGGTTCGACAAAGATTGAATAAAGTATGGTACCTGAGAGTTTGCTGGATTTTCCTCCTTTTAGGTAAGGTAAGAATACATGTAAGAGTGTACACACAAAACTTTGCTTAGCAGCACAGTAAAAGTCATATTTACATCACGTGGAATCCCATGTGAATAGAATAGAATTTGAATCTTCCCATGTCTGTGTGGGTCTCGCCCCATAACCCAAAGGTGTGCAGGTAGGTGAATTGGCCACACTAAATTGCCCCTTAATTGGAGAAAAAAAGAGAATTGGGTACTCTAAATTTTTTTAAAATAATGAAATGGAACCATCTTCTCTACATCTTTCATAATCTCGATTCCCTCGATCAGGTCAACTCTCAGCATTCCCTCTTTTCTGGAGAAAGTAACCCCAACCCATCCAATCGCTACTGATGGGATAACCGCCATATGCTGACATCATCCTTGTAAACTCTTTTTTGCTCCTTCTCAAGTCCCTATGTATCCTATTAAGAATACGGAGACAAGGGGCGGGAGTCTCCCATTCGGCGGCAGAGTGTCCAATCCGTCGGAAGTGTTTCACGGCGGCATGAATGTACCGCTGGGAGTACCGATTCTGACCCGCTCCAGCCTCCCATCCCGGCGCAAACTGTGCGCTGCGGGATCCGCGCATGCACACTGGCGCCAACACGCGCATGTGCGATGGCCTCCCTCAACACGCCGGCCCCGGCGCAACATGGCGCGGGAGTTCAGGTGCCTGCGCAGTAGAAAATAGGCCTAGGGAGCGAGAGGCCGGCCCGTCGATCGGTGGGCCCCGATTGCGGGCTAGGCCCCATCGGAGCCCCCCCCCCCTGTTCGGAGGCCCCCTCTTCCCCCCCCCCCCCCCCCCCACAGGGCGCCCCCCGACCCTGGATGCATACTTCCCGCCGACTGCAACCAGGTGTGGACGGCGCCGGCGGGACTCTGCCCTTTTAGAGCAGCTGCTCGGCCCATACGGGCCGGAGAATCGGCGGACCGGCTTCGTACAGCCGCAGCCAATGGCCGATTCTCTGCTCCGCAGAGAAGTGCGTGCCGGCATCGGGGCGACGTGGCCCGGTTGCGAGGATTCTCCAGACCGGCCCCGGGGTGGGAGAATCCCGCCCAAGGATTGTGCACAGTACACAAAATGCACTATAGGCTCCAGTGGCGTTCAACAACACCACCTCAATAAATGTTCTTTAAACCCATAGATCTATGCATAATATCTATACTTCAGCTTTATTACCAGTCGGAAGAAAAAAAATTGTACTTGTTCTCATGTACATTTTCTACGATAACAGGGTGTTATGTCACTTCCTCCACAGTGGTACAATCTGCAACTAGTGATTCAACTTAGTTTCATACAGCATACAATGCTCTCTTCAGATTCAGTGATTAATGTTTTTTTTCAAACACTGAGCATTATGCTTTAACTACATCCTAGTGTCCAGTGTCTGTCTTGTAGTTACATAGAAGACATCAAAAAGGCCCCAATGTTAACAAATGTCATGACTGGCTGTTCCTTCCGAGGCAAATTTATACACCAATTTACTGGTAAAGCAATCAGTAAATGTCATAGCTAGCACAGCAGTCAATCAATAGATGAGCAGCTAACAGCCAAAGTAAAAACTTGCAGAAAATGTTGGACAAACTGAACAGGTCGGGCAGCATCTGTAGAGATAAAATAGAGTTCACGTTTTGAATCTTCGTCAGATCTCTGAAGACAAGTCATGCAAACTCGAAACATTAACTCTATTTTCTCTCTCCACAGACAGTGTCGGTCTGAGTTCTTCCAGATTTTTCTATTTTTGTTTTAAATTGCAACACCTGCAGTATTTTGTTTTTATTTATAGAAACAAATTGTGATGTGATACTATTCAACAAAACAAGCGTTTTTTATTTATATGGTTACTTTAAAATGGTAGGTTTAACAAAGTATTTCACAGAAGCATTAGTAAACAAAATTTGAGACTGAGCTATACAAAGTGATATTAGGTCAAATGTCCACAAGCCTGGACAAAGAGCTTGGTTCAAGGAATGTCTTTAAGGAGAGGAAAGTGGAGCTGAGGCAGAAAAGATTAAGGAGGGAATTCTAGAGACTCTAGGCAGTTGAAGTCACGAGCACCAGTAGTGGAGTGATTGAACTCAAGGAGCACAAGAGGTCAAAATTGGAGGAGTGCATATATCTTAGAGGGTCACAAGTCTGGAGAGATAAGGGTGAGCAAGTCCATGAAGGATTTGAAATAAGAACAAAAATTTAAAAACTGTACTTGGTGCGAGTTAGGGTATAGGCAATAAGGTTTAGGATGAGCTCACGTTTATGGAGGGTATAAGATGGAAACCCAGCCAGGAATGCACTGGAACAGTCAAATCTAGAGGTAACAATGGCAGCAATGAGGAACAGATCCACTGAGGCAGGGCTGAAGGCAGGCGATGTTACAGAGGTGGAAGTAGGCAGTCTTAATAACAAAGCAGATGATCATGCAGAAGGCCCAGAAGTGTTTAAAATAGTTGTTTAAATGATTGAATAAATGGGTAGAAACAAGCACAAATTTGCCTTTAGGGCATTTTTTATTTCTGTCTGGTTAATTCCTGGGGTGCAGTGATCCCCCAACTCCCCACTGAAAGATCAAGAATAAATCCGAGTCATTTTGTCCTCAATAAAAGCAGCCTGGAATCCTTGTGCCATTTCCGTTTTACTCATTATATTGTCAGAGGGTGCAAACTGGCATGTGGTAAGCAGTTCCATTCATAACGCAGAGGATATATGATCAACATTATATATTTTTTATAAAGAACCTCTATTTGGATGGCAGCTTAACTCTGGGAATGGAAAACCTACTCTGACTATATATAACTAATGTTCCTTTGTACCAGAAATCCTAGATACAGTCATAACTAGACCAATGTAATAATGAAGAAAGTAATTAGGGAAACAGATTTAATGTTTACAGTAAAAAGATTCCTATGATTCCAAACGTTTTGAGCCTACAAGCTCCATTCTGCAATAGTCTAAGAGGCTGTGGAGGTCATAGGTGGTGTTAATTAAGCAAACTCAATCTCCCCACTGATTTTAATTAGAATCAGGTCCATGATAATTAGCTGTTTAATTTATTCAGCCAGGAAGTAGCACAAAATTATCAAGAAATTATGACATAATAGCATAATTTCCTGGGATTTCTGCACCATAATATTGGTGTACACTGTAAATATGTCATTGCAGTATTCTTAATTATCAATAAATTCCAAATCTACACAATCCTGGTTTTGACTCTGTGGTGAACCACTGTACACCTGGATTAGGCGATGCAAGGTAGGACCTGTACTACAGGTTCACCGGTAGCCCCTGCCGGCTGGCTCCGCCCAGTAGGAGGTATATAAATATGCGTGTCCTCCATTGATCTGCCATTTCCCCAGCTGTAGCAAGAGGCCACGCATCTGACTGCAATAAAGCCACAGTTGTACCCAACCTTAGTCTTTGTGCAATTAATCGTGCATCAATTTATTGCAGTCAGATTTTCAACAACATGGATATCAAAATCAAACCAGATCGCCTGCAGCTGGATCCGCACTCGCCCGACGCCAGAAAGGACTTTAATCACTGGCAAGCTTGCTTCGAGGCTTACATCAACGCAGCGACGGAGGCTCAGAAGATACAGGTCCTGTATTCCTGGTTGAGCTCAGGCGTGTTCCCGTTGATCCAGGACGCCCCGACTTACGTGGAAGCCATGGCGCGCCTAAAAGAGAACTATGCGCAGAAAGCGAACTTCGCCAGGCATGTACTCGCCACTCGCTCTCAACTGCCTGGTGAGTCCATTGAAGACTTCTGGCAGGCCCTAATCCCACTCGTCCGGGACTGTGACTGTCAGGCCGTTACGGCCACTGAACATTCTAATTTCCTCATGCGAGATGCGTTCGTAACGGGGATTGGGTCGGACCTCATCCGACAACGACTGCTGGAAGGGACCACGCTCGACCTAGCGGAGACAAAGACATTGGCGCTCTCCATGACGGTCGCCTCCCGTAATGTTCAGGCCTACCCCTCTCGCCGCGCGGCCCACCCTTCCTGGACCCCGCAAACGACCCCCCCAGCTAGGGCCCTGCCTAGCCAATACGCCTGCGCCACATGCCAGTCCACGCACTCCGGGGGTCCCCGCTGCTACTTCTGCGGCCAACAGAAGCACCCCCACCAACGTTGCCCGGCCCGCGCCACCACTTGCAAGTCTTGTAACAAAAAGGGCCACTTAGCGCAGTGTGCCAGGTCGCCGCTATCGCCCCCTCACCCCTGCCAAACGCACAATGGGCACCGCCATCTTCTCCCCCCAGGGCCACGTGCGGCCAGTGGGCGCCGCCATCTTCTTCCCCTCAGTCCACGTGCGACCCATGGGCGGCGCCATCTTGTCCAGCTCTGCTAACATGCGGCCCATGGGCGCCGCCATCTTGTCCCGCCCCCCCAATGTGCGCCCCATGGGCGTCGCCATTTTGTTCCCCGCAGGACCTCCGGATGCCGCCATCTTGTCTTCCCCACGGGGCAGGAACGCCAGCGACATCCCACGACCTGGGCCACCAAATCTCTCCGTCCGAAACCTCTGACGATCACCCGCAGCTCGCCTCGATGACGCTGGACCAGGCTCGTCCACACAACCTGGCCACCGCTTCGACAATGGTGAAAATCAACGGTCACGCGACTTCCTGCCGTCTGGACTCCGGGAACACCGAAAGCTTCATACACCCAGATACGGTAAGGCGCTGCTCCCTCGCAGTCCACCCTGCCAATCAACGGATCTCCCTGGCCTCCGGATCAACTGAACCTCTAACGGACACCGGACCATCAAAACGGACATTTTCTTTCTCCCCACTTCTTTTCTAAGACACTAATTCTCAACGCTGTATACAATTCTACACCACCCCCGCCGGACTCATTTTTAACAGGGGTGAATGTGGTGAACCACTGTACACCTGAATTAGGGGATGTAAGGTAGGACCTGTATTACAGGTTCGCCAGTAGCCCCTGCCGGCTGGCTCCGCCCGGTAGGAACTGTATAAATATGTGTGTCCTTCTCGGATCGGCCATTTCGCCAGCTGCCACGCATCTGACTGCAATAAAGCCACAGTTGTACCCAACCTTAGTCTTTGTCCAATTGATCGTGCATCAGACTCCCAGTGATCATATTCAGAACTGGGAATAGAAGGAAAATCTCAATCCGTTGGCTTGAAAATAATTTCATCTCTACAATTCATTATATTCACAATTGCCATCATCAACAAAACACTCGCTCAATAAAAGTGTATTTTTAAAAAATGTTTATCTAATTATAATGACAGGGGCTTTTCACAGTAACTTCATTTTGAAGTCTAATTGTGACAATAAGCGATTTTCAATTTCAATTTTATTATAAAATGTTTATAATTTGAATGCATTAATCAAGCTTCAGAATCAAATAAATATAAATCAATCCACAAAACCGGAGCCTCTTTGCAGCCTTAATATCACTCTCCGTAACCACTATGTTTTTAACTTCTCAATTTTCCTTCCTCCCAACGAGAGTGCACTTCAAACCATCTTTGTTCCACTCTGAGCCTATCCTGCAAACTAATACAGGTAACTGCAAGTCTGCCAAGAATCACATTCTGAAATATCCACGGCATTTATATTATCATGTGAGTCGTGTCATGCCAAAAAACAAACAGTACTCCTGCTCCCAAATGACAGCAAAAAGCACAATATAAGTATCAATTACAGTTTTGGCACTATTTTAGGTTTTCCTTCCAATTTTCAGATAAAATAGATGGAACTTGTGCCTTTAGAACAATTAATTTGCCTTCATGTGACCAAGAGGCAGAAGGGTTGTGGGTCGACCTGAAGTTATTAAAGTTAAGGGCAGCACGGTAGCATGGTGGTTAGCATAAATGCTTCACAGCTCCAGGGTCCCTGGTTCGATTCCCGGCTGGGTCACTGTCTGTGCGGAGTCTGCACATCCTCCCCGTGTGTGCGTGGGTCTCCTCCGGGTTGTTGGGTTACGGGTATAGGGTGGATGCGTGGGTTTGAGTAGGGTGATCATTGCTCGGCACAACATCGAGGGCCGAAGGGCCTGTTCTGTGCTGTACTGTTCTATGTTCTATAAATTCAAGTGTTCCTTTTTATCACATCCATTACAGTGGTAAACATGGCAGTATTATGGATGTTTCAAAGCACTTTACAAGCAATGACATTTTCACTCAAATGGACTCTCCCCTAAAAGGCTGTGGATACTCAGACAAACACAGTTTTTATGGCTGACAAAAATTTCCATCAAGTAAAGTTATCAAGGGAGATGGAGCAATGGTGTGGCAATGGAGTTGGGAGGCCGGTCAGCCATGATCCAAATGCATGGTAGAGCAGGCTGCAAGGGGTTGGGGGGGGGGGGGGGGGGGTGTAATGGTCTACACCTGATCCCATGTTCCTTAGGAGCATTTGGAAGTGTAGTCCCCATAGCAAAGCCTCACAAACAACAATGAAATAAGTGACCAGGTCACTGGTGCTGTTTAAAAAATAAACATCAACAGGACAAATGAACTCTACTTCAAATAGAATCTTGATGGCAGATTTCATCTGAAAGATGGATTTCCAACAAAAGAGAAAATGCTGGAAAATCTCAGCAAGTCTGGCAGCATCACTGGAATCTCTTTGTTTCAGATTCCAGCATCCACAGTAATTTGCTTTTATTATATGATGTATTTCCAACACTGTGGCAGGCCATCAGTACTGTATTATGGAACTTCAGCCAAGATTATGCACTCCGGAGTGGGGCTTTGAACCCACAATTTTCCAACAGAAGTCAAGAAGGCTACTGAGGTAAGACTCATATTATTGTCACATCAGAATGTAAAGCTGCTAGATGGTCACCCATTATATTAATTAATGATTTTGGTTGAATCCAGTTTCAAATATCTGAAGAAATTTGACCTGAACCTTTTTTCTCCAGGTAACCTGTCAGATAATGATGATACACTGGCAGGGGATAGGTTGGCGAGAGCTCGTGTGTACATGAGAAGCCCTCTGCGCGCTGCACGCTGGGATCTGTAGTCCTGCGGGGAATCCCCGCCTGCGCGGGGCCGCTTCCACTGAGCGGGAGGGACTACAACTCCCGTCGTGTATCCCGAACGCCACGCATGCGCATTACCACCAGTGCGTTCAGCAAAATCCACTGTACATCCGTTCCCCAACAAAAAAAACTTTCAGGCACAAATCTCACGCCAAGAGACCCCCACCCCACGTTAACATTTGCTTTTTTAAAAAAAATAAAGTTCTTATGGGGGAAGAAACGACTCCCAGGGCAGCGCAGGCCCTTTGCCTTTTCCCTTAATTATCAATGGAAACAAAAGAATTAACCACGAGAGAGAGAAAAAGACAACATGCAAATGGCAGATGGGTTGCAATTTACCTCACGCTGGTTCCAGTGCCATATGTAGAATACGAAAAGTTTTGATTAGTGCTTTGTTTCTCCCCCTCCCCCCTCTGTCAGACTCTGGCTCCCTCCCGCCAAAGGGTCTCAGACAGCGGGATACTCACCCGAGCCGGCCAGTGAGGATAACCCTTCATCTTGGCGAAAACCAGGTCTCCCGCTTTGAAACTGTGAGGCATCTTCTAGCCGATCGGGTCTCGATTCGAACCAAATCTGCTTTCACGCCAACACACAGGCCGCGCGCCAGCTGCACCGCAGCGCGATTCCCAGCCTTTCGAATACTGCACAGGGCCCGAGGGGAGCTGTAGAGGGAGGGGGGGGGGGGAGGGGAAAGGGGGCGGGAAGGTAAAACCAAACCTGCTGCCCGGCACAAATCCCGCCTCCTCCCTCCTCTGATTGGCCGCCGTCAGCTCCTGGTGCCGGACCGACGCTCTCCGATTGGGGGGGGGCGCGGCTGTCAAGTCACGTGACCTCAGCGGAGGGCAGGTTCGTGTGATGCGAAGGAGAGGGGAAGGATATTTTTTGGGGGGAATGCAGCTGGACAGAATGAGCTGTGCATGTGGGTGGTGGGGTCCCTGTGCTATTGCACAGATGCTGCTAGTGCTGAAAGAAACCGATGCATTCTGTGCCCTGTCAAATCTCACTTGTCGTGGTCGTCGTGCAAATTTTATGAATTAAGTGGAATTTTGGGAGGGGGAAAATCAATTTTCCGAGATCACTCCCCACGAAGAACCATAGAAAAGTTACAGCACAGAAGGGACCATTCGGCGCATCTTGTCCACCCCAGCCCGATGACTACCCAGGTGCCATTTCTAATCCCACCTTCCTGCACCCGGCCCATAGCCCTGTAACTCATAGCACTAAAGATGCATATCCTCTGAAATATTCCTTCTATTTCTCTTTCCGGGATACTCACCAAGCATTGGCAGCTGTCTGCTATTTTGTAAAGGGGTAGATGTTGGGAGACCACCTCTCCATACTTTGGAGGGGAGGGTTGGAATTGACTGGTAATTTTGATCATGATGGGCAATTTATGACCAGCACATGCATAGCGGTTCAACATTTGCTATTATGAACTGCAGACCCCTCATGCATGCTCTTGGCTTTGTCCAGGATATTGTCCAGGTCTTGCTGTATTTGGACATGAATTGCTTCAGTATTTGGGGAGTCATGAATGGTGCTGAAAGTGTGTAGGCATCTGCGAATATCCCCACTTCTGATCTTATGATGGAAAGGTCAATGATGTAGCAGCTGAAGATGGTTGGGCCGAGACCACTACCCTGAGGAACTCCTGCAGTGATATCCTTAACGAGATAATTGTCTTCCAGCCACCTCAGCTACCTCCCTTTATGCCAGGTGTGACGCTAACCAGTGGAGAGTTATCCCTCTGATTCCCACTGACTTCAGTTTTGGTAGGGCTCCTGGATGCCACACTCAGTCAAATACTGCCTTAATGTTAAGGGTAGTCACTCTCACCTCACCTCTGGCATTAAGCCCTTTTTTCCATAGGCAACACGGTGGCGCAATGGTTAGTACTGCTGCCTGACAGCTCTGAGGACCCCGGTTCGATCCCGGCCCTGGGTCACTGCCCGTGTGAAGTTTGCACATTCTCCCCATGTTTGCGTAGATCTCACCCCAACAACCCAAAGATGTGCAGGCGAGGTGGATTGGCCACACTAAATTGCCCCTTAATTGGAAAAAAAAATTGGATACTCCAAATATATTTATAGAAAAAGCGTTGTTGTCTCACAGCGCCGAGGACCCAGGTTCGATCCTGGCCCCGCATCACTGTCCATGCAGGGTTTGCACATTCTCCCCGTGTCTGTGAGGGTCTCACTCGCACAACCCAAAACTTTATGCAGGGTAAATCAATTGGTCACGCTAAAGTGCCCCTTAATTGGGGAAAAAAATTGGATACTCTTAAATTTATATTAAAAAAGCTCTTTTGAGGGCAGCATGTGGCGCAGTGGTTAGCACTGGGACTGCGGCGCTGAGGACCCGGGTTCGAATCCCGGCCCTGGGTCACTGTCCGTGTGGAGTTTGCACATTCTCCCCATGTCTGCGTGGGTTTCACCCCCACAACCCAAAGATGTGCAGGTTAGGTGGATTGGCCACGCTAAATTGCCACTTAATTGGAAAAAAATAATTGGCTACTCTAAATTTATTTTAAAAAGAGCTCTTTTGTCCATGTTTGAACCAAGACTGTAATGAGATCAGGAGCTGAGTTACCCTGGCGGAATCCAAACTGAGCATCTGTGTGCAGGTTATTGCCGAGTAAGTGAGGCTTGAGAGCCCTGTTGATGACCTCTTCCATAACTTTGCTGATTATCGAGAGTAGACTGATGGGGACGATAATTGACGAGGTTGGATTTGTCCAGTTTCATGTGTACAGGATGTACCTGGGCAGTTTCCCACATTGCCAGATAGATGCCAGTGTTGAAGCTGTACTGGAACAGCTTGGCAAGTTCTGGAGCACAAGTCTTCAATAATATTGTTGGAATATTGTCAGAGCCCATGGCCTTTGCAGTATCCCATCCCTTCAGTCATTTCTTGATATCATGTGGAGTAAATCGAATTGGCTGAAGACTGACTTCTGTGATGCTGGGGACCTCCGGAAGAGACTGAGATGGATCATCCACTTGGCACTTCTGGCTGAAGATTGTTGAGAATGCTTCAGGCTTGTCATTTGCACTGATGTGCTGGGCTCCTCCACCAATGAGGATGGGATATTTGTAGAGCCTCCTCCTCAGTGAGTTGTTTGATTGTCATCACCATTCACAGATGGATGTGTCAGGAATGCAAATATTAGACCTGATCCATTGGTTGTGGAATTGCTTTGCTCTGTCTATTACTTGCTGCTGATGTTGTTTGGCATGCAAGTAACCCTGTGTTGTAGCTTCATTAGGTTGATGCCTCATTTTCAGGTATGCCTGATGTTGCTCCTTGCATGCCCTCCAGGACACTTCATTGAACCGGGTTGATCCCCTAGCTTGATGGTAATGGTAGTGGGGGTTATGCCGGGCCATGAGGTTACAGATTATGGTTCAGTACAATTCAGCTGCTGTGTATCTTCAACACAATGTAGGGTATCCTAAATGTGAAGACATTTTAAAAAAAATTTAGAGTACCCAATTGTTTATTTTTTTCAAATTAAGGGGCAATTTGGCATGGCCAATCCACCTAACAAGCACATCTTTGGGTTGTGGGGGTGAAACCCACGCAGACATGAGGATAATGTGCAAACTCCACACGGACAGTGACCCAGGGCCGGCATTCTGCACCCTTGCCACCCTCAGTGCTTCCTCCAAGTGGTGTCCAACATGGAGAAGTACTAATTCAGCAGCTATGGGGGGGAATGG
Source organism: Scyliorhinus canicula (assembly GCF_902713615.1). NCBI lineage: Eukaryota > Metazoa > Chordata > Chondrichthyes > Carcharhiniformes > Scyliorhinidae > Scyliorhinus > Scyliorhinus canicula. The sequence goes on along the minus strand of NC_052163.1, from coordinate 90,920,769 downwards.
TATGTGGGAATCAGGAGGAGGTTTTCCTTGACCTGGCGCCATGAGACTTCATTGGGTGCAGAACCGATGTTGAGGACTCCCAGGGCACCTCCCTCCCGACTGTATACCACTGTGTTGCCACCTCTTCTGGCTCTATCCTGCTTTTGAGAAGGGTGATTGTGGTGCCTGGCTCATTATCTGTAAGATCTGATTCCATGAGTATGACTATGTCAGGCTATTGCTTGACTAGTCTGTCAGACAGTTCTCCCAATTTTGGCACAAGCCCCCAGATATCACTAAGGATTTTCAGGCTTGACAAGGCTGTGTTTGCCATTGTCGCTTCCAGTGCTTTGGACAATGTCAGGTCGTACGTTCGGTTTGATCCTTTGTGTTTTTTTTGCAGCGGTTGAATACAACTGAGTAACTAGCTAGGCCATTGCAGAGGGCACTTAAGAGTAAATCACATTGCTGTGGATCTGGAGTTACATGTAGGCCATACCAGTACGGACAACAGGTTGACTTCCCTAAAGCACATGTGTCAATCAGTTGGGTTTTTATGTCAATTGATAATAGTTTAATTAGACTTTTAATTTGAGATGTTTTATTGAGTTTACATTCCATCAGCAGCCGTGGTGGGATTCGAACATCGAGGATTACTCTGGGCCCCTGGATTACAAACCCAGCTATTACAGATCCTGGACCAGACCCCAACAGTTGCTAGGATACTGGACGGAAACAACAATATTTTATTGAATTTTGTAAGACTGAGAGTAAAAAATATTTCACTCCAGGAGTGATTCCAGGTACAAATGGGGATATTATATATTTTATTGTGAACGCAGTATTATTAACTTTAATATCCTAAAGACAGTTGGTGCCGGGGCAAGATTCATGGACTTCTACGACAGCAAAACTGGCGCCATACCTGACTGATTCAACGACCGTTAAAAGACTAGCGCTGCGTCCCGTTGTCGCGCTTGGAGGTGGGGCTCCTGGTGGACGAGGATGTGAGGATGTGAGGGGGCGAATTCGAGGATGCATCGAGAGGTACCTGGAGGCCAACGATAATGAGGAGGTCCGAGTGGGGATGGTCTGGGAGGCGCTGAAGGAGGTGGTTCGGGGGGAGTTGATCTCCATTCGGGCCCACAGGGAGAGAGGGGAGCAGAGAGAAAGGGAGAGATTGGTGGGGGAGATGGTGAGGGTGGACAGGAGGTACACGGAGGCCCCGGAGGAGGAATTGCTGAGGGACCGGCGCAGCCTTCGTGCTGAGTTCGACTTGTTGACCACCAGAAAGGCGGAGGCTCAATGGAGAAAGGCTCAGGGTGCGGTGTACGAGTATGGGGAGAAGGCGAGTAGGATGCTGGCACACCAGCTCCGTAAGCGGGATGCGGCTAGGGAGATTGGTGGAGTTAAGGACCGGGGAGGAAATGTGGTGCGGAGTGGGGTAGACATTAATGGGGTCTTCAGGGACTTTTATGAGAGACTATATCGGTCCGAACCTCCGGCAGAGAAGGGGGGGATGGGGCGCTTTGTGGACCGGCTGAGATCCCGAGGGTGGAGGAGGGACGGGTGGAGGGTCTGGGGGCGCCAGTTGAGCTTGAGGAGCTGGTTAAAGGGATAGGGAACATGCAGTCGGGGAAGGCGCCGGGGCCGGATGGGTTCCCGGTTGAATTTTACAAGGCGTATGCAGACCTGCTGGGCCCCCTATTGGTTAGGACCTTCAACGAGGCGAGGGAGGGGGGGGGGGGCTTTCCCCCTGACGATGTCTCGGGCGCTGATCTCCTTGATCCTTAAGCGAGACAAGGATCCCCTTCAGTGTGGGTCATACAGGCCGATCTCACTCCTGAATGTGGACGGCAAGTTCGGAAAGATCTTAGCCACGAGGATAGAAGATTGTGTGCCGCAGGTTATCCACGAGGATCAAACAGGGTTTGTGAAGGGGAGGCAGCTGAACACTAATATATGGAGGCTCTTAAACGTTATTATGATGCCGACGGTGAAAGGCGGAGATAGTGGTGGCGCTAGATGCGGAGAAGGCCTTTGATAGGGTCGAGTAGGGGTACTTGTGGGAGGTGCTGGAAAGGTTCGTGTTTGGGGAGGGGTTTGTCAGTTGGGTGAGGCCCCGATGGCGAGTGTGGCCACGAATAAGAGGAGGTCGGAGTATTTTCGACTATACCGAGGGAAGAGGCAGGGGTGTCCCCTGTCCACCCTACTTTTTGCGCTGGCAATTGAACCCCTGGCTATGGCGCTGAGGGAGTCGGGGGATTGGAGGGGGCTGGTCCGGGGTGGGGAGGAGCACCGAGTGTCGCTCTATGCGGATGACCTATTGTATGTGGCGGACAAGGTGGGGGGAATGCCGGTGGTGATGGGGATTCTCCGGGAATTTGGGGATTTCTCAGGGTATAAGCTTAACTTTGGGAAAAGCGAGCTGTTTGTGGTACACTCGGGGGACCAGGAGGGGGGGATTGGGAGGCTCCCACTGAAAAGGGCGGAGAGGAGCTTCATGTACTTGGGGGTTCAGGTGGCCAGGAGCTGGGGGGCCTTGCATAAGCTAAACCTCACAAGGCTGGTGGAGCAAATGGAGGAGGAGTTTAAGAGGTGGGACAAGCTGCCGCTGTCTTTGGCGGGTAGGGTGCAGTCAGTCAAGATGACGGTGCTCCCGAGGTTTCTGTTCCGTGTCCAGTGCCTCCCCATCCTTATCCCGAAGGCCTTTTTCAGGTGGGTTAACAGGAGCATTACGGGGTTTGTGTGGGCACACGGGACTCCAAGGGTGAGACGTGTGTTCTTGGAGTGGGGCAGGGATGGGGGGGGGGCTGGCGTTGCCCAACCTCTGTGGGTATTATTGGTCTGCCAACGCAGCGATGGTGCGTAAGTGGGTAATGGACGGGGAGGGTGCGGCATGGAAGAGGCTGGAGATGGCATCCTGTGTGGGTATGAGCCTGGAAGTGCTTGCAACGGCGCCGCTGCCGCTCCCTCCAACGAGGTATACTACGAGCCGGTGGTGGCAGCTACCCTCAAGATTTGGGGGCGGCACAGGGGGTAAGTGGGGGCCTCGATGGGGTCCCCAATACAGGGGAACCACCGGTTTGTTCCGGGGAGAATTGATGGCGGGTTCCTGAGTTGGCACAGGGTAGGTGTCAGGAGGCTGGGGGACACTGTTCATAGACAGGAAGTTTGCGAGACTGGGTGAGCTGGAAGGGAAGTTCAGGCTCCCCCCGGGGAACACCTTTAGGTACATGCAAGTAAGGGCGTTTGGCAGGTGGTGGGGTTCCCCCTGCTGCCGCCGCGTGGGGTCCAGGACAGGGTGCTCTCGGGGGTATGGGTTGGAGAGGGGAGGATCTCGGAAGTGTACCAGGTGATGCAGGAGGTAGACGAGGCCTCGGTGGAGGAGCTGAAAGATAAATGGGAGGAGGAGCTGGGTGAGGAGATTGAGGAGGGGACGTGGGCGGATGCCCTAGAAATGGTGAACTCCTCTTCGTGTGCGAGGCTTAGCCTCATACAGTTTAAGGTACTGCATAGGGCTCATATGACCGGGACAAGGATGAGCCAGGGACCGAGGACAGGTGTATTAGGTGCTCAGGGAGCCCAGCAAACCATGTCCACATGTTCTGGGCATGCCCAGCGCTGGGGGAATTTTGGAAGGGTGTAGCAAGGACGGTATCGAGGGTGGTAGGATCCAGGGTCAATCCAGGCTGGGGACTCGCAATATTTGGGGTTGCAGTGGAGCCGGGAGTGCAGGAGGCGAAAGAGGCCGGTGTTCTGGCCTTTGCGTCCCTAGTAGCCCGGCGGAGGATTCTTCTTCAGTGGAAGGATGCGAGGTCCCCAAGCGTGGAGGCCTGGGTCAACGATATGGCGGGGTTTATTAAATTGGAGAGGGTGAAATTTGCCCTAAGGGGGTCAGTGCAGGAGTTTTTCAGGAGATGGCAACCATTCCTAGATCTCCTGGCAGAACGGTAAAAACAAAAGGTCAACAGTAGCAGCAACCTGGGGCGGGGGGGTGGGGGTTGTCTTTTTGTTTTGGGTTGAATATCTGTTTTTTGCCAATGACGGGCGTTAATTTATTGTTTCTCTTTTGTACTTACGGCGGGGTGGGTGTTCTGTTTTTTTTGTTCTTAGAATTTTCTGTTATTGTTTTCTTTTTTGTGAAAATGTGAAAATTTGAATAAAAATTATTTTTTTAAAAAGAGACTAGCACTGCGCACGTGGAATACAATCAATTCCATTGGGAAGCAGTGCCGGATTCACGAATGACACTCAGGAGGCTAACAAGCTGCAGCTGCATATACACACTTCACTCCCCATACACACCATCCCAACCAACAAGATGGCAGCGAGAAGAATAGCCCATTTTACGGGCACCGAATTTGAGAATCTGTAGGACGCCTGGGGGGGGGGGGGGGGGGGGGCGACTCTACTCCGGCTCGGGAAGGTGGCTGCCAGCTGCCGCCGTTCATCGGGTCTGGGCGCAGGTGGCAGAGGCCACCAGCAATACTGTCCAGACCGGCCAGCAGTTGTGTATTGGATGGATGTTGGAGGTGGGTTTGGCTCAGAGACCACAGTTCAGCCAGCGCTCACCCCTCTGGTGACTCCCCCACCATCTGCCACCGTGTGAAGGAATGGCGAGCTTGCATGCAAGGATCACCCAGGTGGACAGTGGAAAGTGCTACTGTGGGCAGGAGTCAGATGTTGTCAAATGATGCAGAGCACCAGAGCTCATCGCAGAGCGGGTTGTCATCATCCTCCGTCCCATGAACCAGACTCGCTGTTACTGCCAACTCAGGGCCCGTACCCCGAAGTGCAGCAAGTATGTATCATGGTGGTTGGCCGGGTGGGGATGGAATGCGGTGTCCAATCCTTTGGCAAGTTTCCCCCCCCCCCCCCCCCCCCCAACAAGTCAGTGAACCTGGAGGCGATCACCTGCGCGTTGGCCCAGGTGCATACGTCACATCGCCCCTCTGCTGCGCGATGTTCTGGAGGACCCAGCAGGCAACCAGGATGCGGCCACCTCTCCCAGCGCCATACTGGAGGGCCCCTCTAGAGCAGTCCAGGCACCTGAACAGCATCTTCAGGATGCCGAAGCACTGCACGATCACGCATCTGGTCACGACATGGGTGTCATTGTAGTGGGTCTCCATGTCAATCTCTAGCACCAGATAGACGCCATCAGCCACGACCGCAGCGGATGACTCCTGTCGCCCAGGAGCCAACCCCCCCAGATGGGTGGTGCCTCGAAGAGGCCAGGAACTATCTAATGTGCCAGGATGAAGGCATCGCTGGCACTGCCTGGGTATCAGACATGCATGATACACATGTGATGGTCACACCGGCTGCACATTCATCGAGTGGAACCCCTTTCGGTTTGTGAAAAATGGTCTGTCATCTGCAGGTGCTCATAGGGGACATGCATCCCGTCGATCACCCCCTGGACTCGGGACATCTCGGCGATGGCGCGAACCCCACTGCATGGGCATCCTGGTGGACTCGGTCCACATTAAAATGGATGTATTGATCCGCCTGGGCATATAAGGCCTCTGTGACATGCGCAGATGCACCTGTGCACCCAGATCCTGTGAGATCGCGGTTAGGTCCCCACTCGGCGACTGGAAGTGGTCTGTGGGTGTTTTTGCGTATGTGAGACAATCAAACCGTCTTTGAAACAACAGTCCCAACCAAAGCTACAGCCAGTCTGTCCTACCAAATTTTTATAGGACAGGGACATGATGCAGCCTGTCTCAGGAAAGTCCATTTCATCCCCATTGAGGTTCCAATAGGCTCTGTGGTTTCAATGTTGCAGTCTGCCTTCTTTTCTACCTTTGTACTTGGGTATTCACATTCCATTTCACACCCCTTTGACTGTGACCAGCCTCAAGCTTGACAGCTGAAGGCTATCTCAAAGGAGGGATTAGCCTGTTAGTTGTGATAGCATTTGACAGTCCCTGAACTCTCAAGTGCCTCCTTGAAAAATCAGGTTGATATGTGGACTGAATATCCTGCAATCTTTGACACTCAAACAGTGTGCCTTTCTCTAAGTGCATCAGCACCATAGAGGCAGCTGCCCACAATCAAACAGTAAAGAGCGGGGTTCACCACTGAAGATCCATTTGCGGCCAACGGGTAACTATCTGGATGAGCAGAAGAGAGCTGAGCACGACCTCTCTGACATTGCTGGCAGAGGTCTGAGATCTAGGAATTCCTGATCTGAGCAGGAGTGAGTGTGCAGAGCAAAAGTTGCAGCACATGTGGCTCACTGGATGGGACTCCGACAGAAGGCAGGACAATCATGGTAAGGGTGGGGTAGGGTTGGAACTCTGACTCCCCAATGGGCTTAAAGGCACAGTACAAGCTCTGGCAGCACAGGTGCTTTGAGTGTAATGGCGCGACAGCAACAGGATCTTGGGTTGCTGGGTATTGACCATACATAGTTGTATCTTCCTGCATTGACTCTTAGTCTTGTTAGACTACTACAACCATTTGGCCATCAGGGCCAGAGGAATCCTTTATCGTTATCTTGGATGGTGCCCACTCCTGTTTGTACAAAAGAACAGATCTATGCCATGCATATGCAAATAATCTGCCATTGATGGGCAACTAGGTCATCAGACTCTATGAAGAGCTGATGGCTGGTCAAATGAGGTTGCCCGAATGACAATGCATCTTGGCTGTACCGGGGCAACTTGTGCATCCCCACTAACGAGGTTAAGTCTGAATGGGACAAGGTAGCTCAGACCGCGGGTGTATCCGTTTAACTCTGCAGCTAGCAGTCTTTTCCTTCAGTCTGTTTACCCCCTAAATTGCCTGCAACATCTTGGACCCCATTTCTGGATCTAAGTTCTTAATATCTCCCTATCATGACACTTCCCTTCCCAGATAAAAATGAACAATCGATATACACAGGTGGCTTCATTTTCTGAACCCTTTCAATGCTAAACATTTATTAAGATTACATACAGTTGACGTTCTATATGATACATACAATTTCTTTTCATTTTTAAACAAGCAAAGATCACATGAATGTAGTCCATTGTAATCTTTTCCCATATCACAGTCGTGATAGGACATCAGCAATCACATTTTCTTTTGAATACTTTTGCAGTAGTTCTGGTATTATTAGTAGTTCTGGTATTATTAGACCTACAAGTGGTCTCGGTGGCAGTCGCCATACATTTACGCAACAAAACCTAATCAATAATTCAGTTACATGCAGTGGTTTAACTTTACCAGCAGAGTTTTTCCATTTGACCATATGACTGATTGTTGTTGCAGCATTCATCATCAGTTCGTCACATTTTGTCACTGGTTTTGGATCCTGCTTCTTTTGCTGTCTGTTGAGTTCGCTAGTGCATTGGACAGTGTCAAACACCAATCATTGCATGTTGAAAAGTTTGCTGACTATTCTGGCTACATTTGTACCAGCTCTTCAGCCTCCAGATTCCGTATTCCACCACGGACAATGCTCTCTGTGAAATGGTGATACAGCTTTAGTACTTCATCTGTTCCTCACTGTCTGTGTTCCAAAGAACACCACATCTACCACTATCATGATTTTCCTTTTTTCTCTGAGGCACACTCTCCTTAACATCACCAACAACACCTCCTCTGCGTGGACCCCATGTGAACATCTCATATCCCCAGTTCATGTTCTTCGCAGATTTATATTGATGTTGGACACAAACATTGCTTTATGAACCAATTCAAAATCGTCAGTCATTTCTTCTGCGGCCTGTCTAGCCATCTTAACTCTGCTCTTCCACATAAGTTCTCACGACTGCGAGAAGTGAATCTTTAAATTCCTCTAAAATGATTATCTCCCTAAGCGCTTCGTAACATTCGGTTTATTTTTAGTGCTCTTGTCCAGCTATCAAACGTGGCTTGTTTAATCCTTTGGAATTCTATATAGGTTTGACCTGGTCCTTTTTTTAGATTTCTAAACTTCTACCGACGGGCTTATGGCATTAGTTCATAGGCACTTGACCTGGCATTCTTCACATCATAATCCGCAGATACCTCCTCTGATAGTGAGGCAAACACATCACTAGCTTGTTCTTTATTCTATCTACCAACTTTATCCAACACTACCAACACGGTCTTTGGCCAATAGAATTGTTTAGCTACTTTCTCAAAGCTTATAAGAATGCTTCAACATCATTCTCATTGAATCTTGGCATGGCGTGCATATATTTAAACATGTCCCTCCTAAACCTTTGACTAGAGGGTATTTCTTCTTCCCCTAAAACTTCCTCCTGCCTTTGCCTCCAACACTTTAACTTGTTGCTCTCCTTGCAGTGCCAGTTTCCGAAGTTCAAATTCTCTCTCTCTTTCCTTTGTTTCTGCCATGGGTAATCACTCTCTCTCTCTTCCTTTGCTTTTCCATTCTCCTTTGAAAAACCTACTCTTTTTCTTTGGTTTAATTTGCCATCGCCATCTCTCTCAGTTTTTGCTGCATTTCCAATTCTTTTGAGGTGGTGAGCACTGCTGCCCCACAGCGCCAGGAACCCGGGTTCAACTCCAGCCTTGGGTGACTGTGTGGAGTTTGTACGTTCTCCCCGTGACTGCGTGGATTTCCTCCGGATGCTCCTGTTTCCTCCCACAGTTCAAAGATGTGCAGGTTAGATTGATTGGCTTTGCCAAATTGTCCCTTAGTGTCCAAAGTTTAGGTGGGGTTATGGGGATAGAGTAGCAGAGTAGACCTAGATAGGGTGCTCTTTCGGAGGGTCAGTGCGGACTTGATGACCGAATGGCCTCCTTCTACACTGTAGGTATTCTATGATTCTATGATTCATTTTTAATTGGATTTGAGGTCATTCTAATCGGTTAGACTGCATTATTGATAAGTTTAAATATTGAGCTATGGGTCCTTGGGCGGTGACACAGTGGTTAGGACTGCTGCCTGCACCACTGAGGACCTGGGTTCGATTCCCGGTCCTGGGTCACTGTCCGTGTGGAGTTTGCACATTCTCCCCCTGTCTGCGTGGGTTTCACCCCCACAACCCAAAGATGTGCAGGGTAGGTGGATTGGCCACGCCAAATTGCCCTTTAATTGGAAAAAATTTATTTGGTAATCTAAATTATATTGAGCTATGGTTTGTATTATATTTGACCCTTTTGGCAGGGCTAATTGCAGTTTCTTCACCAAACTCAAAAGCTTTGCTTTTGATTCTCATTTTAAATCTCTCTCAGTGATTTCCGCCACTCCCAGGACATCTTTTGCAACCCCAAGTCAAACAAAGAATCTCAATCACGGATCCCCAATTTGTTACGGACAGCTGAACAGTTCTCAACTGAGGTTAAGAGGCTACTGCAGGTGCCATATCTTTTTTTTAATTTTAATGCGGTGCACAAAGATCAATTCGTTCCAAGAGTGATAATATAAGAAATAAGGCTTGGTTATTTTATCTTTTTTTAAATGTATTTTATTACAAACATGTATCAAAACTGGTTGCAGTGAACAAACACCCTGGGAAACATGCTTCCCTATAATCAACTATACAGTTTGTACAGATTTTTCCTCTTTTTCACCCCCTCCCCCATGACGAACTGCCCCTCAAACACAGTCACAAACATCCCCCACCTTTCCTCAAACTCATACTTTATCTTCTCTAATCCGCCACTCCAGAAAAATGTGCCACCGCGCAATCAGAGAGGCGAAGGCCAAGACATCAGGCTTCCTCCTCTCCATGAGCTCCGGCTTCTCTGAGACCCCAAATATTGCCTCCAAAGGGTCCAGGTTCACCTCCTTCTCCACTATCCTGGCTAAAACTACGAACACTCCTGCCCAGAATCTTCCCAATTTTTTGCAACCCCAAAACATATGCGGGTGATTCGCTGGCCCCCACCCACACCTCTCACACTCATCTGCTACCCCCTGAAAGAACCCACTCATTCTTGCCTGAGTCATATCCACCCTGTGCCCCACCTTAAACTGTATCAGGCTCATCTTTGCACATGAGGAGGTCCCGTTTACCCTACGCAGTGCCTCACTCCATGTTCCCCAGTTGATCTCCCGTCCCAACTCTGCTTCCTATTTCTCCTTGATCTTCACCACACGCTCGCCTCCCTGCTCCCCCAGCCACTTGTATATATCCCCAATTCTTCCATCACCTTGCACATCCGGGTGCAGCAGTCGCTCCAGCAGGGTGTATCCCGGCAATCTAGGGAATCCCCTCCAGACCTTTCACGCAAAGTCCCTAACCTGCGGATACCTGAACTCACTCCCCCTCGGCAGCTATACCCTCTCCCTTAGCTGGCTCGGTTATTTTATAAACAAATGTTATTTAAACAAAAGACAAGAAATCAAAATTGAAACTTTTACTTCAGTTCTAGCACTAACTGAGTAAATTTAGTTTCTTAACCTTAGCACATTCATTCCCGTTAAACAATGCATTTAATAAACATACAGCTCTCATACCACTTACATAGACAGGCAAAGATGAGACTCGTATTTACAAAGTAAATTTAGAGGCGGCATGGTGGTGCAGTGGCTCGCACTGCTGCCTCATGGCGTTGTGGATCCGGGTTCGCTCCCGGCACCGGGTCACTGTCCATGTGAGTTTTCACATTCTCTCTGTGTCTGCATGGATCTCACCCATACAAACCCAAAGGTGTGCAGCGTAGGTGAACTGGCCACGCTAAATTGCCTTTTAATTGGAAAAAAAATGAATTGGGTACTCCAAATTTTTAAAAAGCAATTCTCTGCTGTAACCCTTTAGAACCCTTTTCAAAAGTATTTATCTGGAACAGCTTCCTTCATTTAAAAAATAAATAAATTTAGTGTACCCAATACACTTTTTCCAATTAAGGGGCAATTTAGCGTGGCCACTCCACCTAGCCTGCACATCTTTGGGTTGTGGGGGCAAAACCCATGCAAACACGGGGAGAATGTGCAAACTGCAGACGGACAGTGACCCCAAGCCAGGATCGAACCTGGGACCTCGGCGCCATGAGGCAGCAGGGCTAACCCACTGCGCCACCGTGCTGTACTACAGCTTACTTCATGACCTCTCTGGGTAATCTCCTCAGCCTTCTGCTGTAACTTAAAAAAAAAACATTTCTTCCTCTCTCTCTAAGCTCCACCAACTCCCTCAAACAAATGTTTTTCCCTGAGGTGGCCAGACTTAAATCTCTTATCGTTATCTTGGCTGATTGCCCACTCCCGTTTGTACAAAAGAACAGAGCTATGACATTAATTTGCAACTAACCTTGTATTGATGGGCAAATACGTAATCAGACTCTGTGATGGGCTGATGGCTGGGTTAAACAAGGTTGTCCTGAATGACAATGGATCTTGAGGGATCATCCTGGCTGAAGCATGGCATACTGTGTATTCCCACTAACAAGGTTAAGTCTGAATGGGACAAGGTAGCTCAGGCTGTGGGAGTATCCTTTTAACTCTGCTGCCAGCAGTCTTTTCCTTCAGTCCGTTTAACCCCTAAATTGTCAGCTGCACCTTGGACCCAAGTTCCTAATATCTCCCTATCATGACAATATTCTCATCAAAAATAATTTCCCTGAAAATATAAGTGTTTCTCTCCACATAGATGGTGTCTGACATGCTGAGTATTTGCAGCATTTTCTGATTTAATTACAGACCTACTTTATCCACAATATTTTGCTTTTGTCATTGAATTATTCATCTGCCTATTTCCTCCTCAACACATATAGCAAAGAATACAATAATTGGTCAAGAAAAACACCAAACAAAAACAAGGGTTGGAGGTGAGAAGGTTTCAGACATATACAGGGAATTGTTAGAGTGAGAAGGGGCCCCTATCAGAGAGGTGAAGAGGAGTTGGGAGGGGAGCTGGAAACTGAACTGTGGGAAAAAGCCTTGAAAAGGGTAAATGCATTCTCTTCCTGTGCTACACTCAGCTTGATTCAGTTCAAGGTAGTCCACAGGGCCCACATAAGGGTAGCCCGGATGAGTAGGTTCTTCGAGGAGGTGGAGGACAGATGTGGGCGGTGTGGGGGTAGCCCAGCCAACCATGTTCATATGTTTTGGGCATGTCCGAAACTGAGGGAATTCGGGCAGGGATTTGCAGATGTTATGTCGGAAGGTAGGGTAACTCCGAGTCCAGAATTAGCAATATTTGGGGTGTCGGAAGATCCGGGGGCAAAGTGGGGGAGGGAGGCCGATATTCTGGCCTTCTCCTCCTTGGTGGCCCGGAGACGGATCTTGCTGAGATGGAGGGACTCGGAGCCCCCGAAATCAGGAGTATGGGTCAGTGATATGGTAGAGTTTCTCAGTCTGGAGAAAATCAGGTTTGCTTTAAGAGGATCAATACAGGGATTAGCCCGGAGTTGATAGCCGTTCATCGATTTCTTTAACAAAAACTGAACATCAGCAGTAAGAGGGGAAAGGGGGGGGGCGGAAATAGGAGGCACGGTAATGTTAAATAAGGACAGGGAATTTAGTATACGGGTAATTGGGGATAGGGCGGGAGAAGTGGAGTACGTGGTTTCTTGTATGTTGTTACTTTAGGGGGCATTCTGTGCGTCGACCCGCACGGTTGTTTTAGAAATGTCAATATGTTAAATTGTAAAAATTACAATTGCATCAATAAAATATTTTTTAAAAAAGAATAACGCCAAAGTCCCTCTTGCTCCACCAATTCTAATTGTCTGTCACCTTAAATCGCTGATGCAGGGTCCCATTTCTCTCCTTTCCTCCTGAACTAAAATATATTCATTAATTCTGGTTACATAAAATCTCAAAAACCTTTTTTTTCTTTGAAGACTGACTGTCTAACAATTAACTTCTAAACAATGTCTAACGGAGCGTGCAGCAGCGGAGCATGCCTCAGAGGAATAGGAGGCACAAGGCACAACTCAGGAATGCAATGGAATACTCTCCACTTGCCTGGATGAGTGCAGTTCCAATAACACTCAAGAAATTCAACAGACATCTGCTGGAGGCATAGAACATAGAACAGTACAGCACAGAACAGGCCCTCGAGCCATGATCACCCTACTCAAACCCACGTATCCACCCTATACCCCCAACAACCCCCCCCTTAACCTTACTTTTTAGGACACTACAGGCAATTTAGCATGGCCAATCCACCTAATCCGCACATCTTTGGACTGTGGGAGGAAACCGGAGTACCCGGAGGAAACCCACGCACACATGGGGAGGACGTGCAGACTCCGCACAGATTGAATGAAGGAATATACAAGGAAGGCAAAGGATGTCAAAAGGATTCAGAAAACCAGTCATGAAGAAGGTAGGGAGTAAGTGTTCATCGTCGAGTGAGAGGGCCAGCCAGGGAGCTAGCAAGATGGCGGAGGCTGGGCTGCCGGGTGGGGTTGCACTATTCACAGCAGAGAGGATGACTGAGGTAATGTCTTTGGAACTGGAGAAGCAGTTTGCAAAGCACATGGAGGCGTTGAGGAAGGAGATGGTGGTGGCTTTTGAAGACGTTGGTGGAGGAGGCAGTTGTTCCGGTGAGGAGTAGCTGTGGCGAATACAGCGGCTGAGGTGAGGGAGCAGAGCGAGAAGGTGAAGGGAGTGGAGGAGGCCATGTCGCAGCACAGTGATCAGCACACTTCGATGGGGAATGAGCTGCAGAGGGTGGTCAAGGCCAATAAGGGGCTTTGAGCAAAGCTGGAGAACCGCTCGAGGCGGCAATATTAGAGGATTGTGGGCTTGCCCGAAGGGGTAGAGGGCTGTAGGCCGACGCTGTACTTCAGCAAGCTGTTGGCGGAATTGATGGGGGCGGAGCCCTCTCGGTATGAAGTGGACCGAGCCCATCGGTCTCTGAGGCCGAAACCAAAGCTAAATGAGCCGCCAAGGGTAGTGATCATCTGCTTCCACAAGTACCTCATGAAGGAGAAGGTGTTGAACTGGGTGAGGCAGAAGTGAGGGGTGCAGTGGGCTGGTGCTGGAGTTCGCATATACCAGGACTTGACGGTGGAGCTGGCAAAGAGGCGAGTGGCTTTCGGCCAAGTTAGGGTGCGATTTGGAGTAGTATATCCAGCAAAGCTGAGGGTGATCTATAACGCCAGAGATTTCCACTTCGAGATGGTGGAGGCGGCGGAGGCATTCGTGAGGGCAGAAGGCGTGGGACAGAAGTGAAAACTGGAACTGAGAAGGGGTTGTGGACTGCGAATGGGGAGTTGGGAGAGTGTATAAGTGTTTTAAATGTTTTGTTTTTGATCTACAATGTTCTTTATTTACTTCACGCTATTATAGAGTTTAAGTTTTTTGATTGTCATTCTTTGTTGCGATGGTTTTATCTTATTTTATTTCCATGTTTGGGTTTGGTTTTTTCCTGGGACGGGGCGGGAGGGGAGGGAAAGCCTTGGGTGGGGGCCCCCGCGCTAGCTAACTGAAGTCGGCTAGTGAACAGAGGTGAGGTGGGGGGAGGGGCTGCAGACAATGGAGCCCGGCATAAGAGGTGTGAAAGTGGGGGGAGGGGATCGATACTGGGTCAGGGTTTTTCGAGAGGAAGTGTAAGGGAGGATTCTGGGAGGGGGGGGGAAGGGGTTTGTTGTTAACAATGGATAGGGGCGGGTCAGGCTCATGGGGCAGGGCCCGGTGCTACGAAGATGGTGGATAAGAACGGGGGGGGGGGGGATAACAGACCCCCGGTTAGGACAGTTACGTAAGGGGTTGGGTGGCCCAGTCAAGAGATCAAGGGTGCTGGTGCATCTGAAAGGTTTGAAGGCCGATGTGGCGATGCTACAGGAGACTCACTTGAGGGTGAAGGACCAGGTGAGGCTTAGGAAGGGCTGGTTCAGCCCGGTGTTTCATTTGGGATTTGATGGTAGGTTTTGAGGGGTAACGATCCTGGTTAGCAAAAGAGTACTGTTCCAGATGGAGAAAGTGGTTGCAGACCAGGGAGGCAGGTATGTAATAGTGGCAGGGGCATTGGAGGGGAGGCTGGTGGCGCTGGTAAGCGTGTATAGTCCCAACTGGGATGATGCAGGATTTGTGAAGGTGTGTGGGGCCATCCCCGACTTGATAGTGGGTGGGGAATGGAACCTAGTTCAGGAGCCGAGATTGGACAGGTCACAGCCGCGCTCGCTTGTCCCATCGGAGGGGGGGGGGGGGGTTGGGGGTGAAGGCGCTGGCTGAACTAATGGCTGAACCTTGGAGGTTTCTGAACCCGGGGGAGCCGGAGTATTTTTTTTCCTCCTCGGTCCACAAGATGTATTCGCAAATTGACTTTTTTGTGGTGGGGAAGGCACTATTGGCTGGCGTTAAGGAGTCGGAATACGTAGCAATTGTGATATCGGATAATGAGCCGCATTGGGTGGATATGGTGTTGGAGAGGGGGGCAGTGCAGAGGCCAGGGTGGAGACTAGATGTGGGGCTGTTGGGGGACCGAGGGTTCTGTGATAAGATTGGGAAAGTAATCGAGGAATATGTGGGGTTTAATTGTACGGGGGAGGTTTTGCAGGCGGTGGTTTGGGAATCTCTAAAGGCAGTGGGAGGGGAGGTGATCTCGTTTAAGGCAAAGGTGGATAAGGAGGAGAGGGTAGAGCGTCAAAGGGTAATAGATGAGATGTTGGAGGTAGACAGGAGTTATGCAGAAGACAGGGTTCCAGCGCTGTTGGAAAAGAGGAAAGAGTTACAGGCGAGTTTTGACCGGCTGTCCACAAGGAAGACGGTGCGCCAATTGAGGCGGGCAAGGGGAGCGGTTTACGAATATGGAGAGACGGCTGGGCGCATGTTGGCAGGCCAGCTTCAGATGGAGTCAGTGGCGAGGGAAATTGTTCAGGTGCGGGACAGGGCAGGGACGTTGGTGGTGGCTCTGGTGAGATTAATAGTGTTTGCGGAGTTTTACGAGAGATTGTATAGGTCGGAGCTATCCTGGGGGGGATCGGGAGATGCAGGAATTCGTAGATGGTTTGGAATACCCAAGGTTGGGGGAGGGGGATAGGGACATATTGGATGGGGCGATAGTGGAGCAGGAGATAAAACATGCGATTTGGAGAATGCAGTCGGGGAAAGTAGCAGGGCCAGATGGGTCTCCGGTGGAGTATTACAAGAAATTTAAAGATACGTTGGCGCCACTGATGGTGGGGATATTTGAGGAGGCAATAGGGAAGGGGGTGTTGCCACAGACTTTGGGGCAGGCATCGATCTCCCTGTTGCTCAAGAAATATAAGGATCCAACAGAATGTGGGTCGTATAGGCCCATATCACTTTTGAATGTGGATGCTTAGGTGTTGGCTAAGGTATTAGCGGATAGGTTGGAGGAGTGCCTCTCGAAAGTGTTTGGCAAAGATCAGACGGGGTTTGTGAAGGGGAAACAGCTCTTTTTGAACATTAGGAGGGTATTGAATGTGGTTATTGCACCGGTGCAGGGGAGGGAGACAGGTTGTTGTGGCATTGGACATTGAGAAAGCGCTTGACCGAGTAAAGTGGGAGTACTTGATGGCAATTCTGGAGCGGTTTGGGAGTCGATAAGGCTGCTATATAGGGAGCCGAGGGCAAGTGTCTCCGCCCGAATAACATGAATTCGGGATATTTTACTCTGTACCATAGGACCAGGCAGGGATGTCCTATGTCCCCCCTGATGTTCGCGCTTGGGATTGAGCCAATGGTCCTCGCATTGAGGAGTTTGGAGATATAGAAAGAGATAGTGGGGGGGGGGGGGGGGGGGGGGGGGGTTGGTAGAGCATAGGGTATCTTTGTATGAAGATGACTTGCTGTTGTATGTATCGGAACCGAGTGTGTCGATGGGGGGCATATTGGAGTTGCTTCAAGTATTTAGGTCTTTTTCGAGATAAAAACTCTTTTAGAGAAAAGTAAATATTTTGCTGTGTCTCGGCCAGGCGTTGGGTTGCTAAAATTCCGTACGGCAGGGACTCACTTTAGATATCTGGGGATGCAGGTAGCATAGAATGGGGGGGGGGGGGGGGGGGGGGGTGGCGTGGCGGGTTCCGTAGGTATAACATTACTAGTCTAGTGGGGAGGGTGAAAGCAGATCTGACAAGGTGGGATGATCTCCCTCTGTCACTGGCAGGTTGGGTACAGGCAATTAAAATGAACATGTTGCCGCAATTTTTGTTTATTTTTCAGTGCCTGCTGATCTTCCTGGGGGGGGGCGAGAATTAGGGAGGTGCTACTGCAGAGAGGAAGGCAGTCGGAAGGGTTGGGTCTTCCGAATTGTATTACTGGGCAGTGAATGTGGAGAAGGTGAGGAGCTGGGTTAGAGGGGGGGGACTCCCAGTGGGTGAGAATGGAGGAGAGTCTGTGCAGGGGGTCGGGGCTGAGGGAGTTGGCAACAGCGCCGCTCCCGGTGGCCCCGGGGAAATATCTGTGGAGTCCGGTAGTAGTAGCAACTTTGAAAATCTGGAGGCAGTTGCGGCAGCACTTTATGCTAGGGCGGGGTCAAGGGAAATGCCGATTCGGGGGATTCACAGATTCAAGCCAGGGCAGTGGGATGGAAGTTTTTGGATATGGGAGGAGAAAGGAGTCAGGGCACTAAAGGATTTGTTTCTGGGGGGGCCGGTTTGCGGGACTGAAGGAACTGGAGGCAAAATATGGGTTGGGGCAGGGGGAAATGTTTAGGTATATGCAGGTCCGGGATTTCACTAAGAAGGTGATACAGAGCTTTCCGGTGGCGCCGGCCTCCACACTGTTGGAGGAGGTGCTGACGACAGGGGGAATGGAGAAGGAGTGGTGTCGGAGATTTATGGTGCGATTCTGGGAGAAGAGAAGGCACCGCTGGAGGTGATTAAAATAAAGTGGGAGGAGGAGTTGGGAGAGGGCATGGAGGAGGGATTGTGGTGTGAGATGCTCTGGAGGGTGAGCCTCAACATCGTCTGCGAGGTTGGGGCTGATACAACTGAAGGTGGTGCATAGGGCGTACCTCACAAAGGAGAGGATGAGCCAATTCTTTGACGGGGTAGAGAATGTTTGTGAGAGTTGCGGGGTGGGGGGGAGGGGGGGGGGGGTGGAAACCACGTTCATATATTTTGGTCCTGTCCAAAGCTGGAAGGGTATTGCAGGGAGGTTTTCAGAGTAATTTCGAAGGTGGTACATGTGAGGGATGAGCCGTGTCCTCTGGAGTCCATATTCGGGGTATTGGATCGGCCGGGGTTGGAAGCGGGTGCGGAGGCAAATGTTTTAGCCTTCGCCGCATTGATCGCCCAAAGGCAGATCCTGTTGGGGTGGAGGTCAGTCTCTCCGCCCTGGCATGGCGGGGGGATCTGTTGGGGTTTTTAACACTCGAGAAGGTGAAGTTTGAGTTCAGGGAAAGGATGGAAGGGTTCTACAATTCATGGCCTTTGTTCATTATGCACTTTCAAGAATTGGATGACATTGAACATTAAGGGGGGGGGGGTTGGACTGTGTATGTTGTTGATGATTATGTATGGGTGGATGGTGGAGTCCTGAGTCCTTTTCTTTGATGTTTGTATTTAAAATGTTGCGGGTTGTGTGGGAGTTGGTGGGAGGAGGGGCTTGTTGGCCAGGGGATTATCATTGTATTTGTTACTGTTGATTGTTTGTTGGATGAAAATGTGAAAAAGGAGAATAAAAATATATTTTTTTAAAAGAAGCTGAACACCATCCAGGACAAGGCAGCCCGCTTGATCGCTCCACCTTCCACAAACATTCAAACGCTCCACAACCGATGAACAGTGGCAGCTATGTGTACCATCTACAAGATGTTCCTTAGATAACACTTTCCAAACCCACGACCACTACCGTCTATAAGGACAAGAGCAGCAGATACCTGGGAATCCCACAACCTGGAGGTGCAGGAAGTGTGTTCAGTTGCAGCTCCTGCTAGACCGCTTGACGGCTCTGGAGCTGCGGATGGACTCACTTTGGAGCATCCGCAATGCTGAGGAGGTCGTGGATAGCACGTTTAGCGAGTTGGTCACACCGCAGGTGAAAGTTAATGAGGGAGATAGAAAATGGGTGACCAAAAGACAGAGCAAGAGTAGGAAGGCAGTGCAGGTGTCCCTGCGGTCATCTCCCTGCAAAACAGATATACCGCTTTGGATACTGTTGGGCGAGATGGCTCACCTGGGGAAGGCAGTAGCAAGGTTCATGGCACCGTGGCTGGCTCTGCTGCGCAGCAGGGCAGGAAGAAAAATGGGAGGGCTATAGTGATAGGGGACTCGATCGTAAGGGGAATAGACAGGCGGTTCTGTGGATGCAATCGAGACTCCAGGATGGTATGTTGCCTCCCTGGTCAAGGATGTCTCGAAGCGGCTGCAGGATATTCTGGGGAGGGGGGGGGGGGGGGGGGGGTGAACAGCCAGCTGTCATGGTGCAATAGGCACCAACGATATAGGTAAAAAACGGGATGAGGTCCTACAAGTTGAATTCAGGGAGTTAGGAGTTAAACTAAAAAGTAGGTACCTCAAAGGTAGTAATCTCAGGATTGCTACCAGTGCCACGAGCTAGTCAGAGTAGGAATGTCAGGATAGATAGGATGAATGCGTGGCTTGAGAGATGGTGCAAGAGGGAGGGATTCAAATTCCTGGGGCATTGGGACCGGTTCTGGGGGAGGTGGGACCAGTACAAACCGGACAGTCTGCACCTGGGCAGGACTGGAACCGATGTCCTAGGGGGGTGTTTGCTAGAGCTGTTGGGGAGGGTTTAAACTAAGGTGGCAGGGGGATGGGAACCAATGCTGGAAGTTGGAAGGTAGTAAAACAGGGACAGAAGCAAAAGAAAGTAAGGGGGAAAGTGCAAGGCAGAGAAGACATAGTCAAAAATCCAAAAAGGCGACAGTACAAGGTACAGTGACTGAGGGGAACTCAGTGAATAGGCCCAGTAATACTAAAAGGAATAAAACTGGAGATGTTAAGATTCAAAACAGAGGTAAAAAAAATCAACATACCTGTACTTTACCTGAATGCTTGTAGTATTCGGAATAAAGTAAATGAGTTGATGGCGCAAATCATCGTGAATGACTATGATTTAGTGGCCATTACTGAAACATGGTTAAAGGATGGTCACGACTGGGAGTTAAATATCCGAGGGTATCAAACTATTCGGAAGGACAGAGTGGATGGTAAGGGAGGTGGTGTAGCTCTGTTATTTAAGGATGACATCTGGGCAATAGTAAGGGATGACATCGGTGCTATGGAGGATAAGGTTGAATCCATTTGGGTGGAAATCTGGAATAGTAAGGCGAAAAAGTCACTGATAGGAGTAGTCTATCGGCCACCAAATAGTAACGTTATGGTGGGGCAGGCAATAAACAAAGAAATAACTGATGCATGTAGAAATGGTACAACAGTTATCATGGGGGATTTTAATCTACATGTCGATTGGTTTAACCAGGTCGGTCAAGGCAACCTTGAGGAGGAGTTTATAGAATGTATCCGCGATAGTTTCCTAGAACAGTATGTAATGGAACCTACGAGGGAACAAGCGGTACTAGATCTTGTCCTGTGTAATGAGACAGGATTGATTCATGATCTCATAGTTAGGGATCCTCTCGGAAGGAGCGATCACAATATGGTGGAATTTAAAATACAGATGGAGGGTGAGAAAGTAAAATCAAATACTACTGTTTTGTGTTTAAACAAAGGAGATTACAATGGGATGAGAGAAGAACTAGCTAAGGTAGACTGGGAGCAAAGACTTTATGGTGGAACAGTTGAGGAACAGTGAAGAACCTTCCAAGCGATTTTTTCACAGTGCTCAGCAAAGGTTTATACCAACAAAAAGGAAGGACGGTAGAAAGAGGGAAAACCGACCGTGGATATCTAAGGAAATAAGGGAGAGTATCAAATTGAAGGAAAAAGCATACAAAGTGGCAAAGATTGCTGGGAGACTAGAGGACTGGGAAATCTTTAGGGGGCAGCAGAAAGCTACTAAAAAAGCTATAAAGAAGAGTAAGATAGAGTATGAGAGTAAATTTGCTCAGAATATAAAAACAGACAGTAAAAGTTTTTACAAACATATAAAACAAAAAAGAGTTGCTAAGGTAAATATTGGTCCTTTAGAGGATGAGAAGGGAGTTTTAATAATGGGAGATGAGGAAATGGCTGAGGAACTGAACAGGTTTTTTGGGTCGGTCTTCACAGTGGAAGACACAAATAACATGCCAGCGACTGATAGAAATGAGGCTATGACAGGTGAGGACCTTGAGAGGATTGTTATCACTAAGGAGGTAGTGATGGGCAAGCTAATGGGGCTAAAGGTAGACAAGTCTCCTGGCCCTGATATAATGCATTCCAGAGTGCTAAAAGAGATGGCTAGGGAAATTGCAGATGCACTAGTGATGATTTATCAAAAATCACTAGACTCTGGGGTGGTCCCGGTGGATTGGAAATGAGCAAACATGACACCACTGTTTAAAAGAGGAGGTAGGCAGAGAGCAGGAAATTATAGGCCAGTGAGCTTAACTTCGGTAGTAGGGAAGATGCTGGAATCTATCATCAAGGAAGAAATAACGAGGCATCTGGATAGAAATTGTCACATTGGGCAGACGCAGCATGGGTTCATAAAGGGCAGGTCGTGCCTAACTAATTTAGTGGAATTTTTTGAGGACATTACCAGTGCAGTAGATAATGGGGAGCCGATGGATGTGGTATATCTGGATTTCCAGAAAGCCTTTGACAAGGTGCCACACAAAAGGTTGCTGCATAAGATAAAGATGCATGGCATTAAGGGTAAAGTAGTAGCATGGATAGAGAATTGGTTAATTAATAGAAAGCAAAGAGTGGGGATTAATGGGTGTTTCTCTGGTTGGCAATCAGTAGCTAGTGGTGTCCCCCAGGGATCCATGTTGGGCCCACAATTGTTCACAATTTACATAGATGATTTGGAGTTGGGGACCAAGGGCAATGTGTCCAAGTTTGCAGATGACACTAAGATGAGTGGTAAAGCGAAAAGTGCAGAGAATACTGGAAGTCTGCAGAGGGATTTGGATAGGTTAAGTGAATGGGCTAGGGTCTGGCAGATGGAATACAATGTTGACAAATGTGAGGTTATCTGGCTACTCCATGGGATGGGGTTGAGAGCAGAGCTATCCCCTGAGGCATTCCTGCCACCTGCCGCTGGCAGTCTTGGTGTCCCACTGCCGTCTCAACAAAGGTCTGCATTCACGTGGCCATGGAGCACAGGGAGTGGACCACCTCTGTCTGCAACTGCACCATGTTACGCTGCGACTGTGCCACCACCTTCTGAGTCTGTGCCACATCAGCACTATCTGGTGGTCATTAGATTGTGCCATCTCCCTCTGGGACTGGGTTGTTAAGGAATGGGTTAAGAGACATTCCAGTCTCATTTGTGTTAAGTATCCAATAATTGACACTGATTATGTAAAGAGGTTGCAAGTGGCACTTATTTGGTGTGGTGTGATGATAGAGTTTTATATTGATGGTGTTCGAGGAAAATAAAGATGTCTTGGGAAAGAAGCAGAACACTTGACTCTTTACTGAACAGCAGCCAGAAGCTAACAGTGGTAGCAGAAGATGGTTACTGTGCAAATATAAAGGGTTGAAAGATACAGCTTTTCCAGAATAAAAAAACAAATTCTGCATCAACCAAGGAGTGAGTGAGTAAAAAACAAATATGGCTGAACCTGGAATAAAGATATCCGGATATGACTAGCCGCCATTATTTTCTGAAAGGGGATCGTACGACCAATGGAGAAGTGCAGTTGTTATGTGGACGAAGGTAACTGCTTTTTGGGAAAGAGGAAAGAGAGTAAAATCCAAAGCAAAGTGTTTTCTGAACTGGAATTGGAACAGTTAGACTCAGAAGAAGGTCTGAAAACTCTATTGTGTTTTATGGATAAGATTTATCGAAAGGATGACTTATTAGGTGCGTATGAAGCCTGGTCAGAATTTGACAGATTTCGGAAAACATTGGATTGGATTGGATTTTGTATATTATCTCGTGTACCGAGGTACAGTGAAAAGTATTTTTCTGCGAGCAGCTCAACAGATCATTAAGTACATGAAAACAAAAGAAAAGAAATGCAAATAGGGCAACACACGATGCACAATGTAACTACATAAACACCGACATTGGGTGAAGCATACAGGGGTATAGTATTTATCAGGTCAGCCCATAAAAGGGTCGTTCAGGAGTCTGGTAACAGCGGGGAAGAAGCTGTTTTTGAGTCTGTTCATGTGTTTTCTCAGACTTTTGTATCTCCTGCCCGATGGAATAAGTTGGAAGAGTGAGTAAGCAGGGTGGGAGGGGTCTTTGGTTATGCTATCCGGTTTCCCCAGGCAGCAGGAGGTGTAGATGTCAATGAATGGGAGGCTGATGGACTGAGCTGTGTTCACGACTCTTTGAAGATTCTTGCGGTCTTGAGTCAAGCAGTTGCCATGCAAGGCTGTGATGCAGCCAGATAGGATGCTTTTTATGGTACATCTGTAAAAGTTGGTAAGAGTTAATTTGGACATGCCGAATTTCCTTAGTTTCCTGAGGATGTATAGGCGCTGTTGTGCTTTATCATAGAATTTACATAGTATTTACAGTGCAGAAGGCGGCCATTCGGCCCACCGGGTCTGCACCAGCCCTTGGAAAGAGCACCCCACTTAAGCCCATGCCTCCACCTTATCCCGGTAACCCCACCTACCCTTTTTTGGACACTAAGGGCAATTTAGCATGGCCAATCCACCTAACCCGCACATCTTTGGATTGTGGGAGGAAACTGGAGCACCTGGGGGAAACCCACGCAAATATGGGGAGAACGTGCAGACTCCGCACAGACAGTGACCCAAGTCAGGAATCGAACCTGGGACCCTGGAGCTGTGAAGCAACTGTTCTATCCACTGTGCTGCCTTTCTTGGTGGTAGCGTCGTTGTGGGTGGACCAGGACAGATTTTTAGAGCTGTGTACCCCATGGAATTTGAAACTGATAACCACCTCCACCTCAGCCCCATTGATGCTGACAGGGGTGTGAACAGTACTTTGCTTGCTGATGTCAAAGACCAACTCTTTTGTTTTGCTGCCATTGAGGGAGAGATTGTTGTCGCTGCACCACTCCACTAGGTTCTCTATCTCCTCTTGTAATCTGACTCGTCGTTATTCGAGATCCGGCCCACTATGGTCATATCGTCAGCAAACTTGTAAATGGAGTTGGAACGAAATTTTGCCACGTAAAGTAGTGTGTGTACAGGGAGTATAGTATGGGGCTAAGTACGCAGCGTTGCGGAGCTCCGGTATTGAGGACTATTGTGGAGGAGGTGTTGTTGTTTATTCTTACTGATTGAGGTCTGTGGGTCAGAAAGTCGAGGATCCAGTTGCAGAGTGAGGTGCCAAGTCCTGGGCTTTAGAGCTTTGATGTGAGCTTGGCTGGGATTATGGTGTTGAAGGCGGAGCTGTAATCAATAAATAGGAGTCTGATGTAGGAATCCTTGTTGTCGAGATGCTCTACGGTTGAGTGCAGGACTAGGGAGATGGCGTCTGCTGTGGACCAGTTGCGGCAGTATGCAAATTGCAGTGGATCAAGGCGTTCTGGGAGTATGGAGGTGATGCGCTTCATGACCAATCTCTCGAAGCACTTCATTACGACTGAAGTCAGGGCCACTGGACGGTAGTCATTGAGGCACGTTGCCCGATTTTTCTTTGGCACTGATATGATGGATATCTCTATTGAGGACTATATAATGGTATTTAACAGACTATACAAAAAACTGCACAAACACTGCCTGGAATTTCGAAGGTTAGCATTTACCTTCCTGGACTCTGCTAGAGTGACCAATATGGATAGGCTCCTGGTTTTGACAGGAATTAGATTTGGAGATAATGATACCTTATTCGATCAGATGATAGAGGCCTTGAAGAAGTTTCTGGGGAAACATCCAATTCCTAAGGTTCTTATGACACAAATGGGTCAGTCAGCAATAAATCAGACGATGGAGGATACACTACTGACAGGATGGTGAGATCGTATGGCTACAAACAGGTTACGAGAGTATGGAAGGAAATCGGGACCCAGAAATTATGAGAACAGAAACCCATTTAAAATCTATAACAGGAGGTGGGACATGGAGAATGGTAATAGGAAAATGAACCCCAGAAATGCCCGTGGTATGATAAATCGATGTTTTTGGTGTGACTCTCACTACCATATGCTTTCAACTGTCCAACATGTTATAATAGAGTGTTTGAAGCTACACATGACATGCAGTCGGAAGAAGAAAAAGATAGTGACCAGATAGAAGGCATTGTCCTATTAACGAGCAGTTTTACTCTGGTAATGAGAGTGTTGGTTGCAGAATCCTTCAATTGTGCTGTATTGGACAGTGGCTGCACATCCATTGTGTGTGGAATTGACTGTTTTAAATGTTACCTGGACCTGGGCAGCACGGTGACACAGTGGTTAGCATTGCTGCCTCACGGCGCCGTGGTCCTAGGTTCGATCCCGGCTCTGAGTCACTGTCCGTGTGGAGTTTGCACATTCTCCTGTGCTGGCATGGGTTTCACCCCCACAACCCAAAGATGTGCAGGTTAGGTGGATTGGCCACGCTAAATTGCCCCTTAAATGGGAAAAAAATAATTGGGTGCACTAAATTTATATTTAAAAAATAAATAAAATGTTACCTGGACTCTTTAAATGCTGCAAATCGTAACAAGGTTAAGGAATTTGAAAGTTCCACAAATTTCAGGTTTGGGGATAATACCCTGCAGTCGGTGAAAGGAGTGGTGATCCCTTGCAATATTGCCGGAGTGAATCATTTCACTAGAACAGATGTTGTATCAAGTGAGATACCTTTGTTTCTGAGCAGACCGTCGATGAAAAAAGCACACATGAAACTGGATATGGAACAGGATAAGACAACAGTTTTTGGAAAGACGGTGGACTTACAATTTACACAGTCGGGGCATTTTTGTATTCCGTTACTGACAAATAATATTTCAGGTGCAGTTGTTAAGGATGTGTTATTGACAGCTGGAAATGGGACTTTAACTGATAAACAGCTTGTTGTATTAAAACTGCATCGGCAATTTGCACATCTGGCTCCTTGGAGGCTGAAAAATGTATTAAAGGATGCAGTGGTAAAGGATCAAGACTATACTAAGCTGATAGAACAGGTTTGTGATCACTGTGAGGTTTGTAGGAAGTACAAAAATTAATGATCCTAAAGTGGAAGACATAATGAGAGCAAATAAAGCGTTGGTCAAACTAAAGATGCAGGAGTGTGTTTTGAGGTTCCCAGTTTTAGGTGATCTTAGGCACTTGAAAATCATAGTTTATAGTGATGCATCCTATGCAAATTTAAGTGATGGGGTTTCAAGCGCAGGAAGTTTTATAATTTTCCTTTTTGGGTACAATGGTGAATGTTGCCCTCTTATGTGGGAAACAAAGAAAACAAGGAGAGTGGTCAAAAGCACATTGGCCGCTGAGACGTTAAGCCTTGTAGAGCCGGTGGATATGGCCTTTTATATATCCCAAATAGTGACAGACATTTTGGGATTAGGGGATTTGGGTAACATACCCATTGAGTGTCACATTGACAACAAATCCCTGTGGGAAAATGGGCACTCTACATAAAGTGGGAATGAGAAAAGGTTAAGGATAGACATTGCAAGTTTGAAGCAGATGTTAGACAAGGGGAAGATAGCAAAAATGAAATGGGTCGACAGTAGCTATCAATTATCCGATTGTTTTACAAAAAGACAGGCTAGTTCACAGAAACTTTTGGATATTATGATTTCCTTCCAAAAATGAAAAAATAAGACAGGGGAAATTGCGTGTGTTTTTGGGTTTCTTGTAATTTTGGTTTTTCGGGGGAAACCAATATTTACCAAATTATTTTTTTTTCTCCAAGGAAGGAGAGACTGTTAAAGAATGGGTGAAGAGACATTCAATTAGATGTCCCATTGATGTTAAGTATCCAATAATTGACACTGATATGTAAAGAGGTTGCAAGTGGCACTTGTTTACTGTGGCATGTAGTGATAGAGATTTGTACAGAGTGTGTTCAAGGAAAATAATAGTGTCTTGGGAAAGGAGCAGAACTCTTGTCTCTTTACTGAACAGCAGCCAAAAACTAACATCGGCCAGCGCCTGGGTAATGCCGCTGATGCTCTCAGCCATGGCCCGTTGTAACTGGGCCACGTTCAGGAGTGCTGCTGCAATGTCCAAGTAGCTCTGGCACATGGCTGCCTGTGATAGGGCAGCCCTCTCTTGGGCCTCTGCCACCGAGTGCACAAATTGCCCCAAGCCTTGGACATGCTGCTCCACAGCCGAAACCCTCACCCCCAAGACCTCCACCGTGGATGCCACCCATGCGGTGTTGGCCTGGGCGATACCTCCTGCTCCTGCACACAGTTGGACACCCCTACCTTCATCTGCAGGAGCTGGATGCTCGCCGACACCCCTCATATAGTTGCTGGCACTGCAACTGCATCTCCACGATCGATAGGACTGTCCATTTAAGAAGACCGAAACCCATCTGGACAGCAGCTAGTCCCTGGGTTCGGCCAGCCCTCCGACCGTCCGCCCCCTTCGAATTCCTACCTCCACCTGATGAACCAGAGGATTTGTGTGGTGTGCACCAGATAGTGCCCAAGAGCCTCTTCAGTAAAGTGCCCAACCGAGGTGAGTGTCTCTCGGTGGTGGAGGGTTTTGGAGACAGCTGTGATGCGAAATCCGTGTCATCTTCGGACTCCAGCATCGGGGTTTCCAACGTCCCGGGTATATGGCTGCCCTCCGTGTTGGTATCCTCATCGCTACTCGGCACCCGAAGCTGTGGCTGGGGGCGAGGGACACCAGAAGGACTCACTCCATCATCAGCAAGTCCTACAAGACACAAGACAGGACGCATGATGAGACCGCTGGACGTAAGGGAGTGGGGGCGGTGGGGCTTTGTGGGACTGAGGGTGGGGTGCGGGTGAGGGTAGGGTGGGGGTGAGTGACACACTTGCCATGGAGAACCGCAACTCAGTGGGGTCTCACTTATTTGCCCTCGGCTGATCTCAATCCCGCCTACTGCCCTTTCCTCGAGCCTGCCAACCACGTCCAGGGCCCGTTAATCTGCCACCGTGAGGGGCTGCAGATCCAGCGTCTCTCTCCAGTCTTCTTCCACTCCCTGCGGTTAAAGGCGGCCTTTTCCTGGGGTGGGGGGGGGGGGGGGAAACAGAAAATGCACAGTGTTAAGACAGTCCAACGCCTGCAGACCATGGGGTTGGTGGCTTCAGTAAGCAGGGCATCCAGCAATGGCAGACGGTATGGGTGCCGGCAGGTGGCGCAGGATGGGGTTCAGCTGCCCTCCGGAATGGTAGGGTTACGGAGTGTGGGACGTGGGTTGGTGCCAGGGGCACAGTGCTGCCACCCTAAGGAGGCACCCTAGGCCACACTCCTGGGCCACCCTAAGGAGGTTGTGCAGTTTTTTATGGTACTGCAGGCTGGTCCAAATGGTGTTGCACGTGGCACTTACTGCCTCTGCCACCTGCGCCCAGGCACAGCAGTGGCTGGCATCCTCCTTCCAGGGTCGGGGTCCAGAGTGGCGCCCCACTCCTCCAAGGTGTCCAGGCGTCCATTAATCTCAGGGCCGATTTCCTTGCTGTAATCTTGTTGGCTGGATTAGTGTGTGTAGGGATGACGCCGTTTTGGAGGGGCGGAGCATCTGAAAATAGGCACTACCCCCGATTCGGTCGTAAACATGGATTCTTTGCTTGATCGCTGATTAAGATATCGGCGTCGGGCAACGAAAAATCCCACCCAGTATTATTATCTTATATACCTTAAATAGATCTCTTTTTCTTCTCAACTCGGGCCTAAACTGCACAATCTCTCTTAGATAGAACAGTACAGCACAGAACAGGCCCTTCAGCCCTCAATGTTGTGCCGAGCAATGATCACCCTACTCAAACCCACGTATCCACCCTATACCCGTAACCCAACAACCCCCCCTTTAACCTTACTTTTTTTTAGGACACTATGGGCAATTTAGCATGGCCAATCCACCTAACCCGCACATCTTTGGACTGTGGGAGGAAACCGGAGCACCCGGAGGAAACCCACGCACACACGGGGAGGACGTGCAGACTCCGCACAGACAGTGACCCAGCCAGGAATCGAACCTGGGACCCTGGAGCTGTGAAGCATTTATGCTAACCACCATGCTACTGCGCTGCCCCTAAAGGCGCTGTCTTCATAAGACAAATCCCTCATCTTTGGAATCAATCTGGGGCAGCACAGGTGCCATCGAGGTTAGCACGGCTACATCACGGCGCCAATGACCCGGGTTTGATCTCAGCCCCGGCTCACTGTCCGTGTGGAGTTTGCACATTCTCCCCGTGTCTGCGTGGGTCTCATCCCCACAATCCAAAGATGTGCAGGATAGGTGGATTGGCCACCTTAACTGTCCCTTAACCAGTGGCGTGCAGAGGTCTGGTGATGCCCGGGGCAAATCTTGATTGTATGCCCCAAAGACTCAAGTAGCACCAACCCCCCCCCCCCCCCCCCCCCCCCCCCCCCCCCCACTTTATGCGCATGGCAATAGCACTCGTCTTAAAGCAAGGTCAGTCTTGCATTGTGTCATTATAGTTCCTCCGATGCCACACTTTTGAATGCATTTCACAACGCTCTCACTGGGGCCAAGGGACAGTAAAATCCTTCAGGCAGTTACACCGGCAAACGTGTTTCCTTGTGACATGGATAACTGCACAAAATCAATTTGGTCAGAGACCGTTTAACTTTTATTAAAACCTATCCCCATATTAAGAAGCAATAAAATGCTCGAAGCCCGGCCCCCTTTTCTCTCTGTCTGTATAGAAGAAAACTAGTGATGAAAGTGAAGATATTTGTTTGCAGTGATTAATCTCCTCCCTCCCCACTCTTCCAGAAACATTGCAAAGCAAACCACCAAGGCAGCTGTGGGTGAAAGCAACCTGATAAGGCTGACAGGAAATTAAATGGAGGGATGGTGGATTACAAACTCTTCCCCGTCTAGCTCTTCATGACTTGTAAATGGAAAATGGAAATTGAAAGGCCGGGAACAAGCAGCGACATGCCAAACAATTCCAACAAGTACCGAGTGCAACTTTTATTTTTCATTAGTGGATGTCAGTCTTCTGCCATCCTGTGACCTTCACCCATTATTTGTTTCACGTTGATTGTATATTGGGAGCAAAATAATTGGGGAGGGATACATGACCTGTGGCTGTGGCTTCACGGTCCTGGTGTGGACAAACTCAAAGACATCTCCGGCTGGAAACTCCAGGAAGGAGAAACTTGCGGGCCTGGGGGGTGGGGTGTGGGTGGACAGGGGCTCTGATGTGATGCCTCCCAAGGCAACTAGCTAGTACCTGATGCCCAGACCCAAACGTAAGAACAATTATATTGGTGCATTATAGAAGATCACCCCCTCCCCTCCACGTGGATGAGGTTAGATGGAGGATGATTTGGGAGGGGGGTGGGGGTGGTTCAATGCAGTGCCCCTGAGGAATGCCAAACCCTCCCTCTTTTCCCCGCCCCCACACCTGGGGTAAACACAGAACCTAAACCGCACTGTAAATCTGTGCCAGTGCACAGGGGGATCAAATAGCTCTGGAACAAAGGGCAGGATGAAGAGAATGTGAGAGAGAGAGAGGAGAAAGGGGGAGGGAGGAGAAAGGGGGAGGGAGGAGAAAGAGGCCCAGGGGGTGGGGAGGCAGAATTAATCCAAATTCCTGCTTATTTCCTCAGACTCTTCAAAAGGTTGTTTCTCCCCAGGATTAGAAAAGGTGCATTTATAATTCACAGCGCAGAACCCTGCCCCTCCTCCTCTTCCACACTCACTCTCTCTCCCTCCCTCCCAGCCCCGGACCTTCCAACAGGATGGTTCAAACATCCAACAACAGTTAAAACTCTCCAAGCCCCGGGCTCAGCGATGGGCACATTCTGGCCAAAAGATGATTAGGACAAAATTCACAACCCCCAGGTTAAAGGAGAGAGAGAGGGAGGGGAGGCATGCGGCCGGGGAGAGAGAGAGAGAGAGGGAAAGTGAGTGAGAGAGAGAGAGAGAGAGAGAGGGAAAGTGAGAGGGAAAGTGAGAGAGAGGAGAGGGAGAAATGCACAGAAACGGACGCAAAAAAGTTTCCAAAACTTTGCCAAGTTTTTCCCTCTCTCTCCACGCGTTTTTCCTGTTGTTGTGAAACTGACTTGAAATCACAGAGGCTGAAGCAGAAATAGACAAATCCAGACACATCTCCCACCCCGGGATCCCAGCATTTCCCTCTGCATTCTAACCAGTGGCGTGCAGAGGTCTGGTGATGCCCGGGGCAAATCTTGATTGTATGCCCCAAAGACTCAAGTATAAGGCCTAATATACTGAGAAATATTATGAGAAAGGAAAACATTTTGAATATATAAACACAGATGAAACATGAAATAAACGCTTTATTCGATTTTAATATAAATTAATCAATTTAATTAAGTTCTTTTCCCCAAATGATACCTCCTGTCACAAAACACCTGAACTACTTCACTTTTTACATCAGCTGTGAGAAATTCTTTTTCAATGCTTATTAAAGCCAGGTTGGTCAGTCGCTCCTGTGACATAGAAGACCTCAGATATGTTTTTATTAATTTCAGTTTTGAAAATGACCTTTCACAGCTTGCGACTGAAAATGCGATTGTAAGCAGTAATCTGTATGAAACACACAGCGTCGGAAAGACATCCCTCCCATACTGCAGTAAAGACTCCAGAGCATCTTTAGGATCAGGGGGAACTCTATTCCATCCAGCTCGAAGGAGCATCACAAAATCAATAATTTTGTCATATAACTGAATTGCAACCACATCATTGTCATAATAATTTGCAAAGTCTGAACATTCCTTTTTTAATTTCTCTCTTTCTTGCTCATCTTCAATCACTACTGAATTCAAGTTCAGAAGAAAAGAAAATCGGTCACTGAGTCTTTGAAGACGGACACTGCGGTCTTCAATTTCAGTTTTTAATCTGTTCACAATCTCTACCATTACTCTATTCATTTCTTCTTGTGCCGTCAGTCCACTATCTCTTGCTGACTCTCCAGGCATTATTCTTCTTCTCCTTGTTCGTGCAATTGGTATTCCCCAATTTTCACAATATTCATTGGCTAAATCTATTGCATTGTGGATAATTTCGTCATTCTTCAAATTCAAGATATGAATAAGTCCTCTCAGATCACAAGAAGCTTCATGGAACCCCATTTTCGGATCCTGCAAACGTTTTGAGACTTTCTCCACTGATGATAAAACTGAGTACCAAAAATTTAATAAAGCTATAAACGGGAACTGTTGAATAGAGTTCAGTAGCGATCCTGCATCAGATTTAGTTTCCCTTGAAAATTCTCCTTCCAGCAGGTGTTGATTCGTGGATTACTTGCACAGCATCATGGCTGGAACTCTATCTTGTGTCACACTGTCTTTTCACAGTCCGAGTGACAAATGATTTTAACACTTCCCAACGAGAAGTAGATGAAGAAAAAAAAGTAAAGAGTTTTTCTAGAATGCCAAAAAATGTAACAACAACAGGTTGCACCTCACTTGCATGGACACAGGCCAAATTGAGGCTGTGGTTCTCGCAGTTCACAAACACAGCTTTTGGGTTAACTTCAAGAATTTTTTGTTGAACACCTCCTCTCACTCCAGCCATAACTGCTGCGTTATCATATGCTTGACCACGACAGTCATTCATGGAAATTTTGTCTTCTTCCAATTTTTCCTGAATTTTATTTACCAGGCTGACTGCATCTTTCTTGTTGACTTGAAAAAATCCCAGAAATGTCTCCTTTATTTCTACTTTTCTGTTTTCATCAATATGAACGTAACGCAGAATTTCAGAAACCTGATCTTCATGGGCAATATCTGGAGTTGAATCCAGCATTATGCTAAAATATTTTGCGTCCTTAATTTCGGAAATTATATTTTTCTTGACAGTTTCACCAAGAAGATTGATTATTTTGTTTTGAATTCTGTTGGACAAGTAGGTGACACTTTTTGGTTTCTCTTTCCCTCTCTGCAAGTGTTTTGCTAAGATGTCATCATATTTGGCCAAAAGTCTGATGCTAGAAAGTTGCTAGAAAGTTTCCTGTATTTTCACTGACTGTCTCCCCTGGCTCTGATAACCCAGATATTCCTTCTCCTCGATGTCCACGATAGGCCAGATTCTGTTTTGCCAGAAAGGATATAACCTCGACAATCCATTCAGTTATAGCTTTCCATCTTTTCTTTTCAGCAGACATTTGCTGTTGAAGTTCAGCATCTATCGTAGTTGAATGATGGAGTCGAACTACGAGGTTCAGGTATTCCCTCATGTGAGCTCTATGAGAAGGGCTTTTCTCATGGTCAGGTATTGTTGGATTTAATTTTCTCCAAGTGGAGAAACCGTCTTCTTTTCCAAAGTTTGACACAGACGACAAATGCTCCTTTGAAAACAAAAAGCAAACAAAACAGTAGCATGCTTTCCGATATGGAGAGTATAACAACCATTTTCTCTCCACAATTTCTCCGTTTGTGGAAACTTTATCAAACCACTGTTTGGAAAATGATCTCCCATCCTTCTCAGCAAATGGACCACTTTTATTCTGATATCTTTCAGGGCCATGTTGTAATATTGTCATCTTCAAATGATCTGGAATCGGTTTCTTCAAACAGCCAAAATCGCTTCTTTGCAAAAATATGCTAAAATCTTCTTTATTTTCTTCACATGGATCATCATCCTGACAACGAGACTGAGGAGAGAGAGTATTATGTTCTGACCGAGCTGAATCCGTATCAGAAAAATCCTTCTCTGCACCCACATCATCTTTTACTTCTCCAGGTTCTCCTACTTCTTCTTTACTTCTTTTTATCCAGGCATCTAATGCCCCTCTTTGATGGGACTCTTCTTCGACTCTGGCCCTCTTTTTTTTCCTGTTCTGTGCTCCACTCAGTTGTACACGAAATACTCGTAACATTTCATTTTCTATCTCAAAAACCGTAAGACGCATGAGAAAATGGGAAGAAAATGGTAAACAATCGGTCAGTTGCAGACAGATAAACCATATTTCATTTCTTTGTTCCTTCGTATCACATTATTTCACACTGATTCTCCACTGATAATTTTGTGCAATATATCATAGACTTGCAAATTAGTGGTATCTGTATTCGAATATTAGCATGTTAAGGAATAAATGTCTCCTATTCCGAGATTAAATGCCACAGCAGTCCTCTGCTCATCCAGGCTTCACTCTTACTACATCCCACGTAAATATTTCATTAAATATCACCAAAAAACCTATAAAAAACGTAGTTGCACCCGTTCTAGAGCTATTCACTGACCTAAGTAGGTAAAAGAACTAATCTAGATGCACAAAAAGCTGAAGAAAAGACGAGTTATGACTCGAGGAAACGCAGGAACGAACAGCCACATCTGCTTGTTGCTTTTGATGATTGCACCACGTACATCATGCGCATGCGTGTGGGGGGATGGGGAGAAGCACTATTTTCTCTAGACAGAAAGGGTACACCATGTTAAAGGAATAAAGGGCTAACAACTGCCTCGGCAGTGTGGTGAGCCTCCAAAAATTGATTTATTACCGCTGAAATTTTAAAATTACTATCTTATTTCCTTCTCTGGGGCAGCACGGTGGCCTAGTGGTTAGCACAACCGCCTCACGGAACTGAGGTCCTGGGTTCGATCCCGGCTCTGGGTCACTGTCCGTGTGGAGTTTGCACATTCTCCCCGTGTCTGCGTGGGTTTCGCCCCCACAACCCAAAAAATGTGCAGAGTAGGTGGATTGGCCACGCTAAATTGCCCCTTAATTGGAAAAAATAATTGGGTAATCTAAATTTAAAAAAAAAAATTATTTCCTTCTCTGATTGGATGCCCCCATCCAATGGCTTCCCGGGGCCAATGGCCCCGTCGCCCCCCCGCACGCCACTGATTCTAACCAGGCAATATTCCAGGGTTTAGGCAGATTGCAATATACTCACCAAAGCCCTGCTCTCAGCCAGAGGACGGACGGGACTCCCTCTCTCTGTCTCTCTCTCAAACAAAGACTAGGCAGCTGGGAGGAAGGGGAGCCTTGAGGAAGATCTGCTGATGCCCCCATCCAATGGATGCCTGGGGCCAACGCACCGTCGCCCCCCCCCTGCACGCCGCTGCCCTTAACTGAAAAAAAATGAATTAAGTACTCTAAATTTATAAAACTAAATCTCTGGAATCAATCTAGTAAACTTTCTCTGAACTGCCTCAAATGCAAATATATCCTTCCTCAAACAAAGGGACCAATATTGTATACAGTGCTCCAGCTGTCATCTCACCAATGCCATGTACAGTTGCAGCAACACTTCCCTACTTTTATACTCTATCCCTTTAGCTGGAACGGCCAAAATTCCATTTGCCTTCCTTATTACCTGCTGTACCTGCATGCTAGTTTTCAACAATTCACGCACCAGGACACCCAGATCCCTCTGCACCGAAGAACTCTGAACTTTCTCTCATTTAAATAATAAGTTGCCTTTCCATTTTTCCGAACAAAATAGATAACCTCAAACTTAACCATATGAAACTCTATCTTTCAAATGTTGGCCTACTCAAGTAACCTATCTAGAGGGTGACTAAGGGCTTTTCACAGTAACTTCTTTGAAGCCAACTTGTGTGACAATAAGTGATTATTATTATTATTATATCCGTTTGTAAATTTCTTATTTCCTCATTGCAATTTATTATCATACCTATTTTAATGTCATCGGAAAATTTGACTATCGTACCTTCTATTCCTACGCCGAAGTCATTAATATATATTGTAGATAGTGGGTACCTGAGGATCAAACCCCATGGCACCCACTAGTTACATCTTGCCAACCAGAAAAAGACCCATTTATCCCAACTCTCTGGCTTCTGCTTGTCAATTAGTCTTCTATCCAAGCTAACAAATTACCCCTAATTCCACGTGACCTTACCTTGTGTATGAACCTTTTGTGCAACACCTTATCAAATGCCTTCCGGAAGTCCATATATCTGCCAGGATCCCCATTATCCAATTGGTTTGTTACATCGTCACAAAATTCAAGCAAATTAAAAAAACCATGCTGACTCTGATGGATTGAGTTTTGACTTTCTAAATGTCCTGTTATTACTTCCTTAATAATGGGTTCTAACAATTTTCCAACAACAGATGTTAAACTAACTGGTCTATAGTTTCCTACTATCTGCTTCCCTCCCTTTGTGAATAAGGGTGTTACATTAGCATTTTTTCAATCCACTGGAACTTTTCCCATATCCAGGGAATTTTGGAATATTATATCCAATGGATCCTGGCCCGGGTCACTGTCCATGTGGAGTTTGCACATGTCTGTTGGGTCTCACCCTCCCAACCCAAAAAAATATGCAGGGTAGGTGGATTGGCCATGCTAAATTGCCCCTTAATTGAAAAAAATAATTGGATACTCTAAATTTATTTTTAAAAATTATTCCTAATCACCTGGATGGCCTCCCATCCATAAACGTCAACTGCAACTGTGCTGCACATAACCTATCCCACGTCAAGTCCTGCTCACCAATTCTGTCCTTTCTGACTGATTTTGGATCCCAGTGTCCAATTTTCATTCTCATGTCTAAATCCCTTTAGACCTTACTCATTCAATTTATTTTTCTATTCTTCTCACTCAAGGCTTGTGTATCCCCTGTGCATCACTCTGCCTTCAGCCATCTTTCTACTGAAATAGTTCCCCAAACCTCTCTTCCTTTTTTAAGACTGTAGTTAAAAACCCAACTCTGAGTGACCTTTTAGTCACACCAAATTTCTTTCTTTGATATGCTTTGGAATGTTTTCCAATGTCGAACATGATATATAAATTCATTCCCTCTGTGAGTCACCACCTTAATGTGGTGAAGAGGCTTGAGCAAGGTGGAGCAACGTCATCTGGAGCTCCTTCTTTCTGATTGGGCCACTCATGGTGGCATGGTCAGGAGGAGTTGCCAGACAAGGTGTGGTCTAAAAAGTTGGCAATCAATAGCCTGATTTGTTTGGGATGTCCATGTTCATTTTGACACTTTCATGTTTAGCATCAACCGTACAATATGTTATTATTAGTGTAGTAGCTGCTAGAGGAGCGATCTTCTGAATGATTGTGTGACCTGCTCATCCAATTGATAGTTATTGTGAGGAATCGCCGGGCAGAGCGTGGGCTTTTGCTTGGTTCGACCCAGGAGGCAGACTGACAGCATCATGACTGCATCACTCTGCACATAGCATGTTATGTAAATAAACATTCGTTGTTTGTACCTAACTGATGGAGCCAAGTTACTACCTTTAGCGATGAGGTAAAAGTAAGCAGCAAGTGCGCTTGCAAGGTCATCAGCTCAGAACTTGGTCCAGTCAAAGTCAAGCTTATGAAGTGGAAGATAGCTGCAAGCATGCCCGTCTTCAGTAGAAGATTGGTTGCGGAATGTTGAGCAAATGGAGTTGAGGAGGAGGGGGGGGGGGGGGGGGGGGGGGGAAGAAGAAGAAGGCAATATTGTTAAGTACTTGTGGGACCCAAACTTATAATTTAATTCATAGTCTTATGCCCCAAAACGGCCTGATGCAAGCTCATTTTAGAGATTGCGGATTTAGTAAAAAGGCACGATGACCCAAAACCCTCCGTGATTTTGCAATGATTCAAATTCAATTCCATGGGGAGAGCCCAGGGAAGACTATTACAACCTAGTCGCCACTTTCCACGCCTGTTCGGGGAGGCCAGTACGGGAATTGAACCCGTGCTGCTGGCATTGTTCTACATTGCAAACCAGCTATTTAGCCCACTGTGCTAAACCAGTCCCTTCCACAAATATAATCTCAGAGGATCAAACCGGTTTTGAAAAGGGCCGTCAATTATCAGCCAATATATGTTGCCTTTTAAATGTCATTCTTTCTCCCCTCCCCTGTGTGGTAGTCCCTCTTGAAGCTGAGAAAGCTTTTGGCCGGGTGGAATGGGAATATTTATCTGAGATTCTCGGGAGATTTGCATTCGGCCACAAATTTACCTCATGGATCCACTTGTTATCTAATGTCCCCTTGGCCAGAGTTCACGCAAACACTTTGAATTCAGACCACTTCCCCTTGAAAAGTGGCACTAGGCAGTGCTGTCGCTTTCTCTACTTTTATTCGCCATGGCAATAGATACTCTATCTACAGCCCAGAGGGCCTCTAGTCAATGGAGGGGTATTAATCGAGATGGGGTGGATCATCGGGTATCTCTTTACATATTTTTATATATTACAGGCCCAATTCCCTCCATGGACGGCATAATGAACACACTTAAGACCTTCAGCTTCTTAAGACCATTTAGGCACGTTACCCTTTCGCCTCTTCAATACAAGTTTTCAATTCTTGGGGGCCAGGGTGACCCACAATTGGGCCTCACTTCACAAAATGAATTATTCAAGCCTGATCAATAATGTCAAAATGGACCTAAAGAGATGGAACAACCTTCCTCTATCACTGGCGGGCAGAATTCAATCAATTGAAATGAACATTTACCTGCCCAGCTTAGAATCTGGAAATACTTTTGACAGTATTTTAAACACCTTTCCCTTTCTTCACTGGCTCCTATCTGTGACAATCACCTTTTCTTACCATCTGGGCTGGACTCAGCATTTGACTCTTGGAAATTGAAGGGACTGGAGTACTTTGGTGACCTGTTCATGAAGGGGAGATTCACCAGTTTTAGAGAGTTAATGGAAATTTTCAGTTACCTAATTCTGATCTTTTTTGCTATTTTCAAGTTTGGGATTTTTCTTGTGTGGCTGTCCCTTTTCAACTGGCTCCACATTCCTGCTTGCTGAAGAGGATTCTTTCCTCGGCTCAGCCTGGCCAGGGCAGAGGGGGTGGGGGGAGGGTGGGGGTCTATCTCAGACCTATATGGTTACATTCTCCCACCTGATCTTTCCCCACTAGATGGGGTGAGGGCAAAATGAGACAAGGAATTGGGCCCTATACTCACTCGTGAGGCTTTGAGCGAGACCCTCTACACAGTCAACTCCACATCCTCATGTGCCCAATTAAGCCGAATTCAGTTCAAGGTGCTATATAGATCATACTTGACCAAGGCTACGATAAGTGTTTTTTCCCAAATGTCAAGAACAGATGTGATCCTTTCAGCCCAGTCCCTCTGGATAGTTGGGGAATTTAATGTCTTTTTTTGCATTTAAAGAAAATTAATGTCACCATCAGGGGTTCAGTGGAGAGATCCTACGCGAGACGGCAAATGTTTATTTTGTTTTTTAAAGATTATCAGCTGTTAGGTGTTTTAGGTATATTGTTTAAATTTTTTCAAAACTTTTTCTTTGTTTATTTTACTTGATTCTTGTATTTCTGGAAAATTTTAATAAACATACTTTAAAAAGGTAGCCCCATTACAGTGGTGTTATTAAAGAACAAAGAAATGTACAGCACAGGAACAGGCCCTTCGGCCCTCCAAGCCTGCGCGACCATGCTGCCTGTCTAAACTAAAATCTTCTACACTTGCGGGGAATGCATCCCTCTATTCCCATCCTATTCATGTATTTGTCAAGATGCCCCTTAAACGTCACTATCGTTCCTGCTTCCACCACCTCCTCCGGCAGCGAGATCCAGGCGCCCAAAAAACTGCCTTGTACATCTCCTCTAAACCTTGCCCCTCGCACTTTAAACCTATGTCCCCAGTAATTGACCCCTCTACCCTGGGAAAAGGTCTCTGACTACCCACTCTGTCTATGCCCCTCATAATTTTGTAGACCTCTATCAGGTCGTCCCTCAACCTTCGTTGTTCCAGTGAGAACAAACCGAGTTTATTCAACCTCTCATACCAGGCAACATCCTGGTAAATCTCTTCTGCACCCTCTCTAAAGCCTCCACATCCTTCTGGTAGTGTTGCGACCAGAATTGAACACTATACTCCAAGTGTGGCCTAACTAAGGTTCTATACAGCTGCAGCATGACTTGCCAATTCTTATACTCAATGCCCAGGCCAATGACGGCAAGCATGCCATATGCCTTCTTGACTACCTTCTCCACCTATGTTGTCCCTTTCAGTAACCTGTGGACCTGTACACCTAGATCTCTCTGTCAATACTCTTGAGGGTTCCACCATTCACTGTATATCCCCTACCTGTATTAGACCTTCCAAAATGCATCACCTCCCATTTGTCCGAATTAAACTCCATCTGCCATCTCTCCGCCCAAGTCTCCAAACGATCTAAATCCTGCTGTATCCTCTGACAGTCCTCATCGCTATCCATAATTCCACCAACCTTTGTGTCGTCCGCAAACTTACTAATCAGACCAGTTACATTTTCCTCCAAATCACTTATATATACTACGAACAGCAAAGGTCCCAGCACTGATCCCTGTGGAACAATGGCAGGCCATTAAGAATGGATGTGGAGATGCCGGCGTTGGAATGGGGTGAGCACAGTACGAAGTCTTAAACACCAGGTTAAAGTCCAACAGGTTTGTTTTGAATCACTAGCTTTCGGAGCACTGCTCCTTCTTCAGCTAAATGAAGAGGTAGGTTCCAGAAACATATTTATAGACAAAGTCAAAAATGCAAGACGATACTTTGAATATCGTCAAACCGGTGTCTACTTCCATTAAACATGGAAGTAGAAACTGGAGTGGCTGCTACAGTAGTAGGGGAGCAGATCTACAGATATCTTCGAGAAGGGGTTCAGCCTCCCTGGCTGCAGAACACATCAGCTAGATTGGCTACTATTAGGATGGTATGGACGACCAACACACCTGTGAGCAATGGATAACAATCTGCCCCAACTTCCATTAATCCAGGTTTCTGGCCAAGGACTATGTAATGGGCCATTACTGGCTTTAAGAAATAGAATTCAACTGGTTGAAAATTTTCATAATTAAAGAAGGGACCTGCGTGACGTAATCCATAAGTATCAAGATGTTTTTCAGGATGAACTGGGAAAAATCAAAGGTTTAAAGGTAAAAATTCATGTAGACCCAGAAGCCACCCCAAACCTTTTGAGGGTTAGGCCAGTGCTCTATGCATTGCTGGAGAAAGTTGAGTCTGAACTACAAAGGCCGGAAGAACTGGCTATAATCCAGACAGTCCAGTTTACAGAATGGGCAGTCATGATATTACCTGATGTCTTTTTAAATAAATTTAGAGTACCCAATTATTTTTTTCCCAATTAAGAGACAATTTAGTGTGGCCAATCCACCTACCCTGCACATTTTTTTGGATTGTGAGGGTTAAACCCATGCAGACACAGGGAGTTTGTGCAAACTCCACACGGACAGTGACCCGGGACCGGGATCAAACCTGGGTCCTCGACGCTGTGAGGCAGCCTTGCTAACCACTGTGCTGCCCATATTACCTGTTGTTAAGCCAGATAAAACAGTCTGCATCTGCGGGCACTATCAATTAATGAAACCAAGCAGCAAAACTGGACATATATCCTATCCCAAAGGATTTATATGCAAGACTGGCTGGAGGACATTCAGAAAGTGGAGGAAGCAGTGGGGGAGCACGAGGAACAGCTCGCCTTGTTGGTGGCCGAGGTGGGGGTGATGCGAGAGACCCAAAAGAGGCTGAAGGAGAAGGTGGAGGATCTGGATACCTGCTCCAGAAGGCAAAATTTAAAGATCATGGGGATGCCCGAAGGCATTGAAGGAGCAGAGGCCGGCACGTATGTAGCCAAAAGGCTGGAGAAGCTGATGGAGGAGGGGGCCTTTGACCGGCCTCTGGAAGTTGACTGAACCCATAGGGTGTTGCTGAGGAGGCCGCTGGCAGGCAAGCCGCCATTGGCATTGGTGATGCGGTTACACTGTTTCTTGGAGAAAGCAAAGATTCGTCGGTGGGCGTGGCAGATGAGGAAGTGCACCTGGGAGGTGAACGAGCTGGGGTGTACCAAGACTTGGGATGCCGATGATCCTGGTAAACATTTATGCCCCAAATTGTGATGATGTGGAGTTTATGAGGTGGGTACTGGGGAAGATACCTGATTTGGACTCACACCGGTTGATCATGGGGGTGGATTTTAACATGGTCATGGGGTGTCAGCTATGGCGACGGAGCTGAATGGGTTTATGGAGCGTATGGGGGGGTTGAACCCATGGAAGTTTGGGAGGCCGAGGGCGAAGGAATTTTCCTACTTCTCCCATGTGCACAGGGTGTACTCCCGGAGTGACTTTGTTGTGGCGGACAAGGCGTTGCTGTTTGGGGTTGTTCAATTCGGAGTATTCGGTGATTGTGGTCTCAGACCACGTGCCGCACTGGGTGGATTTGCGAGTGGACCGTGGAGGGGGGCACAGCGCCCGCAGTGGAGGCTGGATGTAGGACTGTTGGCTAATGAGGAGGTATGCAAGCTGGTGAGGGCCACCATTTGCGGGCATGTGGAGCTGAATGGCACGGAGGAAGTCACGGCCACCACGCTGTGGGAGGCACAAAAGGCGGTGGTTCGGGGTGAGTTTATCTCAATTCGGGCACATAAGGAGAAGGCGGAACGGGCAAAGGTGGCAAGGCTGGTGGAAGAGATTCTGCGGGTGGACAGAAGAGATTAAGAGGTCGCGGAGGCAGGGTTATTGAAGGAGAGGCAGAGGCAGGGGCTTGGATGGGTTCCCAGTGGAGTTTTATATAGAATTTAGTGGGGACCTGGGGCCGCTGCTGGACATACTATTTAAAAAAATAAATTTAGAGTACCCAATTATTTTTTTCCACTTAAAGGGCAATTTAGCGTGGCCAATCCACCTAACCTGCACATCTTTGGGTTGTGAGGGTGAAACCCACACAGACACGAGGAGAATGTTCAAACTCCACATGGACAGTGACCCAGAGCCGGGATTCAAACCTAGGTCCTCCACGACGTGAGGCTGCAGTGCTAACCACTGAGCCATGTGCCACCCGTGAGGGCATACAATGAGGCTTGGGAGAGGAGGGAATCCCTCCTACACTATCGCAGTCATCCATCTCCCTGTTTCTGAAAAAAGATAAGGATCCGGAGCAGTGTGGATTGTACCGTTGAATATCGTTGTTAAATGTGAATGCTAAGTTGTTGGTGAAGGTATTGGCTTTGTCAATTGAGGACTGTGTCCCGGGGGTGACAGGCGAGGACGAAATGGGGTTTGTGAAAGGGAGACAGCTGTCGGCAAATGTAAGGAGGTTGTTTAATGTGATTATGATGCCCCCAGAGGGGCAGGAAGTGGAAGTGGCAGTGGCGATGGACGCGCAGAAGGCTTTTGACCAAGTGACGTGGAAGTCCCTGCGGGAGGTGCTGGGGGAGGTTCAGGTTCTGGCAGGAGTTTGTGGACTGGGGTCCAGTTGCTTTACAGGGTGCCGGTCATAAGTGTGCGGATGAACTGGGTGAGCTTTGGCTATTTCAGGCTGCACTCCCCTTTGCTTTTTGCCTTGGCTATACAGTAATTGGCAATGGCGCTTAGCGTGTTGAGGGACTGCAGAGGGATTATGCGGGGGTGGGGCAGTGAGCACAGGGTTTTGCTGTACACGGACGACCTGTTGTTATATATTTCGGACCTATTGGGGGGCATTGGCAGGATTTGGGAAGACTTTGATCGGTTCTCTGGGTACACATTGTACGTGGGGAAGAGCGAGGTGTTCCAGATTGTGACCGGGAACCAGGAGAGAAGGTTGGGGGAGCTGCCGTTCAAGGTGGTGGGGGCGTGCTTTAGATACTTGGGTATTCAGGTGGCACGTGGTTGGGCACAGCTACATAAGTTAAATTTGACTCAGCTAGAGGAGCAAATGAAGGGGGATTTGAAGAGGTGAGATGTGCTGCTACTGTCGTTGGTGGGACAGGTGCAGATGGTGAAGATGACGGTGCTGCCAAGGTTCCTGTTCATGTTTCAGAACCTCTCGATCTTTGTCCCAAAGTCATTCCTTAAGAAGGTTAATGTGCTGATCTCGGGGTTTATATGGGCAGGAGCAAGGAGCGGGTGGGGTTGGTGTTGCTGATTATAATGAATTACTACTGGGCAGCAAATATCATTATGGTCAGGAAATGGGTAGTTGGGGAGGGGGTGGATGGAGCAGCCAAAAGCGGAGGAGTGGGTGAGTGACCTGGTGAAATTCCTGAGGTTGGAGAAGGTGAAGTTCATCTTGAGGGGGTCGGTGAATGGGTTCATTCGGAGGTGGAAGCCATTCATTGACTTTCTTAAACAGGATTGAGGTGTCAACAGAGGAAGAGGGGGGTTTCCCAACGCCTGGGTCCCAGGTTTGATTTTGGCTTGCAGCACTGTAGGTGTGGAGTCTGTACGTTCTCCCCGTGTCTGCATGGGTTTCCTCCGGGTGCTCCGGTTTCCTCACGAAAGACGCGCTGCTAAGTAATTTGGACGTTCTGAATTCTCCCTCCGTGTACTCGAACAGGCACCGGAATGTGGCGACGAGGGGCTTTTCACAGTAACTTCATTGC
The DNA here is from genome assembly GCF_902713615.1 of Scyliorhinus canicula. Lineage (NCBI taxonomy): Eukaryota > Metazoa > Chordata > Chondrichthyes > Carcharhiniformes > Scyliorhinidae > Scyliorhinus > Scyliorhinus canicula. The sequence goes on along the minus strand of NC_052163.1, from coordinate 90,876,546 downwards.
AGTGTTAATGTAAGCCTACTTGTGACAATAAAGGTTATTATTACTATTCAGGGGGTTAAAATGGGGAAGGCAGGATGGGAGGAGGGGGTAAGGCAGTGGGGGAGAGTGGGTTTTAGTTATTTATTTATTTTATTCATTCATGGGATGTTGACGTCGCTGGCTAGCCAGCATTTTTTGCAATCCCTAATTGCCCTTGAAGGGGTAGTTAAGAGTCCACATAGATTATGTAGGACAATTCTTTGGCAAGATGTTTCTACTATTGGTAGAAGCCCACTCCAGGTGGCTGGAAGTATTTGAGATGATTTCCACAACAGCAGTTGCCACTGTCGAAAAGCTTCACCAGTGCTTTAAGCTCCATGGCTTACCTGAAGTACCTGTGCCAGATAACACAGCTTTTACAAGCGCCGAATTTCAAAGTTTTGTGTCTTCCAATGGGATAAAACACATTAGAACTATACTGTGCCATCCGTCATCTAATGGGCTCACTGAGTGAACAGTCCAAACTTTAGCTCTGTTCCTCGTAACGCACAGGACCATCCTTCATCGACCACAGATATATCTCCAGCAGAACCATTGATGGCTTGACATTTAAGGATCAGGCTAAAACTAGTGCTCCCCAATTTAGAGGGGCGGGTAGAGGCAAGACAGTGCATCCAAAAGAGGAACAATTATTCAACTAAAGATGCAAGATTGTTCGAAATAGATGAACCGGTCTAAGTGAGAAATTTCAGGAGTGGCCCAAGCTGCGTTCCAGGAATCATTGTGGCTAAGTCAAGACTGTTAGCTTATGAAGTAAATGTACAGGACAGGATTGTGAGTAAACATGTGGACCATCTGCATAGGAGAGAGTCGTTCCAAGAGCAAATGATTCATTGTTGGCATCTGGAGGTGTTGTCAGCTATCGAGAAGTGAAATTTCCAATCAACCTGGGACAGGAAAAAGCATTGTTTTGACTGAAACAGAGGAGGTTGAAGACTCAGGGCGCGATTCTCCGTAAAAATTTCTAAGTGTGGTAGCGAGCAGGAATTGCCGTGAGCTTCCTGGCCCTCGGCCAGTGAGGCCGGTAATGCAAGTCAATGTTAATTGGTCCATTAAACAAAGCCTCATGGGTTTCTCGCCGCAAATGAAGGCCCGCCAGCTGATACGCCGGGACCGCACTCGCCAGCCCCCGCTAACAAGGTCGAGCAGCACTTAGATTACACTTGCTCAGCCAACCCCAGCTAGCAAACAACAATGGCGCCTAGGAGACCAGCCCCAAGATTGGGGGGCGCTGACCTGGGGAGGCTCCTGGATGTGGTGGAGGCCAGGAGGGATGTCCGGTTCCTCCTGACGGTGTGCCACAAGACAGCCAGTGCTGCCTGGGCTGAGGTGGCGGCAGCCGTAAGTTCCAATAGTATGACCAGGAGGACTGGCCAGCAGTGCAGGAAGGAGGTCACTCAAGAGAACACAAACCAGCGATCTCACTCCCTGAACACAAACCAGTGATCTCACGCCAGAGAACGGAAACCAGTGATCAGGGGCTGGTTTAGCACAGGGCTAAATCACTGGCTTTGAAAGCAGACCACGGCAGGCCAGCAGCATGGTTCAATTCCCATACCCAGCCTCCCCGAACAGGCGCCAGAATGTGGCAACTAGGGGCTTTTCACAGTAACTTAATTTGAAGCCTATTTGTGACAATAAGCGATTTTCATTTAATTTTGTTTTCATGTGCCGCCAAAAAGTGGGCCGGGCCCTTGGGCCCCGGAGGACACCCACCAGGGGTATCGAAGGCAATGGGATGAGGCAAGCAGCTTGTTGCCTCCACCTCTGATGTGCATCCTGGGGAACCACCTAGACGTATTGGTAGAACTAGTTTGGCCAAGCACACTGAGGATCACTGAGGGCAGCGGGGTAGTGGGGAGGGGTTGGGGTACGTTGGGGGTGGACTGGGGAGACGCAGCTCCTTTGGTAGTAGGCTATTGTACAGCACATTAAACACGTTTTTGCACAACAGTTATGATGCCTCTGTCACTTTCTTCCACAATGTGGACTGACCTCTGGACCCTTTGCCCATCTCTCCAGGCATCCCCAACAGCTCCCCTCCACCTCCCTCCCAATGGCACTCACCCACCCTCCGGCCGTTGACACGTCCCCAAAGCTGTGTCCCATCCGCTGGGTGTTTAATGTTGCGTGAGTGGTATTACTTCCCGCAGTATTCAAGCACAGTGTCCAGCCATCAGGGTGTGATTGGAATGCTAGACAATGACTCCCACATGCTACATGGCCCGCCACCCACGGGAATCCACTTGGCATATGTCAAGTGCTCATTTAACCACGATTGTCAATTCCCTATTTACAATAGCCTTCAGCTGCGCAGCCAGAGGCCTCAGCAGTCAGTGGGGGTTATGGATGATGGATAGGGCAGACGGGCAGGGACAAGGGTTGCATCCAAAATGGGTATACATGATCCAGGGATGGCATGGTGGTGCTGCGAGCGATTGGTCTCTGGTTGCCCCCCAAGCGCATCCCCCCCCCCATGGTGGACCACCCCTGCGGAAGGTTCCCTAACCCTAGCCGAAGGTCCCCCTTCCCCCCCACCGAGCACAGGGGTGGCACTCCCAGCACCCCCGGGCTCTCTGCCTGTGAGCCAAGATGGCTATTCACCTTCTCAGCTCCCCACAGAAGCCCTTGCGCCAGGTTCACGTTTTTCAAAAGGAGTACCAATTGGCGCCACCGTGAGCACTTGCTGGGGAGGCAGCTGAATGACGGGAGGCCAGTAGATACAAGGTTGCTCTCGCTGATTTTATGGAAATGGGGCTTAAGTGGTGATAATTGGTTTTTCGCCAGGTGTCAAAAGGATCTTCGCTACAGCGAGATCCTGATTTTGCCTATGGGAGCGGACTTGCTTTGCACCAGGCGCAGATCTCGTTTTTGGCCTCTCCCGCTACTCACCGGCCTTGTTACGCCTGAGCGAGAGTGCAACAAGGCAGGAGAATCCTGCCCTCAGTTCCAGAAGAGAGATCTGGTGCGATAGTGTATACAGAGAGAGCCCCAATGGAAGCATTCCAGTCAGGGGAGTTGCACCACTCTACAACAAAGTGGAAGCCCCCAGTGAGACTGTTTTATTGATGCACTGATTGAAAATACTAATTATTGTAAATTATGGGAAGCTGTATAAGTTAACTACTATTCGGTGTATTGAGGAATTTATAAGAGGAGGGATGTAGTATCTGGCTCCTTTAAGGGGCGATCTTCTGAAAGGTCATGTGACCTGTTGCCTTTTTTACCTGCTATAAATATGGCAATCAATGAGGTTGCCCTTCTTTCTTTAGATATCGATATTATATTGCTCAGAGTCGCCAGGTATCAAATGATACCACCACAGGTTCAACCGGATATCGATCAAAGAGCCAAACACCAGTTTGTTAGTTCAAGATCAATGGTACTTTATGCACACACAAGATTAATAAAGCAACATAAACACTACTAGTTAAACTATACCTATCAACTATGATAACCTGTACTTAACTTCAGGCACCCGGTTTAGGTCAGAGGAACAGTGGCTGTTGCTCGAATCTGGATCTACTGGGTCTGGAGAAGTAACTGCTGCTCAGCTGGGCTCATCCGTCTGGTAGCGGGCGTTGAACTTGAACTTGCTTCTGGTGGCGCTGCAATTAGAAGTGGACGTTGCCAGAGCGCCAGGTCCAAGAGAGGTTGAACACATGGCAGTGCCTCTCTTTATCCTTGGGGAGTTTTGCGCTCTTTTGGGCGGTCTTTCAGTTTGGACCCCACTAATTGGGCAGTTCTTGATCACGGTCTTCGATCTGAGCCAATAAAGGGGCGGGTGCCTTGATGGCTGGGCGTGACCTAAGCGGTCACTGACCCTGTTGTTTACGCTTCCTGAGTACCGGGAGTGGCGCCAAAATGTCTGGGATTGTATTGGTTACTCAAGTATCTGTCATTTGTCTTACGGAGATGGGCCATGAAAATGAAATGAAAATGCTAATCGGTTGGGGGGTTTCGATGCTGTCTGGATTCTTTGCTCTCAAATATACATTCAGGCTCTAAGCCTACCTGAATTTTACATTGTCCCATAGGGCTTTGTTAACGTCCATGTTTCTTGTTGTAAGTGGCCATCCCAGAGGGCTACAGACCCATTCGCCCAAATGAACATTTGCTCAGTTTGATTCAGGCTGCACTACTCTGTAAATAGCATATTGTGGAAATAAATGTTTGTTGTTCATACCTAACCGCTGAAACAATCTTACGACAATTAGAACTCAGCATTATCTTCTGTCATGAATACTGATGTTTGTTATTCCCTGCATCTGTATTATCACCCTTTCTCGAGATGAGTACCATAGTATCCTATTTCCGAAGCTAGTTTCCCCCAAGCACTTTTTCATAGAAAGTTTATATCTGGCTCTCTCCATTTTCCATTATTCCCTTTTGAGATCCAGTTCTAGTCTGTCTATTATACCGATGTGTGATTCAGTTAGAGTCTTGTTCACTCATCTTTGAAAATTCATTCATTATGCACAACATTCCACAACAAACGCCCCCTCTCCTAATTATAATTCTTTATGATTCACCTCTTTTAATTTTACTTCTCTCTTGGGTCCCATTTCAATTTTTCCTCTTTCTAGTTAGCTGGTCTCTGCTGCCACTTGGAGAGTTCAGCAGGCTGCATCTCTCCCATGGCGAAATGCTACATCGTTTTTCACACTTCATTAAACTTTATCTTCAAGCACAGACAGGTCCTTAAGTAGTATTTTGCCCACTTTTATTCTGTTGTTGACTTATTATTCTTTAGCGTTAGTGCTTATTGATGCTGCTAGATTGCCTTTGAAGATCTGAAAAGACCTCTCAAGAATCAAACTCATCAGCCACTATGAGTGGGTCTTATATTTTATTGTGCTACTTAGTTATCTTATTACTTGTGACCTCGAGGTCTCTGATTGAGTTGCCTGAAATGGGTAAGTGTTCAATTTCACAGTGTTAACATGTTTCATTTTAATATGCAAGATCATTTTGTGCAAAAAGATCTATTGAAAAAGAGTGTAAATGAGAATGCTTCAACATGCTTCATTACATATTATGGACAGTAGAGCACTAAGGATTTAACATTGTGACTTGACCACTGCTGCAGCCATTGAAGTACCTTTTGTGATAACGTAGCAGCTCAGAATTCCAAAGCAATGTGCTATCAACTGAGCCAAAATTAAGCTGATATTTTAATATATGACTGAGACCATGGGCAATGACGTGTTGTAACCTGTGTCATTCTTTACTGAAATTAAACCAGAAATTTCAGAAACACAGACTGGCCTGGAATCTCTGCTTTGGGCAAACTGATTTCAAATTTGCAGGGATTTTGACTTTTTAAAAAATTTCTCAAGTTTCTTCTCAAACCCATTTTCATTTTGAATGGCAAGCTTGATAACTTGGTGTAGTTTGAGAGTTCAAAATAGGTTTATCACAGTAAACAATCAGTGTCTAGTCCACCACCTATGAGTCACTAGACTTTAAATAATTGAAAATTATTACAGAAAAATACAGAACCACTTCATATTTAGTTTATTAGCAAATTAAAAGAACTTATTGTGGTGATATGTCCATGAGTAGTATTGTACATAGTTAGCAATGCGACCTCCAACAATTGGTGGCATCAGACCTTGTTCACGTGATGTAGGTAGTAGGACAATAGGACAGTCGCACTTTGAGGAATTTAAATAACTTTGTCTGTACATAAATCTGTGGTTATCTTTCCACATGACTGACAATAAGAACTAGGAGCAGAAGTAGACCGTCCGGCCCTTCGAGCCTGCTCCGCCATTCTATAAGATCATGGCTGATCTTTTCGTGGTCTCAGAACCACTTACCCGCATTCTCGCCATATCACGTAATTCCTTTATTTTTCAAAAAAAAATCTACTCTATCTTTAAATATATTCAATGAAGTAGCATCTACTACTTCTTTCGGTAGGGAATTCCATACTTTTTTAAAAAATTTAGATTACCCAATTATTATTTCCAATTAAGGGGCAATTTAGCGTGGCCAATCCACCTACTCTGCACATTTTTGGGTTGTGGGGGCGAAACCCACGCAGACACGGGGAGAATGTGCAAACTCCACACGGACAGTGACCCAGAGCCGGGATCGAACCTGGGACCTCAGCGCCGTGAGGCGGTTGTGCTAACCACTAGGCCACCGTGCTGCCCTGGGAATTCCATACTTTAACCACCCTCTGAGTGAAGAAGTTCCTCCTTGATTCAGTCCTCAACTGTCCTACCATAAAATATTTGTTTCCAGTCTACAATAAATTATCATTTTAGTTCAACACATATATGTTCTGTGTGTAACCTTGCCAATGGTGGCACCACAGAAAATAACATGGTACTAGGAGTGCAGAACACTTAAAGGTACCAACAGAAGAGATGAAGTGAAGTCGGCTGAAGAAGTAAGAAAGAATAAATTTCTCCACCAACCTGGTGAACTACAGTTATTTGTGACTCAACAACAAACGATAGTGAAGTTTGAGATGGAGATTTAAAGGCACCTCACGACCTTCAAGTCTCAGGTAACGTAAACGAAAACTGGCACGTTTTCAAACAACAGTTTGGGCTCTATGTGTTAGCCCTCGGCCTCCAAGCGCAACCTGACGAGAGGCGCATTGCATTTCTGCTCACGGTTGCAGGTCCTCAAGCAATGGAAATCTACAATACCTTCACTTTAGATAACAAAGAGGAAAGCAGGAGCTACGATGAGGTGATAAATTATTTTGAAAAAAAACCCCAAAGTATTTGAAATATAATATACCTATTTCGGCCACATACTAAAAAAGCCAAAAAAATCGTTTGACAGTTTTGTGACAGATTTAATGTTGAAGTCCCAGTCTTAAAATTTTGATCATCTGCAGTCATCGATGATCCGTGACCAAATAGTCTTTGGCACGTCAAATGATAGACTCCGTGAGAGATTGTTGCAGGAAGACAACCTCACATTAGAAAATGCCTTCAAAACCTCCCAGGCAAGTAAGTTGGCTGAATAGCAGATCAGTAGGCTCAGCTCAAAAAGTGTTAGCACCAATCTCGAAGAAGACGCTGGAGCCATAAGCACTGTGACGCAGTCGAAAAAGAAATGTGCTCTCAGTGTGGGTGGCCATTTTAAGAGCACTGTGACACAGTCGAAAAAGAAAAAGGGCATTTAATGCACACTTGGGATGATCAACTTTGTAGGCAAATTTATTCCTAATATGGCCTCCAAAGAGTCCCACCTGCGAGACTCGATAAAGAAGGACGTGGGCTGGATTCTCCATTTTTGAGGCTATGTCCGGAGGAAGTGTCTAGTTTTATGATGAAAAGGTCGGTGGCGCCCCCACACCGATGCTCCACCCAGTGGGGGGCTAGAAGCCGCGCCACATAAAACTCCCGGCATTCCCAACAGAAACGGCGAGAGAGTTTCTGGGTCCGTGGCCACGCACGGTGATGACCTGCAGCGGTCGCTCCGTACAATATTGCGCCGGCCGCGCATGGACCCGGCCTGCCAGATAGTGCCCCCCCCCAACCCCACCCGCCGAAGCCCCCCCCCGGGCCAGCGGAACGGCTCTTCCCCCCCCCCCCCTCCGACTGTGGCGCCGCTGGACACAGTCCGCAGCCGCCACGCGAGATTGATGAAAACTCAGACCATACGTGTCCCATGCTGTCGGGAAGTCAGCCCATTGGGGGCGGAGTGTCAGGGGAGGGCCTTCAGGCGACGTCCTGAGGCTGTCCCAACATTGTGCGACGTACTCACCGATGATGTGGTTTCGGAGGGGGCGCCACCCCGATTTTGGCATCAAAAGGGATTCTCCGCCCGATCACCGATTACGATTTCTGGTCACTCATCCCCATTTTGCCATTAAACACCACACAATTGTGGTAAGGAAGGACCGGAAATATCGACCTTGAGCGGGAGCCACCAAATGTATGACCACTCACTCCATGGCCATCACCAGGGGTCCATGAGATGCTTTTTAAACAAGCGCAGAAGATTGTGCAAACTTGATTCTTATTGAATGCAATTTGCACTTAGAATTCTGTGATATTTTGGGCTGGCTACACTGATTTCCAACAAATTGCACTGGGAAAACCAGCTTCACAAAAAGAATCTTAAGGCAAGGAGACATACAGGAGAGGGTTGACGTAGATGGTATGGCTGATGTATATATGGATTTTCCAAAGGTGTTTGACGAAATGCTACACAGACTTGGAATAAAAATTACAGCCCACAGATAACAGGGACAATGGCAGTGTGTACACAAAATTTGCGAAGGGATAGAAAGTAGAGAGCGTAAATATACAGTTGAGTTCCCATGGGGTAAGTATGGGAATCAATGCTCTTTTTAACATATGTTAATGACCTGAGACTTGATATAGATCTGTCATACACCGGTGTACCGCTGTGCGGTCAATTCCAGCCCCACTTGACCCGAAGTCACAAAACAGGTGAAATTAGATTTTGTATTAATACCCATGGCTTTGGTTGAGTTAAATTGACCACAGTCACCAGGGGCGGGATTCTCCAACCCCCGCGTGTCCCGAATTCTCCACCCCCGCCGTGTCCCGAATTCTCCGCCACCAGAGATTCGGCAGGGATGGGAATCGCGTGCGCCGGTTGGCGCGCCCCTCGCGGCAATTCTCTGGCCCGTGATGGGCCGAAGTCCTGCCGCTGTCAAGCCTCACCCGCCGGCGGGAATCAAAACACCTACCTGACCAGCGGGATTGGCGGCGCAGGTGGGCGCCGGGGTCCTGGGGGGTGCGCGGGGCGATCTGACCCCGGGGGGTGCACCCACGGTGGCCTGGCCTGCGATCGGGGCCCACCGATCGGCGGGCAGGCCTATGCCATGGGGGCACTCTTTTCCTTCCACCTTCGCCATGGTCTTCACCATGGCGGAGGCAGAAGAGACCCCCTCCCCTGCGCATGCGCCAGACTGACGTCAGCAGCCACTGAATCTCCAAGGCATGCGCGGACTTACACCGGCCGGCAAAGTCCTTTCGGCCCCGGTGTTATTGAAAATATGGAAAGATGTGTCATTTGAAACATGGAAGTCTGGCAATATCTGGTCTGAGAGAAACATGAGAGAATACAGGGAAAGATCCCACGAAGGGTTAGTAACAGCTGCAAAGAGCAGGATTATAAAATGCAGATTCTTTCTCTCAAGCAGGCTTCGCAAACACACAGGATTTTTGTATGAAGCTAAAAACAATGGTTCACACCATTGAAAGTAACTATCTTTTTTTTTTATAAATTTAGATTACCCAATTATTTTTTCTATTAAGGGGCAATTTAGCGTGGCCAATCCACCTACTCTGCACATTTTTGGGTTGTGGGGGCGAAACCCACGCAGACACGGGGAGAATGTGCAAACTCCACACGGACAGTGACCCAGAGCCGGGATCGAACCTGGGACCTCAGTGCCGTGAGGCGGTTGTGCTAACCACTAGGCCACCAGCATGGATGAGAGTTTCAGTTGAGCTACGTGATAAATGTAAACCTTTCAAGTTACACCAAGTGGAGTTTTAGCATACAGCTAAAAGCCATGTTTCACACCTTCATTGAAATTAACTATCTTAGTAAACAGCTGGAACGGAAAGGATGAGGTTCAGTTGAATTTGCTGACAATTCTAAGTCTGATGCCGATATCAGGCAAATTAAAGAAAATTGGAGACAACCTGTCTACGAGAAACATAATTTAGAGCCAAAATCAAAGTCACAATTATGAGCTGGGGACACAATTGGAAAATAAAACTATAGAAATGACAGGAATTAAAAGTAACACCTCTGGAAACCAAAGCATTTTTGAATATCACAAAGGAACTTTGAACATCACAAAGGACAATGTAATCAGATCTGAGGGCTGAGGCCATGCCCAAAATGAATACTTAGTTGTATTAGAATGTTTAGATCAAAGATACTTTTTACAATAAAAATGAAATAATAGTTACTTTACAATAAAGTCAGAAAAACGTAATAACTGTTAGAAAGAGAATATAAACCCAGAGACCAGAGCAGGAACTAGCAGAACCAGAACTCAGAGAGAAGGAGAGAAGGAACAAGAGAAGCAGAGTCAGCTTACAGCCAGCTCGGTCATGAGAAAGATAAGACATAGCAGCCGAGCTAAAACAGCTAATACATCGTAGGAAGACTAGAATTTAAACAGGAGGCAGAATCAGCTCAGAGATAGCCAGCAGAGCCAGCTCTCATAGCTCAGTACATGGGATCGACAAGACATAGCAACCGAGCTAACCAGCGAATACATCTAAAGAAGAACAGATTTTAAAAAGAAGATTGATTGTCAAGTTGGGCCTGAAGGTCCCTTCAACCAACCAGAAGGATCCAGAAGCAAGATCTTTTTACCTTCCTGTAAAGAAAGTAATTTCAGCTTTTGAAAGAAAAAATATAATAATAAAATAACTTAATTTAACCTGAAACAGTGGTTATTAGTCTACTTTACTTACTTAGCAAAGCGGGACCCAGGATCGATGCTACTAAGTGGTAAGTAGATTAAATCTTCAGTGAAGGTATGTGTTATACCGGGGGATAACTTGAAAATATAGTTTGACCTGAATAGCACCCACCGAAGCCTGCATCGGAGTCAGGGAGTGAGAATCCCTGTTCACCATTTAGAATGTCGGCCCTTTTTGGTATAGGGGGAATTCTAAGAATAGTGATGAGTTTTCAACAACACCGGCTGGCGTGGCTCCAAAGGCCGTTCACGCCAGCCGGCGGAGCGGGAACCACTCCGGCGAGGGCCTAGCCCCTCAATGTGAGGGCGTCCGCACCTTTGGGGCCACTCCAACACGCCGGGACCCCCCGCACTGCCGGGTAAGGGAGAATCCCGGCCCAGGTTTGTGAAATATAAACACAAGTAACCTTTTATTATTTATAGTAATTATCGGGCAGCACGGTGGAGCACTGCTGCCTCATGGCGCCCAGGTTTGATCCATGCCCTTGGTCACTGTGTGTGTGGAGTTTGCACATTCTCCCCATGTCTGCGTGAGTCTCACCCCAAAACACAAAGATAGCACTGTTGCTTCACAGCGCCAGGAACCTAGGTTCAATTCCGGCTTGGGTCATTGTCTGTGTGGAGTCTGCACGTTCTCCCTGTGTCTGTGCGGGTTTCCTCCGGGCACTCCAGTTTCCTCCCACAAGTCCCGAAAGACGTGCTTGTTAGGTGAATTGGACATTCTGAACCCTCCCTGTGTACCCGAACAGGCGCCGGAGTGTGGTAATTAGGCGATTTTCACAGTAACTTCTTTACAATGTTAATATAAGCCTACTTGCGACACTCATAAAGATTATTATTATGTGCTGTGTAGGTGGATTGGCCAAAGTAAACTGCCCCTTAATTGGAAAAAATAAATAGTAATTATAATTAAATAGGCAAAAAATCCAACTATCTATCTACTATCAGATTTCTAACCAACCCTCCTTTTCTACCTCTCCCCACTCTTTACACCACACACTAAACACAGAAAGGAAAGAGTGGTGGAAACGGATGAGAAATAATAATAAAATAAAAGGATAAGGATCTTTGATGCATGGAGGTCTTCCAGTTAGTTTCTTTCTTTAGGTTAGGGCTGCAGTTGCAAATTTTCTTCCCTTCAGCTTGTAATGATCTTCACAGCAGACTTACAGAGACAGTAGGCAACCATCAACAGAGAGTGGGAAAAAACACACCTCCTCTTCCTTCGAGGGTCCAGAGCAGGGGTGGGCAAACTTTTCCGTGCAAGGGCCGCATTCAGAAATTCACAATTCACAAAGGGCCGCATAGTATATTAAGTAAAATAATTACTTCACCCGGTTATGATTCTGGGCGCCTCATATAGAACATAGAACAGTACAGCACAGAACAGGCCCTTCGGCCCTCGATGTTGTGCCAAGCAATGATCACCCTACTCAAGTCAACGTATCCACCCTATGCCAGTAAGTAACCCAACAGCCCCCCCACCCATTAACCTTTAAAAAAAAAAATTTAAAAAAAAAAAATTAAAAAAAAAAAAAAAAATTTTTTTTTTTTTTTTTTAAATGACTTGGTGGGCCGCAGAAATACCTTTGGCGGGCCGCATGCGGCCCGCGGGCCGTAGTTTGCCCACCCCTGGTCCAGAGGCTTCTGGCAGGTTCACTCCAAAAAAAACAACTAGCAGGAACCAATCGCTGACTGTTGTCAGGTGGATGCTGACCCTGGCCATCCCATTGGTTGCCAGTCTGCTGGGCACCGAAAAGTCTGATCCTCCCTTCCCAAATACAAAACTTGAGAACAGTGTTCCAGTAGGCAAGCTGTTTGAGACTTTGAGTCCTCTATTTCCTCCACTTGACTTAAAGGTATACATCAATTATCGATCCACTGACCAAAAATAAAAAGATAACATTTTAAAAAGAAAACAAAGTAAATAACAGGAAGGACTCTTACAGAGGGTATACCTTCAAAGTTTTTCAGATGACACAAAACTCAGAAATGTAGGAAAGCAGGATGGTAACAGACTTCAGAAGGACATAACTGGTGACATGGGCTGAGAACAGTTGATGCATTTGAACACAGATAAGTGCAAAAAGTGATTTATTTTAATATGAAAAATGAGGGGAGTCAATATGAACATAAGATTACAATTTTAAAGGGAAGCAACAACAGAGATCTGGGGTTGAATGTACATAAATCATTGAAGGCGGCAGGATAAATTGACAAGGTTGTTCAAAAAGCTTCTGGGATCCTTGGCTTTATTAATAGAAGAATAGAGAATAAAAAACAGAAAGTTATGCTAAACCTTTATAAACCAATGGTTTGGTCTCAGCTGGCATATTGTTTTCAATTCTGGGCTCCACATTTTAAGGAGGATTTCCGAGCCTTACTGGTGGTGAGTTACAGTTCACTCAGGGAGCCCGAGTTGCTGCTGCAGTCTGGAACTATGGATAGCAGTGGTAGAGGCTCCAACATTCATTCCATCACATGGCCGGCCAAGAATCGTTACCTCTCTTACTACCTGCCATTGGCATATGTTGGGAGGATTTTCAGATTGATACTCAACGTGTTTGGCTGCCTTATGATCTTATGTCCGAGGCCATCAAGTCCTGAGGCGGGACTTGATTCAGAGCCTCGGGCTCAGAGGCAGGAGAGATACCCACTGTACCACCAAGATCTCCAGGGCTTAGAGAGGGTGCAAAATTTACTAGAATGGTACCAGGGGTGAGGGACTTCAGATATGTGAAGAGTTTTGAGACACTAATGTTCTTTCTCGAAATTTAAGAGGAAATTTGACAGAGGTGTTCAAAATCATAAACAGTTGTGTCCAGTGGCAGAAGTGTTGGTGACCAGAGGATATGGATTCAAGGCAATACACAAAAGAACCAGAAATAACAACAGAATATTTTTTTACATAGCATAATGCTGTGATCTGATACACCACCTGAAAGGCTGACTGAAACAGATTAATAGAAAATAGAAGCAGGAGGAGACCATTCGGCCCTTCGAGTCTTCTCTGCCATTCATTATGATCATGGCTGATCATTGAGTTCAAAACCCTGATCCCACCTTCACCCCATATCCCTTGATCCCTTCAGCTCCAAGAGCTATATCGAATTCCTTCTTGAAATAACACAATGTTTTAATCTCAACTACTTTTTGTGGTAGTGAATTCCATAGATTCACCACTCTCTGGGTGAAGAAATTTCTCCTCACCTCAGTCTTAAAAGGTTTATCCCTTATCCTCAAACTATGACCCCTAGTTCTGGATTCCCCCACTATCGGGAACATTCTTTCAGAATCTAACCTGTCTAATCCTGTTAGAATTTTATAGGTAGATCCCCCCCACACTCTTCGAAACTCCAATGAATGTATAATCCTAACCGATTTAGTCTCTCCTCATATGACAGTCTCGCCATCCAAAGAATCAGCTTGGTAAATCTTTACTGCACACCCTCTATAGCAAGAACATCCTTCCTTAGATAATGGAAAGAACATCCTTCCTCAGATAATTCAATAGAAACTTTTCAAATGGTTTTGAATAAATACTTGAGGGTAAAACAGTTACGGGGCTATGGGGAGAGAGCCAGCGAGTAGGACTCATTGAATAGTGCTCTTAAAGAGCTGACACAGGAACAATGAGCTAAATGGCCTCCTTCTCTGCAATATCATTGTAATTGTAAGTCAGTCGGTAACCAGAACAATACCACCAGTTAGCTTCAGGCCTTCGCAGGGGCGAGAGGGCAAGATTGGTCACGGGTAGCAATATGTAATTTAGAATCATCATAGAATTTACAGTGCAAAAGGAGGCCATTCAGCCCATCAAATCTGCATCAGCTCTTGGAAAAAGCACCCTACTTAAGCCCACCCTATCCCCGTAACCCAGAAACCCCACCTCACCTTTTTGGACACTAAGGGCAATTTAGCATGCCCAATCCACCTAATTTGCACATCTTTGGATTGTGGGAGGAAAGCAGAGCACCCGGAGGAAACCCACGCAAACACGGGAGAACGTGCAGACTCCGCACAGACAGTAACCTGAGGCCTGAATTGAACCTGGGTCCCTGGAGCTGTGAAGCAATAGTGATAACCACTGTGCTACCATGCCACCCTCAAAATTAATTTGATGAATTTCCTTCATTTCTTTAAATTAGTCATTTTAGTTTCCTAACTCAATTGGTTGCGTCCCCCTATAAAGGGCGCGTTTGTTTTTAGGTTTACTGTTTTACTGGGTGATGTACCATCAATTCACTACAAGACAATGAGAGCGAGTGAACATAGGCTTTATTATCCAAGAACTTGCCTGCCTGTGACTGCTGTAACAACTGAGCCCCGCCCCCAGGCGGCCGGTCTATATACCGTCCGGGGGGGGGGGGGGGGGGGGGGGGGGGGCGGAGCCCACCAGGGTTCCAGTACAATACATGGAAGGAGATCGTATTACCATTCCTTGGCCATAGGCCATAGTACTATACACACAACATATAATATGGTGAATACATTCACCACATTCACCCCCTGTTAAAAAATGAAGTCCAGCGAGGTGAAGTGGGGTCATCATACGTTCAGTCTGTCTGGAGGCCAGATTGTTCTTTTGGACCTCCTCAGCTCTGGCGGTGCGGCGGGTACGGGCAATGTAGCTGTTGACTCCGAGAGCGTGTTGTCTGGAGATTCGGTCCGGTGTGTCGGCGACGGTTGAGGAGTGGGGGTAGGCAGGGGGGTGGTGGATGGCGGCAGGGGGGTGATGGATAGTAGCAGGCGGGTGGTGGATAGCACCAGTGTAGGCGTGGGACAGTACAGGAGCCCCGGGGTGGGGGGGGGGGGGCGTAATGGGTTGGGTGGGTGGCGGTAGGCGGTGGAGAGGGGGGCACGTTGACATGGGAACCAGCGGGGGCCAGGTCCCGGAGGGAGACCGTATCTTGGTGTGCGACGTAGGCATATTGAGGGTTGGGTGTGCAGCAGCTGGACCCTCTCGACAGGGGGTCGGTCTTATGGCTCCTTGTATGCTTCCGGAGAAGGACAGGTCCCTGAGTTGTCAGCCAGGATGGAAGCGAGACCCCGGAGAGGGACTTCCTAGGGAAGACAAACAAATGGTCGTGAGGGGTCTCGTTTGTGGCTGTGCAGAGGAGCAATCTAATGGAGTGGAGCGCGTCAGGGAGGATCTCCTGCCAGCGGGGAATCTGGAGACTTCTAGACCGAAGGGTAAGAAGAATCGCCTTCCATACCGTCACGTTCTCCCTCTCCACCTGCCCGTTTCCCTGCGGGTTGTAGCTCATAGTCCTGCTCGAGATGATGCCCTTACTGAGCAGGTATTGACGCAGCTCATCGCTCATGAAAGAGGTGCCCCGGTCACTTTGGACGTATGCAGGGAAACCGAACAGGGTAAAAATGCTGTGCAGTGCCTTTATAACAGTGGCTGAGGTCATGTCGGGACATAGGATAGCGAAGGGGAAGTGGGAGTACGCCTCAGTGACGGTCAGGAAGTATATATTGCGGTTGGTGGAGGGGAGGGGCCCTTTGAAGTCGATGCTGAGGGGCTCAAAGGGTCGGGAGGCCTTTACCAGGTGGGCCTTGTCTGGCCGGTAGAAGTACGGTTTGCATTTTACACAGACTTGGCAATCCCTGGTCATGGCCCTGACCTCCTCGGTGGAGTAGGGCAGGTTGCGGGCCTGAATAAAGTGGATAAGCCGAGTGACCCCCGGGTGACAGAGGTCATTGTGGATAGACTGAAGTCGGTCGTCTTGCGTGCTGGCGCATGTGCCACGGGACTGGGCATCTGAGGGCTCGTTGAGCTCCCCAGGATGATACTTGTAAGTATAGGTGGAGAGTTCGATTCTCCACCTCAAGATTTTGCTGTTTATAATTTTGCCCCGTTGTGCGTTGTTGAACATAAAGGCTACTGACCGTTGGTCGGTGACGAGGGTGAACCTCCTACCAGCTAGGTAGTGCCTCCAATGCTGCACAGCTTCCACAATGGCTTGCGCTTCCTTCTCGACAGCGGAGTGTCGAATCTCGGAGGCGTGGAGAAAAGAAGGCTACTGGCCTGCCTGGCTGGTTGAGGGTGGCGGCCGGGGTGACGTCTGATGCATCACTCTCTACCTGGAAGGGGACGGACTTGTCCACCGCATGAATCGTGGCATTGGCAATATCTGCCTTGATGTGGCTGAAGGCCGTGCGGGCCTCAGCCATCAGGGGGAATATAGTGGCTTTGATAAGTGGGTGGGCTTTGTCCGTATAGTTGGGGACCCACTGGGCGTAGTAGGAGAATATCCCCAGGCAGCGTTTGAGGGCCTTGAGGCTGTGGAGAAGGGGAAGTTCCATGAGGGGGCGCATGCGGTTGGGGTCGGGCCCTAGAACCCCGTTTTCCACGACATAGCCGAGGATGGCTAGCCGGGTTGTGCGAAAAACGCACTTCTCTTTGTTATATGTGAGGTTGAGGGATTGGGCGGCCTGGAGGAACCTCTGGAGGTTGGTGTCGTGGTCCTGCTGATCATGGCCGCAGATGGTAACATTGTCCAAGTACGGTTAAGTAGCCCGCAATCGTACTGGTCCACCATTCGGTCCACCGTTCTCTGGAAAACCGAGACCCCATTAGTGACGCCGAAAGGGACCCTGAGGAAGTGGAAGAGTCGGCCGGCTGCTTCAAAAGCAGTGTAGTGGCGCTCTTCCGGGTGGATCGGGAGCTGGTGGTAGGCAGACTTCAGATCTACCGTGGAGAACACCCGGTACTGTGCGATCTGGTTGACCATCTCTGCTATGCGGGGGAGGGGATACGCATCAAGTTGAGTGAACCGGTTAATGGTCTGGCTCTAGTCCACAACCATCCGATTCTTTCCCCCAGACCTGACAACCACCACTTGCACTCTCCAGGAGCTGTTGCTGGCCTCGATGACCCCCTCCCTCAAGAGTCGCTGGACCTCCGACTTGATAAAAGCCATGTCTTGTGCACTGTACCGCCTGCTCCTGGTGGCAACGGGCTTACAGTTGGGGGTGAGGTTCGCAAAGAGCGAAGGTGGCCTTAAGGATGGCGAGGCTACATACAGTGAGGGGGGTAGGGGTCCGCCGAATTTTAGGGTCAGGCTTCGGTACTGCATTGGAAGTTGAGTCCATGCAATAGAGGGGCGCAGAGGTAAGGGAGGACATACAGTTTAAAATGGGTCTACTCAACGCCCTGTATCGCGAAGTTCGTGACACAGTACTCCTGGATCTGTACTGAATGGGATCCAGAGGCAAGGGAGATTGTCTGGGACGCGGGGCAGATGTGGAGGGAGAAGTGCCTTACCGTGCCGGGGTGAACGAAGCTCTGTGCTCCTGGAGTCGAAAAGACAGGGGGTCTCATGCCCATTGACCCGGATGGCCATCATCAAATTCTTCAGATGCTTTGGCCGCGACTGATCGAGGGTGACTGCGCCGAGCTGCAGGTAGTCTGCGTGGTCGGAGGTATCGGTGTCGCACGATGGCAGCCCCCACAGGTCGCACGTGCCGGGCTGAGTTGAAGATGCCGACCAAGATGGCTGCCCCCATTGGTCGCACGTGTCGGTTGGTGTTGAAAATGATGGCCAATATGGCCGCTCCCACGGGTCGCACGTGTCGGGCTGAGTTATAGATGGCGGCCCCCACGAGCTACAATAGGCGGATGACGCGTCTAAAGGAGGCAGTACCGGCAAGCATGTAGCCACAGGTCTGCGGGCCTGTGAGTCCGTGGATCGGGCCTGGTAAGATTTTGACTTTGGGGCTTTGGATCGGGTCAGACAGACTCTGGCAAAATGTCCCTTTTTGCCGCAGACGCTGCATGTTACGGTGCGGGCTGGGCAAAGCTGCCGGGGATGGTGGGCCTGCCGCAGAAGTAGCAAGACGGTCCCCCGGGCTGCACAGGCAGCCGCGCGGCACAGGCCTGAGACGTAGTCGGGTCTGGTGAAGGCCGTGTCTGTGGTGCCCACGAGGGGTTCGCTGGGTCTGCTGGGAATGGCTGAGGCTCTGGTAGGCCACCTCCAATGAGGTGGCTAGTTTTACCGTGTCCTGTAGATCAGTGGCCCCGTTTTCCAGCAGTCGCTGCCGGATGTAGTTAGACCGGAGCCCAGCCACGTAGGTATCCCGGATCATCAGGTTCATGTGCTCATCGGCCTTCACATCCCTGTAGTTGCAGTTGTGGGTGAGTAGTCAGGTTCTCTAGATATTCGTCCAGCGATTCCCCAGCGCGTTGTTGGCGGGTAGTGAGGAGGTGCCGCGCGAACACTTCGTTCATGGCTGCACGAACTGTCTCTTTAGAATCGCGACCGTCGCTTCGTACATGGCTGCGTCCTCAATTGTACCCGAGATTCGGTGGCTCACTCGGGTGTGGAGGAGGCGCAGCTTGATGGCGTCAGAGCAAGGCATTTCAAAGGAGTCGAGTTAGGCCTCAAAACAGCGGAGCCAGTGGGAGAAGATTTCCTTAGCTTCTGCTGCTTGTGCGTCGAATTCCAGTTTATCAGGCTTCAGAGCAGCTTCCATAGTGATGTCGTTGGATAATAAATTGTTGTACCATCAATTCATTACAAGACGATGAGAGGGAGTGAACATAGGCTTTATTATCCAAGAACTTGCCTGCCTGTGACTGCTGTAATAACTGAGCGTTGCCCCCAGGCGGCCGGCCTATGTACCGTCCGGGGAGGTGGCGGAGCCAGAGGTGGAGCCCACTAGGGTTCCAGTACAATACATGGAAGGAGACTGTATTACGATTCGCTAGCCGTAGGCCACAGTACGATATAGACAACCTATATTATGGTGAATACATTCACCACACTGGGGCAAACGTTTACCATAATTGAAGAAAAAGCATCCATGTAGAGAAAAGAGAAATTGACATTTCAGGCCTAACCTTTCATCAGAATGAAGGTTGAATGATTAAACCCTGTCTAAACCTTACATCTTACATCTTAAACATTCTCTTCGTCTTTTTCATTCATAAACGCTGACTGGTCAGCTCAGCACCGATTCCTTGCTTTGTTTTTTAGGATTTTCGTTTGTTTTTGCTTAAACTTTGCTCTTTGGACCAATTTTTTATATTTTAATTACTTACAGTTTTTTTTTTTGAAATCTCACTGCCACTGATTGGAGATGGAATTGCTTAAGGTTTCCAACACTACAGCAAAGCCACACTGACGGACCTTTCCCGGTCTCCCTGCAAGAGGGACCTGACCTTGTTACCCCGGCAACGGCGTCGGTGCAGCAGCGAAAAGGTTCACTTCCGGTCCGGGCCGGCAGTGGGTTTCTGGAGTGAGAGAGGACCTTTGATGATGTGACACCTGGAGCTCAGCAGGGGCCTTGGAGGAAGGAGGGAGGGGAAAAAAATGAAGAAATTATTTGGCGACCTGAAGCGGGATATAAAGTTTAAAACCGCGGGGCCGGGCCATGTCCTGACCGAGGAGACCAGGTGAGAGGGTAATTGCGTGGACCTGGCGAGGAGGGTTCGAGGGGAAGCAAGCCGAGGGGAGCCACAGGTGGGACAGCTTCCCTCAGCTCGGAGCTTTGATTCCAGTTAAACTGGCTTCCACCTCCCCTGGATTCGCCCTTCAGTCTTTCTCACTCTGATCAGTCTCTCTCCTCCCTGATAACAACACCGGGCTGTCAGTCTGCACGGCACCCTCGCCGTAATGTGGGCGTAACGCGAGGCTGTGCGATCTGTGCCTACTTTCTCCTCAACCCACAGGAGCCACAGAGAGAAAATAGCTTTAAATCACATTTGCGCCTTACCCCTCTCTCTCTTTCTATACTGATACTTGTCAGGCTGTGGTTACTGTTTGCTCTCTGGTGCTGTGCTGGGTTCTTGTAATCGACTGTTTTGGACGGCCCAGTGAAGATTGTGGTTGAGTTTTCCCAGAAAGAGTGTTGAGGGAACACCTCACTCCCCCCACCACCCCCGTTTAACCCATGCCTGACAAAATGTTGGCATGTGGAGCATGAATATTTTTCCACTTTAAAAAAAAGTATCCCCAAACCCTGTCAAAGCTTTAATGTTTGACCAAGCTTTTTTCAATGCCTCCTGTTTTAGTGTGGTGCTAACTACTCTTGTGAAGTGCCTTGACATAGTTTACCAAGTTAAAGGTGTTTTGTAAATGCAAGTTGTTTATAGTGCTTTCTCAGTGACGGCATCCAATTGTAGCAGGATTTCTTTATTCCTGTTCTCCAATCCCCTTGAAATAAAGCCATGATGTGGCAATGCCAACGTTGGACTGGGGTGGGCACAGTAAAAATTTTTACAACACCAGGTTAAAGTTCAACAGGTTTGTTTTGAATCACTAGCTTTCGGAGCGCAGGTCTTTCGTCAGGTGAATTCACCAGATTCACCTGGTGTTGGAAGACTTCTTACTTGAAATAAAGACCATGATACAATTTTGTCTTTCCAATTGATTGCTGCACCTGTATTCCCTGTATGAGCACAAACAAGTTTATTTGAAAACCAATACTTACAAGTTTCTCACCTTTTAAAATATATTTTGCTTTTCTATTCTTATAACCAAAGTGAATAACTTCACACTTCCCAACATGATACTCCATCTGCCATCCTGTTGCCCAACCATTTAACCTGTCCATATCTCTTTGCAACCTTTGTCTTCCCCACAGCTTACCTTGTCAGTCAGCTTTGTATCATCAGAAAACTTGTATATATTATCCGCTGTCACTTCATCTAAGTAATATAGATTGTAAATAGTTGAGGTCTCAATACTTACGGCACTCAAATATTCACTGCCTACCAATTTAAAAATGCTCTGTTTATTCCCACATTCTGTTTTTTGTCTGTTAACCAATCCTGCCCCCCCCCCCCCAGCTCCATGAGCCCTTATCTTGCCTTACCTTACCTTCGCTTTTGTGTAGCATATGAATACATACCCATAGGAAATCCAGATGTACTAAATCCACCTGTTCTCCTTTATTATCCTACTCAAATTACTCTAAATTTGTCAAAAAGGATTTCCATAATTTCCGGTGGCGGCCATGGAGTGAGTGGTCGCATATTTGGTGGCTCCTGCTTCAGATGGATTTTTTCAGTTCTCCCCACCCGAATCATGTGATGTTTGATGGCAAGGGGTGCATGAATGCCCATGGAATGTAATAGTCCTCTGGTGGGACTGGTATATGGTTCATTGAATGAGGAGTGCCAGGAGGAAGAGACAGCAATTGGAGCAAGAAAGTTTTCAAGAAAGTGCTGCCCGTCCAGTGGTTGATGGGGAAGCTGGTGGAATTCCTGAATGGATTTCAGCAGCAGAGGAAGGAGGACTCGGAGGACTTGGTCAAGGCGGTGGAACCGCATAGGGTGGCGATCAAATGGGTGGAACAGAGGAAAGAGGCTCTGGTCCTGGTGATCCAAAAGGTGGAGTAGTCGATGGTGGAGCATGAGGATCATAGAACATAGGACATTACAGCGCAGTACAGGCCCTTCGGCTCTCGATGTTGCACCAACCTATGAAAATACTCGAAAGCCCATCTACACTATTCACTTATCATCCATATGTTTATCCAATGACCATTTAAATGCCCTTAATGTTGGCGAGTCCACTACTGTTGCAGGCAGGGCATTCCACGCCCTTACTACTTTCTGAGTAAAGAACCTACCTCTGACATCTGTCCCATATCTATCTTCCCTCAATTTAAAGCTATGTCCCCTCATGCTAGCCATCACCATCTGAGGAAAAAGGCTCTCACTGTCCACCCTATCTAATCCTCTGATCATCTTGTATGCTCTACTAAGTCACCTCTTAACCTTCTCTCTAACGAAAACAGTCTTATGTCTTTCAGGCTTTCCTCATAAAATCTTCCCTCCATACCAGGCAACATCCTGGTAAATCACCTCTGCACCCTTTCCAATGCTTCCACATCCTACCTATAATGCGGCGACCAGAACAGCACGCAATACTCCAAATGTTGACCTCGCTGAAGGGTATGGTGTTGAGCAGCCAGAAAAGGCTGAGGGAGAAGCTGGAGGACCTTAAGAATTGCTCCAGGAGCTCCTTCCTCGGGTGAATTCACCTGAGGAAGGAGTTGTGCTCCGAAAGCTAGTGATTCTAGCTCAATATGCGGATTGCGTGGATGCTGAAAGCAATGAAGGTGCAGACGCAGTCTGGCAAGCACGTTCGAGAAATTGATGGGGGAGGTGCCTTTGACCGGCCCCTTGAGATGGATCGAGCACACTGAGGAGGTGAGGGAGCTGCCGAGGGCAATGGTGGTGAGGCTGCATCAGTTCTTGGATAAGGAGAAAATCCTGAGGCAGAATACGAAGTATTTCTGGGAGGTGAGTGTGTTGTGGATTTACCAGGACCTGGGTACAGAGCGGGCCAAGTGGAGGGCCAGTTTTAACCAGATAAAGACTGCCCTCCACAAGAAGGGGTTGAAGTTTGAATTTTTTTTACCCCACCTGCTTGTCGGTGACAAACCAAAAGCAAGAATTTTATTTTGATTGGCCGGAGGAGGCGATGGACTTTGAGAGACCATGCACTTGGAGGACATTATATTTTGGAGAGGAGTTCTGAGTAAATTGTGGGGCACAATGAATGGATTGGGGCAGGGTATGACAGTGGAGCAGTGATGGTGAGTGTGCTTTCCCTTTTCTTTGTTTGCTGGTGGTGGAAGAGATGGGGAAGCGGTGGATTGGCAGGATGAGGGATCTCAGGAGCCTTGAGAGGGGGCCACCATGCTAGTTGGCTGGCCTAATTAACTGGAGTGAAGTGGGGGGTTGTCAGGAGGGTGTAGGGGAGGGTGGAATGGGCTTGTTATTTGTTTGGGTGTGGGGGAGGGTTGCTGACATGGGTATGGTTGGGGTGGTGCAGCTGGGAAGGGAAAGATGGTGGTGGACATCTTGGGGCGGGCTTGGAAGAATGCGGGGCGCGGTCCCAGGAGAGCTGGCTAAAAAGGAGTATGGTTGATCAGGGGTGGGGAGGTGGGGGGAGTGGAGCCTCTCTGACCAGGCTGGTTGCTCAGAATGTACGAGAGTTGAGTGGGCCGGTTAAGCGTTTGCGTATTTTCGTGCACTTGAGGAGTTTGAGGACGGACAAAGTGTTTTTGCAGGAGACGCACCTAAATGTGGGAGAACAGACGAGACTGAGGAAGGGATGGGTGGGGCAGGTGTTCCACTCGGGGTTGGACATGAAGACGAGGGGGGGTGGCGGTGCTGGTTAATACGAAAGTGGCATTTGAGGTGGGGAGCATTGTGGCTGATCTGAGAGGTAGATATGTGATGGTCAGTGGGAAGCTGGTCGTCCTGATGAATGTTTATGCCCCAAATTGGAACTTTGTGGCAGATGTTCGGGAAGATCCTGGATCTGGGCATGCCCCGGCTGATAATGGGGAACGATTTTAACACAGTTCTGCATCTGAGGATGGACTGGTCGAGTCCGAAGTCGTCGCAGGTGTCGGTGGTGACCTGGGAGCTGAAGGGGTTCATGGATCGTATGAGGGTGGGAGGGGAGAGGGGGGTACTCCACAACAGCGCCTATACTTCCTCAGGAAGCATTGATTTCTTCAAGGTGAATTGGGAGATGGGGGGAGGAGAAGTTAGCAAGGTGGGGGGTATGTTGGGATTGGGCGATGGAGGGGCCTGTATTTTCTGTTCATGTTGATGTTTGGCCTTCTGAGATTTTCTCTGCCCTATCCCAATAACCTCTTCACCTATTCTACACATCCCTGGACACTAAGGAGCAATTTAGCATTGCCAATCCACCTTACCTGCACATCTTTGGACTGGGGGATGAAACAGGGGTACCCGGAGGAAACCTATGCAGACACGGGAAGAATGTACAAACTCCACACAGACAGTTGCCCAAGGCCGGAATTGAACCCGAGTCCCTGGCGCCGTGAGACAGCAGTGCTAACTACTGTGCTGCCATGCTACCCGTATTGCCTGCTAAACCTAGCTGACATTTAGTTCACTAACATAACCGCAGAGTAGTGGAAAGCATTTTTTTAGATGCACCACTGTTCTTTTGAAGGTCCAACACGATTTGAGTACTTGGTGAAAAGGGTTGATTTTCTGGCAAAAAGAGGTGATCTCAGTGAATGAATGAATAAACATATTGAATTAAAATGTTATTAATTGATCCAAAATGGCATTTAACTCGTGGGATAGATATAGATTTGTTCTTGATTGCTTAAATATCATTTATTATGGCTCATTAAATAATAATGGGCTGTGATATGAACAGTCACAATATGTATGAAGTATGTAATTACTGGAAAATATTCTTCTGTCACAGGACTGTGTTAACAGTACTTCAGAATTGTGCTTCCTATTTGAATTAAAGTTGCCATAATCCCCAAGAACCATGGCTGATCTCCCCTTTTGAAAGAGAGCTGAGTAGTGGTGATTTAACCAGGTCACCACACCTCAGGCAAGGGGAATGGTTCAGAAGGTGGAGCCTTCATGGATAACCTCAGCCAGTACAGGAATTGAACCCACTTTGTTAGCCAGGCTCTGCATCGTGAACAAGCCTTCCAAACAACAAGCTAACTGATTTTCTACGTTAAGTTGTTATTTAAATTGTATCCATGCATATTCCTGGGAATAGGTGAGAAAAAAATAATCATATCAGTGGTTGAGCTCCACCAGTGAGAACACTTCTATAATTTCAGTGCTGATTGTTGTACACCTTTTTGTTACCGGGGTTATTTTGTTCATTTTAATCCCCTTTTAATGGCCATTTCTCTGACCACAACGTTTGCATAAACGCTAAATATTGCCATAAATTCAAGTGATATGGGGGTGCTTGTCAACCAGTTACACGTGAAAAGTAGTTTGACACCACATTGTTGCAATGTCGTGTAATTTGAGTAGGAAACCCTGAATTAAGACCACCGTTGAGATGGGTTTCACCCCGACAACCCAAAGATGTGCCGGTTAGGTGGATTGGCCATGCTAAATTACCCCTAAAATTGGAAAATAAAATTGGGTACTCTAAATTTATAAATAAAAGGAAAGAATTTGCATTTTATTGTACCTTTCACGGTATAAAGGTGTCTGAGTGCCTCACAGTCATTTAATTACTTCTGAAGTGGCACTATTATTTTGTAACTGGGGCAAAACAAAGATTTGACTGCCTATGAACATCACATAAAATTTCAAAGTTTTAATGTTGGTGAAGAGCTAAATGAATGATTGGCTTCCTGAAAGTTCAATCATCATTCAGATGCCAGTTAGTTCAGCAAACAGGATAAACAGAGCATCATTTTCATTGGGTGGAAACAGAGATACAGAAAGGATAATTTGGACCTACTACTGTCAGCAGGTGCTGATTATTCTGTTGGCCTGGGTTTCAGCACTTTTGTTTTGTCACATCTTGAACTGTGATTGTGATGTGAATATCAAAGTGATCTGTTTCATCGTTTATGGGAGTGTATATCCCTTAGATTTTCCTTCTGTTTGACTGTAAGTGAATCTCTAGTCACACTTAAGTCATAACTTCACGATGGAGATTAATATAATCTTGTAAATGCCGCAGCTGGAAGCCACTGAAGGTATCCAAATGTGAGATGCTAACTAATGTTTATAAAATTGCATTAGAGAAAATAACGAGTGCATTATGCTGCAAATTAGTTTTCAATGTTGAGTTTTCCAGTACTCTCCTTGCTAAAGTACAATTTACATAAGAACATAAGAACTAGGAGCAGGAGTAGGCCATCTGGCCCCTCGAGCCTGCTCCGCCATTCAATGAGATCATGGCTGATCTTTTGTGGACTCAGCTCTACTTTCCGGCCCGAACACCATAACCCTTAATCCCTTTTTTCTTCAAAAAACTATCTATCTTTACCTTTAAAAAAATTTAATGAAGGAGCCTCAACTGCTTCACTGGGCAAGGAATTCCATAGATTCACAACCCTTTGGGTGACGAAGTTCCTCTTAAACTCAGTTCTAAATCTACTTCTCCTTATTTTGAGGCTATGCCCCCTAGTACTGCTTTCACCCGCCAGCGGGAACAACCTGCCCGCATCTATCCTAACTATTCCCTTCATAAGGTCCCCCCTCATCCTTCTAAATTCCAATGAGTACAGTCCCAGTCTACTCAACCTCTCCTTGTAATCCAACCCCTTCAGCTCTGGGATTAACCGAGTGAATCTCCTCTGCACACCCTCCAGCGCCAGTACGTCCATTCTCAGGTAAGGAGACCAAAATTGAACACAATACTCCAGGTGTGGCCTCACCAACACCTTATAAAATTGCAGCATAACCTCCCTAGTCTTAAACTCCATCCCTCTAGCAACGAAGGACAAAATTCTATTTGCCCTCTTAATCACCTGTTGCACCTGTAAACCAACTTTCTGTGACACATGCACTAGCGCACCCAGGTCTCACTGCACAGCAGCATGCTTTAATATTTTATTGTTTAAATAATAATCCCGTTTGCTGTTATTCCTACCAAAATGGATAACCTCACATTTGTCAACATTGTATTCTATTTGCCAGACCCCAGCCCATTCACTTAACCTATCCAAATCCCTCTGCAGACTTCCAGTATCCTCTGCACTTTTCGCTTTACCACTCATCTTAGTGTCATCTGAAAACTTGGACACATTGCCCTTGGTCCCCAACTCCAAATCATCTATGTAGATTGTGAACAATTGTGGGCCCAACACAGATCCCTGAGGGACACCACTATCTACTGATCGCCAACCAGAGTAGCACCGATTAATCCCCACTCTTTGCTTTCTATTAATTAACCAATCCTCTATCCATGCTACTACTTTACCCTTAATGCCATGCATCTTTATCTTATGCAGCAGCCTTTTGTGTGGCACATTGTCAAAAGCTTTCTGGAAATCCAGATATACCACATCCATTGGCTCCCTGTTATCCACTGCACTGGTAATGTCCTCAAAAAATTCCACTAAATTAGTTAGGCACGACCTGCCCTTTATGAACCCATGCTGCGTCTGCCCAATGGGACAATTTCTATCCAGATGCCTCGTTATTTCTTCCTTGATGATAGATTCCAGCATCTTCCCTACTACCGAAGTTAAGCTCACTGGCCTATAATTTCCTGCTGTCTGCCTACCTCCTTTTTTAAACAGTGGTGTCACGTTTGCTAACTTCCAATCCACCGGGACCACCCCAGAGTCTAGTGAATTTTGGTAAATCATCACTAGTGCATCTGCAATTTCCCTAGCCATCTCTTTTAGCACCCTGGGATGCATTCCATCTGGGCCAGGAGACTTGTCTACCTTTAGCCCCATTAGCTTGCCCATCACTACCTCCTTAGTGATAACGATCCTCTCAAGGTCATCACCTGTCATAACCTCATTTCTATCAGTCACTGGCATGTTATTTGTGTCTTCCACTGTGAAGACCGACCCAAAAAACCTGTTCAGTTCCTCAGCCATTTCCTCATCTCCCATTATTAAAACTCCCTTCTCATCCTCTAAAGGACTAATATTTACCTTAGCCACTCTTTTTTGCTTTATATATTTGTAAAAGCGTTTGCTGTCTGCTTTTATATTCTGAGCAACTTTACTCTCATACTGTATCTTACTCTTCTTTATAGCGTTTTTAGTAGCTTTCTGTTGCCCCTTAAATATTTCCCAGTCCTCTAGTCTCCCACCAATCTTTGCCACTTTGTATGCTCTTTCCTTCAATTTGATACTCTCCCTTATTTCCTTAGATATCCACGGTCGATTTTCCCTCTTTCTACCGTCCTTCCTTTTTGTGGGTATAAACCTTTGCTGAGCACTGTGAAAAATCGCTTGGAAGGTTCTCCACTGTTCCTCAACTGTTCCACCATAAAGTCTTTGCTCCCAGTCTACCTTAGCTAGTTCTTCTCTCATCCCATTGTAATCTCCTTTGTTTAAACACAAAACACTAGTATTTGATTTTACCTTCTCACCCTCCATCTGTATTTTAAATTCCACCATATTGTGATCGCTCCTTTCGAGAGGATCCCTAACTATGAGATCATGAATCAATCCTGTCTCATTACACAGGACAAGATCTAGTACCGCTTGTTCCCTCGTAGGTTCCATTACATACTGTTCTAGGAAACTATCGCGGATACATTCTATAAACTCCTCCTCAAGGTTGCCTTGACCGACCTGGTTAAACCAATCGACATGTAGATTAAAATCTCCCATGATAACTGCTGTACCATTTCTACATGCATCAGTTATCTCTTTGTTTATTGCCTGCCCCACCATAACGTTACTATTTGGTGGCCGATAGACTACTCCTATCAGTGACTTTTTCGCCTTACTATTCCTGATTTCCACCCAAATGGATTCAACCTCATCCTCCATACCACTGATGTCATCCCTTACTATTGCCCGGATGTCATCCTTAAATAACAGAGCTACACCACCTCCCTTACCATCCACTCTGTCTCTCCGAATAGTTTGATACCCTCGGATATTTAACTCCCAGTCGTGACCATCCTTTAACCATGTTTCAGTAATGGTCACTAAATCATAGTCATTCACGATGATTTGCGCCATCAACTCATTTACTTTATTCTGAATACTACGAGCATTCAGGTAAAGTACACTTATGTTGGTTTTTTTACCTTTGTTTTGAATCTTAACATCTCCAGTTTTACTCCTTTTAGTATTACTGGGCCTATTCACTGAGCTCCCCTCAGTCACTGTACCATGTACTGTCGCCTTTTTTGATTTTTGACTACGTCTTCTCTGCCTTGCACTTTCTCCCTTACTTCCTTTTGCTTCTGTCCCTGTTTTACTACCTTCCAACTTCCTGCATTGGTTCCCATCCCCCGCCACATTAGTTTCATGCTCTGTTGTCTGCCAAGGCCTCATCTGACTGACCATTAACCATGCCAACCTTCCAGTGAGTTTCACCAGGCTGGTTAGCTACAGTAGACATCACAGTCAAACTTTCTGATCTCACATGAGGCCTCACATATGTGCACACGGGTTGCTGCATAGTGATATCTGACTGACTCTTGTTATTCCCAAACCCCAATACAGGGGGCACTGATGTGTCGCTGTAACCAAGATCAGCCTGCTCAAGAATGGAGGCTGGGACTTTTCTTGTCCGACTAAATCAGTTTACACTATTGTTTAATTTGTCCACTCGGCAGCAGTGTGACTTTGTCCATTCAGAGAGGTTGTTACCATGTTTTGACATGCTTTGATCAGGTACGGTCAACCTACGAACCTTGAACCCTGTTAATCTATTACTTGATGCCCAGACAACACTTATTTCTTATTCACTGATCTGTCTGGTTTTGAATTTTAAGACTACTTGGAAAATGCCATTTCAGAATGAATCCGAGATCAGAATTCTTGATAGTATCAGCCATGTGCACCTTAATGGGAGGATAGATCCAAACATTATGTACTCCCGAACCTCCTAGACGCCATAGTATGCAACTGCATGGCCTGTAGACACCTCTGGGTTTATATTGTGGTAATTTAGATCTGGGGAAACTGCTACTCTAACTTTATTAATGAAAGAGCCTTTCTGTGCGATTGCATGTGTAACAAGCCTACGTTTGCCTTTAGTTTTGTGGTTAAAATCTCTAATCTCTGTAAATTGTCGTTAAAATCGGCTTTGTATCAAGTGATTTGTAATGAAAATGCGGAATGTGGTGTATTTTACCCCTTGCACATCCTGTGATTTTATTCTTGGGAAATGAAAACCTAGGAAATGACGAGCATGCTTCATCCAGTGAGTGGTCGTATCAAAATATTTCATTCATTCCCAGAGCTACTGGTGCTCCAAGGGTCAAGAACAAATAAATTATTTGAACCTTAAGCCTGCCCTGTTCCTGGCACATGTTAAGAAACCTTAAGCAATCACCATGTAATCAGTGTTTAATACCTCTGCCCTTATTACATTTTGTTTACTTTGCTCTCTTTACTTTTAAATAACTTAATTTTTTTCAAATTTTCTTTTTGGGTTGATTTTTTGTGCTGACTAAACAGGTTCAGTTGAAAGTGCATATGTAATTAAACTAAATAGCTCAGAATGTCCTCTGTTCAATCCCAGTCTCACTTGAGTTTGCTGATTTCCTCTGGATGGCAGTAGGGATGCCATGGTGCCTCCTGGCGTCCAGTCAGCAAGAAAATAATTTGGGGTTCCCATTCCTGGTTTTTTTTTTCTTCCGCTCTCATGCCTGCATTTTCATTCTGTTTATGCTTGCGCTTTACGAGTTTGTAAATCCGGATTGTAATCCAAGAGAATGTAGCTTCAACAGGAGTCTTGGGATCTTCCTGGTCCATGTACCTTGTTATTACCTGGATTGCATAGCTTCTGCCTTATTATTACTGATAGAACTGATGCTGGGAGATCATTTTCTTATTTGTGTATGTGGTATAAAAAAGTGATATCAGGATCCGTGTGATGGCTTCAGCTAATGGGAATAGAGGATGATAGCAAAATATAATGTGCTGTCATTTTTGTAGAGAAATAATGCCTACCTGGGAGCAAGGGAGTGATCTCAGCAAAACAGGGTTCAGATGTCATAAACACTCAACTTTGAAATCTCTTGCATGTATTCAATTTTTAAAAAAATACAGGACTGGTTTAAGGTGCAAGGTTCATGGAGAGGTGTGTGCTTTTTTTCCCCCAAAATTTTATTTTCATGAAATGAAAATTGCTTATTGTCACAAGTAGGCTTCAAATGAAGTTACTGTGAAAAGCCCCTAGTCGCCACATTCCGGCACCTGTTCGGGGAAGCTGGTACTTGATGTTTCAAATGGAGTATTTCCTATATCAGACACCCAATGAAATAATTAAGCACTTCCAGGTCAAGTATAGAACAGCCCGATGCTGTTGCCCCAACAAAGTGCCTCACATCTGGGAAGGAGCACACTGTAACAGTGTGCCGTCTTTCACTTTTCCATGTCAGCCATCTTGTTGCTTTAAGAATGGTTTATGACAGCAAGCAGCACCTGCAATGGAGGTTGGAGGTAGGGCTGTTGGCAGACGAAGCGGTGTGCAAGAGGCTGAGGAAGTGCATGCTGAACTACCTGCAGGTAAACGATATAGGGGAGGTCTCAGCAGCGGTGGTCTGGGAATCGCTGAAGGCAGTGGTGAGAGGAGAGCTGATCTTGATCCGGGCTCACAGGGACAGGACGGATAGGGCAGAAATGGACTGACTGGTAAAAGAGGTTCTAAGAGTTGATAGGAGGTATGCGGAGGCTCCAGAGGCAGGGCTTTTAAGGGAACGCCAGAGACTACAGGTGGAATTTGGTTTGTTAACCACCGGGAGGATAGTGGAACAGCTCGGAAAGGTGAAGGGAACAATTTTTGAGCACGGGAGAAGGCCAGCAGGATGCTTGCACAGCAGCTCAGAAAGAGGGAGGCAGCTCGAGAAATACGGAAAGTTATTGAAAGGGATGGGAACTTAGTTGGGGACTCGGTGGGGGTGGGCAAGACCTTTTGGGATTTTTATAGCAGATTGTACAGGTCGGAACCCCCTGCGGGACCGGAGGGGATGAGGCACTTTTTGGACAGGTTGACTTTCCCGAATGTGGATGGGGGGCTGGTGGAAGGGCTGGGGGGCCCGATTGGGCTGGAGGAGATAGTGGACGGTTTGAAGGCCATGCAGTCGGTAAGGCCCCGGGACCGGATGGGTACCCAGTCGAGTTCTAAAAAAAGTTCTCCGGAATATTGGGGCCAGTGCTGATGAAGGTCTTTAACGAGGCCAAGGAAAGAGGGGTCCTGCCCCAGACGATGTCACAGGCCATGATTTCGCTCATTCTAAAAAGGGACAAGGAGCTGGAGCTGTGTGGTTCTTGTAGGCCGATTTCCTTGCTGAACGTAGATGCCAAACGTCTGGCCAAAATTCTGTCCTCCAGGATTGAGGAATGTGTACTGACGTTATAGTGGAGGATCAGACTGGGTTCGTTAAGGGCAGGCAGCTGGTGGCCAATAGAAGAAGGCTGCTAAACGTGATAATGATGCCCCTGGAAGGTAGGGAAGTTGAAGTGGTGGTCGCGATGGACGAGGAAAAAGCCTTTGACCGGGTCGAGTGGGATAACTTCTGGGAGGAGCGGTTTGGAAGGGGCTTTGTTGACTGGGTTAGGTTGCTGTACCGGGCTCCGGTTGCTAGTGTACGGACAGACAGGACGACTTCGGACTATTTCCGGCTGCACCGGGGGACGAGACGGGGATGCCCCCTCTCAGCACTGTTGTTTGTGCTGGCGATAAAGCCGCTGGCAATTGCTCTGAGGGCCTCAAGGGGCTGGTCTGGGGGGGTGGGAGCGGGGGTGGGTGGAGCACAGAGTCTCGCTGTATGTGGATGGCGTATTGTATGTCTCAGACCCAAGGTAGGGGATGGAAGAAATTATGGCAATCTTGGGGGAATTTGGCCGGTTTTCGGGGTATAAGCTCAATATGGGGAAGAGCGAGTTGTTTGTGGTTCAGGCGAGAGGTCAGGAGAGGCGATTGGTGGAACTGCCATTCAGAGTGTTAGGGGACAGTTTCAGGTAGCTGGGTATCCAAGTGGTGAGGGATTGGGACAGGCTACATAATTGAACTTGGCCCGGTTGGTGGACCAGATGGAGGATTTCCGGAGATGGGATACGCTACCGTTGTCTCTGGCGGGTAGAGTGCAGCCGGTAAAAACGACGGTCCTCCCGAGGTTCCTGTTCGACTTCCAATGCCTCCCCATCTTCATCCTGCGGTCCCTTTTTTACGTGGATTAATAAGATTATCGTGGGCTTTGTGTGGGGGTGGCAAGCCCCCACTGGTGAAGAGCACAATGCTCAAGCGGAGTCGGGGAGATGGAGGGCAGGCGCTGCCGAATTTCAGCAATTGTTACTGGGCGGCTAATATACCCATAATGAGGAGGATGCCGGGGGGTGGGGGTGGGGGGGTGGGGGGGGGGGGGGGGGGGGGGGGGTGGGGGGGGGGGTGGGGGGGGGGGGGGGAGCCGGTGTGGGTGCTCATGGAGACGGCTTCTTGTAAGGGCACAAGTTTGGGGCGTTGGTAACGGCGCCCCTGCCGTTCCCGCCGTCGCGGTACTCCACCAGTCCAGTGGTGGTGGCGGCCCTGAGAGTCTGGGGGCAGTGGAGGAGACATGTGGGAGCAGAGGGGGCGTCGGTGTGGTGGTCCCCAATCTGCAATAACCATCGGTTTGCCCTGGGGAGGATGGACGGTGGGTTCAGAATTTGGCGGAGAGGGGGGATTGAGAGGATGGGGGACTTGTTCTTAGAAGGAAGCTTTCTGAGTATGAGGCGCTGGAGGAGAAGTTTGAATTGGCAGGGTGAATGAATTCTGATATTTATAGGTACGGGACCTTCTACGGAAGCAGGTGCCAATCTTCCCACTCCTGCCGCTGAGGGGGATTCAGGATAGGGTGGTCTCTAGAGGATGGATAGGATAGGAGAGCGTCTCGGACATATATAAAGAGCTTATGGGTTCGGAGGAGACACAGACCGAGGAACTGAAGCAAAAGTGGGAGGATGAGCTGGGGGGAGAGATAGAGGATGGGCTCCGGGCGGACTCGTTAGGAAGGGTCAATGCGACTGCAACATGTGCCGGGTTCAGCCTGATCCAATTTAAGGTTGTTCACCGGGCTCCCATGACAGTGGCCCGGATGAGCAGATTCTTTGGGATGGAGGATAGGTGTGCGGGGATGGGGGGGAGGGGGCAACTAACTATGGCAATATGTTTTTAGCATGTCCAAAATTGAGGGATTGTGGCAGGGGTTTGCTGATGCCATGTCCACAGTATTGAATAGGAGGGTGGCAATGAGTCCGGAGGTGGCGATTTTTGGGGTATTGCAGGACCCGGGAATCCAGGAGGAGAAAGAGTCGAACGTTCTGGCCTTTGCTTACCTGGTAGTCCGGAGGCGCATATTGCTGACATGGAGGGACTCGAAGCCCCCAAAATTGGAGACCTGGCTTTCAGACATGGCAGCTTCCTCTGCCTGGAGAAAATTAGTTCACCATGAGAGGGTCTCTGTTGGGGTTCGCCCGGAGGTGGCAACCATTCGTTGACTTCCTCGCAGAGAATTAATCGTCAGCAGGAAGGGGGGAGGGGGGTGGAAGTTAGCGTAGGCTAGGGGGGTAAGTAATGGCAGGACCTGTGGGAGAGGGAGGTTGAATTTGCACTATGTTTATATTTTTCTTGTTATGTATATTGTTGGTTTTGTTGCTGTTATAATGCCAAAGAAATACCTCAATAAAACGTTTATTTAAAAAAAGAATGGATTCTGACTGCTGAAAATAATTTCCATGAAGCCCTCACATACCATGGACTCCAATGGCTTTGCCCTAAGTCTGTATTGGATTTGAACTCATCTTGTGGAGTATTTAACCTACTGCACTGCCCAGTTGTACGCATCTGTATTTTTTTTTGTTTTCCCTGAAAGAATCTTGCACCTTAACAGTTACAAAATTACCTTTCCATGTGTAAATTGGGCAGCATAAGAATGAGGAGCCAAAAGAGCAAATGTTCGATTAATTGAATACTGCTGCAGGGTGCTGATAACAGTGGGTAAATGTGTGAACGATCAGTGAAGAGCTTCATCACACATTTTTTTAAAAAAAAAGAGAAAGTACTGATATGCTTTGGCAGATGGATATAATACAAATCAAAAGAGATTATTTTGTTGCTGTGCAGCATTGGTCAAACTCGATTTGGTCTTCAGGGTGCAGGTGTATCCATGTCATAGAGTCCTAGATGTTTACAGCATGGAAACGGGCCCTTCGGCCCAGCTTGTCCATGCCGTCCAGTTTCTATCACTAAGCTGTGAAGTACTTGCTGGCATAGAGGTGTATAACAAAATTTATTCGACTTCCGGTAGCGGCCCTGTCTGAATAGGTCACGCACATGGCAGCTCCCGCCGGGATCGGAGTTTCGGGCCCTTAAACGGAGCGGCAACGGCACTTTGGCGGTGATTCCCGGCGTGGCAAAGGACGTTGGAGAGGTTCCCCTCACTGCTGCATGGAGGGAACCAGGAGCGGAGCCTTTAAAAGAGCGATTGCGGGAAAGCGAGCAGAGTGGGTCCGGAAAGACAAGATGGCGGCTGGCGCGGACCAAGCAGCGTGGGCCCCGTGGTCGAGAGAGCAGCAAGAGTTTCTGAGAAGCTGCTTCGCAGAGCTGAAGACGGAGATGCTGGCCCCTATGAAGGCCTCCATGGAAAAGATGGTGGAGACCCAGAAGGTGCAGGAGAAGGAGATTTAAAGAGGTGGAGAGGAAGGTATCTGACAATGAGGATGAGATCCTGGGCCTGGCGGTCAAAGTGGAGGCGCACGAGGCCCTACACCAGAGATGGCAGGAGAGACTAGATGACCTCGAATATAGGTCAAGGAGTCACAACCTGTGGATTCTGGGCCTCCCTGAAGGTGCGGAGGGAGCAGCCGTGAGCACGTATGTGACTACAAGGCTGGGGACGCTGATGGGCGCAGGGGCCTTCCCACGGCCCTTGGAACTGGACATAGAGTCCTCGCGAGGAAGCCTAGGGCGAACGAACCACCGAGGGCAATGGTGATAAGATTCCACCGCTTCACAGAGAGAGAGCGTGTCTTGTGTTGGGCAAAGAAGGAGCGGAGCAGTAAGTGGGAGAACTGCGAGATTCGCATATACCAGGACTTGGGAGCTGAACTGGCTCAGAGGTGTGTGTGATTCAACCGGGCTAAGGCGGTCCTCCACAGCAAAGGGTGAAATTCGGGCTTCTGCATCCGGCGAGGCTTTGGGTAACGTACCAGGACAGGCAACATTACTTCGATACGCCAGACGAGGCGTGGACATTTATTAAGCATGAAAAGCTGGACTCTAACTAAGGGGCAGCTGCAAGAGGGTGAAATGCTCTTGCGGGATGTGTAACCGGGTGTTGGTCTGATGTAAGATTGGGAGTAGAATTTAAGTTGTTCGCTCTTCTTTTTCTGGGTTTTTTTCTTTCTTTGTTTCTCTCAGGGTAACACCCAGGTTGTGTTTTTCGTTACACAGGAAGAATCTGGATGGCTTTGGCCCTCTTGCCCTGAGGGGGAAGGGGGGTTGGGGGCCCGAAGGAGGAGACAATAGTAAGGTTGGAGGTAGAGGCGGGAGCGGCCGGGGTCAGCTGACTTATGGAAGCATAATGGGGGGGAATCAGTGCTAAGCGGGTGCTTGGCATGGGGGTTTGGGATTGGCGGGTTTGGAGGGGGATGGGGTGCTGCTTTGCTGACTGAAGGGGAGCCAACTGTTGGGCATGGATGGAGAGTCGGGTTGGGGCTCCTCCAGTGGGAGGGCTGAAGCGAGCGGGGGCGTGTGGGCATGTGGCTGGCCGAAAAAGGGAGATGGCCAGTCGGCAAGGTGGGTGTGGGGTGGGGGGGGGGGGGGGGGGGGGGGGGGGGGGTCCACCCCCTTGTCCAATCTGATCACGTGGAATGTGAGGGGTCTGAACGGGCTGGTCAAGAGGGCCCGCGTGTTCTCGCATTTAAAGGGATTAAAGGCAGACGTGGCCATGCCACAGGAGACACACTTAAAACTCGCTGACCAAACGAGGTTAAGGAGGTGATGGGGGTGCCAGGTGTTCCATTCGGGGCTAGACTCAAAGACCAGAGGGGTGGCAATTCTGGTTAGTAAACGGGTGGCATTCGAGGCAGGGAGTATTGTGGCGGACAAGGGGGGGCAGGTACATTATGGTGAGTGGCAAGCTGCAGTGGGCTCGGGTGGTGTTAGTGAACGTCTACGCCCCGAACTGGGATGACGTGGAATTCATGAGGCACCTGCTGGGTAAAATCCCGGACTTGGAGTCAAGTAACTTGATCATGGGGGGACTTCACCACAGTCCTGGATCCGGCATTGGACCAGTCTAAGTCCAGGTCGGGAAAGTGACCGGCGGCGGCCAGGTGGGAGTTCATGGATCAGATGGGGGGGCGTGGACCCATGGAGATTCGCGCGGCCCAGGGCGAAGGAGTTCTCCTTTTTCTCCCACGTTCACAAAATCTACTCGCGGATTGACTTGTTTATGTTGAGCGGGGCGTTAATCCCGAGGGTGGAGGGTGTCGCGTATTCGCCCATTGCGGTCTCGGAACATGCCCCACACTGGGTGGACTTGCGACTGGGGGCGGAGCAAGGGCAGCACCCTCTCTGCAGACTGGATGTGGGACTGCTAGTGGATGAAGAGGCGCGTGGGCGGATAAAGAGGAACATCCAAAACTATGTGATAACAAATGACACAGGGGAGGTAACAGTAACAACGGTTTGGGAGGCTATGAAGGCAGTTATTAGAGGGGAGTTAATTTCTATTCGGTCCCAGAGGGAGAGGGCGGAGTGGGAGAGGCTGGTGGGAGAGATACTTAGAGTTGACAGGAAGTACGCGGTGACCCCCGAGGAGGGGGCTGTTAAAGGAGTGCCGGAGATTACAGGCGGAGTTTGATTTGCTGACCACTGGGAAGGCAGAGGCATAGCTGAGGAAGGTGAAAGGGGCAGACTACGAGTATGGGGAGAAAGCAAGTAGGGTGCTGACGCACCAACCTTGCAGGAGAGAGGCGGCCAGGGAGATCGGGGAGTGAGGGATAAGGAAGGTAATACGGTCTTGGGCCCAGAGAAGATCAATGAAGTCTTCAAGGAGTTTTATTGTAAACTATGAGTCAGAACCCCCGAGGGGAAGGGATGAAGTAATTTATGGATCAATTGAGGTTCCCAAGGGTGGACGAAGATCTGGTGGAGGGACTGGGCCCCCGATTGAGTTGGAGGAGGTAGTTAAGGGCCTAGACAGTATGCAGTCGAGCAAGGCCTCGGGTCCGGATGGCTTCCCTGTAGAATTTTATAAGAAATTCTCGGAGCTACTGAGTCCACTTCTGCTAAGAACCTTTAACGAGGCAAAGGAGAGAGGAACCCTCCCCTGACGATGTCGCAGGCATTGATCTTGCTCATTTTGAAGGGGAAGAAGGATCCGCTTCAACGTGGGTCCTACAGGCCAATATCGCTCCTGAATGTGGATGCCAAATTGTTGGCAAAAATTCTGGCTACCAGAATAGAGGACTGCGTCCTGGGAGTGATTGAGGAGGACCAGACAAGTTTCGTCAAGGGCAGGCAATTGAACACCAATGTGAGGAGGCTCCTGAATATTATCATGATGCCCTCAGAAGGAGGGGATGCAGAAATAGTGGCTGCAATGGATGCAGAGAATGCCTTTGACAGGGTGGAATGGGAGTACCTGTGGGAAGTGTTAGGTAGGTTTGGATTCGGTGAGGGATTCATAGGGTGGGTCAAGCTACTGTATCAGGCCCCTATAGCAAGTGTATCCTCGAACCGGCTGAGATCGAAATATTTTAGACTGCACCGAGGGACGAGGCAGGGGTGCCCCTTATCCCCGCTACTATTTGCCCTGGCAATTGAGCCGTTGGCCATAGCGCTGAGGACTTCAAGGAACTGGAGGGGGCTAGTTCGGGGGGGGGAGGAGTACCGGGTTTCCCTCTACGCAGACGACCAGCTATTGTATATTTCGGACCCGCTAGAGGGCATGGGGATCCCATGGGACTTTGGGAGCTTCTCGGGGTCCAAGTTGAATGTGGGGAAAAGTGAGCTGTTTGTAATTCACGCTAGGAGTCAGGAGGAGAGACTGTGGGAGCTCCCGCTCAAGATGGTGGAGAGGAGCTTTGTTGTTTAGGTATACAGGTGGCTAGGAACTAGGATGCCCTACACGGGCTCAATCTATCTCGGCTTGTCGAGCAGATGGAGGGAGACTTTAAATGGTGGGATATGCTCCAGCATTCCCTGGCGGGAAGAGTGCAGACTGTGAAGATGATAATCCTCCCCAGATTCCTGTTTGTCTTCCAGTGCCTTCCCATCTTCACCCCCAAATCCTCCTTCAAGTGGGTGAACAGGATTATCACAGGATTTTTGTGGGCAAATAAGATCCCGCGAGTTAAAAGACTGTTTGTGGAGCACAGTCCGGGGGGGTGTGGTGAGGGTTGGCGCTTCCAAAGTTCTGTAGCTACTATTGGGTGGCTAATGTGGCCATGATTAGGAAATGGGCAATGGAGCAGGGGTCGGCGTGGGGGTGGCTAGAGGCGGTGTCATGCAAAGGCACCAGCCTAGGGGCACTAGTAATGGCACCACTGCCGTTCTCGCTTGCACGATACACCACAAGCCCGATGGTGACGGCGACACTGAGGGTCTGGGGTCAGTGGAGAAGGCACAGGAAGAAGGAGGGGGCCTCAGTTTAGACCCCGATACGGAACAACCATAGATTTGCTCCGCCAAGATAGATAGGGGGTTTCAAAGCTGGCAAAGAGCAGGCATTAGAAGGATGGGGGACATGTTTATAGATGGGACTTTCCCTAGCTTGAAGGCGCTGAAGGAGAAGTTCAGCCTGCCCCCGGGAAATGCTTTCAGATACCTCCAAGTCTGCGACTTTCTCAAAAAACAGGTGGGGACATTTCCGTTGCTACCCCCTCGAAGGATACAGGAAAGGTTGGCGTCTGGCATCTGGGTAGGAGAGGGGAAGGTGTCAGACATCTACCAAGAGCTGCAGGAGGCGGAGGAAGCCTTAGTGGAGGAACTGAAGGACAAGTGGGAGGAGGAGCTAGGTGACGAGCTGGATGAGGGCCGATGGGCTGATGCCCTGGGGAAGATGAATTCTTCCTCATCATGCTCAGGCTCAGCTTAATTCAGTTTAAGATGGTACACCGGGCTCACATGACGACGGCGAAAATGAGTAAATTCTTTGGGATGGAGGACAGGTGTGCGAGGTGTTCAGGGAGTCCGATGAACCATGTCCCTATGCTCTGGACATGCCCGGTGCTTAAAGAATTCTGGCAGGGCCTTGCGAGGGCTATGTCCAGAATTTTAGACACGCGGGTGAAGCCGAGTCCAGTAATAGCGATCTTTGGGGTGTCAGAGGATCCGGGAATGCAGGAAGAGAAAGAGGCCGAGGTTTTGTCCTTTGCCTCCCTGGTAGCCCGGAGACGGATCTTGTTAATGTGGAGAGACTCGAAATTCCCAAGTGTGGAGACCTGGGTTAGTGACATGGCTGGGTTTCTCATCCTGGAGAGAATAAAGTTTGCCTTGAGAGGGTCCTTGCTGGGGTTCTCCCGGCAGTGGCAACCTTTCCTTGACTTTCTAGGGGAGCTGAAAAATGTCAGCAGCAGCAATCGCGGGGGATGGGGGCTCAGGTGGGGGAACTGTCTATTTAATGTATATTTTCTTTTTTATATTATGATAACAGCCACCTAGTTTTGTTAAATATTTTTCGTTTATTTTTCTGTTATTATGTAAAAATTCTGTTTGACAAAAGCTTTAATAAAAACAAACTTTAAAAAAAAAAATTTATTCTGCGCATGAGTATTTTAACTCATGAGAAAAGTTCAAATTGTGCTCCTTACTTCTGAGAAGTGACTCTGAGGTGACCTACTCGGCAATATTAATCCAGGAAAGTTGCTCACCATGATGTAGGATTAAATAACCAGGGCGCAAGTTTAACAAATAGCAAAATAAAAGTAAGAGTGACCCGGGGCTAGGATCGAACCTGGGTCTTCGGTGCTGTGAGGCAGCAGTGCTAACCACTTTGCCACCCCTCTAAGAAAGCAAGTTGAGTAGGACTTCTAGCAGGCTCAGTAGGACTTTTTTAACAGTTGGAAATCCATAAAAACTAGGTAATAAACAGAAGGGTAATGGCAACCTCAAAAGGAAATGAGATTCTCTCCGAAAGATGGATGGACACCAATCCCACAGTGCTATGGGACCATTCATGGACACTACTTTCCCTCGTGGCCTGTCTAGCTGTCAGAGAAGGCAATTAAAATAGACAGATTCAAGAGGCATGTGAAGAACATGCGTGAGGTTAATCTTGAAGAAAGTGTAGGATTATTGGGTTTAATGACCTTTTCCTGTTCCTAAGAATTAAAAAAAAAAAAATTTCATGGGATGTGGACATTGCTGACAAGGGCTGCATTTAAATCCCCACCCTTAATTGCCCTTGAACAGGTGGTGGTGAGTCACCTTTTAATTTGCTGAAGTCTATCTGGTGCAGGTACACTTACAGGGAGAGAGTTCCAGGACTTGGAATCAGCGACAGTGATTTAACAAAGCAGATAATGGTAATTATAGCTCCACGTCAGGATGGTTTGTGGTTTGTCAGGGCACTTTCAGGTAGTGCTGTTCATTATGCCTAGTTTAGGACATTTAACATCTCTTGTCATAAATGTAGCATTTTATAGTTTTATTCTGCTGCTACAACTGATGTAGAACTCATTATATGCAGCATTCGCTAAAATAATGGCTGTTTGTTGGCATAAAAATGCAGACACAGGCTTCAAAAATTTGTGGCTCTACACTGACACATATTCTGTTACTGTAATCTTCTCCAGAAACCCCACAGAAACCAAACCCAAGGGGCCAGAGAAGCCTCGTAGACCACCGGCTGAAGAAGCTCAAATGGCAGCAGCTGCAGCTCTATCAAGGATGGATATTAAGCAGCACAGGCGTCAAAATGCATCTGGACCGAGCAGCTTACGGAGTGAGGGTAGGTGGACAGGAAGAGGACCAGTGTGTACTGAGTCAGTTGGTGAAATTGGGCCGGTGACATCTCCGCACGATCTCCGCTGGGTTGCAAGCATTTAAAAACCGAGCAGTGAGATTAGATATTCGTGCACTGACAAATTGCAGCTGTGATTGGTGAACACCTATACAGAGTTGTACTTCACTGGGATAAAACACTGAAGGTGGGAACAGTGAGGGGAAGTATGAGCAGTAGTATGTGCTCTGTGTTTTATCCTTCTTCTCCCTTCCCCCATACCACTCTACTGGCACCTGTGCTGAGCAGATTTGCGTGACCATACGGTGGATCTAATTCTATATAATAGCTCAGCACACTATTGTAAGTATCAATTACTGTTGATACGTCCAACATAATCTGTGGGTCACTTATGACCCACCTCCTCTCCGTGTTAAACTCCCCAGCTGTGTATCAGGGATCTTTGATATTTTTTTTTTTTTACATAGAATTTACAGTGCAGAAGGAGGCCATTTGGCCCATCGAGTCTGCACCGGCTCTTGGAAAGAGCACCCTACCCACTACCCAAGGTCAACACCTCCACCCTATCCCCATAACTCAGTAACCCCACCCAACACTAAGGGCAATTTTGGACACTAAGGGCAATTTATCATGGCCAATCCACCTAACCCGCACATCTTTGGATTGTGGGAGGAAACAGGAGCACCCAGAGGAAACCCACGCACACACGGGGAGGATGTGCAGACTCCGCACAGACAGTGTGCTGCAAGAAGCTGCGATAAGCAATGTATATCTTTGATAAGCTAATAATTGTCTGAATGACCAACCTCACAGGGGCAATTTAGCATGGCCAATCCACCTGACCCGCACTCTTTGGACTGTGGGAGGAAAACAGAGCACCACGCAGACTCGGGGAGAAAGTGCAAACTCCACACAGTCACCCAAGACTGAAGTTGAACCCTGGACACTGGTGCTGTGAGGCAGTAGTGCTAACCACTTTCCCCCTGCCGCTGTGAAGTGGGCTTGGATTTGGTAATGACTGAAACTTTAAATGTGTGAGACTTGCTGGGTTACTTGAGGGGTTTAAGAAACAATTCTGCCACCAAGTGGTCACTGCAAACAGTGAATTTCAGAATCAGAGCGCAGTGGAACTTGGTAAAGGCAGAGGGAGCCCTTACAATTTAATATGCTACAAGAGGAATTATTCAATGAATAGGCTTAGCTTGTGATCAGTCTGTCTAGAAGACAGCCATATCATCATTGTGCACAATACCTCTGGTATAAGAATTGACTTATTTCAAATTGGACACTGGGTTTAAATTTTTAAATTATGAAATGGTTATCTAAATTGTCTTCATTATTTTTAATATAGTAAAGAAGGAACTGACAGCAGAGGCTGAATTGCCTGAAGCACAAACTCCTAACAGTCGGGTAAATATTGCACTAATATTTTACATTAGAAATAGTCTTTCTTAACTGACTTGAAATGTACATGGTTACCTTTGACATGATTTGTAATCTCAGTATTTGTTCACTATCTACTGGAGTTTATTTAACCCTAAATTTAAAACTCTTCCAATGGCTCAATTGGGAATATCATCTGAGCAATGCAGACCAAAATTCACTTTTTTTTTGGCAGTGCCAAACTGTCTTATTTATATGCCACAGTGCTGGGACCTGACTGATCCTTGATTGTACTGAAGTTAGTAATTCTGTACTGGACAGTGGCAACATTGTACAATACGCTGGTGTACCAGCATAAGGCATACATAACTCAGTTACAGACCTCTAAAACACAACCACTGTCAATTCTTAATTGAAACTACATGAGTTTTGTTTTTTGGAAAATAGTGATAAATTCCCATTTTGTATTGTTATTTGTGTTGCTTAATTCAAATTATTTTAAGCACAAAGTGCCTTGAGGCTTAAATCCCGGTCAGACTAACATAACAAAATTCTGCTTTGTCTGTAGTGGCCTTACTGAAGAAAGTACAAACTTCCTTTTAAAAAAAATAATTTTTATTAAGATTTTCACAAAATATAAACAACAAAAC
This sequence comes from Scyliorhinus canicula, assembly GCF_902713615.1. Taxonomy (NCBI): domain Eukaryota; kingdom Metazoa; phylum Chordata; class Chondrichthyes; order Carcharhiniformes; family Scyliorhinidae; genus Scyliorhinus; species Scyliorhinus canicula. The sequence goes on along the minus strand of NC_052163.1, from coordinate 90,832,648 downwards.
AATATTAACCAAACAACCATAGTAAAAACCAAAGAACAGAAACCCCCCCCCCCCCAGCACCGACAAAAACATAAAAAAGAAAACAAAAAGGAAAGAGATAACACCCGCCACATCCAACAAACCCATGTACACAATTCTCCCTCCCATCGAACCAAACTCCCACCCCGGGTTGCTGCTGCTGCCGGCCTATTTCCCTACCGTTCCGCCAAGAAGTCCAGGAAAGGCTGCCACCGCCTAAAGAACCCTTGAACCGACCCTCTCGGGGCGAATTTCACCCTCTCCAGCTTAATGAACCCCGCCATGTCATTGATCTAGGCCTCCATGCTTGGGGACCTTGCATCCTTCCACTGAAGCAAAATTCTATGCCGGGCTACTAGGGACGCAAAGGCCAGAACACCGGCCTCTTTCACCTCCTGCACTCCCGGCTCCGCTGCTACCCCAAATATCGCGAGTCCCCAGCCTGGCTCAACCCTGGATCCTACCACCCTCGACATCGTGCTTGCTACCCCCTTCCAAAAATCCCCCAACGCTGGGCATGTCCAGAACATATGGGCATGGTTCGCTGGGCTCCCCGAGCACCTAGTACACCTATCCTCGCCCCCAAAGAACCTGCTCATCCTCGTCCCAGTCATATGAGCCCTCTGCAGCACTTTGAACTGTATGAGGCTAAGCCTCGCACAAGAAGAGGAGGAGTTCACCCTTTCCAGGGCATCTGCCCACGTCCCCTCCTCAATCTCCTCACCCAGCTCCTCTTCCCATTTACCCTTCATGCTCCTCCACCGAGGCCTCATCCACCTCCTGCATAACATGCTACACGTCCAAAATCGTCCCTCCTCCAACCCACACCCCCAAGAGCACCCTGTCCCGAACCCCCTGCAGGGGCAACATAGGGAACCCCGCCACTTGCCGCCTGGCAAACGCCTTAACCTGCATGTACCTAAATATGTTCCCCGGGGGGAGCCCAAACTTCCCCTCCAACTCACCCAGGCTCGCAAACCTCCCATCTACAAACAGGTCCCTGAACCTCCTAATACCTGCCCTGTGCCAGCTAAGAAACCCCCCATCGACGCTCCCCAGGACAAACCGGTGGTTTCCCCCATATCGGGGACTCCATCGAGCCCCCCACCTCGCCCCTATGCCGTCTCCATTGCCCCCAAACTTTCAGGGTAGCCACCACCACCGGGCTCGTAGTATACCTCGTTGGAGGGAGCGGCAACGGCGCCATTACCAGCGCCTCCAGGCTTCTATTCACACAGGACGCCATCTCCATCCTCTTCAATGCTGCCCCCTCCCCGTCCATTACCCACTTACGCACCATTGCTGCGTTGGCAGCCCAGTAATACCCACACAGGTTGGGCAGCCCCCCCCCCCCCCCCCCCCCTCTATCCCTGGCCCGCTCCAAAAACACCCTTCTCACCCTCGGGGTCCCGTGTGCCCATACAAACCCCATGATGCTCCTGTTGACCCTCCTAAAAAAGGCCTTCGGGATAAGGATGGGGAGGTACTGGAACAGGAACAAAAACCTTGGGAGCACCGTCATCTTGACGGACTGCACCCTCCCCGCCAGTGACAGCGGTAACATATTCCACCTTTTAAACTCCTCCATTTGCTCCACCAGCCTTGTGAGGTTAAGCTTGTGCAGGGCCCCCCAGCTCTCAGCCACCTGGACTCCCAGGTACCTAAAGCTCCTCCCTGCCTGCGTCAGTGGGAGCCTACCAATCCCCTCCTCCTGATCCCCCGGGTTGAGCTTATACCCAAAAAAGCTCCCAGATTTGCTGAGAATCCTCATCACCTCTGGCCTTCTCTCCCCCCCCCCCCCCCCCCCCCTCCACCCCCCCCCCCCCCCCCCCCCCCCCCCCCCCCCCCCCCCCCCCCCCCTCCCCCCCCCCCCCCCCCCCCCCCCCCCCCCCCCCCACCGGGTCCGCCACATACAGCAACAGGTCGTCCGCATAAAGCGACACTCGATGCTCCTCCCCACCCGCACCAGGCCCCTCCAGTTCCCCGACTCCCTCAGCGCCATGGCCAGGGGCTCAATTGCCAACGCAAACAGCAAGGGGGACAGGGGACACCCCTGTCTCATCCCCCGGTGCAGCCGAAAGTACTTCGACCTCCTCCTATTCGTGGCTACACTCTCCATCGGGGCCTCATAGAGCAGCCTCACCCAACGGACAAACCCCTCCCCAAACCCAAACCTTTCCAACACCTCCCACAGATACCCCAACTCAACCCTATCAAAGGCCTTCTCCGCGTCTAATGCCACCACTATCTCCGCCTCCCCTTCCACAGCCGGCATCATAATGACATTCAGAAGCCTTCGTATGTTGGTATTCAGCTGCCTTCCCTTTACAAACCCCATCTGGTCCTCGTGAATGACTCCCGGCACACAATCCTCTATCCTTGTAGCTAAGATCTTCGCCAACAGCTTGGCGTCTACATTTAGCAGCGAGATCGGCCTATATGACCCACACTGCAGGGGGTCCTTGTCCCGCTTAAGGATCAAGGAAATTAGCGCCCGTGACATAGTTGGGGGCAAAGCCCCCCCCCCCCCTCCCTTGCCTCATTAAAGGTCCGAACCAACAGGGGGCCCAACAGGTCCGCATACATTTTATAAAATTCGGCTGGAAACCCATCCGGCCCCGGCGCCTTCCCCAACTGCATGCTACCAATCCCAGTGACCAGCTCAATCGGCGCCCCCAGTCCCTCCACCTGCCGCGCCTCTAGCTTCGGAAATCGCAGCTTGTCCAAGAAGCGCCCCATTCCCCCCCCCCCCCCCCCTCCACCGGGGTTTCAGACCGGTACAATGCCCCATAAAAGTCCCTAAAGACCCCATTAATGTCTACCCCCCTCCGCACCACCTTCCCATCTCTATCCTTCACTCCCCCAATCTCCCTGGCTGCGTCTCGCTTTCGGAGCTGGTGTGCCAGCATCCTACTCGCCTTCTCCCCGTATTCATACACCGCTCCCTGTGCTTTCCTCCACTGAGCTTCCGCCTTTCTGGTGGTCAGTAGATCGAACCTGGCCTGAAGGCTACGCAAAGTACAAACTTCCTAACGGTCAGCAGACATTATTCTCCATCCTGCCTCAAATAAAAACTTTGGCAGTCTCAATAGTCCTTCTAGCCGTGTTCCCAGGTTCCATGTTAATTTCAGTGATGTTTTAATTTCTGAATAAAGAAAGGAACACATGTGCTCTTGATATTAATATGTAACAATTCCAAGATGCTTCACAGGAACATGATCTAACAAAATTTGATACCACCCCACAAAATGAAATTAGGCCACCTCACCAAAAGTCTGGTCAAAGAGTTAGATTTTAAGAAGCATCGTAAAAGAGGACAGCGAGACGAAGGGATTTTGGGGAGTGAGTTTCAGAACTTTGGATGCTGAAGGGAGAGCTGTCAGCGGTGATGTGATAGAAATTGGAAGCACTCGAGGCTGGATTTGGGGGAGCACAGAAACCTTGGAGTGCTGGAGGTCTGAAGGAGATTACAGGCCATGGAGGGTTTTGAAAAACAGGATGAGGATTTTAAAATTAAATTGTTGCATAACTAGGAGTCATTGCAGATCAACGAGCACTGGGGTGATGGGTGAATGGTACTTGATGCAGTTAAGACCCAGGCAGCAGAACTTTGAATGCCCTCCAGTTTTCTGAGGATATGGTATGGGAGGCTGGCTAAAGGTGTGTTAGAACAGCGAAGCCTGAAGGTAACAAAGGCATGGAAGAGGGTTTCAGTAGCTCATGTGCTGAGGCAAGAGCAGCTTCAGTTGATATTGTGAAGGTAGAAATAGATGTCCTGAGTGCAGATATATAGTCAGAAGCTCATCTCATGGTCAAATATGACACCAACATTGTGAAAAGTCTGGGTCAGCTTCATATCGTTTATTGCCACAGAGATTGATGGTGTCAGTGGCTGGTTGGGGAATGGCGTTTATGGCACAGAAGACATAAGTCCTCCCAATATTTAGCTGGAAGAAATTTCTGCTTGTCCAATGCTTAATGGCTCATGAGCAATCTCACAGTTTAGAGACAGTGGAGTGGTCAAGAGAATTGGTGGTGAACTATAATTATAAAATTCTTCATTGTCATCTTAGGATCCAAGCAGTGCTGTGAAGGAAGATCACACCAGCTTCTCTGTTACTGGCGTGTACTTTATCTGCCCTTTAACAAATGCCTCGATCGCCAAAAGTGCAAGAGATTCACACATTAAGGAGACCATTCTTATGGTAGGTTTAAGTTGCAATCATGAAAATAAGATGGTATTTCATAATCATTTAACGTTTGGAAAGAGATGGAGTTCAGTTTTTAAAAATCTGTCTGTATTCTCATGGCCGCAGTGTAACACTCCGTTGTGGTAAAAGAACAAAACAGCTATGAATCTTGTTTAAAAAAAATTATTATTTTAAAATTCCAATTAAGGGGCAATTTAGTATGGCCAATCCACCCACCTTGCACATCTTTGAGTTTGGGGGGGGGGGGGGGGGGGGGGGGGGGCGTTTCCACCAGCAAAGCCAGCATCTGTTGGCCATCTCTAATTGCCCCTGAACGGAGTGGCTAGGCCATTTCAGAGGGCAATCAGAGTCGACTACGCTGCTATGGATCTGGAGTCACGCATAGATCAAACCAGATAAGGATGGTAGATTTCCTTCCCTAAAGGAGATTAGTGAACCATAAGACATAGGAGCAGAATTAGGCCACTTGGCCCATCGAGTCTGCTCCGCCATTCAATCATGGCTGATATTTTCTCATCCCCATTCTCCTGCCTTTTCCCCATAACCCCTGATCCCCTTATTAATCAAGAACCTATCTATCTCTGTCTTAAAGACAACCAGTGAAATGGCCTCCACAGCCTTCTGCGGCAAAGAATTCCACAGATTCACCACCCTCTGGCTGAAGAAATTCCTCCTCATCTCTGTTTTAAAGGATCGTCCCTTTAATCTGAGATGGTGTCCTCTGATTCTAGTTTTTCCTTCAAGTGCGAACATCCTCTCCACGTCCACTCTATCCAGGCCTCGTAGTATCTTGTACGTTTCAATAAGACCCCCTCTCATCCTTCTAAACTCCAACGAGTACAGACCCAGAGTCCTCAAACGTTCCTCATATGACAAGTACTTCATTCCAGGGATCATTCTTGTGCACCCCCTCTGGACCCTTTCCAAGGCCAGCACATCCTTCCTTGGATATGGGGCCCAAAACTGCTCACAATACTCCAAATGGCCAGAGCCTTATACAGCCTCAGAAGTACATCCCTGTTCTTGAATTCTACCCTCTTGACATGAATGCTAACATTGCATTTGCCTTCTTAACTGCCGACTGCGCCTGCACATTAACTTTAAGAGAATCGTGAACAAGGATTCCCAAGTCCCTTTGTGCTTCTGCTTTCAGAAGCATTTCCCCATTTAGAAAATAGTCTATGCCTAGATTCCTCCTTCCAAAGTGCATAACCTCTCACTTTTCCACATGGTATTTCATTTGCCACTTCATTGCCCAGTCTCCTAGCTTGTCCAAGTCCTTCTGCAGCCCCTTTGCTTCCTCAATATTATCTGTCCCTCTACAGATCTTTGTATCATCTGCAACAGTGCCTTCAGTAACTTCTTCCAGATCATTAATGTATATTGTAAAAAGTTGTGGTCCCAGCACAGACCCCTGAGACACACCACTAGTCACCGGCTGTCACCCTGAAAAAGACCCCTTTATCCCCACTCTTTGCCTTCTGTCAGTCAGCCAATCCTCTATCCATGCCAGGATCTTACCCTGAACTCCATGAGTTCTTAACTTATTTAACAATCTCCTATGCGGCACCTTGTCAAAATCTAAATAAATCATGTCCACTGGTTCTCCTTTGTCTAGCTTGCTTGTTACCGCCTCAAAGAACTCTAACTGATTCGTCAGACACGACCTCCCTTTGACAAAGCCGTGCTGACTCAGTCCTATTTTACCATGCACTTCCAAGTACTTGCAATCTCATCTTTAATAACAGACTCTAAAATCTTACCAATGACTGACGTCAGGCTAACCGGCCTATAATTTCCCATCTTCTGCCTCCCTCCCTTCTTAAATAGTGGTGTTATATTAGCCACCTTCCAGTCCTCTGGGACTCTTACTGCCTCCAGTGATTCCTGAAAGATCATCACTAATGCCTCCACAATTTCCTAGCTATCTCTTTTAGAACCTTGGGGTGTAGTCCATCTGGTTCAGGTGACTTATCCAACTTCAGACCTTTCAGTTTCCCCAGAACCTTCTCCTTAGTAATGGTCACTGCACTCATCTCTGCATCCTGGTTCTCCTGGAGCTCGGGCATCCAACTGGTGTCTTCCATCGTGAAGACTGATGCAAAGTAACTATTCAGTTCGTCTTCCATTGCTTTGTTTCCTATAATTACTTCCCCAGCCACATTTTCTAGTGGTCCAATGTCTATTTTTGCCTCTCTCTCTTACCTTTTATATATTGAAAAAATCTCTTCCTATCTTCCTTTATATTACGAGCTAGTTTGCACTCGTACTTCATCTTCTACCCCCTTGCTTTATCAAATGGCCTCTGCTCGCTTTTAAAGGCTTCCCAATCATCTGGTTTCCCACTAATCCTCACCACTTTGTATGCTTTTTCTTTAGCCTTTATGCTGTCCTTGACATTCCTCGTCAGCCATGGATGCCTTGTCCTCCCCTTAACATGTTTCCTCCTCCTTGGGTTGAATTTCTGTTGTGCCTCTGAAGAGATATACCATGCGGTATTAGTGAAGTCTTGCGACACTAAAACTCAGTAGAAATTTGAGTTAAACTTCTCGGATGCAAATAAGAATCTTTATTGCCTCTATTTGATTACAATTAGGAGAAACTCAATAAAGTCCGGCTAGCAAAGGACTTAAAGAGAAGTAACTTATAAACAATTTAACTTTCAAAATAATACAGAAATGGGTTCTTGCTTACTGCAAAACAGCTTGCATTTACTTCAAGAGTTAGTGGAAAAGTGAAAATAGAGAAAGCGAATAGTTAGGTCAAAGTATAGGATGATCCCGGAATAAAGATGGCCGTACGAACGATCATGTTTAAAGATAATTTTATCAGACTCCTACACCTCTATGCTGTCCTAATTGGTTTGGATGAGAATCAAATGCATTTGATTTGATGGTTAACTGTCAATCCTTAATGTGCAACATAAGCCTGAATGTTTCATGTTTGAATATTTGTGTATGTTATGGAATGCAATTCTGTGCTTTTATCAAGACCGGTTTCTACTGGTTTTCTGCTGACTTTGCTTTATCCACATTCTGGTCAATGGTGCCTTCATATTGCTATGGTGCTTACTTGGCCTTGATCTGATTACTGGTGCAGCTTATTTCTTAATGTCAAACTGATTTTGAAAATATTCATTGCTTAGTGAAAATGTTGTTATTATCGCCAATTAGTTTATGCATGTGTCAGGCTTTTGTGCCTCTGTTGAAGCTATGTGTTTTGTCATGGCCTGAGGTTATAGAACAAAGAACAAAGAAAAGTACAGCACAGGAACAGGCCCTTTGGCCCTCCAAGCCTGTGTCGACCATGCTGCCCGTCTAAACTAAAATCCTCTACACTTCCTGGGTCTATATCCCTCTATTCTCATCCTATTCATGTATTTGTCAAGATGCCCCTTAAATGTCACTAACGTCCCTGCTTCCACCACCTCCACCGGCAGCGAGTTCCAGGCACCCACTATCCTCTGTGCAAAAAAACTTGCCTCATACATCACCTCTAAACCTTGCCCCTCGCACCTTAAACCTATACCCCCTAGCAATTGATCCCTCTGCCCTGGGGAAAAGCCTCTGACTATCCACTCTGTCTAAGCCCCTCATAATTTTGTAGACCTCGATCAGGTCGCCCCTCAACCTCCGTCGTTCCAGTGAGAACAAACAGTTTATTCAACCTCTCCTCATAGCTAATGCCCTCCATGCCAGGCAACATCCTGGTAAATCTCTTCTTCACCCTCTGTAAAGCCTCCCGATCCTTCTGGTAGTGTGGCGACCAGAATTGAACCAGTGGGGACAGGGAGGGACAGCCAACTGGTAAGTTGAACTGAGCCTGTAATGTGGCAGAACATGTTGATCCAGTGAGTTGAAGTGAGCCAATGGACTGAGTTGGGGGTGTGACCCTGATACAGTAGGTTACAGTGAGCCAGTGGACTGAGGGTTGGGTGTCACACTGACCCAGTGGGTTGCAGTGAGCCAGTGGACTGGGTGTTGGGCTGCTACACAGACCCAGTGGGAAGTGGTGTCGCACTGACTCAGTGGGTTACAGTGAGCCAGAGGGCTGTGTTGTCGCTCTGACCCAGTGGGTGAGTGCTGAAATCCTTGTTTTAAAATGGGTATTAAAACTGGGTCATAATATTTACATTAAAATAGCCTTTTTACCTATCAGATCCATCAGGAAATAGTTGATTACTATCAGCCTCCCAAATAACCCCTGCCATTGCTGTAACACTGTCTTCCCTGCTAGGCTCCTTCTCCAATCAACAATCGATGATAGTTTCATGGTCACTATTACTGAAACTAGCTTTATAATCCCAGATTTAGTTATCCAATTAAATTCCACCGGCTGCCGTGGTGGGATTTTAACCCATGTCCCATCTCTGGCCTCTGCTTTACTTGTCCAGTGACATTACCAATACACCACCATCTCCCGAGCAAGGCAAATAACATGTGGGCAAATTTAAAAACACACAATCAATCTTTAATCGCAGAGCAGGGGAGAAAAATAGAAAATCAGTATTACACAGAGTATACCTTGATATTGTTATTCACATCAGATCTGTCCAAGAATCATAGGATATAGCACAGAAGGAGGCCATTGAACCTGTGTCGACTCTTTCAGACTTGGCTTTTTAAAATTGCAACTGAAATTAATTGGGGATCAGCTTTGTGTATTTAAGGGACTCCTTGTGTGACTGATGTGTGCTGACCTCATAATAGCTGATCACATTCAATGATGCTGTTTGAACCAATTGTTTAATTGGTGCCTGGTCAACAGCAGACGATAAGACTGAAATTCTTCCCCGTCAAGTGATGCGAGGACAGATTTGGGTGGGTGGTGTTGAAATAGTAAGAATCCCAAAAGAAGAGGAGGAATGATCAGTGTATTTGAGGCTGGCCAGGTAACTATTAAATTTGAACCATGAACCTGCCAAATATTTAAAGAAATTCGACCGTAATCTTAATTAAAAAGGAAAAATTCCACAAATGACATTTATTGTTCATCGGGGTTCACTTACTTGCCTAGATTCTGGTGTAAAGTAAGCTGTGATTTCCTGACACCATTATCCTTGCTGGCTTCAGCTCCCAAACCTTTGAATTCAAAGTCTTTGTTTCCAAACCCTTCAAGGTCTTGGTCCTTCTGATCTCTGCAACCGCCTCCAGCCCTATAAACCAGTCTTTTACCGTTAATCTTCAACTTTAGTCTTCTGTGCAAACTCTTTATTTCTCCTAGGCATGATTTTGGCTCTTGGGACAATTTTTCCAAAGAGAGGATTTTTAAAAATATGTTTATAAATGAGTAATGCTAAATGCTAGAGGAGATTTCCCTGGGTTTGTGTCAAGGTGTGCTGCAAATTGAGTGGGCCAGGAAACTCGCTGCCACAGCAAAAGGGGCTAAACAACTAGCCTCAGGTGCGTGGGCTGGGAAAGGACAAATCAATCTGGGATCCCACTTGTGACGAGTACACTATGGTTGCTGCTGGAAGTGCCGAGGTAGATATGTGTCCATTATATTTATGTTTTTTAGTACATTTGTTTGATGAGAGTAGAACCTGGCTTGGCTTTAATGTCCTTGACAACTGGATATTGTGGCTGCATTTGCTATTGAGATGCGTCCATGAATATAATGGGCCATTTTGGTGATGCACCAGAATAATAATATAATAACAATATAATAATCGCTTAATGTCACAAGTAGGCTTCAATGAATTTACTGTGAAAAACCCCTAGTCGCCACATTCCGGCGCCTGTTCAGGGAATTGAACCCGCACTGCTGGCATTGTTCTGCATTACAAGTCAGCTGTTTAGCCCACTGTGCTATACCAGCCCCTGAAGGTGACTAACAACTCATAAGATCAATTTCAGAAGGCAAAAATTTGTGGTTGGAGTTGGGAGGCTGGAAATATTACATTTTTAATTGGTTTCATTAAATTAAACGAGCTTCAGTGGTTCTGCATGTGTTTTATGGTGAGCTGCATCTCCACGCCATCTTTTCAATCGGGCCATCAGCCATCTCCTTTCACCCTTGTGTCCATACCCCTTGCTCTTTATTAGTGAAATGTTTTGAATATTAAAAATGTAAGTTGTTGCACATTCTTTCTCAATGGATCATATGTTTCCAACTCAGAAATTTGCTGATGATCCTGTGCGAGCCTCTATAATGATGATTCACACATTTAATAAAGATAAAGAGAGAATAAAGATTGCTTGTGAAACTCTTGGCAAGTAAGTAAACGACAATTGTTGCTTCCATTTGATTAATTTTGAACTACAGGAATGCCTAAATATAATTGTTCGTTCAATCTCTCCTGATGGGTATAATCTCTCAATTCAGTATCATTCTAGTAAATCTTTTTGCACCTTCTCCCTTGCGTCTTTGTCCTTTTTTGTAATATGAAGATGAGTATTGTTTACATTAAAGTTCTTTATTAATTTTCACCTCTGAGCTAAGTTCATGACCTCCAGCTGTTGCGGAACAGAGTTGTTTTACACCTTCACTGATAACTTTATTCCTCTGATGTTTGACTGTTGCTTTGTGAACAGTTCTGTGCTCCCCTGGATTCCTTGCCTTTTCCTGTTGTGATGCGACTCTCAGTAGCACTGTCAAACTGTGCTCATTTTGGATTAAATTTGTAGTTTATACTCTGACAGTATCAAAAAAAGTGTTTTCAGCTTCTATATTTTGTATTTTTCCAATCTTTTTATGTAAAAAAGGCATAAGTAAATTAGTTTCTCCTGCATTCAATTAACTATGTAAAATTTATTTAACATTACAGATACATTGATAACATATGCAATAATCCCAATGAAGAGAAATACAGAAAAATCAAGTTACAAAATAAAGTCTTCCAGGTAAAAGCCGTAATCGGTTTTCTTCTTTCTCTTGTCAAACCATTTGGATTGGAGCATTACTCTGAGCCACTTGTGTGTCATGTATGTTGGCTGATAGCTTTCATAAAAGAGTGGATGGAATTGAAACAAAATCTTACAAAAACTGCTGAGAGTCCAGAACGTCATTCAATAAAAATGGAGTTTAACAGATTCAGGTAATCAATAATCCTAATCAAGACCCATTTTCGAAGGGATATAGGAAGTTAACAAAAGTACTTATCCTTGAGAAAATCTGGACAATAAAAATGTTTTGAAGGTGATGTTTGGGTATTCAATTCTCCACCAGGTACAGCACTGTTGAAGTTTCTTCAACTCCCATGTCCGAGACTCGAGGCATTCTCTCCTCTCAACAATTTCCCAGTGTTAGGGTACTGGACCAGACACAAACTTTTGTTAGAATACCAGACGAGAATCCCAAACAATTTTTCGATTTATAAAGCTGTGAGGAAAGGATACTTCATCCCAGGTGTCCCAATTGTTATCATTTTTTCCATTAAAACAAACTTTAATTTAAACTCCGAATTAACCACATTAACGTCAAAGAAAATAGCATTACAATAATCAGTTTAACAGTTCTTAAATAAAAGGGAAAAACCTGAACTTACTATCTACACCTGCCACTAATTCCATTTAAGCGACTGAATGCAGTTCACATGTCACTTTTGTTAACAAAACAGGTTACTTGCTTATCTGTGCAGATCTTTGGAGAGAGTTCCTTTCAAGAGCAGATCTGGAACATAGAACATAGAGAAATACAGCATAGAATTTTGGACACTAAGGGCAATTTATCAATGCCAATCCACCCAACCTGTACATCTTTGGACTGTGGGAGGAAACCGGAGCACCCGGAGGAAACCCACGCACAAACGCAGACTCCACACAGACAGTGACCCAAGCCGGAATCGAACCTGGGACCCTGGAACTGTGAAGCAGTTGTGCTATTCACAATGCTACCGTGCTGCCCTTAAGAACAAATTAATCTACACTCCATTATTCTACCCTAATCCATGTACCTATCCAATAGCCGCTTGAAGGTCCCTAACGTTTCCGACTCAACTACTTCCATAGGCAGTGCATTCCATGCCCCCACTACTCTCTGGGTAAAGAACCTACCTCTGACACCCCCCCTATATCTTCCCCCATTTACCTTAAATTTATGTCCCCTTGTAATGGTTTGTTCCGCCCGGGGAAAAAGTCTCTGACTGTCTACTCTATCTATTCCCCTGATCATCTTATAAACCTCTATCAAGTCGCCCCTCATCCTTCTCCGTTCTAATGAGAAAAGGCCTAGCACCCTCAACCTTTCCTTGTAAGACCTCCTCTCCATTCCAGGCAACATCCTGGTAAATCTCCTTTGCACCTTTTCTAAAGCTTCCACATCCTTCCTAAAATGAGGTGACCAGAACTGCACACAGTACTCCAAATGTTGCCTGACCAAGGTTTTGTACAGCTGCATCATCACCTCATGGCTTTTAAATTCAATCCCTCTGCTAATGAACGCTAGCACACCATAGGCCTTCTTCACAGCTCTATCCACTTGAGTGGCAACTTTCAAAGATCTATGAACATAGACCCCAAGATCTCTCTGCTCCTCTACGTTGCCAAGAACCCTACCGTTAACCCTGTATTCCGCATTCATATTTGTCCTTCCAAAATGGACAACCTCACACTTGTCAGAGTTAAACTCCAGCTGCCACTTCTTAGCCCAGTTCTGCATCCTATCTATGTCTCTTTGCAGCCGACAACAGCCCTCCTCACTATCCACAACTCCCCCAATCTTGGTATCATCTGCAAATTTACTGACCCACCCTTCAACTTCCTCATCCAAGTCATTAATGAAAATCACAAACAGCAGAGGACCCAGAACTGATCCCTGCGGTACGCCACTGGTAATTGGGCTCCAGGCTGAATATTTGCCATCCACCACCACTCTCTGACTTCTATCGGTTAGCCAGTTCGTTATTCAACTGGCCAAATTTCCCACTATCCCATGCCTCCTTTCTGCATAAGCCTACCATGGGGAACCTTATCAAATGCCTTACTAAAATCCATGTACACTATATCCACTGCTTTACCTTCATCCACATGCTTAGTCACCTCCTCAAAGAAGTCAATAAGACTTGTAAGGCAAGACCTACCCCTCACAAATCCGTGCTGACTATCGCTAATCCAGCAGTGTCTTTCCAGTTGCTCAGAAATCCTATCCCTCAGTACCCTTTCCATTACTTTGCCTACCACCGAAGTAAGACTAACTGGCCTGTAATTCCCAGGGTTATCCCTATTCCCTTTTTTGAACAGGAGCACGACATTCGCCACTCTCCAATCCCCTGGTACCACCCCTGTTGACAGTGAGGACGAAAAGATCATTGCCAACGGCTCTGCAATTTCATTTATTGCTTCCCATAGAATCCTTGGATATATCCCGTCAGGCCTGGGGGACTTGTCTATCCACAAGTTTTTCAAAACTCCCAACACATCTTCCTTCCTAACAAGTATCTCCTCGAGCTTACCAGTCTGTTTCACACTGTCCTCTCCAACAATATGGCCCCTCTCGTTTGTAAATACTGAAGAAAAGTACTCGTTCATGACCTCTCCTATCTCTTCAAAATCAATACACAATCTTCCGCTACTGTCCTTGATCGGACCTACCTTCGCTCTAGTCATTCTCATTGATCTAGTCCATTTCTACTCGACCTACCAGCATTTGGCAAAACTGCTGTTCAGTTTAATGAATGGACACTCGCTTGGGTTCCATCAGGGCCCTCAGCTCCTGACCCCATTCCAACCTTGGTCCAATTGTGGACAAAAGAGTTGAAATCGAGCAGAGGTCCTCAGGGTAGTGTCCTAGGTCCAGCCATCTTCAACTGTTTCATCAGTGACCTTCCTTCCATCATAAGGTCAAAAGTGGTGATGTTCGCTGATGAATGAATAATGTTCAGCACCAATCGCAACCCCTCTGATACTGAAGCAATTCATGTCCATTTGCAGGAAGACCTGGACACCATTATGCCTTGAGTTGATATGTAGCAAGTAACATACACACCACCCATGTGTCGGGCAATATCATCTCCGCAAAACAGATTCTAACCATCTCCCCATGACACTCGATGGCATTACCATCACTGAATCTCCCACCATCAACACCCTGGTGATTACATTGATCAGAAACCTAATGGGACTAGCCATATAAATATTGTGACTAGAAGAACAGGGCAGAAGCTGAGAATCCTGCAAAGAGTAACTCACCACAACTTCCCAAAGCCTCTCCACCATCCATAAGTCAAGAGTGTGATGGAAGAATCTCCACTTACTTGGATAAGTGGAGTTCTAACAGCACGCAAAATGTTTAACACCATTCTGGACTAAACAGCTGACACCTATCCACCACCTTAAACATTCACTCTCCCCATCACTGATGAGCAGTGGCCACAGTGTGTACCATTTACAAGATGCACTGCAGCAACCATCTACAAGATGCACTGTAGCAACTTGCCAAGGCTGCTTCGACAGCATCTTCCAAACCCATGACTGCTACCACCTAGAAGGACCAGGTCAGCAGACAGATGGGAACTCCACCATCTACGAGTTCCCTCCAAGACATTGCACCATCCTGACTTGAAACTGTATTGTCTTTCCTTCACTGTTGCTGGGTCAAAATCATGGGATTCCTTTCCTAACAGCACTGTGGGTGAACTTGCAACAAATGGACTGCAGCGATTCATGAAGGCACATCACCACCACATTCTCAAGGACAATTAGGAATAGGCAACAAATGCTGGTTTTGCCAATGACCCACACATCACATGAAATAAAAGCGTGAATATTTATTCAAAGGATGCTTCAATACTGGCCTCTAAATTAAATCTATATTTTTGCTGGAATGAATGTTCCCACTTCAGCTGTTATAAGTATTTGCACGGATGAGAGCCAATTAAATCCATTCATCACATCATCTAGAAAGCTACAGCATCACCATTACAGCAACCAACTACTTCTCGAGTAACACCAGGGTTGTTCCATTTCCCTACTGGGAACTTTCTCTGTCGTGCTCTTTGAGTGAAGTCCATCCTACCATTTGTCTTTTAAATGTTGTACCTGCATCCCCTTTTATCCGACAATTATTTTACTTGGAGACAGCTTGGATGGATTAGCAGTCAGATTTTTTGAGTTGGTGTACATTGAAGTATTCTCTCTCTCATTCCACCTCCCTTCTTTTCTTGCCCTCAAGGAAAGGATATCTGAACTGGAAGGAACACATGAATTTTTACAGTCAATTGGGTTTGAAAGGAAAACATTGCAAGTAGCAGGACAAGGTAACCATGGACCTTCAGTACTCTCAAATAGATTGTTGCCGCACCTGATCAGTTGTGTATCTAGGTGTGTGTGTAAGTGGATTGTTGCCTACTTGTAACAATCTCGACCGTGTTTCAATCATGGGCTGAAGTATCATCTAATGGCCAGATGTGACTTTGAAGTAAGACAGAGTGACAAAACAGTGCTCCCATCACCACAGACTCCACCCCCAACCTTATCATCAGTGCACAGCCTAATTTCCTGGGTCAGTGCCTTCAGTTTGACTTCATGGTTGGTCCAAAGTTCTAGCTCCACTGGCAAGGAATAGAGTTCCTCTGGCATGGACACCTTCTGTTAGTACAGCATTGCAGAGAAAGTGAAACCATTGAAGTGAGATTTCAGAGTGGTAAAGAAATTGGACCTTCTATGCTGTAATATAACAAACCTTTTATTTTTTCTTTGTATAGAAAATGAAGAAGATTTTTACGTGTTAAATGAGGAATTTCTCACCACATTTGAAGACCTTAAACAGTACAAGGATGAACTCTTAAGCGCTGAGCCTGTTAGAGCACAACTAGATCGGCGGATCCAGGTTTTTCGACCTTCGTCCCAGGCAGCAAAATTCGAGTTGCCCAGCGAGTTCTACAACCTGACTGCTGATGAAATTAAACGGGAGCAGCTGATGAGGTATGGCTTGATTCACATATATGGTCACATATACGTTATGATCTCTAGTTTGATCATTGGAAGTACAGTGTTTTTAAAAATTGGGAATGTCTGCATGAAGAAGACCTGAACTCATCCTGTCAGCGTACCAACCCTAGCCGTCTTACTGCACCTTTATCTGAACTCTGCACTTTCTTAGTACTACATTGTCAGACTAGATTACACATTCAAATATTTGCATGGGCCTTGAACCCACCACCTTCTGACTTGGAAATGGACCAAGCTGGCACTGATTATTTTGGCAAAAATGGTTTGCTTAAATAATAATCATTAATTAATAATAATCTTCTCTAGTATCACAAGTAGGCTTACATTAACACTGCAATAAAGTTACTTGAAAATTCCCTAGTTGCCACTCTCACTGTGGTGCCTGTTCGAGTACACTGAGGGAGAATTCAGAATGTCCAATTCACCGAACAAGCACGTCTTAGAACATAGAACATAGAACGATACAGCGCAGTACAGGCCCTTCGGCCCACGATGTTGCACCGACATGGGAAGTCAAAGACTAAAGGCCATCTAACCTACACTATGCCATTATCATCCATATGCTTATCCAATAAACTTTTAAATGCCCTCAATGTTGGCGAGGTCACTACTGTTGCAGGTAGGGCATTCCACGGCCTCACCACTCTTTGCGTAAAAAACCTACCTCTGACGTCTGTCCTATATCTATTACCCCTCAATTTAAGGCTATGTCCCCTCGTGCTAGCCACCTCCATCCGCGGGAGAAGGCTCTCACTGTCCACCCTATCTAACCCTCTGATCATTTTGTATGCCTCTATTAAGTCACCTCTTAACCTTCTTCTCTCTAACGAGAACAACCTCAAGTCCATCAGCCTTTCCTCATAAGATTTTCCCTCCATACCAGGCAACATCCTGGTAAATCTCCTCTGCACCCGTTCCAAAGCTTCCACGTCCTTCCTATAATGAGGCGACCAGAACTGTACGCAATACTCCAAATGCGGCCGTACCAGAGTTTTGTACAGCTGCAACATGACCTCATGGCTCCGGAACTCAATCCCTCTACCAATAAAGGCCAACACACCATAGGCCTTCTTCACAACCCTATGAACCTGGGTGGCAACTTTCAGGGATCTATGTACATGGACACCGAGATCCCTCTGCTCATCCACACTGCCAAGAATTTTACCATTAGCCAAATATTCCGCATTCCTGTTTTTCTTTCCAAAGTGAATCACCTCACACTTCTCTACATTAAACTCCATTTGGCACCTCTCAGCCCAGCTCTGCAGCTTATCTATGTCCCTCTGTAACCTTCAACATCCTTCCACACTGTCTACAACTCCACCGACTTTAGTGTCGTCTGCAAATTTACTCACCCAACCTTCTGTGCCCTCCTCTAGGTCATTTATAAAAATGACAAACAGCAACGGCCCCAGAACAGATCCTTGTGGTACGCCACTCGTAACTGAACTCCATTCTGAACATTTGCCATCAACCACCACCCTCTGTCTTCTTTCAACTAGCCAATTTCTGATCCACATCTCTAAATCACCCTCGATCCCCAGCCTCCGTATTTTCTGCAATAGCCGACCGTGGGGAACCTTATCAAACGCTTTACTGAAATCCATATACACCACATCAACTGCTCTACCCTCGTCTACCTGTTCAGTCACCTTCTCAAAGAACTCGATAAGGTTTGTGAGGCATGACCTACCCTTCACAAAATCATGCTGACTATCCCTAATCATATTATTCCTATCTAGATGATTATAAATCGTATCTTTTATAATCCTCTCCAAGACTTTACCCACAACAGACGTGAGGCTCACCGGCCTATAGTTACCGGGGTTATCTCTACTCCCCTTCTTGAACAAAGGGACCACATTTGCTACCCTCCAATCCTCTGGCACTATTCCTGTAGCCAATGATGACATAAAAATCAAAGCCAAAGGCTCAGCATTCTCTTCCCTGGCTTCCCAGAGAATCCTAGGATAAATCCCATCAGGCCCCGGGGACTTATCTATTTTCACCTTGTCCAGAATTGCCAACACTTCTTCCCTACGCACCTCAATGCCATCTATTCTAATAGCCTGGGTCTCAGCATTCTCCTCCACAACATTATCTTTTTCCTGAGTGAATACTGACGAAAAGTATTCATTTAATATCTCGCTTATCTCCTCAGCCTCCACACACAACTTCCCACCACTGTCCTTGACTGGCCCTACTCTTACCCTAGTCATTCTTTTATTCCTGACATACCTATAGAAAGCTTTTGGGTTTTCCTTGATCCTACCTGCCAAAGACTTCTCATGTCCCCTCCTTGCTCGTCTTAGCTCTCTCTTTAGATCCTTCCTCGCTTCCTTGTAACTATCAAGCGCCCCAACTGAAACTTCACGCCTCATCTTCACATAGGCCTCCTTCTTCCTCTTAACAAGAGATTTAACTTCTTTGGTAAACCACGGTTCCCTCGCTCTACCCATTCCTCCCTGCCTGACTGGTACGTACTTATCAAGAACACGCAATAGCTGTTCCTTGAACAAGCTCCACATATCCAGTGTGCCCAACCCTTGCAGCCTACTTCTCCAACCAACACATCCTAAGTCATGTCTATTGGCATCATAATTGCCCTTCCCCCAGCTATAACTCTTGCCCTGCGGGGCATACTTATCCCTTTCCATCACTAATGTAAAGGTCACCGAATTATGGTCACTGTTTCCAAAGTGCTCACCTACCTCCAGATCTAACACCTGGCCTGGTTCATTACCCAAAACCAAATCCAATGTGGCCTCGCCTCTTGTTGGCCTGTCAACATATTGTGTCAGGAAACCCTCCTGCACACATTGTACAAAGAACGACCCATCTAATGTACTCGAACTATATCTTTTCCAGTCAATATTTGGAAAATTAAAGTCTCCCATAACAACTACCCTGTTACTTTCGCTCTTTTCCAGAATCATCTTCGCCATCCTTTCCTCTACATCCCTAGAACTATTAGGTAGCCGATAGAAAACTCCCAACAGGGTGACCTCTCCTTTCCTGTTTCTAACCTCAGTCCATACTACCGCGGAAGAATAGTCTCCATCTAGCATCCTTTCCGCCACCGTAATACTGTCCTTGACTAGCAGCGCCACACCTCCCCCTCTTTTGCCCCCTTCTCTGAGCTTACTAAAACACCTAAACCCCGGAACCTGCAACAACCATTCCTGTCCCTGCTCTATCCATGTCTCTGAAATGGCCACAACATCGAAGTCCCAGGTACCAACCCATGCTGCCAGTTCCCCTACCTTATTTCGTATACTCCTGGCATTGAAGTAGACACACTTCAAACCACCTACCTGAACACTGGCACCCTCCTGCGAAGTCAAATCTGTGCTCCTGACCTCTATACTCTCAATCTCCCGTACCCCAAAACTATAATCCAGGTTCCCATGCCCCTGCTGAATTAGTTTAAACCCCCCCAAAGAGCACTAACAAATCTCCCCCCCAGGATATTGGTGCCCCTCAGGTTCAGATGTAGACCATCCTGTCTATAGAGGTCCCACCTTCCCCAGAAAGAGCCCCAGTTATCCAGAAATCTGAATCCCTCCCGCCTGCACCATCCCTGTAGCACGTGTTTAATTGCTCTCTCTCCCTATTCCTCGTCTCACTATCACGTGGCACGGGCAACAACCCAGAGATAACAACTCTGTTTGTTCTCGCTCTGAGCTTCCATCCTAGCTCCCTAAAGGCCTGCCTGACATCCTTGCTCCCTTTCCTACCTATGTCGTTAGTGCCAATGTGGACTACGACTTGGGGCTGCTCCCCCTCCCCCTTAAGGACCCGGAAAACACGATCCGAGACATCACGTACCCTTGCACCTGGGAGGCAACATACCAAACGTATGCAAATTAGGCTGACCGCACTGCACGTATGCAAATTTCCCCAGAACAGCTGATCAGTAGCTCTGCTCTGCTGCCCTCTTCTGGATGCCTCCCTTCACTCAAACTCCTCGGGTCTTCTTCGCAGGTACACCTTCAAATTAGGCTGACCGCACTGCACGTATGCAAATTTCCCCAGAACAGCTGATCAGTAGCTCTGCTCTGCTGCCCTCTGCTGGATTTCAGGACTTGTGGGAGGGAACCGGAGCACCCGGAGGAAACCCATGCCCACACGGGGAGAATGTGCAGGCTCCTCACAGACGGTGACCCAAGCCGGGAATTGAACCCGGGTTCCTGGCACTGAGAAACAACCGTGCTAGCCAATGCAGTACCATCTCAAGCTTTAGGAATGCTTGGTTTTATTTGTTGTACATGTTCCATTTCCAGTGGAAAGTCTGCTATCACTATTTCCACTGTCCTGCATTACAGAGCAGTGAAATAGCTCTACATTTACTTTCACACTGAGTTATAGATTTCTTCTTTTTTTAAATAAATTTAAAATGCCCAATTTTTTTCAATTAAGGGGCAATTTAGTGTGGCCAAATACGTGCGCTGCACATCTTTTTGCATTGTGGGGGTGAAACCCACGCAGACACCAGGAGAACGTGCAAACTCCATACGGACAGACCGGCCAGGTTCTAAACCGGAACTTCGGTGCCGTGACGCAACAGTACTAACCACTGTGCTGCCCTAAGAGTTATAGATTTCTGACTTGTGTCCTACAAGGCTTAACTGCTCCCATGTACGAATTAGTGGCAGTTTCTTCACTGACACAGCGATCTCTCTGCCTTCATCCTGATCAAGCTACTTTGTCTTGTGTTAGTATTGTGCCAGCTCCTGACACGCAGGTCGTCTTGTGGCTAGCCTTAGCAAATCTGACAAGTTCATCTTTGACACTATCCCTTCTTAAATTAAAAATAAATAAATTTAGAGTTCCTGATTTTTTTTTTTTTCTAATTAAGGGGCAATTTAGCATGGTCAATCCACCTAACCTGCACAACTTTTGGGTTGTGTGGGTGAAACGCACGCAAACACAGGGGGAATGTGCAAACTCCACACAGACAGTGATCCAGGGGCAGGATTCGAACCCGGGTCCTCAGCACCGTAGCCAGCAGAGCTAACCACTGTGCCACACGCTGCCCTCTTTGACACTATCCCAAGCTGTGTCTGTCTGTGTCAGGACTCTTGGCATTGCGCAGCATTGTAACAAAACAAACATTTTAAAAGAAACTTTTAAGATTTCACGTCGCAAGGAGATTTCATGCATGTGGAAGGTGAGGAGGGATTTCTTTTTTAATTGCCATTTTTCTCTGGTGGTGGTTCCAAATGCTGCTCTCTGAGAAACATTTAACAGACTATTTGAATAACTTAAATAATTGGCAAAGACAAAGATTTTATCGAAGTTATTGTCTGATTATTTTACAGCAAAATTAATAACATTACCAAATTCTGGTTGTGGCGCTATTCTCCCAAATTATAAATTAAATGTGCCAGTGTTTCTTTGTTGTGGTTGCTAAGGGATTCATGAGGGCAGGCAATGTTGCCAGAACATGGCTATTTTCAAAAGCTGTCCCAGGCCAAGTCTTAGTGGGAGGATCAGGTTTCACTGAAGCAAAGGCAATTTAGTGTGGCCAATTCACCTAGATTGCACACCTTTTTGGGTTGTGGGGGTGAGACACACACAGACACTGGGAGAATGTGCGAACTCCAAATGGACAGTGAACCGGGCTGGGATTGCACCCGGCTCCTTGGGGCCTTGAGGCAGCAGTGCTAACTACGCCAACCTGCTTATTGCCATTTTGGCACAGTTGTGCCTCTGTAGCACTGTGATAATTAGTTTCTCTGACTTTGATGTACTATTTCTTTTGTATAACTTTCCAAAGGAATTGTTTCTCCCATTTGATAATGAAGATGTGTTTGTGAAGCAGTGACACTGAGTTCTGTATGGATTTTCTCCTATGTATCTGCTTCTGAAAATGTCTCCTGAGATACAGCTTCATGATCACTGGCAGCCCTCCAGTAGCTATACATTCCTCTCACCATCAAAATCATGTTAACCGATTGTTTGTCTTTGTTGGATGTAAATTCACTTCCGTGTTTGCTTATAAAACAGTGACAATACTTCTTTTGGTAACTCATTGGTTGTAAAGCACTCTGGGGTGATCTGAAGAAATGCAAGGCACTACACAAGAACAGAATTATCTTTTCCATTTAATGTTATCATAATTGAATTAAATACTTTCCTTGTCTTATCACCAAAGTTATTTTTAATGCCCAGAATGAGTTGTTGGCAAGTGATGGGATGGGGAATTCATAGATGACCGGTATCTGACCTGTTCTGGTCTCATATGTAAAAGATGCAGAGACATTGCTGAAGGTTCAAATGCATAAATGATTCACATGGATGATATCAGACTGAGAGGTTATAGCTATAAGGAACGGCTGAACAAGTTAGGATTTTCTTTTTTCTATGAAAGAGAAGGCTTGAGTTAAGGGGGGGATGGAAGGGTTCTACAATTCATGGGCATTGTTTATCCTGCACTTTCAAGATTTGGATGCCATTGAACATTAGGGGGGCAGGGAAGTGGTGAGTGTATTGTTTATTGTTTACCATGTATGGGATGACCGTGGATTCTCTTTTGATCTGTCTTGTTTTGTATTTGGGATGTAGGGGTGATGTTTGGGCTTGTATGTTGAAGGGGATGCTGGTTGGGGGATTGCTATTGTATTTGTTATTGGTGGTTATCTTTTGTTGGATGTATATTTGATGAAAAAGTGGAAAATGAGGTGAATAAAACTAAAGAAAAAGAAGGCTGCAAGATGATCTGATAGAGATCTTTAAAATTAAACTCTCTAATAGGTTAGCTGTAAGGAAGATGCTTTTACTTCTGCAGGAGTCCATAAAGGGTCGTGCATAAAAGATCATCACGAATAAGCCCAATTAAGAATTCAGCAGAAAAGTCTTTGAAGAATGATGAGAATGTCGAACTTGCTCCTGGATTGAGTTATCATCGTATGAACTTTCAGTCAATATTTCTAAAATTTTGAACACACAATCTGTTCAAATGGTCATTGCATATCATGTGAGCTTTTGGCTTCTGACAACCCTGAGTCTCGAACAAATACCCAATTAAATATGGACATTCACAGCCATCTGGAGACTTCACATATCCCTCTGTTTAAGGATAGGCTGTCAACAAAAGAGCTGTCTCCTTCCAACTAGCTCATCTTTCTGTTTCAACGTGGACAAACAAAACATCAGAAGAAAATACAATGTGTATTCGATTAATACGAATTGATCCCCATCGACCTTCTGTTGTATTATGATCGTTTCACTTCCAAACTAGACTTGATGAATTTCAAAGTGTCAAACAACAACACAGGATGTGTAATCATCACACCACTCCTTTTGGGGGGAGAAAGGAGTTTGAACTTGTGCCAGTCACATGGTGAGACCATTTTTGTGGTCCACCTTAAATATTCAGCAAGAAGCTGAGACAGAGATTCATCTGGCAGCCATTGAACCCACTCAAAGTCAACTAACCACCGAGATAATAAACCGCCATCCCTTGAAGCTGGGGGAAGGAGTCTCCCAAACGGGCTCCAACTTCGAGTTCACCTGAAAACTAACTTCCTGGAAATTCGACTACAAGTGGTTTACTGAAAAACCAACCTAGTAGAAGAACTTCACCTCATCTAAACTACAGCCTGCCCCATCACCTGTATCTTACCTTTGTGTGAATGATGGTATGTGTGAGTCGAGTGAGTGCGACGTCATGTTTTTAAACCTCCAGGGCCAGCCTGTGGTAAATAACCATCCTTATTTTTAAATTCACAAAAGGCTTGCCGCTGGAATTATTTAAATTGGGACAATCACTCAAATAAGAAAAAACACTTCCTCAAATGTAAGGCAAAGTGAGAAAACACAATTTGGCCATGACTGTGTGATATAGGCAAATGGCAGAGGCATTAAAAGGATAGCTAGAAAAGACTGTGAGGGAGAAAAGAATAGAAAGGTATACTGATGGGTGAGATGAAGTAAGATGAGGGTGAGAAGTGGCTAATGTGGACCATAAACACCTGCATAGACCTGGGCTGAATAATCTGGGTGGTATGAAGCTATTGGTTTTGAAGGAATGCAAACAACTAAATGTAACAAGAACATCAGTGCTTTGTCCTTTGTTGTGTTCTCATGTGCATTGGTAAATGCAAGTATTTTATATACAAACAATTTATTGTGCTACAGATTCCTAATTTCTTTCTCCTCCCTACCAAAAAGCCTATTGGCACCATCCCTACTGGCTTCGACCCAGAATTGAACCTGTTCATAATGTCAGTGCTGCAGCGGGTGCTGCATTGTTTGTGACGATCTTTGTTGTATTAATTAAAGTAAAGTGGCAATGGGGTGTGTGTTGGCAGATCAGAAGCTTTGGATAGGATGACCAAACTGAGAACGAAAGCCATGCGGGAGAGAGACGAGCAGAGGGAGATGAAGAAATATAACTACACACTCTTGCGTGTAAGATTTCCAGATGGATACATTTTACAAGGTAATCTTGCTTTTTGGAAAATTTGCAGCCAGTCTGATCATTTGAGTCTTTAAACCGCCAAAACATGTCCCTTTACCCATTTTTTGATTTTAATCTAATAATCCCTTCAATTCTTTTAAATCTTGGTGGAATTATATGTTCAACTAAGTAATTTTATTCTATAAAAGATGAACAAGCAAATATCTAACTGATATTAGAATTATCACAGTAAATAGATATGCATTAGATAGCCTCTGGAATGGTTAGGAAAAAATGTAAAGTCATAATTTTTATAACATTCTTTTGTGCACTATGTTTGATACACAGACCTTTTCTGACTGCAGGACCTTGTGTTCCATACTTTTTGTAAAGATTTCTAATGTATCAACTCTCAAGATGCGAGCAAGAGGAATTAAAACTAAATTAGATCAAATGAAGAGGCTTCTATTGTCACCAAAAAGAGTAGCAAGATTGGGAGGATTTTAGAATTTGGTAAAGAAATTGATTAGCAAAGTAAAAAAGTATTAGAGTAGCACTGGAGAGAGGCATGAAAACATTTCCAAAGGTATGGGAAAAGGATGAGATGAATGAAAGGAATCTGGGCCCATTAGAAGCAGAGGCAGAGAACGTGAAATGGTAATGAGAAATAAGGAAATGACAGAGATATTAAGACCATAAGACATAGGAGCAGAATTAGGCCACTCGACCCATCGAGTCTGCTCCGCCATTTAATCTTGGCTGATATTTTTCTCATCCCCATTCTCTTGCCTACTCCCCATAACCTTTAATCCCCTTATTAATCAAGAACTGTTTTATTTGTCTTCATGGTGGAAGACACAAAACATCTCAAATAATAGAGAATCAAGGGTCTAGTAAGAACGGGGAACTTGAAGAAATCAGTATATGTAAAAAAAAAAGTACTGGAGAAATTAATGGAGCTAAGTAGCGACAAATTCCTTGGACATCATGGCCTCGGGCTTTAAAATGGGTAGCTGCAGAGATAGTGGGTGTATGGATTTAATCTTCCAGTATTCTTTGGAATCTAGAGCAAATCTTAAGGATTGAAGGTAGCAAACAAGCCTGTTGTTAAAGGAAAGAGAAAGAGAGAAAATGTGGAACTATAGTGCTGTTAGCCTAACGTCAATAGTAGACAAGTGCTAAGAATCTCTTAATAAGGAATTAGCAACAGAGCACTTAGAAAATCATAGTATGATTGAGCTGAATCAACATGGATTTATGAAGGGGCAAATAATGTTTGACAAATCTGTTAAGTTTTTTGAAGATGTAACTCGTAGGATAGATATGGTGTGGTGTATTTGGATTTTCAGAACATCTACAAGGTATCAGATAAGGTTTTTACAGTTACGATTTGTGGGACTAGGGATCATATTAGCACGGATTGAACATTGGTCAAACTGAGAATAGGAATAAATGGAGCTTTTTCGGGTTGGGGGGCTGTAATTAGCTGGGTACTGCAAGTTTACTAACGATTAGGTGCAAAGGTAAGTGGTGAGGAGTATGCAAGGAAGCTGCAAAGGGATAAAGACAGGTTGCTGAGTGAACAGGAACTGTTCCAGTACAGCTACAACACTGGCATCCACCCTGTAATGTGGAAAACTGTCCAGGTCTGTCCTGTACACAAAAAAAAACGGCAAATCCAACCCGGCCAATTACTGCCCTATCAGCCTACTTTCCATCATCAGCAAAGTACTGGAAAGAGCCATCAACAGTGCTATCAAGCAGCACTTATTCAGCAATAAATTGCTCACGGACGCTCAGTTTGGGTTCCGGCAGGGTCACTCATCTCCTCACCTCATTACAGCCTTGGTCCAAACATGGACAAAAGAGCTGAATGGCAGAGGTGAGGTGAGAGTGACTGCCCTTGACATCAAGGCAGCATTTGACCAAGTATGGCATCAAGGAACCCTAGTTAAACTGGAGTCGATGGGAATCAGGGGAAAACTCTCTGCTGGTTGGAGTCATACCCGGCAGAAAGAAAGATGGCTGTGGTGATTGGAGGTCAATCATCTCAACTCCAAGATCACACCGCAGGAGTGCTTCAGAGTGGTGTCCTCAGCCCAACCATCTTCAGCTGCTTCATCAATGACCTCCCTTCCATCATAAGGTCCGAGATGGGGATGTTTGTGCTTGACTGCACAATGTTCAGCACTATTCATAACTCCTCAGGTAATGAAGCAGTCCATGTCCAAATGCAGCAAGACCGGGACAATATGCAGGCTGGGCTGACAAGTGGCAAGTTACATTCATGCCACATTCAATGGCATTACCATCACTGAATCCCCCACAATCCACATCCAAGGAGTTACAATTGCTCAGAAACTGAACTGGACCAACCACATTATTACTGTGGCTACCAGGGCAGGTCAAAGTTTAGGAGTCCTATAGCGAGTAGCTCTCTTCCTGACTCCCAAAGCCTGTTCACCATCAACAAGGCACAAGTCAGGAGTGTAATGGAATACTTTCCACTTGCCTGGATGAGTGCGGCTCCAACAACACTCCAGAAGCTTGACACCATCTAGGACAAAGCAGCCCGCTTTGATTGCTCCCCCTTCCACAAACTTTCAAACCCTCACCACCGATAAACAGTGGCAGCCATGTGTACCAACTACAAGATGCACTGCAGTAACGCACCAAGGTTCCTCAGCAGCACCTTCCAAACCCACTGGGGGTTCCCTTCCAAGTCACTCACCACCCTGATTTGGGCATGTATCACTATTCCTTCACTGTCGCTGGGGCAACATTCTGGAACTCCCTCCCTGATAGCACAGTGGGTGTACCTACACCCCAAGGACTGCAACAGTTCAAGAAGACAACTCATCAGCACCTTCTGAAGGGCAAGTAGGGATAGGCAATAAATGCTGGCCTAACCAACGACGCCCACATCCTGGAAATTATTTTTTTAAACTAGGCAGCCGGTCCTGGGAGAGAAATCATGCGCCCTGTTGCTTCTCCTGTTTGCAGGCCCCTACTCTCCATACCATATTTTGATTATTCTGGGTGAATGAAGGAGAGAGGGAGGAATGATACGAGTCCGGAGAGAGTAATGTTGGTTATTACACAAGGAAATGGTTTTTCTTACAGGGGCCATGGGATTTTAAAATCTTCAGCTAAAGCTGCAGGAGAGGCAAATGGCTGCTTGTTTTAGCAGCACCGCTGTCCATGCAGCGCTGAAGGTGGCTGGCCCTTAACCTGGGGGTGCTCTAGCCCTGGAGAAAGAGAGGCTTTGATTCCAGAGGCCTGGCACAGGTGGCCTCACTAATCCTGTCCTACCTTTAACATCAACTGGAGCCATTGCAAGATAGGAATCCCTGCCAGGCCCACCCCGGGACTGGCCGAATCGAGACACATTATCACAACTTGGTAATAGAACATAGAACAGTACAGCACAGAACAGGCCCATCGGCCCTCGATGTTGTGCCGAGCAACGATCACCCTACTCAAACCCACGTATCCACCCTATACCCGTAACCCAACAACCCCCCCTTAACCTTACATTTTAGGACACTACGGGCAATTTAGCATGGCCAATCCACCTAACCCGCACATTTTTGGACTGTGGGAGGAAACCAGAGCACCCGGAGGAAACCCACGCACACACGGGGAGGACGTGCAGACTCCACACAGACAGTGACCCAGCCGGGAATTGAACCTGGGACCCTGGAGCTGTGAAGCATTTATGCTCACCACCATGCTATCGTGCTGCCCAAATGTTTATTTATTTTTTCTTAAAGTGCCCAATTAATTTCTTCTTCCAATTAAGGGGCAATTTAACGTAGCCAATCCACCTACCCTGCACATCTTTGGGTTGTGGTGGTAATACCCACACAGACACGGGAGAATGTGTAAACTCCACACGGACAGTGATCCACGGCTGGGATCAAACCTAGGTCCTCGCGCCATAAGGCAGCAGTGATAACCACTGTGCCACCGTGCAGCCACTGCTCGGTTATGTTTCTGATGATTGATATCACCTGGTTTGATTCCTGCTTGTTCTTCCACTACACTCTCCATCGCTCTTCACTGGTCTGTGACTGCTTGCTTTCCCCTCAAACCCCAGCAGTTCCTGGGGCCCTCGTCCTCCCTGACATGTGACTATTAACTATTAACCCTTCACGAGGTGGTGTATACATGACGTCAGTGCCATTCATTGAACACATTACTGCAACACATGACCTCCATTGCCACCACACCTCCTGCTGCCTAGCACTTGACACTGTCACCACCAATCATCACAGTCCTATAAGACGTGACTCCCATTGCTGCCTATGGCTATCCAACATGTGATCATGGGGTCACAGCTTTAGAATAAAGGGTTGGCTTCCTCAAAATGTTTGGAATTCTCAAAATCAGGGAACTGTGAATGGCCAACTACTGAGTATATTCAAGGTGGAGACTGATGATTTTCATGTACTAAGGGAATGTGTGGATATGCGGATAGTTTGGGAAGATGCATCGGAGATCAACCATGACCTTACTGAATGGTGGAACAGGCTCCAAGATCCAAATGTCATCTTTGCCTCTCATTTCTCATGGCCTCATATTCTCTTCACTCCTCTATTAATATGTAGTCAGTTCCAATAACTTAAAAGTCCTTTGATGGGCTTATTTCTCATTCCTGCATCCTCTATGCGTAGGATATGTGCTGCACACCTTTATTAAGGCTCTCGTTGGGATTTCAAATTTGTTTGGGCAAAGGAATTGAATATTGTATCTTAATGTTGACGTGAACCTAATAGTATTATTCTTGAATAAAATGATGCTTAACCCAACAGTTTGAAAAAAATGTGTGGGATTCCACTGAGGCCATCAATGTCTGATTTTGGAAGGAAGAATGTGGAGCGACAGTAACAAATAAGGGGAGAAACTCTTAAGCAGGTGCAGGAACAAAGGGACCTTTTATGCAAGTCAATTGAAGGTGGCCGGGAATGTTGAGAGCAGTTAATAAAGCATAGAGGAGGAAGAAGGCATGTTGAACGTGTATAATATATGAGCTAGGCCTCATTTGGAGTACTGCGCTCAATTTTGGGTGCCTTGCTTGAAGAAGGAAATGAAGGCATTGGAGAAAGTACAGAGGAGATTCACAAGAATTATTCTAGTGGTAAATCATGTCTCTGGTGGAAAGAAAGGAGATGGAGGTGGTGGTGGCACTGGACGCAGAGACGGTATTTGATTGGGTAGAGTGGGGTTATTTGATGGCAGAATTGGCAGAGTTCGCGGTGTGGGCACGACTGTTATATAACCAACCGATGGCGAGTGTTCGCACCAATCATATGAATTTGGGGTACTTTGCGCTGCACCGTGGTTTGAGGCAGGGGTGTCCTATGTCCCTTCTGTTGGTTTTAGAGCCTTTGGCAATCGGGCTAAGGAGCTTGGGGTTGTGGAAGGTGATAGTGAGGGGGGGGGGGGGGGGGGGGGGGGAGGTATTTGTGGAGGACCATCGGGTCTCCTTATATACTGTTGATCTGTTACTGTATATTTCGGAGCCGAGCACATCGGTTGGGGTCGTAATGGGGCTGCTCCAAAGATTTGGGTCGTTCTTGGTGTATAAATTGAACCTAGGCAAGAGTGAGAACTTTATGGTCTCCCGGCAATGGTGGGGGGGCTGCCCTTTTGTCTGGCGGCAACCCACTTTAGGTACTTGGGGGTGCAGTGGTGTGGAATTGGGGTGGGCTCCGGAGGTATAATTTTACTAGTTTTGTGGGGAGGGTAATGGCTGATTTGGCAAGGTGGGGCAACCTCCCTCTGTCATTGGTGGGCCGGATGCAGGCAGTTAAAATGAATGTGCTACTGCGATTTTGTTCCTGTTTCAGTGCCAGGTCTTGCAGAGAGGGTGTCAGGCGGGGGGCCTAGGTTCCCAAATTTACTGTACTATTACTGGGCGGGAAACGTGGAGAAGGAGCGGGGCTGGGTTAAGGAGAGGGAGACCCGATGAGTTAAGATGGAGGAGGGGTTGTGTAGGAGGTCGGGGTTGCAAGCGCTGGCAACAGCGCCGCTTCTGATGGCACCGGGTAAGTATTCGGGGAGGATGGATGTGAGGTTTCGGAGATGGGACAGGAGGAGTTTAAGGAAATGAAGAATTTGTTTCTTGAGGGACGATTCGCAAGCTTGGAGGTGTTGTGAGAGAAGTACGGATCAGCAAATGGAGAAGGATTTAGATACCTGCAGGTTGAGATTTTACAAGGGGAGGGGCATGGAGACAGGGGTTGTGTTGGCGATCTACGGGAGGATCCTGGAGGAGGATAGGGTTACAGTGAAGTGGGAAGAAGAGCTCGGGGGAGGGGGGGGAGGTGCTGTGAAGGGTAAACGCCTCAATCTTGTGCGCGAGTCTGGAACTGATACAATTGAAGGTATTGTATAGGGCACACTTCATAAAACCAAAGATGAGCCAGTTGTTTGAGGGGGTTGTGGAGGATGTCTGTGAGTAATGTTGGGGGGGGGGGGGGGGGGGGGGGGGTCATGTTTTTAAAAAATATTTGTTTGTGGGATGGGGTCGTCGCAGGCTGTGCCAACATTTATTGCGCATCCCTATTTGCCCCTTGGGGGCAGTTAAAAGCCAACCACATTGCTGAGGATCTGGAGTCACATGTCGGTCAGACCTGCTAAGGCTAGCAGATTTCCTTCCCTAAACGACATTAGTGAACCAGATGGGTTTATAAGATGATCTACAATGGTTTCATGGTCATCATTCGACTTTTAATTCCAGATTTTTATTGAATTCAAATTTCACCATCTGCAATGGCAGGACTTGAACCTGGGTCCCCAGAACATTACTCTGGGTTTCTGGTTAACTGGTCCTGTGACAATACCAATATGCCACTGCTTCCCCTGTGCATATGTTTGGTCCTGCCCGAAGTAGGAAAGGTAGGAAGCACGGTAGCACAAGTGATTAGCACAGTGGCTTTACAGTGCCAGGGTCCCAGGTTCGATTCCCTGCTGGGTCACTGTCTGTGCGGAATCTGCACGTTCTCCCCGTGTCTGCGTGGGTTTGCTCTGGGTGCTCCGGTTTCCCCTCTCAGTCCAAAGACGTGCAGGTTAGGTGGATTGGCCATGATAAATTGCCCTTAGTGACCGAAAAAGGTTCGGCGGGGTTATTGGGTTACGGGGATAGGGTGGAAGTGAGGGCTTAAGTGGGTCGGTGCAGACTCGATGGGCCGAATGGCTTCCTGTACTGTATGTTCTATTGGCAGGAGGCATTTAGCACTATCTCGGGGGTTTTACATATGAATATGGAGCCTGGCCCTATAGAACCTGTTTTTTGGGGTGTTGGACCGGCCCGAGTTGCAGGTGGGTGTGGGGCACATGTTTTATTCTTCGCCTCACTGATCACTCGTGTAGGGGGTCTTGTTTGGGTGGAGGTCAGCTTCTCCACCCTGTTCCTCGGCGTTGGCACGGGAACCTGATGGAATTTTTGACTGGAGAAGGTGAAGTTTGAGTTGAGGGGGGGTGAAGGGGAGATCCTACCATTCTTGGGTTTGTTTATTATGCACTTATGGGAGTTGGTTGCTGTTGAATGCTAAGGGTAGAGGGAGTGGGGGTTTGTTTTCATTTTTGTTTTAGGTTTTATATTTTTGGGGTTCTGTTTTTGTTTACTTTCTTTGAATTATGTAAATTATGGTGATAAATGATTCTAGGGATAAATAACTAAGATAGACCGGTGAGGGTGGGCATGTTTTCCTTGGAGAAGAGCAGGCTGAGAGGAGACTTGATCGCGGTATTCACGATTCTGAGGGGTATGTACAGGGTAACTAGTGAGGAATGTTCTCAGTCAAGAACACATTAAGAACTGGAGGGCACAAATACAAAATAATGGGCAAAAGGAGCAGAAGTGATGCGGGGAAAGTTTCTTTCACCCAGAGGGTGCTTGGAGTCTGGAACAAATTTCCCGAGAGGGTGGTGGAGGCAGGTTAAATTGAGGGAATTGGATTGCTATGTGCAAGGTTACGGGAATAAGGCAGGAGAGTGGGATTAGGGAGAATGCTCTTTCAGCGAGCTATTGCAGACTCGATAGGCCGAATAGTCTCCTTCACTAGAAAGATTCTGTGATCTAAAGCTGATTCATCCGTATGTATCAGATTTGGTTTTTTTTACTGCATGTAGAACAAAGTAAATTTAAATCTCCCCTTTTTTTGGTGGTAAATTTATTGAGAGCATTCCTTCCTTCCAGGGACGTTCTATGCCCGAGAGAGGATTTTAGCTCTTCGGGAATTTGTCCACAGTGTTCTGGAAAAAGACTGGATTCCTTTCGAACTGGTGGCTCCTGGAGGACAGAAACTGAAAGATGAATCTGCAATGTTTATTGAAGTGGGATTGGTAAACTGCTTTACAATTTCCCCGTTCAACTTTGTTTTTTCCTTTATACCAGGGGTTAGGATGTCTCCCTGTTCCTTCATTCCATTGATGCTATTGAAAACAATTCGACAGGAGGTGCTCCTAGGTGACCTGTTCCTCCCTCACCTCTTATACTGAAGAACCATCTGTTCTTTTGGCATAACAAGCTATTCAAATTTCCTGCCTTCTGCAGAAGGGAGACGATTGGTGCTACTCATTTTATTTCCTATTATGGGTCTTTGTATGTGGAGAGTAGGAAATTGCAGGAATGCCAACATCTACATGATTGGTCCATGTGCTCTGGTTCTCTGGGCATAAAGCAAATAGTGAGCACAAGAAAGGATTGACTGGCGAAATGAGAATTGTTATAAACGCTAGTTCATGTTTCAAGTAGTGGCCTTTATGCTACTTTCCAGTTTTTCTACTTAGATATTTTCTCTACGGATGCAGATGTGAATTTCCAGTATCTTTTTGATTCATTATCATCTGATGTGTGGACAAGCTGAAAATTATGGAAGGAGGGAGAGGACTAGTATTCAGTCAATGTAGGTAATCAAAAGGATTGTCAGGGTTTGAAAATTGCAGCTATGAGGAGAGATTTGCTTAGGCTAGGGTTGTTTTCCTTAGAACAGAGAGGAGGCTGAGGGGTGACCTAATTGAGATGTGCAAAATTGAGGGGCTGAGACAGGCAAGACTTGTTTCCCCGAGCTGAGGGGCCAGTTACTGGGGCACAGATTTAAGATAGAAGGATTACAGGGGATCAGAGGAAAAACATTTTCACCCAGAAGGTGGTGGGTGTTTGGAATTTACTGCCCGAATTGGTGGTTTGAGCTAAAATGCTCAATTCATTTAAAGGTTACCTGGATCTGCATCTGAAATGCTATAACCTGAACCCTACGGATCAGGTGCTGGGAAGGTGCGATTAAAACGAGCAGCTGGTTCCTTTTTCCCTCTTTTCCTTTTGGCCAGTGCAGACACAATGGGCTGCATGGCCTCTTTCAGCACCGTAGTTTTTCTATGGTTCTATGGAGTATAGGTCTTCAAGCTATTATGGGCCAGGGTTGAGAGAACCCCAAAGTGTATCATGGAGTTCACCTGACGCACAACTTTTAATAGATTGTGGTATGGGGAGCACACGGCTCACTCTACAGGTGTGGTACAGCAGAAATGGAAAAGTGTTTTTTAAAGCAAAATAATGTTTATTCTATGAACTCAAGTTAACCTTTTAAAAACATACAGAGAACATCTTAGCAACCATTAATTCAAATACACCCCCCAAAGAATACGACACTAAGTAATCCTTAAGCTGTCCTTTTAACATCCATAAGACTTTAAAAAAACCTTTAAACAGAAGCACAGCAGGTTAAAATCACTACTGAGAGCAGTTATTAGTTTTAAATCACCAAAGGATCCATTTACAGTTTTTAGATTACAGAGAGAGACTAATAGCCCTTCTGGCTGTGACTGCAACTATCCAGCTCTGAAAACAAAACTAAAACACACCCTGCAGCAAACAGCCTAAAATGAAAGTAAAAAGCTGACCCAGCCCAGCCACACTCTGACATCACTGATAAATACCCATTTCTTAAAGGTACATTTCTTAAACACACATTTCTTAAAGGTACTCTCACATGACAAAGCCCAATGGCCCATTTTAAACTTGCAGCCCTGACATTTTGCTCTTTTTGTTTGCAGGTTCCTGCTGCTTTGCTCACCTTGACATGGGACGCAGAGGTCCTATCTGATCTTGAGGCTGCAGGACAAAGTCATACCAGCATGCTCAAACAAGAACTGCTGTCTAATGTCCAGACACTTGTATAAGTAAAAATGGACTGCCATACACCATTTGAATGTTGTATGTAAATTTATTTTGTATAATATATATGGAATCATGTTAATACTGTATCACGGGGAAGAATAATCAAGAGTTTTTCTGGAACTGTTTGAAGTGGCACGGTTCAAGGCAGGTGCGTACGTTGTGATATTAATATGCCATACTATACAGCAACCTTTAGATGTAACTTCTTGGATGTACAGTTTCCACTTTTCGCCTGGCCTATTTACGGAGGTACTTGCCAAAGGGAAGAAAAACGAAGTGGGTCTGAACCCAAGCTTTTAAGTGTAACCACAATGAGTAGTGAGGCTGATGTTTAATGGATCAATTCTTAGGAAGTTCAGCATGTTGAGTTTGAACTATGAGTGTAGGAGCATTCCTTCCAAAAATACAAGAACCTGGTTGCAAAGAAGGCAGCAAGAAAAGATTTGAGCATTGATAAACCACTGATACTGAATTTGGTTTTGAGCAGGATTTGGTCTTGGTGTTAGTTTTACTATGTTATTCACCAAAATGTCCTGAGCTTAGTATTATAGTATCAGGTAGTGCTGCTGTGTTATCACTGCCCCTTTACCTTCTGACTTCCTGGCCTGGATTCAGATGATTATTTGTAATATTGTCCAGATCTCATGATTGGATTATAGCTGATACTTGCTGAGGTCTTCTATATTCTGTAGTGTATGCAGCATGATAAAATAAGTATGTTGTCAACTGCCAAGGGTTGGCATTTTGTACTTCGTCATATAGTTTCAGAAAAGAACCTGATTTTGCAAGAGAACACCTGAGACTGAATTGACTACAAACACAAAATTTTAATTCAGTGGCAGTGGCGATGTCACTCGGTTGGGATAGTAGAAGCCCTGTGGTTTTCCATTTTTTATAAGCAGGTCTGTGAGCCTTCAGTAAAAATTGAAGCAGTTTAGTGACAGCATATGGAGTTGGTGGAAAGCTACGTTTACACAACCTTCTTCGCATTGATACAAAATGTTTCCATTTGGAATTGGATTGGACTCTACTCATTTACCTGCGAGCTGGTTGATGTATTCTTTTGCATTTCCTATTCTCATCAGGTTTGTAGAATTCTTTGGCTATTATTCAGAGGGTGAAATATGATGCTCTAATTTAACAACGTATTCCTGATGTCAAAATTTTGTCTGTAAATTATTCCACTCGCTCAGTTTCTTTTGCACTGTTTGTAGTAAACCTGTTTTGATACAGTATTAATATGTACCCGACAGCACACTATATATCTACAATATTGCTGGTTAGCAACAAATTCAATATTATTATTGGGCTAGCAATGTAGTATGTCTAACACTTAACATTTATTATGTAAATGGATTTCTAAAAAAGGTTGAAGTTATAATTTTATTCAATACTAATGTATAGTTGATCAGTCAGGAGTGTGATGTGTCCTCCAGGTGTATAGTTCATAAATTACACCAACATATTTGATTTATATGGCACCCAGATAATTTCAAAGCATTTGCTAGTTGAATTGCTTCTAAAAGTATGGTGTCTATTGTGGAACTAAACCATGCAAACCAGGAAAGACACGGATGCCCCCATCTTTCCTGAGTTTACTGATTTTTTAAAGGGGTCAACGCGGTACAGATGCAGCCATTTGCCTCAGCAGCCTTGTCTGAGTCTGGCGCAAGGTACTGTTTAGCACAGGGCTAAATCGCTGACTTTGAAAGCAGGCCAGCAGCACGATTCAATTCCTGTAACAGCCCCCCCCCCCCCCCCCCCCCCCAGCCGAACAGGTGCCGGAATGTGGCGACTAGGGGCTTTTCACAGTAACTTCATTTGAAGCCTACTTGTGACAATAAGCGATTTTCATTTCATTTTCAGGTAGGCATGTGTTCCTACACCTGATTACGTCATGTGAGTTGGGTGAGGTCAGGATTGGATGTGCTCTTAACCTCCCTGTTGAATTCTTCATCAAAACTTGTAGATCTTGTGCAAATTGACACGTTGGTAGGCCAGTGGTCATAGATTGATGCTGAACAAATATTGGGAATGGGGAACTTCCCTTTGTGCAAATGGTTGTGGGTTCAAGCATCACACCACAAGAACATAATCTAGGTTGCCCCATCGGTACAGTAGAATGAAAGTTATCATAGTTTTGGAGGTGTTTCTTTTTAGATAAAACATTGAATCAAGGCCCTGTTATTGCTGAGGTGCATATAAAACCTTCATAGCACTTCCAAAGAGATGCAGGGGGCATTCTCCGTATCTTACTCTACATTTATCTTTCACCAAAAGCAGATAAATTGATAATCACCTTGTATACAAATTGGTTCCTGCGTTTACATGCAAAATTGTGACTACACCTAAAGTAAGCATTACTGTGAAATGCCTGAAGAGGATGTAAAAGGAGAACTATAAGTGCATATCCTTCTTTATAGCACTTGGTTTTGCAACATGAAATGAAGCATTAATTTAAAAAAATGTTTTTGAACGAAAAAAACTTGTAAATGTGCTCTATCTTAATAGTTTAATATACAAATTATAAACTCAATTCCAGATTATCACCAGACCATATCCAGTTGGAGAGCAGAATTTTGAAAGTGTGATTCCAACAGTGGCTTTTAAGTTACGGTAGCACTTTAAAAAAAATATTTGTTAAGATGCATGGCCTGCGTAGACTTTACCAAACATCTGGGGCAACGTTGCGCTTCTTTGATCTGATTACGCTCTTGTGTTTCAATTACTTTAGATGCATACCATACTGTTAATGGAACCATTAAATAGTCAGGGACCCGCCTCCATCTATGCATTGAATGCAGGCTGAGCTGTTATTCTTGGGTCAGTATTAGTTTTGTATCTCTAGTAACAATGAACCTTTAGACGTCATTTAAAGGCACTTAAGTAGGCATTACATCAAAGAGCTTACTCAGTAACTGCATGTTTTTACACAGCTGTTTATCCTATTCGTACTTATTTACCATTGCAGAATGACCTTGCGTTCAAAACTAAGCGAAGCTGAGATTTGATTAAAGCAGTAAATTTTGATTACAGGCCAACCATGAATAACTTCTTTTTGTGAAAACAATTTTGCTTCCAGTCAAGAAGCTTTCCCACGTTTTAAACTTGTAAAGCACCTTGGTCACTTCTTATAGAAAGGAATGCACACTGGAAAAAGCCGTTGAGTAACCTGTTTCAAGCTTAAGACCTAATGCAGCACCATTCCGTTAGTTCAGTGCTTAGTTTCTTCTTCCTCCAGTGCTGATTCTACCTGGGGTACAGTTCAGCAGATGCTTAGTTCTCCCTTGAACGTTGCCACCAACTTGCAGAATAACATAATTGAGCACATTGTTTTTATTTGCCACTGTTCATGTTGGTGTTTTCACTTAGGATGGATTTTATTTCAATTTTAGCTTGGGCACGTATGCTAATTATTTGTAACCTCGCAGCCAAGTCATGTATTTATACTTGTATAATAACTACTGACCCAGACAATAACTAGTCTTTAGAAAGTTGGAAATTAAATTGTATCATCAAACTTCTGAGCACTGATAATATGTATTAATGATTGGCCCCACACAAAATATTGAATGTGCTGTATTTAAAATGGGGTCCCTACTCCCAGAAATATATTGTCAGTTTATGATTTTGTTACTGATGCAGAAACAGAAATCACTGCCTATTCCTCAAAGACTCACCACCTGAGAAATTGTGTAGTAGAAGGATCTTATTTTCCAAGGAGCTAGTTAATCACTTTTGTAAATTATCCCTGTAATTTACAAAGCTACTGCTGCTAAGTAATGGGTTGGGATATTAAATGTATGAAAACTGCCATTGTCCTGATCTTGAGTTTCCATAATTCACTTGTTGGACAAACTAATTACTCAACAATTTGACCATTAACATAGTTCCATATTATTGGGTTAACTGCATCTTACAGATTTATTGGTTATTAAAATTTGTCTGGAGTGCAAATCTTTATCATTGAAAGTTTATCCCAAGTGTTCTTTACCTTGCAGCTAAGGGACAATACAAGAATAACATTCACATCTTAATCTAATCTGTTCCAAGTTGAACTCTTGAGTACCAAGATGAATCTGCTGGTTGATATTACTCATTGAAGGCATGTGGTATTGAAGAATATACAAAAACTTTACACATTGCAGGATCACTGTGCAGGACCACTTTAATGTGCAAACAAACAGGAATGGACCACCCTAGTTGAGGAATATTAGAAAGTTTTGACTCCTAGGAGAAACAATAATATTTAATCTTAGTGTCACAAGTATCCTCACATTAACACTGCAATGAAATGCTGTGAAAATTCCCGTCGCCACACTCTGGCCCCTGTTCAAGTTCACTGAGGGATAATTCGGAATGTCCAATTCACCTAACAAGCACGATCACATTCTTGTGGCTAGCCATAAACAGGTTTGGGATAAGAATGGCCACTTAAACAATCATCTAGATAACTGTCCAATCTGGAATCAGTGTGAAAAGTATGGCAATGTCTATCTAGCTATGTTATTCCAATCACAACACCATTACTAATAGGCTATTGATATTAATCCTCTGACTGAATAATCTAAATCAATTTGTCTACCTGGTTTTCATATCCTTCCTTGAGCCGGTGGAATCCATTATCCATGCTCACCTGGTCTCATAGAAAATAGGAGCAGGAATAGGCCATTTGAGTCTGTTCTGCCATTCAACTCCGTAACCTATTCCTGTTTTCTCTCCAGATCCTTTGATCCAAGAACTATATTTAACACCTTAAAAACATGCAATGTTTTGGCCTCCACTACTTTGTGGTAGTCAATTCCACAGGCTTACCACTCTGGGTAAAGCAATTTCTCATCTCAGTTTTAAATACTTTATCTTGTATTCTTAGCATTCTGGCACATCCATTGGGAACACCCTTCCTGCATCTAGTCCTGTTAAGAATTTTAGATTTCTGAGATTCTATTCCCCCCGCAATTCTTAACTTCTGGTGAGTATAATTCTAACCAACTCTTAAGTCAGTCCTGCCATCCCATGAATCAGCCTGGTAGACTTTTGCTGCACTCCCTCTACAGCAGGAACATTTTTGAGACCAAAGCTGCACACAGTATTCTAGGGGTGGTCTCACCAAGGCCATGAATAATTGCATCAAAATATCCCTGCTCCTGTACTTATGAAAGCCAGCATACCACTTTCCGCCTCCTGCACAAGTATGCTTACTTTCAGTGGCTGGTTTAAGAGGATACCCAGGTAGTGTTGAACATTCACTGCTCAATTTATAGGCATTCAGATAATTTGCCTTCTGCTACATTTATCCACATCCTGCATCTGCCATGCATTTCTCTGCTCACTGAAGCTTGTTCAAATCACAAGCATCCCTGTATGCTGCTCACCCTCCTTTGTGTCATATGCAAATGTACATTTAGTTCCCTCATCTAAATCATTAATATATTGTGAATCATTGGAGTTCTGGTACTGATCCCTGCAGTTACCAATTATTCATTGCCTGCCATTTGGAAAAACATTCATTTAATCATGTTTCCCATCTGCTGCCCATACTCTCTACCCCCTGCCATTCATGGAGTTTAATTTTTATACCCAAATCGTTTGTGGGACTTTGTCAAAAGCTTTCTGAAGGCTGAATAAACCACATCCACTGACTCCGTCAACTCAACTAGTTACATCCCCAGTAAGATTTAGTAAATGCATGCCGACTAGGCCTGATCATGCCAATTTTCCAAGTGGCTCTACTAGTACATGTTTGTAATGGACTCCAGCATTTTCCCCACTACTGAAGTCAGGCTGACTGAACTCTAATTCCCTGTCTT
Organism: Scyliorhinus canicula; assembly: GCF_902713615.1. Lineage (NCBI taxonomy): Eukaryota > Metazoa > Chordata > Chondrichthyes > Carcharhiniformes > Scyliorhinidae > Scyliorhinus > Scyliorhinus canicula. Next base: position 90,792,128 of record NC_052163.1, on the reverse strand, counting down.
TAAATGGTGGGGTTACATTAGCTATGCTCCAATCTGTAGGAATTGTTCCAGAGGCTCTCTTGGAAGATGACCACTAATGCGTTCTATTATTTCTAGGGGTACTTACCAATCTTCAATTCCCCCTCACTAAACCCATTGTTCCGGTACTTTATTTGTGACAAGTATCTATTTAGTTGGTCAGCCATTTTTGTTTGTTCTTTATTATAAATTTGCCTATTTTGGATGAAGGGACTTATATTCACCTTCACCAATCTTTTTCTCTTCACGTACCAATGAGCTTTTATGTTCTATGTTCATGCATTTTTCCCTTCAAATCCTAAACTGTTCCTAATCCCAAGATTTTTTTTCTGGTCAACTTGACGCTTCCCGCGATCTAATACAATCCCTTAAACTGTGTTTAGGCCACCTTTTTGGTTTCACTAACACCAGATTGGAATGAACAATTGTTGCTGTTCACCCAAGTGCTCTCTGAATGTTTGTCCTTCTATCATCATATGTAACATTCCCTGTTCTATCATAGCCAACTTGTGCCTCACACCATCATGGTTTTCTTTATTTAGGTTCCAGGCCCTAGTCTCAATCAACTACATCACTGTCTTAATGAAAAATTCTATTGTTTTGTTACTCAACCCCAAGGAGCTTTGTACAATTAGATTACCAATTATTCCTTTCTCGAATGGTCTGTTCTTCAGAAAATCATCCCATGTACACTCCAGGAATTTATCCTCTTACAGTATGGTAATTATTGATTTGCTCAAATTAAAGTCATCCATAAGTACAGATGTACCTTTATTGCTCGTCTCTCCTGCTTAAACCATTCCCAACCTCACCACTATAGTTTAGGGCAGTGGTCCATATACAACCACCACTAACATTTTTTGACCCTGGGTGTTTTCAGATCCACCCATACAAATTCCACTTATTGACAGATAGTCTGATCCTTTTCAGAGTCAAGTGCAACACCAAGGGGTGGGAGCAGTTTGGTTCAGCCTCAACAGAAACCTCAATGGATGCACTGATTGGGAACAGTTAAAGAAAATGGTTTGTTTTCCCCTAATGTTTACAGCTCATCCAGCATTGATAATTGTTGAGGCAGTGATGGTGAGATAGAGCTGGTATCACCAATTTACATGTAGAAACATTTGAGAACTAGTGGTCTAAAGATAGATCCTGGGGTGGCATAAACACCCATGGAAGAGGATCTATTGTAAATTATTCTTAGCTACAATTGGAGCAGGATAGAACAAATGACTCATCAAATTGAGAGGGCTGCAGAGATGTTGGGAGGATGGTGTGATCACTTAAAGGCTACAGCCAGATTAAAGATGATTAATTGCCTAAATCACTACTTTTTGTTTAGTGTATATATTACCCAAAACAGATCCTCAGTTTACTGCCAGTTTTAGAACCAAATTTGCAATACTTTCCTCGTTGATACCATTGTAATCCTCCTATTACTTTCAAAAAGCCTTCCCTCCCCTCAAATATCCTGCACATTTCAGAGCTGAAAAGCCCAATATGCACAGTAGCAGGGGGAAGTTTAACAGTCTAATGCCTCATTCAGGTTTTAAAGTCATGAAATCAAAATTGGATTATTACTAAGTATACACAATGCAAGATTAGGAGGAAACTGTAGATTGTAAATACAGATTAGATTAAAAAGACATACCAAAGAATTGAACAATGAATGATCCAACATTTTCACTCAATCTCAACATTGGTCCCTCGTGTTAAATCAGTTTGAGGGGAGCTTTTTACAAGACAATCATTTCACTTGTGAACAGGTGCTGATTTTAATAATCTGGACACTGAATGCACACCTGAACACACATTGGAAGCATGTGCTTATTCTTAAGAGAATGACATCAAGAAACCACACAAGATCAGTCTCTTGAGCTTCAATCCCAGCAACAATTGATGGCCGGATTTCATCATTAAGAGAGCAGTACCCTAATAACCTTAACACAAGCTCTTCAAAAAGAAAATCCATTCGTTTGGATCTATGAAATCACTTGCGTCATTACTCGAAAAAACTGCACTGCAATCAACTTCAAAATGAATACAGCAGATGAACATGGGTTATGTAATTTAATTACACACACTGTTGTGGGTGCTAGGAAGAGGTGAGGGCAAGAGGAGAAAAAAAATGAATGAAAAATCAACATCTATTCGTGAGAATATAAGACGTTAAATACAAAGGTATTCCAAAAACAGGCCATTATCTATAAAGAATTACAAACTAGGTTCTCATGGCTGATAGCCGTATTGAATGGCACTGTCAAATGAATGGATTGCATTACAATGAAATCCGGCAGTTTTGAAAATAAATCTACATGCAACAAATCAGTAACAAGGTTTAAAGTGTTTGTGGAATGTCATTATACCAACATCTTTCACATTGTACAGTAACAGGTGTCTTTATGAATGCCAAGATTTTACTTATATTAATTTATCAAATTACAAACCGATTGGAAAAGTGCCATTTTATTTTTTTATTTTTTTTTACAGAACTTCAAGTATTTTAAGTCAAAGTTTATGAAATGATACAGAAAAAGGTTTTTTAAAAAAGTTTCTAAAAGTAGCCTACGTACATACAGCTATTAGTATATATATATATCTTAAATCAATTCAGGTACTGTTGGATGGTTTGACAGCAGCATTTTCACAGGGTTCAATGTCCATCATCTGATCAGTGGTCAGGTCTGAGCTCTGCTCTGTGGACTGAGCATTAGCAGCTGCTAAACCACAACACAATTCTGCAGACTGTGCCTTGCTCTTGGCCAATCCAGAGCTAGACTTGATCGGCAGCTCCTCACTTTTTACCAACACAGAGCATAAATCTGCAGACTCACCCTTAGTCTCTGCTGAGGGGAGGATGAGGGGGAGCAGAAAAAAAGGGGGAAAAAACTCATTAGTAAAGTAGAAGCCATCTAAAATTCTCAGTTGTTTAATAGATATTCTCTAATGGTGGTGTCGCCTTCATTGAAGGTGTGAAGATAATATACCAAAAATATCTATACAATCACAAACAAATTCATTCCCTTTCTGGGGAAAGAAACAATGTCCTCAGATCACCTATCCCTGTCAGCATTCAAATCATCACACTGATTATTTTAGAAAAAAAGTCTTCACACAAAAAGTTGAAAACTAGCCCTGGTAATAATCACCTGCAACTGGGATGGGCAATAAAAGAGTCCTGGGTATACTACAGATATTAAAATTCAGCCAAATAAACCTGGAATATGTAGCTACCAGACTGTCAAAACAAAAACACATCTGATTGGCAAACATTGGGAGGAAATCTGCTCTCTTTACCCTGTCTGGTCTATGTGACTCCCAACCCACAACAATGTGCTTGACTCTTCCCCGAAATGGTCCAACAAGCCAATTGTACTCAAGGGGTGTCTCATTCTCAGCAATGGACAACTAAACTAGGCTTTGCCAGCAGCACACATTTTTCATTAAACCCAGTGACCAGTTTTGTCCCAATTGAAAAGCAAATGCCGATAAAGTTGTCAACACAGGGACCTGGCAGCAAATAATGGATGAACACAAAAAAAATCACTTGAAGATTGGCTACGAATAGAATAAGTAGATAAAGGAACTGCAAGAGATGGGAGTACTTCAAAGAATTATTCCCAGTGGAAGACTGCTACAGATAATAAAGAAATGGGTATGGGGCCAGAATGACAATACCACGCACACAGGTTTGTCCATAAGGAAAAGGCTCAGGTCTCAAATTTTCCCCAGATGGGTAGCACAGCAATGTAATGATATGCTGAGGATGCTTTTATAGTAAAATAAAAAAGCAAATGCATACCATTATCATTTGGAACAGGCTTATTTGTGTGTATTTCAACGATTACACAATCAGCATCATCATCCTCTTCTGTGTCCGCCTGAAAACCATCCGTCTCAGTTACTTCAGCCTAGAAACCAGAAGTGCATTACTAAGATTAATCTGTTCTTTCAATATCACTTGACAAAAATGAGGGATCACACATGCTGTTGCGGCTACAAAGCAAGCCTTAAATTGAGCTCCTCTGCCAAATCATGGCAAGCAGGAAATAAATTCAGCTAAGCCACAAACATATGACATGTAACTTACTAACTCAAACCACTGGCAAACACTTGGTGACACAACAGGTGTTCATTTTAAACTATACATAGCAGAAAGCAGCACACAGACAAGTAGAACATAGAGAAATACAGCACAGAACAGGCCCTTGGGCCCACGATGTTGTGCCAAACTTTTGTCCTAGGTTAATCATAGGTTATCATAGAATTTTGGACACTAAGGGCAATTTATCATGGCCAATCCACCCAACCTGCACATCTTTGGTCTGTGGGAGGAAACCCACACACACACCGGGAGGGTGTGAACACAGACAGTGACCCAAGCCAGAATCGAACCTGGGACCCTGGAGCTGTGACGCAATTGTGCTATCCACAATGCTACAGTGCTGCCCTAAAGAACAAATTAATCTACACATTATTCTACCATAATCCATGTACCTATCCAATAGCCGCTTGAAGGTCGTAGTTAACATTTGGAACTATTCCATAAGCCTTACTTTCTGCTGCAAGCATTAGTCACCCCTTTCCATCACAGTGGGTGACAGTATTTCTGGCACAGTAGGATATGTGGTTCAAGGACAGATAGTGTCCACTTGATACAAGAAAAACAGAATTTCCACGGTCGTAATTAGAAGCGGCTTAAGTTGGAATTTATGCCTTCTGTGCGCAAGGACTGTGCCAGTGGAAGAAGTCGTAAAAAAGTCCGTTGCCACAAGCCCAAATCCTCCATTTCCAACCAATACAGTTTTCCTACGGAGTTTGACAAGACAATGAAGTGGAACGAAAACAAAGGGCATAATTTTGCCTGACAGAAATCACAGCTGAAATATAAATAACAAAACGATGGAAAAACAGTGGAGCTAGAGGAGAGGATTTCCAAATTGGGGACAATCCTGGCAAGGTGGCAGCAAAAATGTATTAATACTTACACAATTATCAACAAAAGCTGTTTTTAAAAAAAACAATAGCAATTCAGTTCTTTTCTAAAGTAGAAATTTTCACCAATAAGAATTTAACCTGATCTCTCACTTCCAAGTAACAATTTTCCATTCCATTCAAGTTGTTATTGCAGATTAAGAAACAGAGAATTAAATTTAGAAATACTTCAGTAAGCACTGCTGCCTCACGGCGCTGAGATCCCAGGTTTGATCCCAGCTCTAGGCCACTGTCCGTGTGGAGTTTGCACATTCTCCGTGTTTGCGTGGGATTTGCCCCCACAACCCAAAGATGTGCAGGATAGGTGGATTGGCCATGCTAAATTGCCCCTTAATTGGAAAAAATAATTGGGTACTCTAAATTTATTAAAAATAAATACTTCAGTGATTGCAGCCTGGAGTACAGACCCGGAAGATGGTTCTTTCAGTTCAACTGAAAATTTCCATCTTAAAATATCAAAGTTTTCACTACAGGTTCTGGATGACAGAGCTATCAGATGCAACTGGAATCTGAAGGCAGTTTACACCAGCTGCCATTAAAACATATGGGATGAAAATGGAAAAGGCTGAATGCAGTTCTTGGTGGGTCGATTTTGTCAATGCACAGGCGTTTTGTGTTGTCAATGTCAGAAATGGCAAAGGATGACCAGTCGTGGTATGTGGACAATGGCACAATCCAATCGTGCTAAGACGATAAGACTTATCCATAACACTAGCCCACGACCTTTGGGCTTTCCTGCTAATTGCAGTCTGTTGCAGGCCTTGGAAGAAGTTCCAAAAATTAAGCTGAACGTTTGGGTGCCAGGGCATCAACGGCGATGTTTTAGAAGCTTTTGAATATACTTTTACTAAGAAGCTGACTACTGTGCCCAAATGCAACTGGGAAATGATTTCATGTTTAAGACACTTCTAGTTATTTAAAAATCAGGTTCCTCGTTTCCGGGGGTGCGGAGGGGCGGGTGGAGTGACTGGGGGCGCCGATCGAGGTGGAGGAGCTGGTTGGAGGGATTGGCCACGTGCGGTTGGGGAGGGCGCCGGGACCGGATGGGTTCCCGGTTGAATTTTATTAAGGATATGCGGACCTGTTGGGCCCCCTGCTGGTTGAGACCTTTGGCGGGGTATGGGAGGGGGGAGTTTTGCCCCCGATGGTGTCGCGGGCGCTGATTTCCCTGGTCCTGGGGCGAGATAGGGACCCCTTGCGGTGTGGATCATATAGGCTAATTTCACTTTTGAATGTGGACGCTCGGTTGCTGGCGAAGATCTTGGCCGCTGGAGTGGAGGACTGTGTGCCGGGGGTGATGCATGGGGATCAGGCGGGTTTTGTGGGGGGGGGGGGGGGGGGGGGGGCAGCTGGACGCTAGCGTGCGGAGGCTGCTAAATGTGATAATGATGCCGGTGGCAGGGGGGGGGCGGAGATTGTGGTGGCGTTGGATGCGGAGGGGGCCTTTGGTGGGGGTACTTGTGGGAGGTGTTGGGGGGTTCGGGTTTGGGGAGGGGTTTATTAAATGGGTGGGGTTGCTGTCCAGGGCCCCGATGGCGAGTGTAGCGGCAAATGGTGGGAGGTCAGAGTGCTTCGGGCTCTGCCGTGGGGCGGGGCAGGGGTGCCCCCTGTCCCCCTGGCTTTTTGCGTTGGCGGTTGGGCCTCTGGCCATGGCGCTCGGAGAGGTGGAGGGGTCTGGTGCGGGGTGGGGAGGAGCACAGAGTGTCGCTTTATGCAGATGACTTGCTGCTGTGTGTGGCGGACCCGGTGGGGGGAATGCCGGAGGTGATGGAGATTCTTGCTGAGTTTGAGAGTTTCTCAGGCTACAAGTTGAACCTGGGCAGGAGCGAGCTGTTTGTTGTGCGCCCGGGGGATCGTGAGGAGGGGATTAGGCCCGCTGAAAAAGGGCGGTGAAGAGTTTTGGGTGCCTGGGGGTTCAGGTGGCTGGGAGATGGGGGACTTTACATAAGCTTGATTTTACTGGGTTGTGGGCAGATGGAGGAGGAGTTTAGGGAGTGGGACGTGCTGCCGCTGTCGTTGGCGGGTAGAGTGCGGTCCGTTGACATGGCGGTGCTCCCGAGGTTTTTGTTTTTGTTCCAGTGCCTCCCCATTTTTGTTCCGAGGGCCTTTTTGGGAGGGTGAGCAGTAGCATCGCGGGATTTGTTTGGGCACATGGGACTCCGAGGGTGGGGAGGGTCTTCTTGGAGCGGGGCGGGGATGGAGGGGGATTGCGCTGCCCAACCTCTCTGGGTGCTATTGGGTGGCTAGTGTCTCGATGGTACGCAAGTGGGTAATGGATGGAGAGGGGGCAGCACGGAAACGGATGGAGATGGCGTCCTGTGGAGGCACGAACCTGAAGGCACTGGTAACGGCGCCGTTGCCGCTCCCTCCAACGAGGTACACTACGAGCCCGGTGGTGGCGGCTACCCTCAAGATTTGGGGGCAGTGGAGGCGACACCGGGGGGGGGGGGGGGGGGGGGGGGGATGTGGGGGGCTCGGTGGAGGCCCCGCTGCGGGGGAACCACTGGTTTGTCCCAGGGAACATTGATGGCGGGTTCCTGGGGTGGAACAGGGCGGGCATAAGGAAGTTGGGAGACCTGTTCATTGACGGGAGGTTTGCGAGCCTGGGTGAGCTGGAGAAGTTTGAGCTCCCCCCCGGGGAATATGTTCAGGTACCTTCAGGTCAAGGCGTTTGCTAGGCGGCAGGTGGAGGGGTTCCCTTTGCTGCCCCTGCGGGGGGAAGGGATAGGAAGGTGTCTGACATCTACCAGGTGATGCAGGAGGTGTCGTAGAGGAGCTGAAGGCTAGGTGGGAAGCGGAGCTGGGGGAGCAGATTGAGGGGACATGGGCGAACGCCCTGGAGAGGGTGAACTCCTCCTCTTCATGTGCGGGGCTTGGCCTCATCCAGTTCAGGGTGCTGCACGGGGCTCATATGTCTGGGACGAGGATGGGTGGGTTTTTTGGGGGCGAGGACGGGTGCGTTGGGTGTTCAGGGAGCCCAGCGAACCATGCCCATATGTTTTAGGCATGCCCAGCGCTGGGGGAGTTCTGGCAGGGGGTGGCGAGGTCGGTGTCGGGGGTGGTGGGGTCCGGGGTCGGGGACTCGCGATATTTAGGGTTGCGGTGGGGCTGGGAGTGCAGGAGGCGAAAGGGGCCGGTGTTTTGGCCTTTGCGTCCCTGGTGGCCCGGCGGAGGATCTTGTTGCAGTGGAGGGATGCGGGGCCCCCGGGCGTGGAGGCCTGGATCAATGACGTGGCGGGATTCATTAAGCTGGAGAAGGTTAAATTCGCACTGAGGGGGTCGGTACAAGGGTTCTTTAGGCGGTGGCAGCCTTTCCTCAACTTTCTGGCTCAACAATAGGGAACTAGGTCAGCAGCAACCTGGGGGGAGGGGAGGGTTTTCAGGGGGGCATTAAGTTAATTTAATTTATTTTGTTGTTCATTGGGTTTGGGGGGGGGGGGGGGGGGGGGGGTTCGTGATATGTGTTGTTACGGGTCCGGGGGGGGTGTTTATTATTGTTTTTATTATTGTTTTGTTATACATTTTTCAAAAAATTTCAATAAAAATTATTTTTTAAAAAAATCAGGTTCCTCCCAAGAGGAGGAAAACCACATCAAATAGCACCCAATATCAACTAATATTTTTCACTACATTTAAAAAAATTACATTTCAAAATGTTAATCCAATACAATTGATCTTGGCATTCACCAATAAAGAGTTTGAGCAGAAATTTGGTCCTCTTCATTATGGGTAACGTCAGAAAATGTGATTAGTTTCCACTTTTATGCTGGCACCATCTAATTCTACCTTTCTAAAATTGGTGAAGGGGAGAACACAAAAAAAGTGCACACAAAACACTCTACCCCATCAACTTTAATTAGTAGACATTTTCTGCTGGGCTGCACCAAGACATCATCAATGAGGAGCCTTGTTCTGTGGCCCCATGGCTCCAGCTTCATCACCATAGAATTTACATTGCAGGAGGCCATTCGGACCGTCGAGTCTTCAGCAGCCCCTGGAAAGAGAACCCCACTTAAGCCAATGCCTCCACCCTAACTCAGTCACCCCACCTAACCTTTTGGACAAGGGGCAATTTAGCACAACCAATCTACCTAACCTGCACATCTTTGGACTGTGGGTGGAAACCGGAGCACCCAGAGGAATTCCACACAGACATGGGGAGAAACTGCATACTCCATACAGACAGTCACCCGAGGCTGGAATTGAACCCGGGACCCTGGAGCTGTGAGGCAGCAGTGCTAAATCCTGTGCCACCCAACCCAAAGGCAAACACGAGACCACTGCATAGTGGGTGGCCAACTGGCAGTATGCTCTCAAGATTGGCTCACATTCTAGTCTCAAGGTTACAGTTTCCAGTGGTCATCCAACAGTACTATCAATAAGTGATTACATACGTTTGAAGTTTAACTGGTGTGTGTGTCATCTCAGCTCTATTTAAGCAAGGGGTCTCAAAGCACAGAGCTTTGCGCATGAGCAGTGGGAGATCCCGCATCCAGAGCGTGTGGGGTTATCGGGAATTCGACAGAGTGGGAATTTGGTGCAGAGCAGGAAGAGGTTTGCCCTGCTGCTGCAGTTGAGGCCACAAGGCAGAGAGCCGAGTGGGGAAGGTGGAATGGCTTTACCATTTATATCAGTTTGAAAATACTTCAGCAGTTTAGAATCTATAAAGGGCTATAATTGGTAGTAACAAGGACCAGAAAAGAGGAGGCTAGACAATTGGATATAATCTGATATCAAACATCTTCCAACCGTTTGCAAGTCACAGCACGAGAGCCCAAAGCCATGGCTTGCTCCATTTGGGAAGCCAGGAACATTTCCTGTATGTGTGCAGACAGCTCCTGGAAGCACAGGTTTCAGAGCCAGAGCAGCAGCTGGGGACACTGGGCAGCATCTGCGAGGCAGAGAGTGTCATGGATGTCACGTAGAGGTAATTACACAGTAAGCTCAGACCCCACAGGCAGGAAGGGAATGGATGACCACCTGCCACAGCAAGAGAGTTAAGCAAGCAGTGCAGAAATATCCTGCGGCCATTCCTGTGCAAAACAGATATACCACTTTGGATACTATTGAGGTGCACAACAGCCAAATACATTCCAGAGGGGAAGAGTAGAAAGTGTGGAGATGCAAGTTCTGGAGGATTCAATTGAAAGGAAACTAGATAGTCATTTCTGTGGCTGCAAACGAGAAGGTATGTTGCCTCCCTGATGCTAGGGTCAAGGATATTGGAGTGGTTACACAGTCAGTAGTTGTAGTACAAAATGGTACAAATCAGATTTATAAGAAAAAATGGGAGGAGGTCCTTAAAGCAGAATATAGGAAGTTAGGAAGTTGAGAAGTCAGACCTCAAAATGTAGTGATCTCAGGCTTACTCTCAGCCTTCAGTGGCCTTCAGATTTTCGGCAGGAGCAGTGTCCAGGGGCCTGTCGGGAAGTTAAGTTTAAGTCTTTAAAAAACCTTACAGGAGAAGTGGCTTCCAGATTTTCGGCGGGAGCAGAGTCCAGGGGCCTGTCGGGAAGTTAAGTTTAAGTCTTTAAAAACTTACCTTTAGAGCTGCAGGAAGTCGGCCGTGGGGATTTCTGGGAAGATTTGTTAGTACCTGTATACAAGTTGGGTGGTTGCTAAACCCAAGACACTACACATGCAGTGTCCCCCACCCTTCCACCTCCTCTAACCCAAGGGGTTGAGTGAATATCAGGTAAGCTCTTTCTTTTTCTTGTTTTATCTAGAGGGGATGGCTGGGAAGGCAGTGCAATGTTCCTCCTGCAGAATGTTTGAAGTGAGGGACGCCGTCAGTGTCCTTGCTGATTTCATCTGTGGGAAGTGCACCCATCTCCAGCTCCTCAGAAACCATGTTAGGGAACTGGAGCTGGATGAACTTCGGATCATTCGGGAGGCAGAGGTGGTCATAGATAGAAGCTTCAGGGATGTAGTTACTCTGAAGAATAAAGATAGATGAGTGACAGTGAGTGGCTGGGAGGAAGCAGTCAGTACAGGGATCCCCTGTGGTTGTTCCCCTTAGTAGCAAGTATACCGCTTTGGATACTGTTTGGGGGGGGGGGGGGGGGGGGGGGGAGAAAGAGACACACCTTACCAGGGGTAAGCCATGGGGTACAGGTCTCTGGCATAGAGTCTGTCCCTGTTGCTCAGAAGGGAAGGGGGGAAAGGAGTAGAACATTAGTCATTGGAGACTCCATTGTTAGGGGGATAGATAGGGAGATTCTGTGGAACGAGAGAGACTCGCGGTTGGTGTGTTGCCTCCCAGGTGCCAGGGTCCGCGATGTCTCGGATTGTGTTTTCGGGATCCTTGAGGGGGGGCAGCCCCAAGTCCTGGTCCACATAGGTAGGAAAAGGGATAGGGATGTAAGGCAGGAATTCAGGGAGCATGGGTGGAAACAGAGCTAGAACAAACAGAGCTGTTGTCTCTGGGTTGTTACCCGTGCCACGTGCTAGCGAGACAAGGAATAGGGAGAGAGCGCAGTTGAACACGTGGCTACAGGGATGGTGCAGGAGGGAGGGTTTCAGATTCCTGGATAATTGGGGCTCATTCTGGGGTAGGTGGGACCTCTACAGACAGGATGGTCTACACCTGGACCAGAGAGGTACCAATATCCTTTGGGGGGGGGGGGGGGGGGGAATTTGCTAATGCTCTTCGGGAGGGTTTAAACTAGTTCAGCAGGGGACTGGGAACCTGAATTGTAGCTCCAGTATACAGGAGGTTGAGAGTAGCGAGGTCATGAATAAGGTTTCAAAGTTGCAGGAGTGTACCAGCAGGCAGGAAGGTGGTTTAAAAAGTGTGTCTACTTCAATGCCAGGAGCTTCCGGAATAAGGAGGTCACCCTGTTAGGGATTTTCTATAGGCCTCCGAAAAGTTTCAGAGATGTAGAGGAAAGGATTGCAAAGATGATTCTAGACAGGAGCGAAAATTACAGGGTAGTTGTTATGGGGGACTTTAACTTTCCAAATATTGACTGGAAACGCTATAGTTCGAGTACTTTAGATGGGTCCGTTTTTGTCCAATGTGTGCAGGAGCGTTTCCTGACACAGTATGTAGATAGGCCAACGAGAGGAGAGGCCATATTGGATTTGGTACTGGGTAATGAACCAGGACAGGTGTTAGATTTGGAGGTAGGTGAGCACTTTGGTGATAGTGATCACAACTCGGTTATGTTTACTTTAGTGATGGAAAAGGATTGGTATATACCGCAGGGCAAGAGTTTTATCTGGGGGGGAAAAGCAATTATGATGCGATGAGGCAAGACGTAGGATGCATTGGATGGGGAGGGAAATTGCAGGGGATGGGCACAATGGAAACGTGGAGCTTGTTCAAGGAACAGCTACTGTGTGTCCATGATAAGTATGTACCTGTCAGGCAGGGAGGAAGTGGTCGAGCGAGGGAACCGTGGTTTACTAAAGTAGTTGAAACACTTGACAAGAGGAAGAAGGAGGCTTATGTAAAGATGAGACGTGAAGGTTCAGTTAGGGCACTTCAGAGTTACAAGTTAGCGAGGAAGGACCTAAAGAGAGAGCTAAGAAGAGCCAGGAGGGGACATGAGAAGTCTTTGGCAGGTAGGATCAAGGATAACCCCAAAGCTTTCTATAGATATGTCAGGAATAAAACAATGACTAGGGTAAGAGTAGGGCCAGTCAAGGACAGTAGTGGGAAGTTGTGCGTGGAGTCCGAAGAGATAGGAGGGGTGCTAAATGAATATTTTTCGTCAGTATTCACGCAGGAAAAAGACAATGTTGTCGAGGAGAATACTGAGATACAGGCTACTAGACTAGAAGGGCTTGAGGTTCACAAGGAGGAGGTGTAGCGATTCTGGAAAGAGTGAAAATAGATAAGTCCCCTGGGACTTATCTAACTATAGACCAGTGAGCCTTACTTCTGTTGTGGGCAAAGTCTTGGAAAGGTTTCTAAGAGATAGGATGTATAATCATCTGGAAAGGAATAATTTGATTAGATAGTCAACACGGTTTTGTGAAGGGTAGGTCATGCCTCACAAACCTTATTGAGTTCTTTGAGAAGGTGACCAAACAGGTGGATGAGGGTAAAGCAGTTGATGTGGTGTATATGATTTCAGTAAAGCATTTGATAAGGTTCCCCACGGTAAGCTATTGCAGAAAATACAGAGGCATGGGATTCAGGGTGATTTAGCAGTTTGGATCAAAAATTGGCTAGCTGGAAGAAGACAAAGGGTGGTGGTTGATGGGAAATGTTCAGACTGGAGTCCAGTTACAAGTGGTGTACCGCAAGGATCTGTTTTCAGGCCACTGCTGTTTGTCGTTTTTATAAATGACCTGGAGGAGGGCGGAGAAGGATCGGCGAATAAATTTGCAGACGACACTAAAGTCGGTGGAGTTGTAGACAGTGTGGATGTTGCAGGTTACAGAGGGACATAGATAAGCTGCAGAGCTGGGCTGAGAGGTGGCAAATGGAGTTTAATGCAGAAAGTGTGAGGTGATTCATTTTGGAAGGAATAACAGGAAGACAGAGTACTGGGCTAATGGTAAGATTCTTGGTAGTGTGGATGAGCAGAGATCTCGGTGTCCATGTACATAGATCCTTGAAAGTTGTACCCAGGTTGAGAGGGTTGTTAAGAAGGCGTACGGTGTGTTAACTTTTATTGGTTGAGGGATTGAGTTTCAGAGCCATGATGCCATGTTGCAGCTGTACAAAACTCTGGTGCGGCCGCATTTGGAGTATTGCGTGCAATTCTGGTCGCCACATTATAGGAAGGATGTGGAAGCATTGGAAAGGGTGCAGAGGAGATTTACCAGAATGTTGCCTGGCATGGAGGGAAGATCTTATGAGGGAAGGCTGAGGGACTGGAGGCTGTTTTCGTTAGAGAGAAGAAGGTTAAGAGGTGACTTAATTGAGGCATACAAGATGATCAGAGGATTAGATAGGGTCGACAGCGAGAGCCTTTTTCCTCGATGGTGATGTCTAGTACGAGGGGACATAGCTTTAAATTGAGGGGAGATAGACACAGGACAGATGTCAGAGGTAGGTTCTTTACTCAGAAAGTAGTATGGGCGTGGAATGTCCTGCCTGCAACAGTAGTGGACTCGCCAACACTAAGGGCATTCAAATGGTAATTGGATAGACATATGGATGATAAAGGAATAGTGCAGATGGGCTTTAGAGTGGTTTCTCAGGTCGACGCAACATCAAGGGCCGAAGGGACTGTACTGCGCTGTAATGTTCTATGTTCTAGTGCCACATGCTATTCAGAGTAGAAATAGGATATAGTGGATGAATACGTGGCTGAAGAGATTGGAGAGAGGGGGGAGTGTAGTTGTGTGGGGCTTTTTACTGGTTTTGAGTAAGGTGCAACCAGTACAACTGGACAGGGGGCCAATTGATGGCTTACAAGGGAAAATAGGAGGTGTATTAGATCCAAGGTAGAAGCATATAAATTGGTCAAGAAAACAAGAAAAACAACAGGTTTGTGGATTGGGAGCTGTTTAAAATCCATCAGAGGACCAATGGATTTATTGCGGAGGAGGAAAGATTACGAGAGTAATCTTGCAGGGAACGTAAAAACGGAGTAGAAGTTGCGAAGAGAAAAGATTAGTGATACAAATATAGGTCCCTCAGTGAGAAACAGGGGACTGTATTGAAGTCAATTAATAAATGTGGACTAGAGGCGACTTCAGTGGCTTAATGTAGGGGGAAGGCTTGGCTGAGGTGGCTCCTGTTAAGAGTACTGCACATTTTGCCCTTTTCTCACAATATCAGGTAGTATTTTGCCAGGGGAGGGTCCCGGGTTTGATTCCCGGCTTTGGTCAATGTCTGTGCGGAGACTGCACATTGTCCCAGTGTCTCTGTGGGCTTCCTCAGTGCTCCGGTTTCCTCCCACAAGTCCTGAAAGACATGCTTGTTCAGTGAATTGGACATTCTGATTTCTCCCTCAGTGTACCCGAACAGGTGTCAAGCCTGTTCTATACTCCCTCGAGAGCAAGAACATCCTTCCTCAGATAAGGAGGCCAAAACTGCAACTGCAAAGTAACAAGCAAGCCTACTTGTGACACTAATAAAGATATTATTACAATGGGGAAGTAAGCAATGGCTGACCAAGTAAACACATCTCTCTTCACAAATGAGGTTACAGAAATGTTGGGGAACAAAGGGGTCAGAGAGGGGGAAGAACTGAATATTAGTAGAGAAATGGTGGAAGTTGGGGAAATTGATGGGATTGAAGACCTATAAATTCCCAGCGCCTGATATTCTACATCCTAGAGTACTTAAGGAGGTGGCTCCAGAAATAGTGGATGAATTGTTGGTGGTGGTGGTGATCTTCCAGGATTCTTTTGAAAAAAGATTTTCTTCTCGTTTTTAAAAATAAATTTAAAGTACCCAATTATTTTTTTCCAATTAAGGAGCAATTTAGCATAGCCAATACACCTACCCTGCACATCTTTGGGTGGTGGGGGGCGAGACCCACGTAGACACGGGGAGAATGTGCAAACTCCACACAGACAGTGACCCGGGATCGATCCAGAGTCCTCGATGCTGAGGCAGCAGTGT